>NC_135237.1:170193110-170832693 GCF_051348905.1 Ranitomeya variabilis | reverse complement strand
GATTCTGCCCGTGCCTATTACGGGCATATGTCAGCTGTTCAAAACAGCTGACATGTCCCGGCTTTGATGCGGGCTCACCGCCGGAGCCCGCATCAAAGCGGGGCTTCTGACCTCGGACGTACTATCCCGTCCGAGGTAAGAAAGGGGTTAATAGGCTAGGAAAGGGCCATTGATATTGGACCGTTCCAGACTAAAAACATCAGCTCTCAGCCACCCCGGAAATGGCGCATCCATAAGATGCACCAAATCTGGCATTTGGCCTTGTTCTTCCCACTTGACCTAATGCAGTGGGAAGATAGTATTGGGGTTGATGTTATCTTTGTATTGTGAGGTGACATCAAGCCAAGGGGTTACTTAACCACATAATCAAATTGTGAAAAAATAACACTTATAAAGTCCTTTACTTAAACAAATGACGCCTACTCCTTTATTGACTCTAAATTAACCAAAAACACATATACTCACCTTACGCCCAATCCACTGAAGCCAATGTCCCCTGTAAAAGAATAATAAACAACCATATTCCTCACCTGTCCGCTGAGAAGATAATAGTCCAATTGGTGACGCATCTAGCTGTGCTACATCTAGGTGGCAGGCTGCATTGTTGCATGATGAAATTATACAGCCTGCCATCCAGCTGAGCTGCGCATGCTTACTCAGCTCAGGGCCTCGTGGTGACATGCTAAGGTTGAGAGCGTTCATATCCAATGAACTCATTTCAGCTCACTGACATCACCACGAGTGTGAGAAAGTGCTGGCGGCGCCATCTTACTGGAGAGGAAAATAAATTTCTCCTCCAAGATGGTGCCGCCTGCGCAGTAGCAGCTCGGAGATAGTCAAGAGCTGTTAATGTACAGGCGTGGGCAGCACCATCTTGGAGGACAATTTTTTTTCTTCTCCAGTTAGATTGCACTGCTGGCGCATGCACGGTAGCAGATGTCGGATCACTTCTAAACACCGACAGCAGCTACTGCGCAGGCACGGCGGGCGCCTTTTTCAAATTGATTTTTGTTTTTTTTTCCCTAGCTCAATAACATGAATAAAATGTATTATTGGCACACAAATCATGCGATTATACTGCAGAGCAGGTGCCACAACTGGCACCTGTCTGCAGAAGTTTTTTTTTTTTTTTTTAAATATGTACAGATATTATGCAAACAGGGGGTAGGTCAGTGAGGGATCAGTGACCTGTCAGCAGTCTGCATTATGAATATCTAATCAGAGCACCACATGCATACCCCCCCTCCAGACCCGCCTTAGGGTACGAGCATGTCATTAACTACAAACTGAAAATAAAGATTAAAGAACAACCACAAGACGGATTTCATCACCAAGGTATCATTTTAATCAGTATAACAATGCCGACCTTACACTGTAGGTTACTGTTCACAATCCTTCTGACAGGTTCCCTTTAAGTTATATTTCAATATTTTATTTGTTTGTACTTTTTTTTTTTACAACACAGGCGTTGGCTGATGACTACGCCCGTCTATGGCGCCTGCTCTTGCTGTCATCAGCGACACCAGGTGTAGGCTGATGGAGTCGTAGTTTCTCAACAGTCGATGTCTTTAACGGACGGTAAGCTTTTTACCACCGGACATAGTCGCGGGCTCATGCTGACACCTGACAGCGAGACCCTGACCGGAAGTAACGATCTTGCTGTTAATCAGAGCTTCTGGTGTTCCATCTGTGTGACAGCACGGGAAACACCCGATATAGGAGCGAAAACGCAGCAAATCCAAAAAGATTTTTGTACCTGCGTTTTTGCTGCGTATTTGACTGACTCACTTGAAGACAATGGCTGAAAAACGCTGCAAAAGCGCAAAAAGAATTGACATGCTGCAGATTTAAAAAGTACAGCAAATCCTGAAAGGAAAAATCTTGATCACGTGCAAAGCACTTCAGGATTCTCATTGACTTTCTTGGCATAAGGATTCCCTAGCGTTTTGGGGCCAATTCTGTGCAGAAAACTGTCGCAAAAACGCATTTAGTGCTGTGCACACAGCCACAGCTGGCTTTTCTTGTGCTTTTTTGGTCAGTAGAGGTGTACGTTTTGGAGTTTGCAGTCACTCGAGAGTATTTGCAGTCACCAGCCTACTCAGAAATCTGGTGGCAGCCAATGATGGCTTCCTTTTTCTGCTACATCCCGGTAGTGTAGTCAACGTTCCTTTGACTTTGAACTTGTTATCTATGCTTCTTATTGTAACTCTAGGAAAATGCAATGCATTTGTTTTTTCTTTTTGTATCCTTTTTACCTTTTTGTGAAAGGCAATGATCTTACAGGGAACCGCATCAAGACTTTCCCAAAGAATTAGGAGCTCATTGCTAGCCTCCTAAGACCTATGGTTATTATGCCTATATTATCTATATATGCTAAATATATGCATTTAAACATGAAGTTTAATCTCTGCTGTCTCTTCTTGTGGTCACTAGACTAGTTGAAGACATCTGTGAATAATGTGGGAGCATGCTCACAGCAGCAGGACTGTCATCCCAGCATGTACGGTCTCAGACTAGTCTACTGCCCGTAGAAGGGGAGTGCGGGGATGGTTAAGCATTGTTTTTGAATACATACATTTAGCATTTAGAGATAATACAGGCATCATAAATATAGGTATTACGAGGCTGCTAAAGCTCTCTTAATAACATCTATTGAAAAACCATAATGTCAGGTTCCCTTTAACTTTTTGGATCAGTCTATTTATAACACAAGAATGTTAATAAATTGGAGTCCACAGCCCATGGGGAATGGTTTAAGATTACTCATGAACGCTGCCAGAAGCTGGTATCTGACTATTTGTCACATTTGCAGCAGGTCATAACAGCCAAAGGTGCTCTGGACACATGTCATAAAGAGGTTGACTAATTCTTTGACTGCAGTAGTCAGTAAGCTTGGCATTTTGTGTTGAATTTTGAGAAACACTTGTTAAATTAGTTGTGTTTAAGTATTTTATATTGTTTTTGTTTGATTGGTTTATTGCAAACAGCAGTTTATAAATTGTATCGATAAACCTAATTTTCAATGGGGGTTGAATAATTTTAATTGCAACAGTAGATGTACCAGTAGCCAACAAATTAATTGTGCCAAGTGACAATCTTAAAGCTGTAAAAAAACAAAAGGCTTCTGTACATGCGTAAATGTGTTCTGCCTTTTAGAAGAACATTTTATTTTCATAATTTGTCACATCAACAAAAAAGAACTTTAATCTGCACATTTCCTACATTCACATCTTCTACTCTAACCTCATACACACAAAGAATGTTTGTTTTTTAATTGTTGTTTTAATGATGTCAAATCCAAATTTCATTTTTAGAACAGTAATTTCTAACCTAATTTTCTAGTTTGTGAAAACGACATTTGTTTGCACGGTCAGGGTGTAAAAGTGCATGGTCTTATTTGGCAATGCTTCCACTTCAGGTCAAGCCACTGTGGGTGTTTTTATGTTACACCCATATATTTTTTACATTACAATACTGTCATAATAAATAAAATAAAATATGCTTAAAAACTGATACAGAGTACTACATTGGTGATAAGATCATAACATAAGTAACATCATGAAGTGCCCCCCATTCTGTCTCCTACTTTTAATAAAAAGAAGATAAAACATCCACATTACAGGGCTGACTTGGGGACCATCCTCTGCTTCTTGGCTAGCAGTTCATCTGTTGCAAAGCAGAGGCCCAAATATTTTCTGAGTTCAGATGAAAAGGTTACATTTAGTGATGAGTATAGATTGGTGGATTCCTGGATGTTCGGGTCTGGCAGGTTCGGCCGAACAGTTAAAAAAAAAAAAAAAGAAAAAAAAGTTGGGTGCCAAAACAGGCATTCACTTGAGTGAGGGGCCCGAACATCCAGTGTTTGCCACACTGTCAGGTGCGTGTCAGCGCAGCAAACACTGCTTTAAGATCGGCGGTAAAATCATTACTGCCAGTCAGACAGCTGCTGTTCCTACGCTGACAGCGTGAGCCCACAACTGTGATCGGAGTTAGAGAGTTTACGTCTGTTGACTGACATGGGCTGATGGGACTACTGCTCCCATCAGCCTACACCTGCTACTGCTAATAACAGTGAAAACAGGTGGCTGCTGATGGGAATATTCATCAGTCTGCGCTCTAAATAATATAATTTTAAAAAAATCTGTGTACGTTCCCCTGTATTTTTGATAACCATCTGGGGAAAACTGACAGCAAGGGGCTGCAAACCTCAGCTGTCAGCGTTGGCAAGATTGGTTATCAAGAATAGAGGGGTTCCCATGCTTTTTAAAAAAAATATTAAAATAAATAATTTAAAAAAACGACATGGGATTCCCTTACATTTTTGGCAACCAGCCTTGCTAAAGGAGACGTCTGGTGGGCTGGTATTCTCAGGCTGGTAAGGGACCATTGATATTGCCCCCTCTCCCCCACCACAAGCCTAATAGCAATCGCCCATAAAAAGGTGCATCTATTAGATGCACAATTCTGGCGCTTTGCCCAGCTCTTCCCTCTTGCCCTGTAGCGGTGACAAATGAGGTTCATATTTGTGGGGTTGTTAGTAATGGAGAGGCGTTTATAAGACGCCTGTCCATTACTAAATCTATAGTTATATTGTAAATAACAACAGCCAAATTAAAATCCTTTAATTGAAAGAATGACACAGATTCCTTTAATGATTGTTAATTAAACTATACTTGCATCATAACCCATTCCATTGAAGCCATTGTCTCCTGTAATAAAACAAAAATAAAAAAACAACCATATCGCTCACCTGTCCATTTTTCTGTCCCACAACCTAATCCATGTACGGGGATAAACAGGTTTCAACCTGGAAGGCGTCGAGATGCGACCGTCATCAGTGACTAGTGGCGACGTCATCAAGATTACCGCCAGTCACTGAGGCTACGTTTCCAGCCGGGCCCCTCAACTGCGTTAATCCCGGTGAGAAAGTCTCACGGCGCAGTGCTTAGATCAGTGAGTTCACCACAGTTCACTGTGAGAAATTTCTCACGGCAAACTGCGGTCAACTCACCACTGCACCGTGAGGCTTTTTGTCACTGTGCAAGAGGGAATCTCATAGAGGTCACCGCAGTTCAGGGGTTCGGCTAAGAATGCTGCCTCAGTGACAGACGGTAACCCTGATGATGTCACTGCTGCTCACTGATGCTGCGCTCGCAGCAGCTCATTCATTGGTGGTTCTCAGACTAGACAGTCACATCTTGGCACTGTTCAGGTTGTAAACTGTTTATCCCCAGACATGGATTGCGGCGTGTGACAGAATACATGCAGGGATTTGTTAGGCAATCCCTGCATGTGTTGTGGCTGTTGAACAGCCGTGAGACATGCTTCCACAGCGACTGGAACATAGTATTCGAGCACACTAAAGATACTTTATTAGCACTCGAGCATGCTCGGCTAACACCTTATCAGAGCACGCTCGCTCATCAATAGTTACATTGTTTCATAATCGTGTAATGCTCAGATTGTTAATGAGGCATAGAATATACTGCCCTGCACAGACATATTTACATATTATTTACAGTGAATTTTTTTATTTTTTTTTACCTTGAATTGCAGTTGGCACAGTTACACGTATTCTGGAACAGGTTTTCTTTTTCTTCTGTGGCCCTCCATTTTAAAGTTATGCCCCTCAATAATAATGGTGCTAATTCTCCCTTCCACCAAGTGAGCATATACCACAGAACTTCACTGTAGGCAAGGTCGTGTTTTTAGTGGCCTGCTCCAAAGCAGAGAAAGGTCCACAGAGAAGTTATGTGCTATAAGCCCAATTTGTTGGAGGGAAAATTTTCATCTTTATGGGGGAGAGGGGAAGGTGGGCTAACTTTGGAACAGAGGGGCAGAGAAGAAATCGTGGGCCAGCAACAATTGGAGGAGGTTCTGAATTAAAAAAACAAACAAACAAACAAAAAACAGTGGATGGTCCTCTTCAAAAAATCTAGTCTTTCTCCACTAATTACGGTACATGTTTTTATATTGTAAAAAAAAATGATCTGCTGTAAAAGCGGTGTAAATGGATACATTTTCATCTGGCCACTTGAGTGATGTAATAGTCTTGATACTCTCTGTTCTGCAGAAGTCTCCTTTCAGTATTCATCTCTGGTTGAGTAGAAATGTTATTATCGCTTTCAAGGTGCACTAATGTAATTCTACCATATTCCACAACATGTACCAATTGGTCTAATAAATTTCACTTTTCTGCATGACTCCTGAGAGTAGAGTGGAAATTCTTTACAAACCCCCATAATCATATAACCTACAGTTAGAAAATTGAAACAAATTGGAAAACGGGAATGTGTCACTATATGGGATTATTTAGTAAAAAATAGCTATAAGCTATTGATAGATTTTTGTAAAAGCCCCATTTATTTAAAGACTGTTTCTGTTACTATGGATTTAAACATATTAAATACTGTATATGCTGAAGGCTTGGATCAATTATTTATCTATTGAAGGTCAACGTTCATGTAGCATTAACAATAAATTATGTCAATCTGACATTTTAGATGGTCAATTATTCAGAATCATGAAGATCTGGCGCTTCAATATGCTGAAGGCTCTGGATTTTATATCACTGAAAAAGTAAGTAACCTTTTTCTTTTTTTACTAGCGATTTTGTGTGATAATTGAAGTAATCATTTCAGAACTTTTTTGTGCTCAGAAAAGTTTTCTTACAGTTGTGGCCAAAGTATTGACACCCCTGCAATTCTGTCAGATAATACTCAGTTCCTTCCTGAAAATGATTGCAATCGCAAATTCTTTGGTATTATTATCTTCATTTAATTTGTCTTAAATGAAAAACCACAAAAGAGAATGAAGCAAAAAGCAAAACATTGAACATTTCACACAAAACACCAAAAATGGCCCAGACAAAAGTATTGGCACCCTCAGCCTAATACTTGGTTGCACAATCTTTAGCCAAAATAACTGCGACCATCCGCTTCCGGTAACCATCAATGAGTTTCTTACAATGCTCTGCTGGAATTTTAGACCATTCTTCTTTGGCAAACTGCTCCAGGTCCCTGATATTTGAAGGGTGCCTTCTCCAAACTGCCATTTTTAGATCTCTCCACAGGTGTTCTATGGGATTCAGGTCTGGACTCATTGCTGGCCACCTTAGAAGTCTCCAGTGCTTTCTCTCAAACCATTTTCTAATGCTTTTTGAAGTGTGTTTTGGGTCATTGTCCTGCTGTAAGACCCATGACCTCTGAGGGAGACCCAGCTTTCTCACACTGGGCCCTACATTATGCTGCAAAATTTGTTGGTAGTCTTCAGACTTCATAATGCCATGCACACGGTCAAGCAGTCCAGTGCCAGAGGCAGCAAAGCAACCCCAAAACATCAGGGAGCCTCCACCATGTTTGACTGTAGGGACCGTCTTCTTTTCTTTGAATGCCACTTTTTTTCTCCTGTAAACTCTATGTTGATGCCTTTGCCCAAAAAGCTCTACTTTTGTCTCATCTCACCTGAGAGCATTCTTCCAAAACGTTTTAGGCTTTTTCAGGTAAGTTTTGGCAAACTCCAGCCTGGCTTTTTTATGTCTCGGGGTAAGAAGTTGTGTCTTCCTGGGTCTCCTACCATACAGTCCCTCTTCATTCAGACGCCGACGGATAGTACGGGTTGACACTGTCGTACCCTCGGACTGCAGGGCAGCTTGAACTTGATTGGATGTTAGTTGAGGTTCTTTATCCAACATCCGCAAAATCTTGAGTTGAAATCTCTTGTCAATTTTTCTTTTCCGTCCACATCTAGGGAGGTTAGCCACAGTGCCATGGGCTTTAAACGTCTTGATGACACTGCGCATGGTAGACACAGGAACATTCAGGTCTTTGGAGATGGACTTGTAGCCTTGAGATTGCTCATGCTTCCTCACAATTTTGGTTTCTCAAGTCCTCAGACAGTTCTTTGGTCTTCTTTCTTTTCTCCATGCTCAATGTGGTACACACAAGGACACAGGACAGAGGTTGAGTCAACTTTAATCCATGTCAACTGGCTGCAAGTGTGATTTAGTTATTGCCAACACCTGTTAGGTGCCACAGGTAAGTTACAGGTGCTGTTAATTACACAAATTAGAGAAGCGTCACATGATTTTTCGAACAGTGCCAATACTTTTGTCCACCCCCTTTTTTATGTTTGGTGTGGAATTATATCCAGCGAAACAATAGTATATCACCTGCACTATTATGTGTTCCTACAATTGCACTCGGAGTTTAGGCATGAGGGCGATGCATACTGTATAGAAAAAGTCTTTAAATAAGTACATGTGCACTTACTGGATCCTGGAATACGGCTGACTTGCGTGCGTGAATCCTCCCAATGTTGGGTGACCGGCTTCGTATTGCAGGATCGTGAGATTGGGGGATGGAGGTTGCGCTTCAGTTCCAACAAAGTAGCTCTAGTGGGTGAGCGCCGGGAGTAGGCAGGAACCGCCAACTTCTAGCATGCCCCGGCCGGAAGCAACGCCGAAGCGAAGGCGGAATGTGGAAGGGGCGTGGCGAGTACTGTGACGTCACATGGCTAGTGGGCGGGCGCGTATGAGGATAAACCAATCCAACGCGTTTCGAAGGATGCGATCCTTCTTCGTCAGGGCTGGAGTTCCCCATGGAGCCCTCCCCTTATATAGCGGTTGTCCGCCCGCCTCCTTCAGAAAAAACCTGCCTACATACCTAGTTAATGAGGCTAATGAGCTGTGAATTTGTTTGACTGGAGCGTGATTAGTGCACTAAATGGAAAAAAAGGTATAGATTGGAGCCTTCAGGAGAGACTAGCCCAAATACTTAATTAATGGGACTATTAGACCGTAAAATAATTTGAATGCAGTGTGCTTGGTGCAAGAAAGAAAAGTCTGGATTTGGGGCGCATAGAGCTGTGTGGAGATTAAGAATAAGGGGCATGCATAGACTAAGAGCTGCGTAATCTGATGGGCTATGTGGTGTTTGTAATAAAGTGTATAAAAGTTCAATACCCCTGAACTGGATCAAGTGTGTATAAAGGGGAAAATAAGAAAATATGAAATGAATGGGTTAAAACTAAACAATTTTATTAATATAGTAAATTAAAATAAGTGTGTCTAAAAGGTCAGGTTACTTGAACCTGATCCGATAATTCAACAAATGTAGTAATAAAAACCTACTGATTTTAATAAAAAGCAAATTCTGCAATAAATATAACGTGATGGGGTTAAAACTATTAGGTCCTAGACGGGATCCCAACTGGATCCATAACCCAAATGCCGCTAGTACATAGATGGCTGAGTAACAATAACTTAGATTAAAAAATTTTTTTTTTTAAATTAAAAAGCGTATAACTCAATTTCATGATTGAGTCCTTTGGGGGCCAGGCTGTCCAGCATAAAAATCCATTTGGATTCAACCCTGGACATTGCTTTTAGAAAATCACCCCTTATCCCGCCACTTTTTAGAAAAGCATAATAAATCATGTGCAGGTGTCCTTTTATGTGGAATCCAAACAGTCCAGCAAAACCCTAGGGGTGGGGATTTTTTGAAAATTACCTATGAATACAGTAGATTATGTATGAAGCCCAGCAGCAGGGAGGACAGGCTGGCCACTCCATAACCTCAATTATGTTGGTCAGGAACCAAGATTTTGCTCATTTACTGGTGTGTTTAGGGTCATTGTCTTGTTGAAATTTCAAGGGCATGTCCTCCTCACCGTAAGGCAATATGACCTCTTCAAGTATTTTAATATATGCAAACTGGTCCATGATCCCTGGCATGCGGTAAATAGGTCTGGCACCATAGTAGGAGAAACCTGCCTATATCATGACGCTTGCACCACCATGCTTCACTGTTTTCAGAGTGTACTGTGGCCTGAATGCAGAGTTTGGGGGTCGTCTGAAAAACTGTCCACGACCCTTGGACCCAAAAAGAACAATTTTACTTTCATCAGTCCACAAAATGTTTCTCCATTTCTCTTTAGGCCAGTTGATGCAGCATCAATAGTAAAAGATAGAATGTTAAAAATAATAATAAAAATGGTTATTCTCACCTTCTGTAGACAGCCGATCTCCTCAGCCGCTTCCGTTCCTATAGATGCTTTGTGTGCAGGACCTTCGATGACGTCACGGTCACGTGACCGCGATGTCATCTCAGGTCCTTCACACAAAGCATCTATAGGAACGGAAGCGGCCGCGTGCACCGCTGAGAGGCGGGAAGACTCCGGGGCCATCAGAAGGTGAGTATATCACTATTTTTTATTTTAATTCTTTTTTTTTTTAACAATTATATGGTGCCCACTCCATGGAGGAGAGTCTCCTCTCCTCCACCCTGGGTACCAACCGCACATGATCAGCTTACTTCCCGCATGGTGGGCATAGCCCCATGCGGGAAGTAAGCAGATCAATGCATTCCTAGGTGTGCGGAATCCCCGCGATTCCGCAAATTTAATGAACATGCTGCGTTTTTTTCTGGAATGCGATTCCGCTCAGGAAAACAACGCAGCATGTGCACAAAAAATGCGGATTGCCTTCTATTAAATAGGATGCTTAATGTGAGCGTTTTTTTCGCGGTTTTATAGTGTTTTTTATAGCAAAAAAACGCGAAAAATCTGCTACGTGTGCACACAGCCTTACAGTCCTCACAGGTAACTTGAGACTGTCTGTGATTATCCTGGAGCTGATCATTGGCTGAGCCTTTGCCATTCTGGGTATTCTTCCATCCATTCGAATGGTAGTCTTTCCTTTTCTTCCATGTCTCTCTGGTTTGGCTTTCCATTTTAAAGCACTTTAGATCATTTTAGTTGTACAGCAGATCATTGATAAACTAGCTTTAAATCGGCCCACCCTTGATACATTTGCAGCCTCATTTACATAAACATTCCAACTTGTTTTTCTCAGGAATAGAAAACTCTCTTGTTCAGGAAGGTAAATTAGAACTGGTCCTTTACTGCCCTACCCAGCAATGTACGGTAATTGGATTGGTGACTGAAGCTGCTAACAAGTTCCCTTTAAGTGGCAAAGTGTAATATATTCATCAAGTCCATATATTTTATTTACGTGATTAATTATACACAGTACACAGTATTTCTAACCATTCTATTACTAGTTCATGGAATAAGGGTAATTACTGCAGCAAATCCTTCTTTAATTAGTTTTGCTTTTTATCTGTTTTATCTGCAGTGTTTGCTCTGATTAAACTGTGAAATACATTTTTCCAGCCAACTGCAAAAATGTGTTGAAGGTAAACATAGGAAAATGGAACTTGTGGTCTGGTCTGGTTAGGAAATTCTGTTTTTCCACAGATAATGACAGTAGTAACGTCATCGTTTTCTGGAATTTATAATTCCCTTGGCCTGCTCTGGTGTGTTTACTTTTTCAGTTCTTTTCAGGTTGTTTTTTTTGCTTACATCTATGTTACTAATGTTTTTAGGATGACTGTGATGACACCTGTAGAAAGCTGTTAACAAAATATGAACTCCTGGTGAGTTCAAGGGTCAGATACACTGAACGGGACTGGGGTCTTAGGAACTTGGCGAGACAGGATAAGGACTCTGTTCTAACTGTACAGAATCTGGATCCTCGAGCAGAACGGTTACTGACACAGGGTCACAGACAGGGCTGAATTCAGATCCTGGAACAGGCTCCGACAGGTTCTCGTACTGACTGAATGGTTTCAGGTTCGGAATTCAGCCTTGTCTGTGACACCATGTCAGTAACTGTTCTGTTCGAGGATTCAGAGCCGGTACAGTCTGAACAGAGTCCTTATCCTCTCTGACCTTGGGGTCAGCAGCTGCAGTATCCGGGACTGCCTAGGAGTGGTGGTACCTGGTGGCTGTCTGCAGCTCAAGTCTGACTCCACCACCAGGAGCTCCAGTGAACACCAGGTAGCTGATTAGCTACGCCCCTTCCTACGTAACCCCGGCCCTGTGGCACAATGGGTCCACGAAGCATGTGTGCCACCTGCGGGAGTGACAATTTATAGGTCCTGTGCAATACTTAGTGGAAATTTATGCTAGATAGTCTGAAAATGTGCCAAATTTATCACCGTGACTCTTGATGGATGATAGATTTGGTGCATCTATAGACATAGATCCTTTTGTCTAGCTTTAAACCACCTCTTGATTGCTTTGCTTCTTTTATGCCCACGTTTTGTTGCAAATTGGTATGAACTGTTGCATTTTCGGTCATTCCCCATTTCTAGCCAAGTTAAACTTCTTGTTCAGAAAGTCAAACCTCTTTTTCAGTGACCTATAAACAGATGTAACAGAAAAGCAGGTGTGTCCAGCGAGTGGTGAAGGTAAAAAATAACTTTCAATGAAAATATATTAAAATATATACCGTATCCATGTACTGTATATGGTTTCCAGCACTCAGTACACACTGGCTGTAGAACCTAATGACGATCTATGCATTTCGACCTGGTGGTCTTAGTCATGATCATGACTAAGACCACCAGGTTGAAACGCGTAGATTGTTATTAGGTTCTATAGCCAGTGTGTACTGAGTGCTGGAAACCATATATATGGATTTATTTTTAATATATTTTCATTAAAAGTTATTTTTTACCTTCACCACTCGCTGGACACACCTGCTTTTCTGTTGGATTCATTGTGGCTACTTCTCCCTGGTCCATGTGAGGTGTTTGGTGATCAAACAGGAGGTCAAGATAAAAGACATGGTCATTTTTTTTCTCTACATAAACAGATGTAGTTTTAAATACGCAGTAATTGGGTCTAAAGCTTAATAAGCACCAAGGTTAAATGCATTTTCTACCAGCGCTGAAACACACTGAAAGTAGTGCATCTCCTTAATTGTTTGCAAAAGTGCACATACAGTGGCATGTAACAGTTGTGGCATCCCTGTTCACAATTAATGTTATTGTGAACAGTTAAGCAAGTTGAAGATGAAATGATCTCTAAAAGGGCTAAATAAACTCAGTATTTTAGGCAAAAAAAATACATTTTCATCTTTTACATTTTAAAAATTACAAAAAGAAAAATGGGCTGATGCAAAAGTTTGGGCACCCTGCATGGTTAGTACTTAGTACCACCCCTTTTTGAGAGTATCACAGCTTGTAAATTCTTTTTGTAGCGAGTCAAGAGTCTTTCAATTGTTGTTTGAGGGATTTTCATACATTTTTCCATGGAGAATTATTCCAGTTCTGTGAGATTTCTGGGTCATCTTGCATACACTGCTATTTTGAGGTCTAGCAACATAATTTCAATAATGTTCAGATCAGGGGACTGTAAGGGCCATTGCAAAACCTTCAGCTAGCACCTTTTGAGGTAATCTATTGTGGATTTTGATATGTGTTTAGGATCATTATCCATTTTTGAAGTCATCCCCTTTTCAACTTCAGCTTTTTTACAGATGGCATGATATTTGCATAAAGAATTTGCTGAAATTTCATTGAATCCATTCTTCACTCTAACCATGAAATGTTCCTCTTGCCAATGGCTGCAACACAGCCCCAAAACATGCTTATCCCCTTTCTGGCATTAGACGTACTATCCCGTCGAGGTGGGGTGGGCCCGTATGTCCACCGACGGGATAGTGCGTCATGGCGATTAGCCGCGCTCATGGCTGACTATCGCAGCTGACATCCGGCACTATGTGCCAGGAGCGGTCATGGACCGCCCCCGGCACATTAACCCCCGGCACACTGTGATCAAACATGATCACAGTGTTCCCGTGGTACAGGGAAGCATCACGCAGGGAGGGGGCTCCCTGCGGGCTTCCCTGAGACCCTCGGAGCAATGTGATGTGATCGCGTTGCTCCGAGGGTCTCCTACCTTCTTCTCCCTGCAGGCCCCGGATCCAAAATGACTGCGGGGCTGCATCCGGGTCCTGCAGGGAGGTGGCTTACCAGCACTTGCTCAGAGCAGGCGCCGGGAAGCCTCCAGGAGTGCACGTCAGATCGCTGATCTGACACAGTGCACAGCAAAGTGTCAGATCAGCGATCTTACACTATAACATGATGGTCCCCCCCTTCCCCGGGCAATGTTATAGGGTAAAAAAAAAAATAATCAGATGTGTAAAAAAAAAAAAGTAATAAAAAAAATATATATATTGTTCCCATAAATACATTTCTTTATCTAAATAAAAAAATCAATAAAAGTACATATATTTAGTATCGCGCCGCTTCTGTAATGACCAGACCTATAAAACTGTCCCACTAGTTAACCCCTTCACCGTTAAAAAACAACAACGCTTTATTATCATACCGTCGAACAAAAAGTGGAATAACACGTGAACAAAAAGACGGATATAAATAACCATGGTACTGCTGAAAACGTCATATTGTCCCGCAAAAAACGAGCCACCATACAGCATCATCAGCGAAAAAATAAAAAAGTTATAGTCCTCAGAATAAAGCGATGCAAAAATAATTATTTTTTCTATATAATAGTTTTTATCGTATAAAAGCGCCAAAACATAAAAAAATGATATAAATGAGGTATCGCTGTAATCGTACTGACCAGAAGAATAAAACTACTTTTATCCATCCATTTTACCAAACGCGGAACGGTATAAACGCCCCCCCAAAAGAAATTCATGAATAGCTGGTTTTTGGTCATTCTGCCTCACAAAAATCGGAATAAAAAGCGATCAAAAAATGTCACGTGCCCGAAAATGTTACCAATAAAAACGTCAACTCGTCCCGCAAAAAACAAGACCTCACATAACTCTGTGGGCCAAATTGTGGAAAAATTATAGCTCTCAAAATGTGGTAACGCAAAAAATATTTTTTGCAATAAAAAGCGTCTTTTGGTGTGTGACGGCTGCCAATCATCAAAATCCACTAGAAAACCCACTATAAAAGCAAATCAAACCCCCTTCATCACCCCCCTAGTTAGGGAAAAATTAAAGAAATGTATTTATTTCCATTTTCCCATTAGGGTTAGGGCTAGGGTTCGGGCTAGGGTTAGGGTTCGGGCTAGGGTTAGGGTTGGGGCTAGGGTTAGGGTTTGGATTACATTTACGGTTGGTATTAGGGTTAGGGGTGTGTCAGGGTTAGGGGTGTGGTTAGGGTTATATTGGGATTAGGGTTAGGGGTGTGGTTAGTGTTGGGATTAGGGTTAGGGGTGTGTTGGGGTTAGGGGTGTGTTTGGTATTAGGGTTAGGGGTGTGTTTGGGTTAGGGTTTCAGTTAGAATTTGGAGTTTCCACTGTTTAGGCACATCAGTGGCTCTCCAAACGCAACATGGTGTCCCATCTCAATTCCAGTCAATTTTGCATTGAAAAGTCAAACGGCGCTCCTTCCCTTCCGAGCTCTGCCGTGCGCCCAAACAGTGGTTTACCCCCACATATGGGGTATCAGCGTACTCAGGACAAATTGCACAACAACGTTTGGGGTCCAATTTCTTCTCTTACCCTTGGTAAAATAAAAAATTGGGGGCAAAAAGATCATTTTTGTGAAAAAATGTGATTTTTTATTTTTGCGGCTCTGCATTATAAACTTCTGTGAAGCACTTGGTGGGTCAAAGTGCTCACCACACATCTAGATAAGTTCCTTAGGGGGTCTAGTTTCCAAAATGGTGTCACTTGTAGGGGGTTTCAATGTTTAGGCACATCAGGGGCTTTCCAAACGCAACATGGTGTCCCATCTCAATTCCAGTCAATTTTGCATTGAAAAAGTCAAATGGCGCTCCTTCCCTTCCGAGCTCTGCCCTGCGCCCAAACAGTGGTTTACCCCCACATATGGGGTATCTGCGTACTCGGGACAAATTGTACAACAACTTTTGGGTCCAACTTCTCCTGTTACCCTTGGTAAAATAGAACAAATTGGAGCTGAAGTAAATTTTTTGTGAAAAAAATTAAATGTTCATTTTTTTTAAACATTCCAAAAATTCCAGTGAAACACCTGAAGGGTTAATAAACTTCTTGAATGTGGTTTTGAGCACCTTGAGGGGTTTCACACTTGGTTATTTTCTATCATATAGACCCCTCAAAATGACTTCAAATGTGATGTGGTCCCTAAAAAAAAATGGTGTTGTAAAAATTAGAAATTGCTGGTCAACTTTTAACCCTTATAACTCCCTAATAAAAAAAAGTGTTGGCTCCAAAATTGTGCTGATGTACACTAGACATGTGGGAAATGTTACTCATTAAGTATTTTGTGTGACATCTCTGTGATTTAAGAGCATAAAAATTCAATTTTGGAAAATTGCAAAATTTTCTACATTTTTGCCAAATTTCTGTTTTTTTTCACAAATAAACGCAGGTAATATCAAATAAATTTTACCACTATTATGAAGTACAATATGTCACGAGAAAACAATGTCACAATCACCGGGATCTGTTGAAGCGTTCCAGAGTTATAACCTCATAAAGGGACAGTGATTAGAATTGTAAAAATTGGCCCGGTCATTAACGTGCATACCACTCTTGGGGGTAAAGGGGTTAATGGTTAGCGAGATGTTTTTTTCCTGAAATTCTGGGCCCTTTTTTCTCCACACACCACTTTGATCATTGTTGCCAGAGTTCTATTTTGACCACATCGGACCACAGGACTTGTTTCCAATAGATGTTCTTTTGCATACTTCTGACACTGACATTTTATGGTGATGATGCAGGAGATGTTTTCTTCTGATAACTCTTTCATGAATGCCATATTTGTGCAGGTGTCTGTGAACAGTAGAACAATATACCACAACTTTTTCATTTTTTGTAATGTTTAAAATGTATTTTAATCTTTTACATTTTAAACATTGCAAAAAAAGAAAATGCTGTGGTACGTTGTTCTACTGTTCAGACACCTGCCCAAATATATATAATTATATATATAAGCTGAAGAACCCGGCGTTGCCTGGGCATAGTAACTAACTGTAGTTATAACAAATTATACACAGACTCATACTGCAGCAGCACCTCACTTCTCTCATTTTCCCATCAAGCCTCTCATTTTCCCCCTCACATCTGTAATTTTCCTTCTCACATCTCTCATTTTCCCCCTCACACTTCTCATTTTGACCTCACACCTGTCATTTTCCGATCACTCCACTATTTTCCCCTCACTCCTCTCATTTTCCACTCACACTTTTTCACTTTCACATCACATCTCTCATTTTCCCTCACACCTCTCATTTTCCCCTCAACTTCCTGTTATGAGCACAGCGGTGTAATCCATGAGGCTCCTCCCTTTCCCTTGACATCATGCCTCACAGGAGCAACTCCATTTTAGACACGACGGAGCTAGATGTGGCCTGTGTCTGCCGCACACTGATATTCTGAAGGCAGCGGTCCTGATTGTAGCTCGCAGCGGCTGGAACATTTCAGCCGGTGAGTTTTGCAGGGTGGCTTTCGAGGTGAATGTGTCTCCACCCTTGTGCGCTAACAACGTGGGCCGTGTGGATGGGGCATGGACGGGGCTTTGCGTGTGGAGTGAGTGTGGCTATTCGGAGGGGGTTCTGGCTATGTGAAGTGGGCGGGGTTTGATACACACACGTATACAGACAGCTTTATATACTGTATATACAATCTTTGTTCTACTGAGAATGTCCTTTGTTGCCTATATTAACCAATCAGTGCTCAGAATAATTAACTGTAGCAAAATAGAAGCTGAGCTGTGATTGGTTGCTATTGGCAGCCTGATAAACCCCAGCCAACAGGAAGCCCTCCCCCCTGGCAGTATATATTAGCTCACACATACACATAATAGACAGGTCATGTGACTGACAACTGACGTATTTCCTATATGATAAATTTGTTGCTCTTATAGTTTGTCTGCTTATTAATCAGATTTTTATTTTTGAAGGATAATACCAGACTTGTGTGTTTTAGGGCGAGTTTCATGTGTCAAGCTGTGTGTGTTGAATTGCGTGTGGCAACATGCATGTAGCGACTTTTGTGAGATGAGATTTGTGTGGCGACATGCGTGTAGAAACATTTTGTGTGTCGAGTTGCATGTGACGGGTTAGTGTAGCAAGTTGTGTGCAACAAGTTTTGCGCATGGCGAAAAGCTACTTAAAGTGGCCACTTGCAAGTTGTTCTCCTGTTTGAATCTCCTCTGAAGAGTGGCATCATGGGCTCCGCAAAACAACTGTCAAATGATCTGAAAACAAATATTGTTCAACATAGTTGTTCAGGGGAAGGATACAAAAAAGCTGTCTAAGAGATTTAACCTGTCAATTTCCACTGTGACGAACATAGTAAGGAAATGGAAGAACACAGGTACAGTTCTTGTTAAGGCCAGAAGTGGCAGGCCAAGAAAAACATCAGAAAGGCAGAGAAGAAGAATGGTGAGATCAGTCAAGGACAATCCTCAGACCACCTCCAGAAAGCTGCTGCATCAACTTGCTGCAGATGGTGTCACTGTGCATCGGTCAACTATGCAACACACTTTGAACAAGGAGAAGCTGTATGGGAGAGTGATGCGAAAGAAGCCGTTTCTGGAAGCACACCACAAACAGTCGGCTGAGGTATGCAAAAGCACATTTGGAGAAGCCAATTTCTTTTTGGAAGAATGTCCTGTGGACTGATGAAACCAAGATTGAGTTGTTTGGTCATACAAAAAGGCGTTCTGCATGGTGGCAAAA
Source organism: Ranitomeya variabilis (assembly GCF_051348905.1). Classification (NCBI taxonomy): domain Eukaryota; kingdom Metazoa; phylum Chordata; class Amphibia; order Anura; family Dendrobatidae; genus Ranitomeya; species Ranitomeya variabilis. Next base: position 170,814,202 of record NC_135237.1, on the reverse strand, counting down.
AAACACAGCATTCCAAGAAAAACACTTGCTATCAACAGTAAAATTTGGTGGAGGTTCCATCATGCTTTGGGGCTGTGTGGCCAATGCCGGCACCGGGAATCTTGTTAAAGTTGAGGGACGCATGGATTCCTCTCAGTATCAGCAGATTCTTGACAATAATGTTCACGAATCAGTGACAAAGTTGAAGTTACGCAGGGGATGGATCTTTCAGCAAGACATTGATCCAAAACACCGCTCAAAATCTACTCAGGCATTCATGCAGAGGAACAATTACACTGTTCTGCAATGGCCATCCCAGTCCCCAGACCTGAATATCATTGAACATCTGTGGGATCATTTGAAGAGGGCTGTCCATGCTCGGCGACCATCAAACTTAACTGAACTGGAATTGTTTTGTAAAGAGGAATGGTCAAAAATACCTTCATCCAGGACCCAGGAACTCATTAAAAGCTACAGGAAGCGACTAGAGGCTGTTATTTTTGCAAAAGGAGGATCTACTAAATATTAATGTCACTTTTCTGGTGAGGTGCCCATACTTATGCACCTGTCAAATTTTGTTTGAATGCAGATTGCACATTTTCTGTTAGTACAATAAACCTCATTTCAAGGCAGAAACATTACTGTGTCCAACAGATATTAGATATATGAAACTGAAATAGCTGTTGCAAAAAAAAACAATTTTTATAAAACATTAAGCTTAAGATTAATAGGGGTGCCCTAACGTTTTCATATAACTGTAGTATATAGCACAGGCCACATAGTACTCCTATATACTACGTGGCCTGTGCTATATACTATATGGATGCTATATACATACATACATATTCTAGAATACCCGATACGTTAAAATCGGGCCACCATCTAGTATTAGATATATATATCTATAATATAACGGTAGGAGCATCACTCTGTCCGAAGCCTTTATAGACTGCGCAAGCGTGACACGCCTGCGCAGTCTGGACACCACAGTGACGCAGCCCAGGAGATCGCGGTATGCCTACCCGAGCGAGAGGGAGAGAGAGAGAGATATGTGGGCGAAGGATGGGAGCAGCACATGACAGGATGGGGACCATATTCCAATATAAATGCTTGCCACCCGGGCGTAGGATGAGTTCAATAGTGTGTATGTGTATATATATATATATATATATATATATATATATATATATATATATATATATATATATATATATATATATATATATATATATATATATATATATATATAGTCTAAGGGGCATTTCCGTCTGTCTGTTTGTCTGTCTGTCACGGAAATCCCAAGTCGCTGATTGGCCGCGACCAATCAGAGGCGGGCACAGTCCGGCCGCAAAATGGCCGCTCTCAACTCCCCTGCAGTCAGTGCCCCTTCCATACTCACCTCCCAGTTAGCGCCCACCGCCCACATAGCGTTTTAGCAGTCCGTTAAACCGACTGCGTTACACCACGGCATAACGCGGTGTAACGCAGTCTGTTAACGTTGCTATTAACACTGTGTGACAAACTTTTTACTATTGATGCTGCCTAAGCAGCATCAATAGTAAAAAGATATAATGTTAAAAACAATAATAAAAAAAAAAGGTGCTATTCTCACCTTCCGCAGTCCACCGATGCGCACGAGTGGCGAGGCTGCCGCCAGCTTCCGTTCCCAGAGATGCATTGCGAAATTACCCAGATGACTTAGCGGTCTTGCGAGACCGCTAAGTCATCTGGGTAATTTCGCAATGCATCTCTGGGAACGGAAGCTGGCGGCAGCCTCGCACGCATCGGGACAACTTCGGTGGACGCCAGAGGGTGAGTATATAATTTTTTTTTATTTTAATTCTTTTTTTTAACAGAGATATAGTGCCCACACTGCTGTATACTACGTGGGCTGTGTTATATACTGCGTGACTGATATATACTGCGTGGGCAGTGTTATATACTGCGTGGGCTGTGTTATTTACAGCGAGGGCTGTGTTATATGCTACGTGGCTGCTATATACTATGTGGTTGATATATACTACGTGGCTGTTATATACCACTTGGCTGTGCTATATACTATGTGGCTGCTATATACTATGTGGCTCTGCTATATACTACGTGGCTCTGCTATATATTACTTGGCTGTCTGTGTTATATAGTACATGGGCTGTGTTATATACTATGTGGCTGTGCTATATACTATGTGGCTGTGCTATATACTACGTGGCTGTGCTATATACTACGTGGCTGTGCTATATACTACGTGGCTGCTATATACTACGTGACTGTGCTACATACTACGTGGCTGTGCTATATACTACGTGGCTGTGCTATATACTACGTGGCTGCTATATACTTCGTGGCTGTGCTATATACTACGGGCTGTGCTGTATACTACGTGGCTATGCTATATAGTACGTGGAATATATGTGGTGCCCACACTGCTGTATACTACTTGGGCTGTGTTATATACTGCGTGACTGATATATACTGTGTGAGCAGTGTTATATACTGCGTGGGCTGTTGTTTACTGCGTGGGCTGTGTTATATGCTACGTGGCTGCTATATACTATGTGGTTGCTATATACTATGTGGCTGCTATATACCACTTGGCTGTGCTATATTCTATGTGGCTGCTATATTCTATGTGGCTGCTATATACTATGTGGCTCTGCTATATACTATGTGGCTCTGCTATATACTACATGGCTCTGCTATATTCTACGTGGCTCTGCTATATACTGTGTGGCTCTCTGTGTTGTATAGTACGTGGGCTGTGTTATATACTATGTGGCTGTGCTATATACTACGTGGCTGTGCAGTATACTACGTGGGTGTGCTATATACTACGTGGCTGTGCTATATACTACGTGGCTGTGCTATATACTACGTGGCTGCTATATACTACATGGCTGTGCTATATACTATGTGGCTGTGCTGTATACTACGTGGCTGTGCTATATACTACGTGGCTGTGCTATATACTACGTGGCTGTGCTATATACTACGTGGCTGTGCTATATACTACGTGGCTGTGCTATATACTATGTGGCTGTGCTATATACTACGTGGCTGTGCTATATACTACGGGCTGTGCTGTATACTACGTGGCTGTGCTATATACTATATGGCTGTGCTATATACTATGTGGCTGTGCTATATACTATGTGGCTGTGCTATATACTACATACTACGTGGCTGTGCTATATACTACGTGGCTGTACTATATCCTGCACCCCGAACCCCCGACATCCAGAGCCCCGAACCCCCGACACCGCTTCAGTGATTGGTCGTGGCCGGCCGTGCGCGAACAATCAGCGATATTGGCGCGGTCTTTAAACACCGCTTCGGTCATTGGTCGTGCCCGGCCGGCCGCGACCAATCAGCGGCAGGCACAGTCCGGCCGTGAATTGGCGCCAGATTTGAACCACGCTTCGCTGATCGGCCAGCCGGGCGCGACCAATCAGCGATATTGGCACGGAATTTAAATCCCTCTCACAGTGCAACGTACATACATATATACATACATATTCTAGAATACCCGATGCATTAGAATCGGGCTATCTAGTGTGTGTGTATGTGTATATATATATATATATATATATATATATATATATATATATATATATATATATACAGTACAGACCAAAAGTTTGGACACGCCTTCTCATTTGAAGATTTTTCTGTATTTTCATGACTATTAGATTGCCTTGCGCAGGCGTGTACTACGGAAGACACAGCATGAACTTCAATCCAATATTGCGGCCAGCATGCAGCCAGCGGGTAAGGAAAGGGTGAATCAAACACCCGAAAAACCCCGCCCATATGACCACAAACCTGTCCCGCCAAATTCAGGTGACAGGTTCCCTTTAATAGTTGTAGAGATGTGTCTGCTGCTAGAACTCTGTGTGGCATTGACCTGGTCTCTAATCTGAGCTGCTGTTAATATGCAATTTCTGAGGCTGGTGACTCAGATAAACTTATCCTGAGAAGCAGAGGTGACTCTTGGTCTTCCTTTCCTGGGGCGGTCCTCATGTGAGCCAGTTTCTTTGTAGCTCTTGATGGTTTTTGCCACTGCACTTGGGGACACTTTCAAAGTTTGCCCAATTTTTCGGACTGACTGACCTTCATTTCTTAAAGTAATGATGGCCACTCGTTTTTCTTTACTTAGCTGCTTTTTTCTTGCCATAATACAAACAGTCTATTCAGTAGGACTATGAGCTGTGTATCCACCAGACTTCTGCACAACACAACTGATGGTCTCAACCCCATTTGTAAGGCAAGAAATCCCACTTATTAAACCTGACAGGGCACATCTGTGAACTGAAAACCATTCCCGGTGACTACCTATTGAAGCTCATCAAGAGAATGCCAAGAGTGTGCAAAGCAGTCATCAAAGCAAAAGGTGGCTACTTTGAAGAACCTAGAATATAAGACATATTTTCAGTTGTTTCACACTTTTTTGCTAAGTATATAATTCCACATAAACATAAATGAGAGGGTGTGTTCAAACTTTTGGTCTGTACTGTGTATATATGTATATATGTATGTATGTATATATATATATATATATATATATATATACATATACATACATATATATATATATATATATATATATATATATATATATATATATATATATATATATATATATATATATATATACAAAGTGAAATGTGTAATTTTTAACTTTAGACCTTTTAGAGATAGATCATTTCATCTCCAACTTGCTTAACTGTTCAATATAACAGTAATTATGACCAGGGGTGCCCACATTTTACATGCCACTATTGGTTTGAAAATTAGTCCTCTGTGTTTGTGATAGAGGAATTTAACTGACTTGACTTTGATTGACTTGTGGGGTACTGTTACCTCAAAACTATATGAAACATCTGTGGAAAAGTGATAATATGCTAAGATCGTAATAACCCTTTCTTACTTTTAGGAAGCAAATGAACAGTGTATAAATTAGTATGATGGTCTGTTTTCTACACACAGAAGTACTACATAAGTATAACTTTCTTGTTTTAGAATCGCAATGAAATAAAAAATGGAGCCATTCTACGGTTGACAACATCACCCGTAAGTACTGATTTGCCAGAAGTTCTTGTGCTTGTGGTGTATTGTGAGTGTGTTAATATACTTGCCTACCCTTGTTTTCTCCTTTATTCGGTATCCTGTTCTTCTCCTCTTCTCTGTGACGCCACCTTTCTTCAGACTCTCCAGGTCATACTGCGCTGTGACCCAGAAGTGGCTTTTACAGTGCAGGTCTATGGAGCATCAGGACAAGGCTCTATAGACTTACATAGTAAAAGAGACTTCCGACTCTAAAACATAGATGTGAGCCGGCTAGTCTGAAGTGAGATGATGTCACTGAGAAGAGAAGAAAGAATCTAAATCCCTGAGAAGGAGGCGAAAGGTGAGTATATTAATGAAGAAACCTCAATGGGTGTGTTTTTTTTTAATGATTTTTTTTCTTTTGAGTTGTGGACACTATTTTATCAAAATATGAGTTCCTGTAATATGTTCTGAAATGCACTTCTTGTCTTCCCTTCCATTGGTCTTGAATTTTTTGTTATAAAAACTGCGGTACTCGGCAGTGGCCACTAAATAATGTAAAGGTATGTGCACATGGCATCTTTAAAGGGAACCTGTCAGCAGGATTGTGCACAGTAACCTACAGTGTCAGGTCGGCGCGGTTATACTGATTAAAATGATACCTGGGTTGATGAAATCCGTCTTATGGTTGTTTTTTTATCTTTATTCTCAGTTTTGAGTTAATGATATGCTCGTGGCCTGTGTGGGGGTCCCTCAGTGATCTGCCCTATTTTACATACTGAATATTATATGTATTAAAAAAAAAAAACACGTAGGGTCCCAGCAGCGTGAGACCACCTTGTCATTAGTTGCTAGACATACATGAATTGCCCAAATTATGTGCTAAGCATCTCAACTTTCTCTTATTATCCAGAACAGTATTCATATTTCACATATTCCAGATTGACATGCTTTAGCACGACAGAGTGCAACTTCTTTTGTAAATTTATATGGAGGTGGCTGCTCCTGTTCACATTATCACTGTTCACATTAGCTTGGAAGTGCCAGTCAGTCTGTTATTTATGTGGATGAATTAGGCCACTCTGGAGGCCAGCTTAATATTTTTAGTAGCTGAACATACTATAAAACATACTAAAAAATAAGATCCTAAAAGTACCAGAAGCAAATTTCTAGGCACATTTACTATTTATTAATATTGCTGTATTTGCACCTACGAAGTTGAATAGAAGAATTAGAATTGCACCAATTTAGAAAGATGCATACAGCTGAATAGATTTATTTTGTGAAAAACACATTTGGAAGGATCTGACTGGATTTTATTACACCAGCATTTATGCGATCAATTTGATTATTTTGGTCTTGATAAGAGGTTAAAGCATGACCGCTCACTGAAAAATAAATATAGGCAATTGGCTACCTGGACGTTTGATTTGTCCCACATTCCTCTACAGTCTCCAGCAAATACATTTGTCTGGATAAACAAAATGAAACAATAAAAAGGAGTTCTTCACTTTTTCAGTCCTTCGCGACCTTTGATGAACGTTAATATCAAAGGTCATGTCTGTGCCTTTCACATGGGGTCACGCGCCAAGCCCACATCTTTCTTTGAACTTGATGACTGATTTAAACAGCCATGGGTGGAGTGGTGCTCCACCCATGGCTGTTAACCTGTTAAATCCTGCTGTCAATCACTGACAGCGGGGTTTAACACTCGCCGTCAGGAAGCACGTCATACATCCCACCCATCGGTGCCGATGTCACATGATCGAGTTGTCCTGAAAACTGGGATTTTGCTGATGACCCCTGGCTCTGTCATTACAATACTCCTGAGAACACTGGCTTGTGGTTGGCGTTCATCAGAGATTGTGATTTCTGCTATAAGTAGCAGAGCTGAAGTCCAGGCTATTGGATGATCACAGCCTCAAGTCTCCTAAGGGGAATATTCTAGTCATTACAAAGTGAGAAAAAAAGTTTTTAATAATATGAAAAAAAACCCACATGTTCAAATCCACCCCTCTTTCACCCCATTAAAAATAAAACAAAACAAACAAAAAAAATACACATATTTAGTATCACTGTGTTCAGAAAAGTCCAATCTATCATTAAACTTCACAACGAGAAAATAAATCAAAACACCAGAATTACAGGTTTTTGGCCAAATTGCAATAAAATACAATATGATGCTTTCAAAACATCACATCCATCTAACCTAAAATAGTATCCTTAAAAAACGTCTGCTCAGGGTGCAAAAATAAAGCCCTCACATAGCCCCATATCCTGAAAAATGAAAACGTCACAGGTCTTGGAAAATGGCAGAAAAAGCAACATTTTTTTTTTTCTTTCAAATTTCGTATGTTTTTTCACCACTTAATGGGAATCTGTCACCCCAAAAATCATATATGAGCTAAGGCCACCGGCATCAGGGGCTTATCTACAGCATTCTGTAATGCTGTAGATAAGCCCCCTATGTATCCTGAAAGATGAGAAAAAGAGGTTAGATTATTCTCACCTGGGCGGGCGGTCCCGTCCGATGGCTCCGGCGCAGGCGTACTTTTTCTGCCCTGTTGAGGGCAGAGCAAAGTACTGCAGTGCGCAGGCGCCGGGCCTCTCTGACCTTTCCCAGCACCTGCGCACCGCAGTACTTTGCTCTGCCCTCAACAGGGCAGACAAAGTACGCCGGAGCCGCAGCAGGAAGACAAAAAGAGGACGTCATCGTATGAAGATGGGAGGCCCTGGACCAGACCGCGACACCCATCGGACGGGACCGCCCCTGGGTGAGTATAATATAACCTGTTTTTCTTACCTTTCAGGTTATATCGGGGGCTAATCTACAGCATTATAGAATGCTGTAGATAAGCCCCTGATGCCGGTGGCCTTAGCTTATATACGATTTTTGGGGTGACAGATTCCCTTTAAATGAAAAAAAAAAGCTTACACATGTCTGGTATCTGCATACTCATACTGACCTGGAGAGTAATATTGGCAGGTCAGTTTTACCATATAGTGAACATGCTAAAGAAAAAAAAAAAAAAACAATTGTGGAGTTTCCCTTTTTTGCAATTTCTATGCACTTGTAATTTTTTTCCAACATTCCAGTGCATCACATTATAAAATGAATGGTGTCATTCAAAAGTACAACTCGCCCCCCCCCCCCTCCAATAAAAAAAACAAAACAAAAAAAAAACAAGCCTTCATGCGGCTATGGGGATGGAAAAATAAAAAAGTTATGGCTCTTGAAATAAGGGGAGGAAAAAAATGAAAGCGCAAATATGGAAAATCACAAGGTCATGAAAGGGTTAATATGCAAGGTTTTATAGTCAAACATTTGAATTAACATAATTTGTGTCCATCCTTAGACTCACACTGCTCAGCAGCTCCATGAGAGGGTCCAGTCTTCAAGTATGGACGTCAAGTTAGAAGCACTAAAGGATTTGGCCAGATTTTCGCGAGATATTACTTTTGCTCAAGAGTTCATAAACCTGGATGGCATTTACCTTCTCACACAAATGGTGGAAAGTGGTAACGAGTAAGTTTCTCCTGTTTTCGTACAGTTCTAGATCCTGTAGGCTGAATGCATTTAAACATTAGCAAAGTGATGCACTGGTCTTCTTGGGACTTCTGTTTGTTCTGTAGTATGTTTTTAATTCTACACTACATATTACATTATTGAAGCCTGTGTTGTTTATGTTTGTGAGGCTAATTTTTTTCTTATTTTAACAAGTTCGCTCCTCTCTTTAAATGTCCTACTGCTTTACTTAACACACATGCCTTATCATAAATAGGGAAACAATAATACAGTATATGCAAAATAAACTCCGGAAACAAGGAATCTCCTCTCCTGTCAGCCATAGATAAAGTTGTCCATTGCCACTGACTCTTTTAACTTTAAGGCCCTATTTCATAACTCAGAGCTTGATGACCAGTATCGGATCTTCTCGTGTTCTGTTCTTCCATTTGGACCTTGCAGTGATGCAATAATTGACTCCCCTAAATGTTCAGCATTTCAGACTCGTATTTTGCATTGTTTGCTTAAATGGTTTGTGCCACGAACAAAATTATATTTTATTCAACAGATCTTGGAATTTTAATAAACTCCACAATTGAATGTGTTTAAAAACAGCATTTCCTGTTCTGTGATCCCATTCTGTAATGTCGGTATACTCTTTTTTGCTTCCTCCCCTGCCTAAAAGATGTGGTATGATTAGACCATGTTCCTGTACGGTCAGACACAGCCATTACACAGTACACAGCAGGAGCACATTTATAAGGTTATCTCAGCACAGGAACATTTTATTTACACACATCCAATTGTGAAACTTATTTTTTTTCCAAGATTTATTGATTTAAAATATGCTTGTGTAACAACCCCTTTAAGTGTTTAGTGAGATTGCTTATTTACACACATATATTTAGAGGTATATGCATACCTCACCCATCCATATGTTTGAAACCAGGAGGCACAAGATAATAATAACAAAATAAGAATTTGTCATCTTTTATGTTAAGCTTGAAACACAAAAAAGACAAAATCAAACTAACTTGTGATTAATTACATTTGGACTTGCCGCTCCCCACCTTGTCAGTGCGCACATAACTAAAGATGAGCGACCTTGTTCTGATAACGTTTGCCAATCTAAAAAACGGCACGAACGTAGCGCATTTGGATTCGTGTTTGGTTTCCTGAGCATTTTTCCTCAAAGTCGGCAAAATTCAGTCACAGATTGGTAAATGATTTATTCTCCACTAATGCTTTTGTTTTGACTTTGGATAGAATAGTGGTTCTGTGATGAGGGGAGGGTATGTGTCTAGGTCAGAGGAGCGGTAGAGTGTGATTTTGTTTTTTTAATAACTTAATGTGTGTAGATTCTGGCAGCCAATCGGAGCACAGAAACCATCCACAACGTCCAGACACAAGGGCTTCTGTGATTGCCTTCTAAAGTCACATGTCCCTCTCCATATAAAAAGCGGACATGTTGTTTTGCTTGCGCCATTTTCTTGTTTAACATCGCAGAGAGGTCGCTCATGCTGCTGAAAGTGAACTTGTCATTTAGTTAGATAGGATCCTGTTCTGTGTAAAATCGACCTTCCAGCATCTAACTAGTTTGTGCTAATAGTGTTGTGCAGGCAGGAGTCCACATTTCCTTCAGAGAATCATTTAGGCTAAAACTGTGTTGCAGTCAAAACTCAAGAGGCGCAATTTGCTAACCAAAATCGTTATGTCTAATATTGGGGTTCAGCCAGGAGGCCCAATTTGATAATCCAAATTGCTGGGCTAATACTGTAGTGCAGTCCGTAGTACTCATTACCTACTCTAAATCATTTGGGCAAAAACTGTGTTGCAGTCAGGACTCAGGTGGCCCTATTTGCTAATCCAAATCGTTAGGGCAAATAGTATTAAGCAGACCAGAGTCCACATTTCCTGCTCGGAATCATTTGGGCTAAAACAGTGTTGCAGTCGAGACTCAGGAGGCCCCACTTGCCATTGAAAATTATCAGGGCTAATATTGTTGTTCATGCACACCATCTCAGAAAATAAATACTGATTGTTCATTTAGTGACAGGTGACTGACAGGTCTTGGCCTAAGGTTGTGAAACAGCTGGTTAAAAGATGGGAAGGGTATATACAGCATGAGTGGGGAAAAAGCAAGGTCGTGATGGAAGAGGGAATAGGCTTGGTGTTCAATGTGTACGTGGGTTAGGTGGTAAAATGTGTCAAGGCTAGGCTGTGCATTAGCGCAATCAGACGTTCCAGGGTCATTACCAGGGCCGGACTGGCCATAGGGCACTTCTGGCAAATGCCAGAAGGGCCGGTGCCAGTGGTGGGCCTCTCAATCCGCCGCCCCCGCCGTCGCATTCAACTATACCGGCGTATAGACGCCGGTACAGTTGAATGCAATGATGGAGGAGAAAGCGTCTACAGACGCTCCTCTCCCATCATTCCCCGCTCTGCCTCTGACACTGCGGGTGCGCGATGATGTCATATCATCGCGCACCTGCTGTGTCCCGGGCAGACTGCACGCTGCTGAGACAGGAGCAGGAACCAGGAAGCAACGCTGGGCACGAGGAGAGGTGAGGAGAGTTTTTTTTTTTTTCTGGACTGTGGGGCCATTCTCGGAGGAGGGGAGGGGAGGAAGAGAAGAGATGTGGGCTGTATATAGCTCTCTGTGGGCTGTGCTCTGTGCTGTATACTGCTGTGGGCTGTATATAGTTCTCTGTGGGCTGTGCTCTGTGCTGTATACTACTGTGGGCTGTATATAGTTCTCTGTGGGCTGTGCTCTGTGCTGTATACTGCTGTGGGCTGTATATAGTTCTCTGTGGGCTGTGCTCTTTGCTGTATACTGCTGTGGGCTGTATATAGTTCTCTGTGGGCTGTGCTCTGTGCTGTATACTACTGTGGGCTGTTTATAGTTCTCTGTGGGCTGTGCTCTGTGCTGTATACTGCTGTGGGCTGTATATAGTTCTCTGTGGGCTGTGCTCTGTGCTGTATACTGCTGTGGGCTGTATATAGTTCTCTGTGGGCTGTGCTCTGTGCTGTATACTACTGTGGGCTGTATATAGCTCTCTGTGGGCTGTGCTCTGTGCTGTATACTACTGTGTGCTCTGTGCTATATATAGTACTCTGTGGGCTGTGCTCTGTGCTGTATACTACCGTGGGCTGTGTGCTATATATAGTACTCTGTGGGCTGTGCTCTGTGCTGTATACTACTGTGGGCTGTATATAGTTCTCTGTGGGCTGTGCTCTGTGCTGTATACTGCTGTGGGCTGTATATAGTTATCTGTGGGCTGTGCTGTATACTACTGTGGGCTGTATATAGCTCTCTGTGGGCTGTGCTCTGTGCTGTATACTACTGTGTGCTCTGTGCTATATATAGTACTCTGTGGGCTGTGCTCTGTGCTGTATACTACTGTGGGCTGTATATAGTACTCTGTGGGCTGTGCTCTGTGCTGTATACTACTGTGGGCTGTATATAGCTCTCTGTGGGCTGTGCTCTGTGCTGTATACTACTGTGGGCTGTATATAGTTCTCTGTGGGCTGTGCTCTGTGCTGTATACTGCTGTGGGCTGTATATATTTCTCTGTGGGCTGTGCTCTGTGCTGTATACTACTGTGTGCTGTATATAGTTCTCTGTGGGCTGTGCTGTATATAGTACTCTGGGCTGTGCTGTATATAGTACTCTGTGGGCTGTGCTGTGTATAGTACTCTGTGGGCTGTGCTGTATATAGTACTCTGTGGGCTGTGCTGTATATAGTACTCTGTGGGCTGTGCTGTATATAGTACTCTCTGGGCTGTGCTGTATATAGTACTCTCTGGGCTGTGCTGTATATAGTACTCTCTGGGCTGTGCTTTATATAGTACTCTCTGGGCTGTGCTGTATATAGTACTCTGGGCTGTGCTTTATATAGTTCTCTGTGGGCTGTGCTGTATATAGTTCTCTGTGGGCTGTGCTGTATATAGTTCTCTGTGGGCTGTGCTGTATATATTACTTTGTGGGCTGTGCTGTATATATTACTTTGTGGGCTGTGCTGTATATATTACTCTGTGGGCTGTGCTGTATACTACTGTGTGGACTGTGCTGTATACTTCTACGTGGGCTGTGCTGTATACTACTGTGTGGTCTGTGCTGTATACTACTGTGTGGTCTGTGCTGAATACTGCTGTGTGGGCTGTGTTATCTACTACGCGAGCTGTGCTATAGTATGCAGGCTGTGCTGTATACTATGCGGTTTGTGCTATATAATATGCGGGCTTTGCTATATACTATGGGGAGTATATTATATTCTATGGGGGAGGCCATGTTATGTACTATGTGGCTGTGTTATATACTATTGTGGGGGTATATTATATTCTATGGGGGAGGCTGCGTTATATACTATGGGGGGCTGCATTATATTCTATGGGGGGCTACATTATATATTATGGGGAGGTGGGCTGTATTATATTCTATGGGGGTTACATACTCTGGGGTGGCTGCATTATACTCTGGGGTGGCTGCATTATACTCTGGGGTGGCTGCATTATACTCTGGGGTGGCTGCATTATACTCTGGGGTGGCTGCATTATACTGTATCGAGGACTATGGGGAATACGTTATACTATATGAAGAACTATGGGGTGCATTATACTATGGGAAGTGAATTGTACTACATGGATGACTGTGGCGGTGCATTATACTATATGGAGCACTATGAGGATTGTATTATGCTATATGGAGGACTATGAGGATTATATTATGCTATATGGAGGACTATGAGGAGTGTATTATACTATGTGGAGGACTGAGCAGTGTATTTTAATATATGGAGGACTATAGGGAGTGTATTATACTATATGGAGGACTATGGAGCACATTATAATATATGGAGGACTATGGGGTGTATTTTACTAAACAAGTAAAATGCTGCATATTCGGATTGTTTTTGCTGGAACAAAAAGCCTTGTTGTCAGCAGCACATTGCCAGTGTAAACTGTAGATGTGCTGCTGAAAACATGATACTGTATGGTGATCTGTTAGTGATCTATTAGTGATCGTTCTGTCTCATCATTATTCCTCAGCTGGTGGAAAGAGGCCGGGAAACAAGCGTTGAACAACTTCAGTATTGTCGATCAAACTCGTTTAGCGGCCTGAACTCAGCGCACGTAAATACAACAGAAAGGCTTCTGTGTGATGTGCAATATGTTAGCATTTGGGGACCCATTTTAAAATTTACCTAGGGCCCCACTTTGCCTAAAACCGGCCCTGCCTACAAGTGTACAAAGATATTATACAGTCACCATGTGACAAGTGGGCCTGTGTAACTTCAAATGCCAGGGCTGAATTTTAGTCCCAGTCCGGCCCTGGTCATTACCAAAAGATCACGTAGTAAACCAAGGGAAAATAGGACGTCGTACGTCAGTTCACATGCCAGGGTCAGAATACCAGAGAAATAGCAGATAAGCAAAGGAGCAATAACAAACGGGTAGTCTGAACACTCCAAAGGTCAGCAGCAGAATATCAGATGCAAAGGGGCAATAACTAACCAGTAGTCTGAACACGGTCCAAAGGTCAGCAGCAGCAGAAGATCAGAACAGGGTACAGGCAAACACGCCAGAGAGCACAAGCTTAGAACAAGCTTTTGACTGGCAATGATCTGAGCTAGACAGCTCACCTAAATAGCAGGGAAATTACCAAGAACATGGAGCACCTGTGGAAATCTCTGCACCTTCCAGTCAGATATTTCAACCGAGCTGTCAATCAAAGCGCCGACAGCTCAGCACACCCCAGCACAGGATAGGATGACAGAGCTGTACATCACAGAGTCCCAGACACTCTGAGAAGAGGAATCATGACATAATGTTGCTGAAAGCTCTACTGAGTGAACACCGTCTCGTCATATTGAAAGACCATTGAGAACATTTGTTACTGGACAGGCTATTCGACTCCCTTTCTTTGACAGTCACACAGTGGTACGCCTTGTAGATGAGGGTCAGAAAGAGCAATATGCTCCAGTGGATGGCAAGCACTGCATCAAATGGCCTCTCCTCCTGTACCTCCACCTTAACATCACACACAGTACAATCCTCAGAGGTGGCACCCCAATCACTCTTGTGTCCCCCCCCACGTCACAACTGTACAACCGCCCAACTGACTATGGGGAACCACAGATGGGCCATTCTGCAGAGATGTTCACACATTCTATTCCAAGGGCATCAGAGGTCTGCTCCAAAGATTCAAAGATTCCAGAGGAGGAAAGCATCTGCACCGATGCCCAAAATGTTTTCCTGTTTAATCTGGGGCCGGATGATGTAGGGTCCCAGCAGAATCCAGACCCTCGTCACCAGATGTTAACCCCCCGGGGTGGAGGCAAAACTGATGAGATTCAGATACCTGAGGCGCATGTGAACTGTCATGTGCTGTCAGGGAAAGAAGAGAAGGAGGGTGAACACAGGACGATAATGAGGTTGTAGATCCCACTTGGTGTCAACCCATAGCAATTGATCTGTCAACTACCTGTGTTAGTGTCCTTACATTTTTCTAACATTAGTGCTCTACCAAGCTGATATTTGTGCCACCTGAGTGTGGCTGGGAAGAAAATTGTTTGAGCAGTTGCATGAGGAAACACGGCTTCCAGCAAAGGCGGCTTACACCGCTCCCTCACCCACCTTGTCTTATTTGAAACTTCAATTCAAAGCACTAAATACTGGCCCAGACCCTGATACCTCATGCATGACCCATGGCTGACTGCTGCTGTGCCATTATCAAACTTTTACCGTTGATCAATTGATGCCATTTTTCCTGGCGTCTGACCATAATTTTTGTAAATGTCTGGACTCCCAAGATGGGTCTCTTTCATGTTCGCCTGAATTTGGCATGCCTCTTTGAGCACCAGGCCTACACCTGTCACTTATGCCACCTGTTACTGATCAATGTTTCAGCTAGAAATGCTGGTCCAAGCCCTGTCCCATGCATCCATGCTGGGCAATTATACTATTTGTAGTCTGGGTCAATCGATGCCACTTTCCTGGTGTCTGCCTCTAATTTGAGCTGTTTGGGAAGCTTTTCAGCCCCCTTATTTTAAGGTGTTGTGTGTGCGTTTGGTTTTGCCTCCCATTGAATTCAATGGAATTCAGCGAACCGTTCGGCGAACATAGAGACGTTCGTCGAACCGAACCTTGAAAGGTTCACTCATTATTAATTTTATTTAGCCTATGAATGGTTTCTTTCATGTTTAAAAAGGACAGTTTTATTTATTGATGTTTAATCATAATGGCAGAGATTAGTGAGTGGTTTAATCTCACCAGAAATGTTCTCACCAAGCAGAAGCATCTCTAAATACTTTGGTGTACAGGCTTCATCAGTGCAAAATGGTATCAAGAAGTTTACAGCCGATTAGCTTACAGGTTTTATGGCACAAAGGAAAATTGATAAGAGAATTTTGCTACAATTGGTTTAAAATGTGACAAAGAAATAGCGAACAACATTCAAAGAACTTCATGCTTTAACCCATACCAAAACCTGCATACTGTGCAAAATAGGGCCCTTTGGTCAAAGGAAAAGTAGGACCCTACTAATTAGACAAAAGGCTTGAAACAGGTTGTGATGGTGTGATATGCTATGTGAGTATCATTTTTGTGTATATTTCTATTTTACTTATTTTCATGGTGTTCTCTTGTAGAAGGAGTTATTTTCTAATTCATGAATGGCTGTTGCTGCCATCTGATATCAGCCCCCACAGCACTGTATTGTTTGCTGATATGCTAATGACATGTTGACCTAGCTTGTTGAAACAATGAGCCCCTGAGACCTTCCCCCTCCTGACCTGTGAATGAGGAGGGAGACTTAAAATATCAGGGAGGTGAGACATAGATCAGATCTGGTGTGGAACCATGATGTGAAGACAGCACCTCAGAAAGAGAGGGAAGGAAGCGTATATGGACAGTTATCCTCTGCTGGATTGTTGCACTCTTATCTCCCAGGTCTTTTATCTTCATACTGAATTGCATTCGAATTCTGGACTATTTTATCCTTTGTGTGGTGGATCATATATGGACCTTTCGTATTTTTTGGTCTTGGAATTGTTTACTACACTCTAGCTCTGTTGATTGTGTGATACTGGAGAAGGACCCCGTGACACAGAACAACTGCACTATGTTAGAAGTTATATAGACAAATCACAATCCTTCTGGGAAAATGTTCTATGGACATATGATGTCACACTAGAGCTCTTTGACAATACATACCAGTGCTATGTATATACACAATGAAATGCAGCCTTTAAAGAAAGTGAACCCTAAATAGTGTGCCATGGAAGAGCATCCATACGTTTGGGCAGATGCTTTACTGCCTCTGTGATTGGAGGGCTTGAATGTGTTACAACTAATGAGATCTGAGGATTATCAGAGCATTTTACAGCAAAATCTAAGAACTCCTATCTAGGCAGTACACAAGATTGGTAAAGAATAAAACATTAACTTTTCAACTAGTCAGCAGTATGTAGTGATCTCAATCCAACTGAAAATCTTTGGAGAGAGCTGAAATCAGCTGCTGGGAAAAGGAGCCTTGCAAATGTTAAAGAGCCTTAGAGAATAGCTCTGGTATAGTGGAAGAGTAAACCAACAGACATATGCACTAGACCCCCAAATGACTTAAAAAAAAGACAATTAACAAGGGCTGTCTAATTCACCAAAGCTTGTGTATCCAAATATTAGGGATACGTGCCTTTAATTCTGTCCATGTGATATAATATGTTTAGTCTTTATTTCATTTTTGAAATGATTAAGGTACAGTTGTGGCCAAAAGTATTGACACCCCTGCAATTCTGTCAGATGATACTCGGTTTCTTCCTGAAAATGATTGCAAACACAAATTTTTTGGTATTATTATCTTCATTTAATTTGTCTTAAATGAAAAAACACAAAAAAAATGAAGCAAAAAGCAAAACATTGATCATTTCACACACAACTCCAAAAATGGGCCAGACAAAAGTATTGGCACCCTCAGCCTAATACTTGGTTGCACAACCTTTAGCTAAAATAACTGTGACCATCTGCTTCCGGTAACCATCAATGAGTTTCTTACAATGTTCTGCTGGAATTTTAGACCATTCTTCTTTGGCAAACTACTCCAGGTCCCTGATATTTGAAGGGTGCCTTCTCCAAACTGCCATTTTTAGATCTCTCCACAGGTATTCTATGGGATTCAGGTCTGGACTCATTGCTGGCCACCTTAGAAGTCCAGTGCTTTCTCTCAAACCATTTTTTAATGCTTTTTGAAGTGTGTTTTGGGTCATTGTCCTGCTAGAAGACCCATGACCTTTGAGGGAGACACAGCTTTCTTACACTGGGCCCTACATTATGCTGCAAAATTTGTTGGTAGTCTTCAGACTTCATAATGCCATGCACACGGTCAAGCAGTCCAGTGCCAGAGGCAGCAAAGCAACCCCAAAACATCAGGGAACCTCCGCCATGTTTGACTGTTGGGACCGTGTTCTTTTCTTTGAATGCCTCTTTTTTTCTCCTGTAAACTCTATGTTGATGCCTTTGCCCAAAAAGCTCTACTTTTGTCTCATCTGACCAGAGAACATTCTTCCAAAACGTTTAGGCTTTTTCAGGTAAGTTTTGGCAAACTCCAGCCTGACTTTATGTCTCGGGGTAAGAAGTGGGGTCTTCCTGGGTCTCCTACCATACAGTCCCTTTTCATTCAGACGCCGACGGATATTACGGGTTGACACCGTTGTACCCTCGGACTGCAGGGCAGCTTGAACTTGTTTGGATGTTAGTCGAGGTTCTTTATCCAACATCCGCAAAATCTTGCGTTGAAATCTCTTGTCAATTTTTCTTTTCCGTCCACATCTAGGGAGGTTAGCCACAGTGCCATGGACTTAAAACTTCTTGATGACACTGCGCACGGTAGACACAGAAACATTCAGGTCTTTGGAGATGGACTTGTAGCCTTGAGATTGCTCATGCTTCCTCGCAATTTGGTTTCTCAAGTCCTCAGACAGTTCTTTGGTCTTCTTTCTTTTCTCCATGCTCAATGTGGTACACACAAGGACACAGGAGAGAGGTTGAGTCAACTTTAATCCATGTTAACTGGCTGCAAGTGTGATTTAGTTATTGCCAACACCTGTTAGGTGCCACAGGTAAGTTACAGGTGCTGTTAATTACACAAATTAGAGAAGCATCACATGATTTTTCGAACAATGGCAATACTTTTGTCCACCCCCTTTTTATGTTTGGTGTGGAATTATATCCAATTTGGCTTTAGGACAATTCTTTTTGTGTTTTTTTTCATTTAAGACAAATTAAATGAAGATAATAATACCAAAGAATTTGTGTTTGCAATCATTTTCAGGAAGAAACTGAGCATTATCTGACAGAATTGCAGGGGTGTCAATACTTTTGGCCACAACTTGTTTTGCTTAGTGTATTTGGCCATGCTATAAATATATTCTAATGTCACAATCCACTTATCTCTGATGATAATGTCTTTTATTGATAGACGACAAAGGGTGTCAGTATTGTTCATTATAGCTGTATTTATAACTAAACAAATCCCCCATATATAGTATAATAAAGAGGGAATAAGAGGAGAAACAAAAATAACACTTTGATAAAATAATTTTTTTAATGTATAAATATATTAAAAATTAAAAGAAGGGAAAGTCACTTGAACAAATGGGGGTGATACAGCAACCAGGAACAAATATTAAATGTGTCTAAACACAAGTAGCACACCTAATCCATTGTATATATCTCCACTGCAAACAGAAAAATCCATAGAAAAGGCTAAAGTATCAAAACCTTTCCTCCCTGTTGCAAACAATAGGATGATTTAAATAGAAAAGTGCATAGTGCAAAAGGTGCCTATATATAACTACTTGTCCATATGTGAATTAAACCATATTTACTCACTTAGAATATTGTCCCGGTGTCTGCACCCTCAAAAACCCCGACAGCGCCGTTTCGCCATAATGGCTTCCTTGATAGGGGGCATGTGTGCTGTTAGCCAAACCAGCCATTTATAAATACCCCGTGCACAGCTGATTCTGATATCAGGATTGCCGGTGATATGCTGCGCATGCGCCGATCCCTGGACTTCCTCTTTTGTAAAAAGAGACTTCCTGCTCTTCGCATCTGGAACGCAAGTGTAAGAACGCTGTGCGTTACCATAGTGAGCGAGGCAGGAAGTCACGGGGAAGCTCCTGATCTGCGCATGCGCCAACCGGATGCCGAGAAAGACAGCTAAGATTAAATAAACACAGGGAAGATGTGGGCAAATACGCAGTGACCGATATTAAAAAGGAGGGATTTATAATGGAAATAAACATATGCATTTGGGCACATACATACTAAATTAACATAAAAGTGAAAGTATACAATAATAAATAGCATGCGATAATAAATCACTGTGATATGTGTAAATCTCGCATAATACATATTAATAAAAATACATTTTATGTTTTAATATGTATTATGCGGGATTTACACATATCACAGTGATTTATTATGACATGCTATTTATTATTGTATACTTTCACTTTTATGTTAATTTAGTATGGAGCTTCCCCGTGACTTCCTGCCTCGCTCACTATGGTAACGCACAGCGTTCTAACACTTGCGTTCCAGATGCAAAGAGCAGGAAGTCTCGTTTTACAAAAGAGGAAGTCCAGGGATCGGCGCATGCGCAGCATATCACCGGCAATCCTGATATCAGAATCAGCTGTGCACGGGGTATTTATAAACGGCTGGTTTGGCTAACAGCACACATGCCCCCTATCGAGGAAGCCATTATGGCGAAACGGTGCTGTCGGGGTTTTTGAGGGTGCAGACACCGGTACAATTTTCTAAGTGAGTAAATATGGTTCAATTCACATATGGACAAGTAGTTATATATAGGCACCTTTTGCACTATGCACTTTTCTATTTAAATCATCCTATTGTTTGCAACAGGGAGGAAAGGTTTTGATACTTTAGCCTTTTCTATGGATTTTTCTGTTTGCAGTGGAGATATATACAATGGAGTAGGTGTGCTACTTGTGTTTAGACACGTTTAATATTTGTTCCTGGTTGCTGTATCACCCCCATTTGTTCAAGTGACTTTCCCTAGCTTTAATTTTTAACTTATTTATACATTAAATAAATTTATTTTATCAAGGTGTTATTTTTGTTTCTCCTCTTATTTCCTCTTTATTATACTATATATATGGGGGATTTGTTAAGTTACAATTGCTTGGAGGTGACTTTCATTATTTTGGACGTTTGATTTGCATAAGATATTTGTATTTATGTATTTATAGTAGAATTAATACATTTTATATTCTTTTATCTACTCATCTAAGCTTTGCTCCTCTCCAAACGCAACCATTTCTCCATGGCAGTTTTCATATTATTCTTTGTCTACTACTTTGAAGAATACATTCCCTTTCTGCCAGCTCTTGTGTTCACATAGAATGTGACTTAAGTCCTTTCATAGTTTAAAGCTTCTTTCAAATCAAATTAATCATTTTCATGATCTTAGCTAATGTCAAACCAGCATTTCCACACGCTCTGAGCACCAAGGATTTGTAGTAATAGGCAACAAAGATCAGGAAGCACGGGAGGATGGAAAGCTGATTACCTGCTAAAATGACAAGTACAATGTTTGCTGTGCAGCTTGTTGTACCATATAGCATTAAAGAGATTAAAGAAATGGCTTTCTAGTGCTGGAGAAAGAAGAGGGTTGTGTCTGACATTATCTTTTTCCTCTTCTACAAAATTATACCTTTGAGAAAATGCAATTAAAAGAAAATGTGAACCACAGCCAAATCCCATTTATTGCAGGGGTATAAAGGGAATACACAGGAGTCTGTGCCTTCAATTACTCCTTGCTCCTTTGCCCTGTAAGTTATGAGACTGTGGGGCATAGTTAAGATTAAATGTTTTGTAGTACAGAAACACACTACTTGTCTAGAGCAAACCTGCTAAACACTTTTAAGAAAGCTTTGGGTTCATTCTTTTCTTATTTGCTTTAGTTTAGATTAACACATTAGATCTAATATTACATCTTATGCTTTGAAGAAGGGAATGTTCTTTCAAATGAATAAAATTTAGGGATCGGCAGAAGAGTGGAAGTTTTGGTTCTGGTACCCGACCCGACCTTTATTTAAAAGTTTGGTTTGGGTACGTGAACAGAACCCAAATGCCATTGAAAATAAAGGTTACCCGAACTGGGAAAGGAGAAAAAACCTCTCTCTCGCTTTCTCTCCTGGGAAAAGTACGTGTTTGGCATTTAGAGCTGGATAGTAACTGTCCAGTATGACCTCTGAACTCGTAAGTTCAGGATCGCCCATCTCTAATAAAATCTTATTCACAACGCAACAGTAAAGGCCTGAAAATTAATTAAAGGAGTTGTCTACTTTTTGCTAATTTTAACAGATGTGTCGGGGATATATTTTTGTGGCACTTCCTTTTTTTTTATGAAACACCCAATTTTTTTTTTAAACAGCCTTTGGCTTGATAGTGAGCCATGATGACTTGATGGATGAAGGATCCGTAGGAAGATCAATATTGTGCAAGCCTATATAGGTCCACCAGGGTCTTCTCCACCATTATCATAATTGTATCAAACCATTGGGTTGCTGATCCCACTTATACCCGATTTGTACAATCAATTGTCGGGTGCCAGATGGTTCTCTAAGTTGGACCTCAGGGGAGCATACAATCTCATCTGTATGCGTGAGGGGGATGAGTGGAAAACTGCATTTCTCACCTCTGAGGGTTTGTTTGAAAATTTGGTTATGCCCTTTGGCCTAACTAACACGCCAGCAGTGTTCGAGAATTTCATGAATCATGTTTTCTCTGATTTTATTGGACTTTTCATGGTAGCTTATTTGGATGACATCCTCATATATTCTTCTGACAAACAGTCACATGGGCCACCTCCAGGCGGTGCTTCAGAGGCTTAGGAAGAACTCACTATTTGCTAAACCAGAGAAGTGTTCATTCTTTGCTCAAGAATTGTCCTTTCTTGGGGTGATTTTCTCTGCTGAGGGGTTTCGCATGAACAGGCTATTGTGGATTGGGTGCAACCCAGAAATCTCAAGGGTCTTCAGCGTTTTCTGAGTTTCGCTAATTATTATAGAAAATTCATTAAGGGGTTTTCTCAGGTGGTCAAACCCCTCACGGATTTAACTCGCAAGGGGGCTGATCTCAAGAACTGGTCAGCTCCAGCTGTGGCAGCGATTACTTCCTTGAAGAACTGTTTCATGACTGCCCCTGTATTGGTTCAACCTGATTTGTCTAAACCATTTATTGTAGAGGTGGACACCTCGGAGGTGGGAGTGGGGGCTGTGTTGTCTCAAGGGCCCTCCATGTTGACTAACTTAAGACCCTGTGCCTTTTTGGAAAAATTTTCCTCTGCTGAGAGGAATTATGATGTGGGTAACCGGGAAGAATGGAGGCATTTTTTGGAGGGGGCTGTCCAACGTATCACTGTCATTACGGATCACAAGAACCTGTCTTACATCGAGTCCACCAAACGTTTAACCCCTTAAGCCCCGAGGGTGGTTTGCACTTTAATGACCGGGCCAATTTTTACAATTCTGACCACTGTCCCTTTATGAGGTTATAACTCTGGAACGCTTCAACGGATCTTGGCGATTCTGACATTGTTTTCTTGTGAGATATTTTACTTCATGTTAGTGGTAAAATTTATTCGATATAACTTGCGTTTATTTGTGAAAAAAACGGAAATTTGGCGAAAATTTTTAAAATTTCACAATTTTCCAACTTTGAATTTTTATGCCCTTAAATCACAGAGATATGTCACACAAAATACTTAATAAGTAACATTTCCGACATGTCTACTTTACATCAGCACAATTTTGGAACCAACATTTTTTTTTGTTACGGAGTTATAAGGGTTAAAAGTTGACCAGAAATTTCTCATTTTTACAACACCATTTTTTTTAGGGACCACATCTCATTTGAAGTCATTTTGAGGGGTCTATATGATAGAAAATACCCAAGTGTGACACCATTCTAAAAACTGCACCCCTCAAGGTGCTCAAAACCACTTTCAAGAAGTTTATTAACCCTTCAGGTGTTTCACAGGAATTTTTGGAATGTTTAAATAAAAATGAACATTTAACTTTTTTTCACACAAAATTTATTTCAGCTCCAATTTGTTTTACTTTACCAAGGGTAACAGGAGAAAATGGACCCCAAAAGTTGTTGTGCAATTTGTCCTGAGTACGCTGATACCCCATATGTGGGGGTAAACCACTGTTAGGGCGCATGGCAGAGCTCGGAAGGAAAGGAGCGCCATTTGACTTTTCAATGCAAAATTGACTGGAATTTATATGGGACAGCATGTTGCGTTTGGAGAGCCCCTGATGTGCTTAAACATTGAAACCCCCCACAAGTGACACCATTTTGGAAAGTAGACCCCCTAAGGATCTTATCTAGATGTGTGGTGAGCACTTTGACCCACCAAGTGCTTAACAGAAGTTTATAATGCAGAGCCGTAAAAATAAAAAATCATATTTTTTCACAAAAATGATCTTTTCGCCCCCAATTTTTTATTTTCCCAAGGGTAAGAGAAGAAATTGGACCGCAAAAATTGTTGTGCAATTTGTCCTGAGTACGCTGATACCCCATATGTGGGTGTAAACCATTGTTTGGGTGCATGGCAGAGCTCGGAAGGGAAGGAGCGCCATTTGACTTTTCAATGCAAAATTGACTGGAATTGAGATGGGACGCCATGTTGCGTTTGGAGAGCCCCTGATTTGCCTAAACATTGAAACCCCCCACAAGTGACACCATTTTGGAAATTAGACTCCTTAAGGATCTTATCTAGATGTGTGGTGAGCACTTTGACCCAACAAGTGCTTCACAGAAGTTTGTAATGCAGAGCCGTAAAAATACAAAATCATATTTTTTCACAAAAATGATCTTTTCGCCCCCAATTTTTTATTTTCCCAAGGGTAAGAGAAGAAATTAGACCACAAAAGTTGTTGTGCAATTTGTCCTGAGTACAACGATACCCCATATGTGGGGGTAAACCACTGTTTGAGCGCATAGCAGAGCTCGGAAGGGAAGGAGCGCCATTTTACTTTTCAATGCAAAATTGACTGGAATTGAGATGGGACACCATGTTGCGTTTGGAGAGCCCCTGATGTGCCTAAACATTAAAACCCCCCACAAGTGACACCATTTTGGAAAGTAGACCCCCTAAGCAACTTATCTAGATGTGTTTTGAGAGCTTTGAACCCCCAAGTGTTTCACTACAGTTTATAACGCAGAGCCGTGAAAATAAGAATTCTTTTTTTTTCCACAAAAATAATTTTTTAGCCCCTTGTTTTTTATTTTCCCAACGGTAACAGGAGAAATTGGACCCCAAAAGTTGTCCAATTTGTCCAGAGTACGCTGATACCCCATATGTGGGGGGGAACCACTGTTTGGGCGCATGGCAGAGCTCGGAAGGGAAGGAGCGCCATTTGGAATGCAGACTTAGATGGATTGGTCTGCAGGTGTCACGTTGCATTTGCAGAACCCTGATGTACCCAAACAGTACAACCCCCCCACAAGTGACCCCATATTGGAAACTAGACCCCCCAAGGAACTTATCTAGATGTGTTGTGAGAACTTTGAACCCCCAAGTGTTCCACTACAGTTTATAACGCAGAGCCGTGAAAATAAAAATAATTTTTTTTCACAAAAATGATTTTTAGACCCCCAAATTTTTATTTTCCCAAGGATAACAAGAGAACTTGGACCCCAAAAGTTGTTGTCCAATTTGTCCCGAGTACGCTGATGCCCCATATGTTGGGGTAAACCCCTGTTTGGGCGCACGGGAGAGCTCGGAAGGGAAGGAGCACTGTTTTACTTTTTCAACGCAGAATTGTCTGGAATTGAGATCGGACGCCATGTCGCGTTTGGAGAGCCCCTGATGTGCCTGAACAGTGGAAACTCCCCAATTCTACCTGAAACTCTAATCCAAACACACCCCTAACCCTAATCCCAACTGTAACCCTAACCACACCCCTAACCCTGACACACCCCTAATTCTAATCCCAACCCTAATCCCAACCGCAAATGTAATCCAAACCCTAACCCTAACTTTAGCCCCAACCCTAACCCTAACTTTAGCCCCAACCCTATCCCTAACTTTAGCCCCAACCCTAACTTTAGCTCCAACCCTAGCCCCTACCCTAGCCCTAACCCTAACCCTAGCCCTAACCCTAGCCCTAACCCTAGCCCTAATGGGAAAATGGAAATAAATACATTTTTTTTAATTTTATTATTTTTCCCTAACTAAGGAAGTGATGAAGGGGCGTTTGATTTACTTTTATAGCGTTTTTTTATATTGGATTTTTATGATTGGCAGCTGTCACGCACTAAAAGACGCTTTTTATAGCAAAAACGTTTTTGCGTCTCCACATTTTTAGACCTATAATTTTTCCGTATTTTGGTCCACAGAGTCATGTGATGTCATGTTTTTTGCGGGACGAGTTGTCGTTTTTATTGGTAACATTTTCGGACATGTGACAGTTTTTGATCACTTTTTATACCGATTTTTGTGAGGCAGAATGACCAAAAACCAGCTATTCATGAATTTCTTTTGGGGAAGGTGTTTATACTGTTCCACGTTTGGTAAAATTGATAAAGCAGTTTTATTCTTCGGGTCCGTACGATTACAGCAATATCTCATTTATATCATTTTTTTATGTTTTGGCGCTTTTATACGATAAAAGCTATTTTATAGAAAAAATAATTATTTTGGCATCGCTTTATTCTGAGGACTATAACTTTTTTACTTTTTGCTTTTGATGCTATATGGCGGCTCGTTTTTTGCGGGACAAGATGATGTTTTCAGCGGTACCATGGTTATTTATATCCGTCTTTTTGATCGCGTGTTACTCCACTTTTTGTTCGGCGGTATGATAATAAAGCGTTGTTTTTTGGCTCGTTTTTTTTTTTTTCTTACGGTGTTCTCTGAAGGGGTTAACTAGTGGGACAGTTTTATAGGTTGGGTCGTTACGGACGCGGCGATACTAAATATGTGTACTTTTATTGTTTTTTTTTTTTTTTAGATAAAGAAATGTATTTATGGGAATAATATATATATTTTTTTTTCTTCTTTATTTAGGATTTTTTTTTTTTTTTTTTACACATGTGCAATTTTTTTTTTTTACTTTTTTACTTTGTCCCAGGGGGGGACATCACAGATCGCCGATCTGACAGTTTGCACAGCACTCTATCAGATCGGCGATCTCACTCACATCGCTGCAGGCTTACCAGCGCCCGCATGGCACCCGGAAGTACTCCCTGCAGGACCTGGATGCAGCCCCCCGGCCATTTTGGATCTGGGGCCCGCAGGGAGGAGACGCTCGTTACAAGGTGAGTACATCGCCTTGTACCGATTGTCTCAGGGAAGCACGCAGGGAGCCCCCTCCCTGTGCGATGCTTTCCTGTACCGCTGGTACACCGCGATCATGTTTGATCGCAGTGTGCCCGGGGGTTAATGTGCCGGGGGCGATCCGTGACCGCTCCTGGCACATAGTGCCGGATGTCAGCTGCGATAGGGAGGGAGGAGCGCGGCCGATCGCTATGACTTACTATCCCGTCGGTGGGAATTAAGGCCCACCCCACCTCGACGGGATAGTACGTCATATGGGATTAAGGGGTTAACTCCGAGACAGGCAAGGTGGTCACTTTTTTTTTTCTCCCGATTTTAGTTTTCTATTACTTTCAGACCATGGTCCAAGAATGTTAAGGCTGATGCTTTATCTCGTACCCTAGATCCTATATCACCTCCTGAACCTCCTTCCTCCATTCTTCAGCGCGGAGTGGTGGTGGCTGCGGTGTCCTCGGCATTGGAATGAGAGATTTGTCTGGCCCAATCTCTTGCTCCTTCGTCCATACCTGATAATAAGTTCTTTGTGCCGGTTCAGTATCGATTAAGGGTGCTTCGGGAATTCCATGACTCGGCTCTGGGTGGGCATCCTGGAATCTCGGCCACAGTCGTAAAGCCATCACTAGGCTGTTTTGGTGGCCCTCCGCTTCTGATGTCACTGGGTTTGTGTCCTCCTGTGAAACTTGTGCCCGGTCAAAAACCTCCCGTAACCGGACTTGCGGGGAATTGGTGCCACTGCCAATTCCAGATAAATTGTGGACTCATCTGTCCATGGATTTGATCACCGGTTCCCCCCCCCTCTAATGGCAAAACCGTGATCTGGGTAGTTATGTTCAGTAAACAGGCACATTTTGTACCGTTGTCGGGCCTCCCCAATGCTGAGACTCTATCAAAACTGTTCATTGAGCATGTGGTCCGATTGCATGGCGTGCCTGTCAGTGAGGTGTCTGATAAAGGGGTGCAATTTGTGTCAAAATTCTGGAGGGCTTTTTGTAAAAGTCTGGGTATCAGTCTGAACTTTTCATCCGCTTACCATCCCAAGACCAACGGTCAGACTGAAAGGACAAATCAGTCTTTGGTACAGATATTACAGTGTCTTGCCACATCTAAACAGGATGATTGGTGCTCTGTGGTACCCATGGCGGAATGATTCATGGTTCATCTGTTTAAGGAGAACCATGAACCCCTTGGAACAAGCATTAGTCAGCTCTTCCCATTTGCCTTTAAAGTCCTCATCCACAATGGGGAATGAGGGGAAGACCTGTATACAGAGTCCTTTTGGAATAAGATCTTTTTCAATGTATTTATCCGAAAACTCATGGTTCCACCAAATACGCGTTCTTTTACATAATGGCTCCTTAAAACGAAGAATAACCTCCTGTAATTCTTTGTTAGGCCCATCATTGCCCCCATCTGCATTATCATGGAAAACATCATTGATCTGTCACGTGCGGTCACGTGCATGAAAATCCATAGTTGGAATGGGAAAAACTGCGAAACACACAGAAACCTTTAGTAATAGCAAAAATCCCAAATACGTATTGACAGACCGGGGAATAAACATGCATGTCATGTACCCCCGGACTACCTATACCCACTCCATAGAATAGAATAGAATAGAATAGACGCCCTGTCTGCACTCAAGGGCCTGGCCATCGCAAGCGCATGCGCCAATTGCGCCACTCTGGTTGGCTGCGGGTATACATGTGACCGTGGTCAGAGGGGTATTAGGATAGGTTGCAGTTTTTCCATTCCTTCCCAGAACTCTGTCCTTAACCCCTTTCTCATGTACAGCACCATGGAATTAATGGTGCTTTATAAATTAATAATAATAATAATAATAATATAAAACAGTTACTTAAAGGGAATATGTCAGCAGGTTTTTGCTATTTAATATGAGAGTAGCATAATGTAGAAACAGGGACCCTGATTCTAGTGATGTGTCACTGGGCTGCTTATTACAGTTTCAATAAAATCACCGTTTTATCAGCAGGAAAGTATTGCTATAGGAATAGGTATCCTACTGCTTTTTATAACATTGCTCCCACCACTCATTAGCAGCTTTCTGCCTATGCAAAGCATACACACAAAGCTGCCAATCAGTAGTGTGGGCGTGGGTATAAAGAGCTCAGCATTCTGAGAACTAGTAATAGTCTCAGAGTTTTGCATGTGAAATCACAAAAACCACAGCGAAACAGGGCTTCTATGGTCTAAAGCCCCTGCATGTGAACATATCCCTAAGATACCTTCACATGCAATAGGCACTTGTGGCAAAACTGCAAGCATTTTTTACTGCCAATTACAGTGGTTTTGCAAAGAGGTTATTGACTATGACTTTTACAGGCAAAACATGGTTTTTAACTTGTCCTTCATTTTGAATCTAGATTTAGTGACTGTATGTACTCCTGTGATAATTGCTGAATTTAATCTCCGCTTGCTGTAAAATAGGTCATCTCTTTTGCTTATTGGCTCTCAAAGGGAATACATAGAAATTTCAAGCAGGTGAAAATTGTAGTGTTAATATACTGCTCAAATTAGAACTGATTAGTGCTTTATTAAAAGGGGTGGACCGTTACTTACCGTAATATGTATTTTATAAATATCTATTTTTACACCACAAGCTGTTTGTAGTGGTCTTCACTAGGGTTGAGCGAAACGGGTCGTTCATTTTCATAAGTCGCCGACTTTTGGCAAAGTCGGCGTCTCATGAAACCCGACCCGATCCCTGTGCGGGGTCGGCCATGCTGCACGCGATCTTGGCGCCAAAGTCGCGTTTCGTATGACGCGTTTAGCGCCATTTTTACAGCCAATGAATGAGCGTGGGCAGAGTGATGACATAGGTCTTAGGGGAGTGAACGCCTATCGTCATGTTATCGCTTGTGCGCAGTAGGGATTTGCAATGTGCAAAACAAAATTTTCTGTGCTGGGACGGGGGGGGGGGGGAAGAGAGAGAGAGAGAGAGAGAGAGAGAGAGAGAGTTTCGGCCGACTTTTCACGGTGGTCGCCCGATTTCACTCGACTCGACTTTTAAGACAGTCGGGTTTCACAAAACCCAACTCGACCCTAAAAAACTAAAGGTCGCTCAACCCTAGTCTTCACTATAAAATACCCTACACTTCTCTTTATACACCGCTAATTCGTAAATGTTTTTTTTTCCTTTCGCTTCCTGTAATGTTTTGGCACTCTGCTTTTGTTGCCTCCTGCAGCAGTGTCTTATCAGGGGGCAGAGACAGAAGCAGGGTGAGTAACACCGTTGCCGCCCACCTCTTCTATCACCACCTTCAAACGAATCCTCATCAGCTCAGAGGGCAGCACTGGTGTCACTCACCCTGCTTCTATCACTGCCACTGATGACTATTCGGTGTCACTCAAGCAGCTTCTATCTCCACCCTCTGACGTTTCCTTTCATAGTAAGAAGCTGCGGCGGCGGGGACAGAAGCAGAGTGCTGGTGCTGCACTCACCGCTCCTGCAGCTTCTATCAGCACCATGGTTCCAGAACATCAGTAGATAGCGTCGATGGAAGAAACTGTAGTAAGGGACTACATCGCTGCTTCCGGATGATAGGAAAGAGAGTGCAACCCCAGCCTACTGATGATCCTGTGTTTAAGACTTCTTTCAAGGAAGTCAACTAAAAAAATACACTTACAGATATTAGAAAGATAGTGAGACGTGTAGGGTAATTTAGAGTAAAGCCATTTACAAAATTGCTTAGGGTGTAAAAATGGGGATTTAGAAGAGACATTTTAGGTGTCAGACCACCCCTTTAAGGAAGGGGAGCTAGTTGTTTTCAGATTACTTTCATGATGGCTAACATTTTGTTACACCATTTATTGTGTAGGATGAAAAATTAATTTGTTATAGTATGGGTAATAGGCGACAATTACCCTTTTTTTTTTTCAAGATAAAACATTTTTTGTTAAAAATTAGAGATTTTTATGGGAGAGGTTTCACTGTTTTAAAAGAACCACAGCGAGCCCTGCAAAACTTTTTTTCTGAAAGAGTGAACTTTTGATTCACATTTGTGTAATATCTGGATACTGTAGTTTTTTTTTCTCAAATGTAAAAAAATAGCAGTTAACACGGGCCGATTCATCGAGACTGGCATTTTGGACACCGCGTCTGGTGAAAAATGCGCTGGATTAAGATGCTTCAAATTCATTTACTCTAAATGTGTGCAGATCTTTCAGCTGCCGTACACTGGAGATAGAAGTGGCCCTGATTCATTAAACTAGTGTAAAACTCTTGAAAATGTCTCAGAATTGTTGAGTGGGCTGGACATGACCTAATGCCACCTGGAAAATGCATAATATATGCCACCACAACAGCAGACAGTAAAGCCGATATGTACACAGTCCATGACTCCGGTCTATCACTGGAATACATTTCTGTCCCTGGCGCAGAGTGGCTGAATCCAAACTGATAGTGAGGAACAAGCCTATAAATAAACTTGGTGCTGAATTTTGTCCTGCTGAAAGACTGGCAAACAAAATGCCATTTTTGATGAATTGGCCCCCTAGAGCGAAATACATTTCTGCTACCTTCATGATATATATTGCAGTGAATTTGCCGGACAGCAGTAGTCAATGTCTCCTCCTGCTTATCTTCCACTTTCTAAAATGTTGGTTAGCCTAATTAAAAGTGACAAACATTGCAATATTTTTGCCCAACTTCATTTTCAACATTTTTATGCCAGTTTGATGAATTGGGCCTGCAAAGTAGCGAATCTGCCTCATGTCTGATGCCTTTTTTGATGTCTAAGTGTTGCTTTGGTAAGAAGCATCTGATGTGTTGCAGAACCTTGAATCTACTTCATTTTTGATAAAGAAAGAGAACTCATTTTTACAAATAGATCTGAGCTCTAGTCCTCATGCCATGCAGAGAGGGAAGAGTGGAAAATATTAGGATATTTGCTTACCTCTGCAGTGGCTGCTTTTTTCTGCTGTAGCCTGCTGAAAAACCCACAATCGGAGGAAAGTAGAAAATATGCAGCTCAGCATACCAAAGAATCCTGACCACTCCAGCGTATTGTATCCACAGGTTGCCAATGCCCGCCTATGAACAGAGCTTTCCTTGGTGCATTACTTAGGCCAGCACGCTTGATGTCCTTGGCAGAATCTGACATCTGGATTCACAACGTTTAGTATTTATAATTTCTCTTGTGGCTGATTTTTAACAGTTTAGAAAGGAATCTGTTATCTCATTTATGTTAATCATCAATTGATTATAGCACATTTGCAATAGATACTGATGGATGACATGCAATGCTGTTTTCCACTCTGCTGTACCTTTAGAATTTCTACCACAACCCTCATGATTCCTCCGTAAACATGGGGATATTATATTTTGTTTAGTCTACAGAAAAATCACAGCAGCGCTGGTACCAGTTGGTACTAATTAGCAGCAATTAAAGGCAAAAACCATGATTTGTCTGAGTTATAAAGTCAATAAAAATATCAATTTGCGCTTCACTAAAGCCATAAATATTTTAATAACCTCCTGGTCAATTGACCCTTAGTTTGCAATATATTAACACATTGGTTCATTCATACCATATAGATCATGCTAAATCATTTACAAAGATACATAGAAAACACTAGCGTATCCCAAATTCAAGAAAAATGTATTGTTCATTCAGGTAAAATATATTATATAATAGTCCAAGAGCAGCAACAAGTCTTTTAAAATGTGGTCGGTGGAATACCTCGTACTTTGAGTTCCAATTCGGCAGTTCTAAGAAAAGATTGTTTGCCTGGTGAGTATGCTTGAGCAGCGGCCCACGCTCGAAGAGATATTCTCAGAGAGTTCAGATGATAAGCGTTCTCAGCAGAGAGAGGTCTCATGACTTCACGCTGTCAGTACTGGTATGCATCGTTGGATGGACCGGAGTTATTTTCAATGCGTTTAAAAAAAAAAAAAAGGTTTCCTACATCAGGGATGGTCCATAGTGGTATGTTGTTCCTCAGTTGTAAGCAGTCACAGAGATAAAATCTGGTTATGAAAGTTTGTGTAACATTTGTGCCGGTTACTGCTTTGGCTGCTAGGCGGTGCTGCACCGTTGTTTTGGGTGAGGCTTGACAATATCAATTCTATATTATTCCTGGGCCTTGTGGCTCTGGCCAGTCCAGAAGTTAAGTATCAATTCTATATTATTCCTGGGACTTGTGGCACCTCCCAGTCCAGATGCTAAGCATCAATTCTATATTATTCCTGGGACTTGTGGCACCTCCCAGTCCAGAAGCTAAGCATCAATTCTATATTATTCCTGGGACTTGTGGCTCTGGCCATTCCAGAAGCTAAGCATCAATTCTATATTATTCCTAAGACTTATGGCACCTCCCAGTCCAGAAGCTAAGCATTAATTCTATATTATTCCATCGACTTGTGACTCTGACCAGTCCAGAAGCTAAGCGTCACTTCTATATTATTAATGGAACTTGTGGCACCTCCCAGTCCAGAAGCTAAGCATCAATTCTATATTATTCCTGGGACTTGTGGCTCTGGCCAGTCCAGAAGTTAAGCATCAATTCTGTATTATTCCTAAGACTTGTGGCACGTCCCAGTCCAGAAGCTAAGCATTAATTCTATATTATACCTGGAACTTGTGGCTCTGGCCAATCCAGAAGCTAAGCATTAATTCTATATTATTCCTGCGACTTGTGGCTCTGGCCAGTCTAGTAGCTAAGTGTCAATTCAATATTATTG
Source organism: Ranitomeya variabilis (assembly GCF_051348905.1). Classification (NCBI taxonomy): domain Eukaryota; kingdom Metazoa; phylum Chordata; class Amphibia; order Anura; family Dendrobatidae; genus Ranitomeya; species Ranitomeya variabilis. The sequence goes on along the minus strand of NC_135237.1, from coordinate 170,780,602 downwards.
CTGGGACTTGTGGCTCTGGCCAGTCCAGAAGCTAAGTATCAATTCTATATTATCCCTGGGACTTGTGGCTCTGGCCAGTCCAGAAGCTAAGCATCAATTCTGTATTAATCCTAAGACTTGTGGTGCCTCCCAGTCCAGAAGCTAAATATCATTTCTATATTATCCCTGAGACTTGTGGCTCTGGCCAGTCGAGAAAATAAGTATCAATTCTATATTATTCCTAGGACTTGTGGCTCTGGCCAATCCAGAAGCTAAGCATCAATTCTATATTATTGCTGGGATTTGTGGCTCTGGCCAGTCCAGAAGCTAAGCATTAGTGAAGAGCGAATAAACTCGTTACTCGAGATTTCTCGAGCACGCTCGGGGGTCCTCCGAGTATTTTTAAGTGCTCGGAGATGTAGTTTTTCTTGCCGCAGCTGAATGATTTACATCTGATAGCCAGCATAAGTACATGTGGGGGTTGCTAGGTTGCTAGGGAATCCTCACATGTACTTATGCTGGCTAACAGATGTAAATCATTCAGCTGCGGCAATGAAAACTAAATCTCCGAGCACTAAAAAATACTCGGAGGACCCCTGAGCATGCTCGAGAAATCTCGACTAACGAGTATATTCGCTCATCACTACTAAGCATTAATTCTATATTATTCCTGGGACTTGTGCCTCTGACCATTCCAGAAGCTAAGTATCAAATTCCATATTATTCGTAGGACTTGTGCCTCTGGCCATTCCAGATAGCTTCCACCGACCACCTTTTAAAAGACTTGTTGCTGCTCTTGAACTATTATATAATACTAGATGGTGGCCCGATTCTAACGCATCGGTTATTCTAGAATATGTATGCGTAGTGTATAGCACAGCCCACGTAGTATATTGCACAGCCCGCTCAGTACATTGCGCAGCCCATGCAGTACATTGTGCAGCCCATGCAGTACATTGCGCAGCCCACGTAGTATATTGCGCAGCCCACGTAGTATATTGCGCAGTCCACGTAGTATATTGCGCAGCCCACGTAGTATATTGCGCAGCCCACGTAGTATAGTCACGTAGTATATTGCCCAGCCACGTAGTATATAGCACAGGCCATGTAGTATATTGCACAGCCACGTAGTATATAGCACAGCCCATGTAGTATATTGCCCAGCCACATAGTATATTGCCCAGCCCATGTAGTATATTGCCCAGCCCACGTAGTATATAGCAAAGTGGGCATCATATCCCTGTTAAAAAAAAGAAATAAAATAAAAATAGTTATATACTCACCTTCCGGATCCCCCGGATCCAAGCGAAGCGGTTACCGACGCTGCTCGTGCGCTCCGGTCTGAAGAGTGCATTGCGGTGTTGCGAGATGATGACGTAGCGGTCTCGCGAGACCGCTACGTCATCATATCGCGAGATCGCAGCATGGACCGGTTACCGGAGCGTCGCAAGCAAGAAAGGCCTGTTGTCGATCCGGGGGCCGACGGACGGTGAGTATATAACGATTTTTATTATTATTATTTTTAACATTAGATCACACAGTAGGTCACACAGGGTTAATAGCTGTGGTAACGGAGTGCATTACACCGCGGCATAACGCGGTCCGTTACCGCTGCGATTAACCCTGTGTGAGGGCAGACTGGAGGGGATTATGGAGCGGGCACTGACTGTGAGGAGGAAGGAGCGGCCATTTTTCCACCGGACTCTGCCCGTCGCTGATTGGTCGTGGCAAAACAGCCACGACCAATCACGACTTGGATTCCATGACAGACAGAGGCCGCGACCAATGAATATCCGTGACAGAAAGAAAGACAGACAGAAGGACAGACAGACGGAAGTGACCCTTAGACAATTATATAGTAGATATTTTAAACTGAATGAACAACGTATTTTGCTTGAATTGGGGATGTTAGTTTTTTATATGTATCTTTGTAAATTATTTAGCATGACCTACATGGTATGAATAAACCAATCTGTTACTATATTGCAAACTACAGGTCAATCAACCAGGAGGTTATTAAAAATATATATGGTTTTAGTGAAACGCCAAATTGATCATAATTTTTTTATTATATTTTATAACTTCTGAAAAAGTGTTTGGAGATGTGTTTGTGGTAAGATTGTATAGGGTAATCTGTATGCAACATCATTTTTACCTTGTGGACAAACATTCATGTGACTTAGGGCTCATTCAGTCAGCAGGTTTTTTTGTATGAATTCTATGCATGTTTTTCACGAATAGCACTCATACCAATGATAGTCTATGGGTTTGTTTACATGTCCGATTTTTCATCAGACTGAGAGGTCCATTTAAAAAAAGAAAGGAGACATGTCCAATTTTGATCTGAGGGCCAAATCAAAATTGGCAATGCAAGTCTCTCGTTAGTGAAAAAAATCGAACCGCACTCGACATCGTGGTCCTGATGTTTGCCATGGCAATTCACAGCCAAATAGATTAGAGTCTGCCAGCTATAGTGGCCTGTTCAGAAGTTAGTGACATTTAGGTGGTAAAAATACACTTTTTCATTACTGTCATGCCTTTGCATTAATTCCTGAAAATCAACTGAAGGGTTAATAAACTACCTGACAGCAGTTTTCCAATATGTGGAGGGGTGCTGTTTTTAAAATGGCATCACTATTGGTGGTTTTCCTGTAGATAGGGCCACCAAAGTCACTTCAAACCTGGATAGGTCCCTAAAAAATGCATTTTGTACATTTCCTTGAAAAAAAAGGATAAATTACTGCCACATTTTCATTTTTAAACCTCCTAAAATGCTAACAAATTAAAATGGCATTTTACAAATGGTGCTGATTTAAATCAAACATGAGGGAAGCGTTTTTTATTAATGTTTTTCTGTGGTACAACTATCTGGATTGGGGCTCGTTTCCATTTGCGAGAAACACGTCCGTGTCTCACATGTGAAAACCAAGCTCTGGCGCCGGCAATTTGGAGCGGAGCGTGCAGCTCCATGTGTTCCTATGCGGCCGCACGCTCCGCTCCCAAGTGCCGGCGCCAGAGCTGGGTTTTCACATGCGAGACACGGACGTGTTTCTCGCAAATGGAAATGAGCCCTTAAAGGGATAATCATTCAAAGTTTGAAAATTGCAAAAAATAAATAAAAAAATAGTCAAATTTTTGATATGTTTTGTGTTTATATATAAAATATCGACCTAAATTTACCATTATCATACATTATAATGTGCCACGAAAAAACTTTCTCAAAATCACTGAGATTTATTGAAGCGTTCCAGAGTTATCTATATATAAGAGGCATCGTGATTACTCGCTAATCCTGCCCCCTGCACAGTAGCTCCGCCCCCCCACATCACCAAACATAATCCCGCCCTCCACGCCATTACCACACACAATCCGCACCACATCACCACACACAATCCCGCCCCCTACAAATCCCGACCCCCACATCACACATAATCTCGCCCCCCACCACATCACCACACATAATACTGCCCCCCACCCCATTACCACACACAATCCCGCCCCCACCACATTACCACGCACAATCCGCACCACATCACCACACACAATCCTGCCCCCCACCACATCACCACACACAATCCCGCCTCCCACCACATCAACACACATAATCCCGCCCCCAACACATCATCACACAATCCCGCCCCCAACACATTACTACAGATAATCCCGCCCCCGCCACATTACCACACATAATCCCGCCTCCACCACATCGCCACACATAATCCAGCCCCCCACCACATTCCCACACATAATCCCGCCCCCCCACCACATTACCACATATAATCCCGCCCCCACCACATTGCCACACATAATCCCGCCAACCCGCCACATCACCACACATAATCCCGCCCGCCCACTACATCACCACACATAATCCTACCCCCCACATTACTACACATAATCCTGCCCCCCACCACATCACCACACATAATCCCGTGCCCCACCCCATTACCACACATAATCCCGCGCCCCACCCCATTACCACACATAATCCCGCGCCCCCACCCCATTACCACACATAATCCCGCCCCCCCACCCCATTACCACACATAATCCCGCCCCCCCACCCCATTACCACACATAATCCCGCCCCCCCCACCCCATTACCACACATAATCCCGCCCCCCCACCCCATTACCACACATAATCCCGCCCCCCCCACCCCATTACCACACATAATCCCGCCCCCCCACCCCATTACCACACATAATCCCGCCCCCCCACCCCATTACCACACATAATCCCGCCCCCCCACCCCATTACCACACATAATCCCGCCCCCCCACCCCATTACCACACATAATCCCGCCCCCCACCCCATTACCACACATAATCCCGCCCCCCCACCCCATTACCACACATAATCCCGCCCCCCACCCCATTACCACACATAATCCCGCCCCCCCACCCCATTACCACACATAATCCCGCCCCCCCACCCCATTACCACACACAATCCCGCCCCCCCACCCCATTACCACACACAATCCCGCCCCCCCACCCCATTACCACACACAATCCCGCCCCCCCACCCCATTACCACACACAATCCCGCCCCCCCACCCCATTACCACACACAATCCCGCCCCCCCACCCCATTACCACACACAATCCCGCCCCCCCACCCCATTACCACACACAATCCCGCCCCCCCACCCCATTACCACACACAATCCCGCCCCCCCACCCCATTACCACACAATCCCGCCCCCCCACCCCATTACCACACACAATCCCGCCCCCCCACCCCATTACCACACACAATCCCGCCCCCCCACCCCATTACCACACACAATCCCACCCCCCACCCCATTACCACACACAATCCCGCCCCCCACCCCATTACCACACACAATCCCGCCCCCCCACCCCATTACCACACATAATCCCGCCCCCCACCCCATTACCACACATAATCCCGCCCCCCACCCCATTACCACACATAATCCCGCCCCCCACCCCATTACCACACATAATCCCGCCCCCCCACCCCATTACCACACATAATCCCGCCCCCCCACCCCATTACCACACATAATCCCGCCCCCCCACCCCATTACCACACATAATCCCGCCCCCAACACATCACCACACTATTGTTATTAACTTCATTTTAAGTTAATTTACCACCTGCGTAAGCGCTATTGAATGTTGTCATTATTTACTTTAGTTTAATCACCAGCAGCGTTAATTAGATAGCAATGAGCGTGACGAGCGTTAGCTGGCTGGAAACATCTAGTTACCACATAAAGTGACACTGGTCAGATTTAAAAAAATTGGCCCAGTCACTAAGGGGTTAAACTACCGATTGTCTTCCTTTATTTATTCTGACGTGATTCCTCTATAGGCTACCAGCATTCTGTATGCACAATGTGCTTGGACGTCTGATACACCTTCACTGCTCTCAGACATGCCTTCTAGGAGTACAGGAGTGCCTTAGACTTCCAAACTATTGCGTAGTCAAATGAGACTCCACCTTGCTGTAAAATCCCAGAGCAGGGGAGTGTCTCATCGTCCAAAGCTCGTCCTGTATAGCGGATGGTAGCAGCTGTTTTTACGTAGATGGAGAGAGGGCTTGGAGTCAGAGGAACCATACTTGAAAGAATAAAAGGTCGGATACTAGATATTTTAAACTATGCATTCATTGGTACATTTTCATTTTGGTCACAGTTCATCCACACGTGTTTGCATATCTGTAAATGTCTACTTGTGCTTGTGTGTTGGAAATCACTGTGACCGTATGGCAGACTGTATATGGACATCTTTACTGTGAACTAAATGAGTTTTTTTCACTTACATTTCTTTATATTTATGTATTTGCAGGAAATATCAAAAATTGCAGAAGATAATGAAGCCCTGGTAAGAGATTCTTCTTCTGGATCTCCATTTACGCCATTGCCAGAAGCTATTTACTCACCTGCTCTATTGTTGCATTCAATGGCCTTTGTCCCAAACATGGACCTCTTTCTATATGCCGTATACCCTATTCAGGATCCCCTACCTTGTGCCAAAATAGAAGGCCCGCTGTGGTGTCCGCTGCAGGGATATGATTTATGAAATTCTGATTTCACATTAATTACTTGATAGTTCATGGTAGGAGAAGCTGAACCAGTAGACATCAGATTGGCTTTTCTTTAAAAAAGGATCATCTTCTGGACCATGGCATTGCCAAGAACTGGATTGCATCCTGTTTGAACAAAGCTAAGACATTTTTTTCTTAACCTACCATTTGGATAAGATTTTCCTGCTTAGTTTTAAGGAATTGACTACTGCTATCTGAATGTAGTCTTAGGCTATGTGCACACGTTCAGGTTTTTTCGCATTTTTTCATGATAAAAACGCTATAAAAACTCATTAAAAACGCATACATTATGCATTCTATCATTTAGAATGCATTCTGCATGTTTTGTGCACATGGTGCGTTTTTTTTCCGTGAAAAAAAACGCATTGCAGTAAAATAAGCAGCATGTTCATTAATTTTGCGGATTTTCCGTGTTTTTCCCACGATTCTATGCATTTGGGAAAAAAACGCACAAAAACCGCGTCAAAAACGCGGTAAAATCGCGGTAAAACGCATGCGGATTTCTGGCAGAAATGTCCGGTTTTTGTTAGGATTTCTGGCAGAAATTTTCCTGACGTGTGCACATAGCCTTACAGATACTCAATGATACCGATCTGCAATATCGGGCATAGCCACTACTGTGTGCTGAACTGTAAATGCTTAATTGTAAAGGGGAAGTGGCCAGGCCTGGATTGAGCATCTGCCGAGGAGGGCAGATGCCCAATGGGCCGGCAGGTCCCCATTGCAAAGGGGGCCACCAGCCCTTTAAATCTTCTGTGTGAAGGACCTATGTGTGCCCTCTGTCTAGTTGCACTTGCTGACAATGGCTGCCGCGATGATTGCGCACAGACACGGGCTGCCGTGGCCCTTGTCAGCACGTGCAACTAGACAGCGCGCGCACATAGGTCCTTCATACAGAAGATTTAAAGGGCCGACAGCCCACTTTGTGGTGGAGACCCGCGTCAGTGCGCGAGCACAGCCGCGGCCCTCATTCATGCGTGCGTGTGGCTGCCAGGGCGGGCAAGCAGGAGACTGAAAAACTTGACTTGAAAAGGCCGCCGCAGTGCTCAGAGGGCGCCTCCATCTGTGTCTGACGCAGGCCTGCCTGTACCGCGTCAGAGAACACTCACCAAGTCCAGCAGGATCCGACCTCTCCTCTTCACCGCCGACGCTGGACAGTGGACCGCCTTAGCTCTTCATCCTCCCCCCCCATCTCAGGGACTTGGGTGAGTCCCAAGATGAAAACTTTTTTGATGTATACACAGCAGTGTGTCACCTATATACAGTATAACATGCATACATCAGTAGCAGTATCACCTATATAATGTATATAGACTGCTGTATATACAATATATGTGATACTGCTTTATATAATCACTGAATCACCTATATAATGTATGTACAGCAGTCTGTGTATATTATACAAGTGAAATTGCGACCGATGTGTAGTTATTATTTATATGTCATACTGCTATGTATATACAGCTCTGGCAAAAATTAAGAGACCACTGCAAAATGTTCCGTTTGTCTGATTTTTCTCTTTATAGGTATTTTTTTGAGTAAAATGAAAATTTGTTCTTTTAGTCTATAAACTTCTGACAAAATGTCTCCAAATTTCCAAGCAATACATTTTGTATTTTTTTCTGATAAAGAAAAATGGTTACAATTAAAAAAAAAAAACCCTAGTGCATTCAGACCTCAAATAATGCAATGAAAACAAGCTCATAATCATTTAGAAACAACAATACTAATGTTTTAACTCGGGAAGAGTTCAGAAATTAATAATTTGTGGAATAGCCATGATTTTTAATCACAGCTTTCATGCGTCTTGGCATGCTTTCCACCAGTCTTTCACACTGCTCCTGGCTCAAAAATTTAAGCAGTTCTTCTTTGTTTGATGGCTTGTGACTATCCATTATCCTCTTCATTACATTACAGAGGTTTTCTATGGGGTTCAGGTCTGGAGATTGGGCTGCCCATATGACCCAAACAGGTATGGTTGCCAAAATTGCAAAAATGGGGTGGTGTCCCAAAAGGGGGTGGTAACCTAAACAGGGATAATTGCCCAAAAGAGGTGGAGTCCCGGGGAGTGATAAGTACCCAAAAGGGCACGGAGCATCCCGAAGGGGTGCCACAGACTAACTGTTGCCAGGGGCAATTGTACTATGTGTGTCCAATCTGCTCTATGAACTACTTACCTGGCAAGAGACTATGTGGGTGTGCCTTGCAGATGAAAGAAGAGGATGAGCTCGGACTGGTCGATTCTGGAAGTTCGGTGACTTTGGTGAGGGTTGCGCCCAAGGGATGGGTAGGGCCAAATGGGAAGATCGGTGTCATCTGCATCCATGGGGGCACTAAGGACTATCCAGTGGACAGGGTGATCCTCCAGACGGCCAGGGACATTGCATTCCATGATGTCGCTATAGTCCCAAACTTAACCTGTCCGGTGATAATAGGCCAGGACTCTAGGCTATACTCAGACTTGTGGGAGAAGGGAGTACCTCTGTAGGAGGAGGATGGAGGGCTTTCGGCTGATGGGGTTGCGTACTTAAAAGCATTAATACCTTCTAAAATTGATGGGTCAGTCGTCAGGTTGACCAGTAGGAAGGGTGCGTCTGCCCAACTGCCCAACATAATATCACCTGACGTGTGCTACAATATGACTGATAGTGGTGTGGTAGATAAACAGAGTGGAGCTGACACCTAGATAGTGACTTGGGGGTTGACCATACTGTCGGGTGTGACACAGACTCCGGGGGTGACTGTGACTCTGAGAAAGTAAGGGAATACAGCAAAGAAGAGCCCCACAAGAAGGGCAAGTCCTCCCGTCACTGGAGGAGCAAGGGTCACAAAGAAGTTGTTCAAGTGACTCTGGCTGATAATAGAAGGTCGTGTACTTCTACCTCCCATGTGAGTTCTCTTTCAGGCACTGAAGAGATCAGGAAGGAAGGTGACGTGTCGTAGCCCGTAGCAATCGCTAGGGCCGAGTATAGTGAAGGCTCCAGGAAACCTGATGCTGAGGAGCTGGAGTGTGTGAAATACTCTAAAGTCCCAGAGAAACGGGACGAAGTTAAGGATGTCACCGCTGAGACCCAAGAGAGAGCTGAAGATGACAGTGCTGAGTCCAAAGGTGCAGAGGTGGAGGAAGCCACCAAAGGAGTGAGGTCTGAAGCAGAGACCCTAGAGCCAGTTGAAGGTAAAGGAGGGAAGACCCACGAGAAAGCTGAACCTGTTGAAGAAGAAATAGGTAGAACTCTGAAGCGGCAGAGTGTGGATGGACAAGCTGGCCCATCTGAAAATATATTTATAGAAGTGATGGTACGACACGTGCTAGCCAAAAGAGAACAGGATCACGAAATAGAGCTGATTAAAGAGACATTGAAAGATCATGTCGAACAAGAAAGGGTCCTGAGAGAAGTGGCTGAGCACAGGGTGGATGAGCTGGAGAAGGAAGTCTCTGAGCTCAGAGGTCACCTGTCAACGTGGCAAAGCGTGGCTAAGGCCCTAAGGGAAGATGTGGAAGTGCTCAGAGAAGCATTAAGAGTTCCTCTACAAGAGAAAGAGGTGGTGATCGCTGTCTTAACACGGCAGTGCCAGAGTGTTAATGAGGCGGAGCTCCAATGCCCATCTTGGCGAAGGCTCGTGCAGAAGATCAAGCTGAGGAAGGGTTCGCGCTAAGAGCGGAACAAGATAATCACCCGATCGTGGTAGATGTCTTGATGGAAAGGTCCATGGCGAAGCGGGAGCCATCCGTCCATGAAGAGAATGAGACTTCGTTCTTCAAGTGCGTGATAGATGTACCCAAAGAAAGATGTGCGAGAAGCATGTATCAGTGAGGATGTGCAGGAAGCCTTTAAAAAGGCAGTAGAGGCATATAGTGTGAACTGGGCACCAGAGACGAAACAAACAGAAGGTGATACTGTCGACTAGTGAAGTCACAGTGAAGCGGGTAGCTTTCCTGAGGGATATGCACCTACAGTGCCTCCGCACAAAATAGATGATCCTGTTGAGAAATAAAGAAGCCACTCGACGTCCGGAGCTAGCGAGAGAAGCTCAAAATCGACTGGGCTTTGTGGAAGACATTGTTCTGGTACCCAGACATTTGGTGAGGAAGGTCATCGGCTGATTTGGGAAAGTGGTGCAGGAGATTGTGAATAGATCCGGTGTGAAGAGTGAGGATTCCGACTGATGACGAGGCCCAGGTCGTGGATGAAGATGGGATGGTTCCATTCCTTGTTGTCTGGTCCATGGAGAGTCTTGGGAATATCCAGATGCTCTTGGGGTATCGTGGCGTACCTGAAAGAAATAGAGCAGCTAAGACTGGACCGATTGCAGGTTAATAAACAGCTGCAGAACATAAGGTGGCGGCCGCCTTCAACCCAAGGAAAAGGAAGCAAAAGGGACCCTTCAAATAATGGAATGGCTGACCGCCAAAGACGTTCAGAGAGACAAGGAGGTCGAATTTCTGAAAGTGGCAGTTCTATTCCCAGTACAAAAGTAAGGGACATGGACAGTAGCGGACGTAGTAATGAAAGGTCAGACTCAGATCAGTCACTAGGCTCGACTGGACGTTGGATGCATGACTGCAACAACCGTGGGTGGCGGCCATGGAAAGAAAGGTCACGTGAAGGGGTGCACTCAGAAAGTGTGGGACTAAAGTTCTGGTATCACAGACAGACTGTGACTTAAGGGCCAAAGCTTAAGGCCTACATGTTAACTGCTGGGGGCAGGGAAAACCTAACAAGGGTGTGATAATGTATGACGCTCAAAACCGACTGAGACTGTTCTCTCGACGGGTAGGGCAAGGTAACATGCGTGACCTGTCTCGAGACCCCGAGTGTTGACGAGTGTTCAACCCCACAAGTTTGAACAGGGGGGGTATGTGATGCAGTGACCTCTGTTACAGCTAGGGGGCGTTGTAGGTGCTCTCAGGATACGCATGGAGGCGTATCTGTGCTCATGATGGTGAAACAGTGGCCGGCAGGATTGTAAATGGCTGGTATGTGTCGCAGAGGGTGTCTGCACTGTAAGCCTGAAGTAAGGTTGTTCTGGGACCTGTAGTCCCACAAGTATTTGTGTTTGTTTACTAAAAGGGAGGCTTGCAGGGTTAGTGGGAGGGTCTGGCTAACCACACACTTCCCACCTATGGGAGTGGTTGCAGGTACATAATGTGACCATTGTCTAGTCACATGGTCTGTGACGGAGAGTGTGTAGATCCTGGATGGCTTGTGTGTTGGGAGGTCCTGTGTGTGGACCGGATCCCTGAATAGCGCATTGAGAGGCTGTGGATCTGAAGACTTGTGTATTGGGAGATCCTGGGAGTATGATTGGATCCCTGAATAGCGCACTGAGAAGCCTGTGTTGGAAGATCCTGGGAGTAGGACTTCCTGAAGAGCACATGGAAAGGCATGTAGGCAGAGTCTGTGATGGCACTGCATTGGGGGAGCTACAGCCCGTCTGAGGATCTGGACTGTAAGGTGGCCTAGTAAGCAAGGCGTTGTCCGGAAAGGTTTGGCAGCTTCCCTGGGAGAGAGAGTACTGACAGGAGTCAGCGTGTGGAGCAGGAGCTCCTGGAAGGTAACCCATAGTGGGGAACTGTGTTCACTGACAGGGTGGTTAGTTAATGAACTGTGTAGTCACCCATGGTAACTGGACAGAGTAAGGTCCAGCATGTTTAGAGACTGCGAACCTAATGTCATGTGTTGGTGCCTGTTGTGTTCCATGGACATTAATGAACTGTTTGGCTTGTGGTCACCCATGGTAACTGGACAAAGAGGTCCGGCGTGTTAAGTGACTGCGAGTTAAAGCCGTATACTATAAAATTCTATGGACTATGTGTAGGCCTGTGATGTGCAACATGGCCTACGGTGCTGTTTATGATGCCTGAATAAACCGCATGGACTGTTTTTGTGAGAAAAATGTGCCTGTGGGACTGAATCCCGTTGCTAAGTGAGTGTCTCCCAACACATGCAGTAAGCGCTATCTCACAATATACACTGCACAGTACCACTTCTCCTGTCCTGTATATATACACTGCACAGTACAACTCCTGTTGTGTTCTCGGAGAGGCAACATGGGTCTTTGGGAAGGTCAATACTGGTTTATTATTTTCAGTATTTTTATGGGAAAATAAAAGAAATATTGGAAAACCCATTTAAATGGATTATCCCAAGTAATCCCCTATCCCAAGAACCTTCCAATCGCTGGGGTCCAACCGCTGGGACCCCCATGATCCTGAGAACTGGAGCTTAAAGAAGCACCATGTAAATGGACCTGTGGTCGATCATGCATACTGCGGCGCCATTCACATGTCTCTTGAAATAACGCCTTTAAAAGGATTGTTGAGGGGCACGACAAAGTATAGCAAAATTCATTCAGCTCTGCCAATCAGATGTTTATGGCTTAAGCATTGGCCATCAATTTTTCAGTTTAAACCTCTTTAATTACTCTTACTTTATCTCCTAATCACAGATACTGAATGTGAGCTTAGTTGCTTGTAGTATTTTTTGTGGCGATAATAAACTACACAGTACTTGGTTACAGCTGGCCGGCAGATGTGAGATCTTGGAGTTGTTGCCTCCTCATATGCTGTTAAGCTTTTAATAAGGTGTTCCCTGCAAAGATGTTATTCTGTTATCAATGTGTATGTAGCGTGTGTGTTTAAATACTAACCAGTCGCAGTCTTCTTTGGTTCTCTGATGTCCCGTTCCTCTCCTGGACTACCATGTGATCACTATTCATCATTGCCAGCTCTCAACGCATCTTCTGTGTGGACCGGTAATTGCTTTCCCAATGTAAGACTTACATCATGGCTTCTCATAATCCTGCAATGAGAAAGGGACTTCCGATCCAGACAAAACCTGTATAAGCCAGGTAGTTTGAATAGTCATCAAGTGGGTTAGAGGATGGACATTGTCACTGCCACCCAGAGAAGATGGTCACTGGTAAATATTAAAATACATTAACACTACACTGCATACATATTGATAAGGGATTAGGGAATACAATTCTTGCTATAGGTTTGTCTTTAAATAAAAGTTCAGCATGAATTATATTGTTACAGCCTTGTGTATTTTAGTTGGAAACACTACAGCGTTTCAAAGAAGACCTACTTTGGAAAATTGGCTGAGGACTATGCGGCTTGGCTGATTAGTTTGAGACAGGTCCCTGGTGGCTTCTATGTGCCCTGATACCCTTGACTGACAGGTCTCCCCATACATGTTTATATAGGGAGAAACCTGTCAGTCTAAGGAAGGCATACAGGAGGACGCATAATTCCCGACCAACTTTTCACAGTATGCAGCAGCCAACCAGTTTGGGCAGCAGGAATCGCCATTCACATTCTCTTTTAATTTGAAAGAAAAAGACATTTTATGAGGTATTACTGTAATGTTGACCCACAGACTATAGGTAATATGTCAGTTATTACTGCACAATGAAAGCAACAAAAAAGAAATAAAAATATTCCAGATTGTATTTTGTAATCTCATCCCCACCAAATAAAATTAAATAAAAAGCAATTGAAGGCTTCTCATAGTTTTGTCACTGAAAAACAGGAAAATGTATGGCTCTCCGATAATGGTAATACATGCATTTATTGTGGAAAAGTAGTGAAACATAACAGAAATCAAACTTTCCTTGCTTTGAAGGACACTTCATCTCCTGCATTATAGAGGCAACCTAGCGATTAGAATGGACAATGTGCAATGCTTAATTTTCCTTATGGTGGAGCTACTTTGACAGGTTTCTCCGCAGCGCATGTGTATGGGGTAAGTCAGGAAGAATAGCTGTGGCCTCAGTGGTTGAAGAGTCTAACGGTCTGTGTCGCAGGCAACGTTGCTTACCGCTGCCTTAAAGAGGTTGTCCCCTGTTAATGACATTTCATCCTGTAGTGCAGTTTGGCATAAAAACAAAATGCGCTGTGCTCCCTTTCCCCAGGTACCCTGATGAGTCTCTGCCGCTGCTCCCAGTGTCTGGCAATGACTGTGGCACTGACATCACGTCGACAGCGTGGCGGCCAATCTCTGCATCGGCGGCTTTGAGTTGAGCATTCGTCTACACTTGTAGAGCTACCGAGCTCACTGATTGGCTGTCAGTGTGATGTCAGACATCGGGGGCAGCATAGACTTATTGATTATCGATGCACTTGAGACTTGAGGAAGGTGAGTACAGTGTGTGATTTGTTTTTTTTATATACCAAACTGCAGTCAGGGATGAAATAAAGCTATAAGTGGTCAACCTGTTTAAAGGGTTGGTCAGCCAGCGGATTTCTGGGGGGGTGCAACTGCTGTATTGACCTTTATACCCAATGCATAACTGCACTGTGCGCTCTGCATTGCTGCTGTATGGGTCAGCCTTGTCGCTGCAGTACAATAGCATTGAAGCTAGTCATGATCACGTCTAGCAGGTGCTCCTTACCAGTATAGAAGAAGGCTGGTAAGTACCTAGCATGTTCTTACACTGCTGCTAGACCACAGAAGAAAACTGATAATAGCAGAGATTTCAGGGAAATTTTAACGCAAAGTAAATCATAAAAGTGCATGTAGTTACAAGCACTATGGAACATTACACACCCATAAATATGGGAATAACCCTTTAAATGGTATACCAGTGGCACCGGTGGCTGGTTGTCCTTCCAAACCCAGTTCTTACAAAAACATAAAAGCATTTCCAGTTTTCTTTTAGACGGGCAGGAGAATCTTTCTGACCCAGAAGAAAGATGTTGTGCCTCTTACCAGTGCTTTATCTCTTCTAATGGAAACCTTGGAATAGCTGATCTCATGCTCTGAGGGAGAGCGGAATAAATATCTTGAATACTCAGTAATAAATGACATCTGCAGTGTGAGCTCATTGATTCTACAGCAATATTCTCTACACAGACAGAACAGAATATAACTTAAGTGTTTTCTGTTCCAGTGAGTTTTTAAAGGACAAACGCTTTTATAATGTGAAGGGTTTTGTGCAGAACATTCTGCGCGGGGAATGGCAGTGGAAATTGATGTGCTCCAAACAGCCCACACGCCACCTTTTAGGCTACAGATCAGATTATAGAGCACATAATACTTTTATTAAGCCATTAAAATCATTGGTAATTCGGTGCACCAAACAATGCAATACATAAGCTAAAGATAGGTAAAACCTTACAGGGTATAGTATATGCCAGCTGAGAACAATGAGCAATGAATATTGGCAGAAGTATTAGAATGCTAATATTACTGTTTGAGGGCACAATAACACTAATAAAATTCTACTCAAATTATTATGGATGCATGTGTATATTCAATTGCACTCCATTTGGTAAAGGAATATATAGAGCATTGGTAATGGTTATTGCCCTAAAAAAGATAATTGAGGATAGCACCCTCAAGAGGATTTTTGGTTACCAATTCTTTTGCAAGTTCTGTCTACCCTATATACAGTACTATTATAGATCATTGTTGGTTCCAGCACTATCTGTGAGAAGCAGAGTGTGTTCGTTATTACATGTCCTGACACAGTTGAGTAAGGTGACCCTGTGGTGGTGCTTTGGTCACTGCGTCCTGTAGGGGAACTATCAATGCTATGACCTAATTAGGACCAAAGGACCATTTAGTTCTACCCCAATCAGTGTAACACTTGGAACGACCAAAGAACTAAACTAAGTGGTTAATGTCATATAAGGGACATTTGGAGCAAACACCCTACCTCCCAATAAGGACCTTAGATTTATCCAATTCATCCCCCAAATTGTTGGGATATATGGAACCCTGGAAGGAAGTTATTGTCCTAAAGAGGATGGTTTAGGTTAATGTCCTGAAAAGGATGTTTGATCACCCTGCCCTGTGAGGACAGCGTCCACACTATGTCTGAATCGATTTGGGACTATGGATATATTTGGTAACACCCAATCTGTCCCTATAAGAAAGATTGGGAGAAGTGCCCTCCAAAGGATGTACGATAACCTTGCCCTATTTGAGTATCTAAGGGTACTGTCACACAGTGGCACTTTGATCGCTACGACGGTACGATCCGTGACGTTCCAGCGATATCCATACGATATCGCTGTGTCTGACACGCTACTGCGATCAGGGATCCTGCTGAGAATCGTTCGTCGTAGCAGATCGTTTGAAACTTTATTTAGTCGCTGGATCTCCCGCTGTCATCGCTGGATCGTTGTGTGTGACAGCGATCCAGCGATGCGTTCGCTTGTAACCAGGGTAAACATCGGGTTACTAAGCGCAGGGCCGCGCTTAGTAACCCGATGTTTACCGTGGTTACCAGCGTAAAAGTAAAAAAAACAAAAAACGTACATACTCACATTCCGGTGTCCTTCAGGTCCCTTGCCGTCTGCTTCCCGCTCTGACTGACTGCCGGCCGGAAAGTAAGAGCAGATCACAGCGGTGACGTCACCGCTATGATCTGCTTTCACTTTACGGCGGCACTCAGTCAGAGCGGGAAGCAGATGGCAAGGGACCTGAAGGACACCGGAATGTGAGTATGTACAGTTTGTTTTTTTTTACTTTTACGCTGGTAACCAGGGTAAACATCGGGTTACTAAGCGCGGCCCTGACAGCTCCCCAGCGACCACAGAACGACTTTCCAACGATCACGGCCAGGTCGTATCGCTGGTCGTGATCGTTGGAAAGTTGCAGAGTGTGACAGTACCCTTAGCCTGATGTACTAATTAAGACCATGTATCAATTGAATTCTACCTCAATCTGTGTACTAAATGGATTAGCGTCCTTAGGGGTCAATTAGGGATTGTGCCATCGAGGGGACGTTCAGTTGCCTTGCCCAATTCGATTATATTAACAATATGTCCCGTTTAGGACGATAAATTAATTGAATTCCACCATAGATATAATATGCAAATTGCCTCTTCTGAGAAAAAGAGGACTTAACTCTATAGCGCCACCTGTTGGAAGTAGCGATCTTACAAGTCACAATCAACCCTCTAACGAGTCGTGCAATATGACTTAGGATAAAAGCCAAATCAGTATCTCAATTCGCAGACACGGTGTTTCGGGCTGTTGGCCCTCATCAGTGCGAAGCATGAGAACTGATTTGACTAGGTGAGAGGCTCTGGACTGGGGTCTAAGGGGTATCGTTTCTCCTTATGGAGAGTGACATACCAGCTGGCTTGTCAAGGTAAGGAGGCTTATTCGCCGTGCAATGCTCCTCTGGGAAATATAATATGCAAATTGCCTCTTCTGAGAAAAAGAGGACTTAACTCTATAGTGCCACCTGATGCAAAGAGGCAATTTGCATATTATATTTCCCAGAGGAGCATTGCACGGTGAATAAGCCTCCTTACCTTGACTAGCCAGCTGGTATGTCACTCTCCATAAGGAGAAACATTACCCCTTAGACCATAGATATATGGATTGACTATGGATTGACTATGGATTGGATAAGTATGGTGCTTCCCCCATACTCTGGAACTCTCTACCCCAGCACATCAGACTCTCGTCTACCATAGAAACTTTCAAAAAGAACCTGAAGACTCACCTCTTCCGACAAGCCTACAGCCTGCAGTGATCCTGAACCTACTGAACCGCCGCAAAACCAGCTCTGCCCTCTCCTAGTGTATCATCACCCATCCCCTGCAGACTGTGAGCCCTCACGGGCAGGGTCCTCCCTCCTTATACATAGTAACATAGTTATTAAGGTTGAAGGAAGACTTTAAGTCCATCTAGTTCAACCCATAGCCTAACATGCCCTAACATGTTGATCCAGGGGAAGGCAAAAAAAACCCATGTGGTAAGAGGTACCACCATGGGGAAAAAAATTCCTTCCCGACCCCACATACGGCAATCAGACTAGTTCCCTGAATCAACGCCCTATCAAAGAATCTAATATATATACCCTGTAACATTATACTTTTCCAGGAAGGTATCCAGTCCCCTCTTAAATTTAAGTAATGACTCACTCATTACAACATCATACGGCAGAGAGTTCCATAGTCTCACTGCTCTTACAGTAAAGAATCCGCATCTGTTATTATGCTTAAACCTTTTTTCCTCCAGACGTAGAGAATGCCCCCTTGTCCCTGTCACCGGTCTATGATTAAAAAGATCATCAGAAAGGTCTTTGTACTGTCCCCTCATATATTTATACATTAACATAAGATCACCCCTTAGCCTTCGTTTTTCCAAACTAAACAGCCCCAAGTGTAATAACCTATCTTGGTATTGCAGACCCCCCAGTCCTCTAATAACCTTGGTCGCTCTTCTCTGCACCCGCTCCAGTTCAGCTACGTCTTTCTTATACACCGGAGACCAGAACTGTGCACAGTATTCTAAGTGTGGTCGAACTAATGACTTGTATAGAGGTAAAATTATGTTCTCCTCATGAGCATCTATTCCTCTTTTAATGCATCCCATTATTTTATTTGCCTTTGTAGCAGCTGCCTGACACTGGCCACTGAATATGAGTTTGTCATCCACCCATACACCCAGGTCTTTTTCATTGACGGTTTTGCCCAGAGTTTTAGAATTAAGCACATAGTTATACATCTTATTACTTCTACCCAAGTGCATGACCTTACATTTATCCCCATTAAAGCTCATTTGCCATTTATCAGCCCAAGCTTCTAGTTTACATAAATCATCCTGTAATATAAAATTGTCCTCCTCTGTATTGATTACCCTGCAGAGTTTAGTGTCATCTGCAAATATTGAAATTCTACTCTGAATGCCCCCTACAAGGTCATTAATAAATATGTTAAAAAGAAGAGGGCCCAATACTGACCCCTGTGGTACCCCACTGCTAACCGCGACCCAGTCCGAGCGTGCTCCATTAATAACCATGTTTCCTATCCCTGAGCCAGCTCTAATGTACCCGTGTGCCTTGTTTTTGCTCATGTTTAATGTATTTGTCTATATTTGCCTGTATTTCACATGTAAAGCGCCATGGAATAAATGGCGCTATAAAAATGAATAATAATAATAATAATAATAATAATAATAATAATAATAATAATTGACGTCCTAAAAAAGTTGATTGGAGATGGATACTTTAGAAGTACATTCAGTCTTTGTTGAACGTCCTAAAAAGGATGATTAGGAAAGGTGTCCCAAAAACAGCAGTTAGGGTAAGTGCCCTAAATAGGACAATTGTTAAACTCGCCTTATACCAGCTCCTGGAGCCTTGTGCCAAGGTCTGGATTTTAGGGCAGGACTAGAACCTTAACATTTCCTTATCCCAATGTGTTTCAGCTCACTGGAATCATCAGGATGGAAGATAGTAGATTAAAGATATTGCTTAGCATATGGCATAGCAACAAGACCCACCAAACTGGAAAACCCCTTTAAGATGTTCTTATTATGTAGTTTGCATCCAAGCCCATTCACTTTAATGATTTTTTGCTTTCTAGCGACACCTAGTGCCTGAAGTTAAAAATGATTTCACAGTGTAAAAAATACTGAGTTTAGCAAACATTTAGTTTTGCATGTGAATGGACTAGACAATATTACATAACTCCAATCTGTTAAAAGAAAAGTAATAATCTTTTTTTTCATTATTTCATGTTTTGAGCACGATAATGCCAGTAAAAGGGAAGCATTTCATAACACCATTTGGCATAGAGTCGGTTAAGTGCAGAAACACGGACCCTCCCGAGTGAGTGAGAGGCGCTTCAGTGGCCATTGCCTGTTAGGGTAGTAGAAGACTATCTTTCCTGGAGGAACCTCATTGTATTGAAAATATAAGTTTCCAAACATGCCCACCAGGTTCCCAAGAATAACTATTCACACCTTGACTATCTAAAGCTACCGTTTTCCACTGCACTGTGTATATTGAGTCTTGCATTAGCATTACATACAGTGTAACCTCAGCCCCACGCTCCAATCATTCTCTGCACTAAAAGTGGAAAGTCCCAGAAAATTTCTTAGTAAATCTTGAAAAAGAAAAAAAAAACAACTTTCAAAATGCATCACCCAACGGAGGACGTGACATATACAGCAGGCAAGAGCGTGATTATTGAGAATTGCAGAATTAACCAGTTGAACCAATAAATAGGTTGAGAAAAGAAATCTGCAAGATATCACATACACAATAGGATTATTATATGTAACTAGAAGCTGGACCCAATAACCTTGTAGAGTACGGCACAGTGATGACTGATAAAGGCAGAAGAAATGTTCTTCATGGGAGAAGGTTACACTAATAAGATAACGTACGCATAATGTAACTTTGTATAGTAAGGCCGAGGCGCTCTCTCTGCCATGCTGGTATCTGTGGGCACACCCGACAGCCTCGGGAGCTGCCGCTGAGAAATGGCGTAACACTGCTTTCCTCAGTGTCAGACAATGTTTCCTTGCTAATTGCCAGGGTGCTCAGGATGCAGGCCAGCAAGAAAGTGTCTTCCCGTTGGGACATGCCAACTTAGGTGTCAGGTTATTGCTCCCACTATTCCCCAAAAGATGCTGTAGAGGCATCTGTGCCAGCCATGTTGCATAATGGCATGCTTAGTGAGGTTCAGTCAGTAGTTTCATAAGTGAATACCGTACGTTACCCCTCCTCCCCAACACATCCTACAAGTTAAGTAATTTAACTAAAATATTCACTTAAAGGGAATATGTCAGCAGGATTTCACACCCAAAACTATTTGTATGCACATGTAGCTCTTTCAAGTCCAGCAAAACCTTTACATGGCCAGTACATTCCTCCATACCTGTGAAATTGGCGATTAAATTGATATGCTAATGAGTCTGAAGGCCTATGGTAGATCAGAAGCCTCTGTCACTCCAGCTCTATTCCATGCCCATCATTGCCGACTTCTGCTTGACGGACGGCTCCTTTGCATGAAGTCACACATTATACAGGCTGTCAATCAAGCAGGAGGTGGCATCGCCCAGCAGAGAACAAAGCCAGAGTGACAAGGGCTTCAGATCTACAAATATCAATGCATATCAATTCAATCGCTGTTTTCTCAATAATTGTGGGACAGATTGGCCATGAGAAAGTATTGCTGGATTTGCCTTTGAAAAGGCTATACACACATATAAATAGCTTGGGGTGTGAAAACCTGCTAACAGATTAGATTCCCATTAACAAAAAAACCTCTAATCTCCTTTAAAGGGACCCTGTCAGCACAGAACGACTGTTCAAACCTAGTACAGGTGCTTGGTGCTCCATGGTGGGTCCAATCAGTTATATATCCCTTCCCACCTGCTTCATTTCTATCTATCTCCACCCTTTTCTGTCCCTATAAAGTCAGAGCTGTCAAAGAAGGGAGGGTGAAGATTGAGGGAATACAAGCAGGTGGTAAGGGGTATATAAATGCTTGGCCCCGCTTTGAAGCACCGAGCAGTGGTACTTAGTTTGAACAGTCATTCTGTCCGGAGAGTCCCTTTAACCCCTTCACAACATATGACGTGTATATATACATCATATGTCATGTCTCCCCCTTTGATGTTTGCTCTGGTCTTGAGCCTGCATCTTTTCTGGCACATGACAGCTGATTTCATCCACCCACAACTGTTAAAATGTTAAATGCTGCTGTCAATCTCTGACAGCAGTATTTAATATAATTGTGCCGGTAGTACATCACTAGCTCCGCTCATTGGCATCCTTGTCACATGATCGTGGGGCGCCGATGGTTTGGCATGACAAACCGGGATCTGCACGACATCCTACAGCCTCTAATTACAGTGAGAGCAGGAGCGGCGGATGGGAGCTTTCATCTGCCGCTCCTGAGCTATAAATAAATAATTAAAAAAAACGGCGTGGGGTCCCCCCCATTTTTGACAACCAGCCTTGCTAAAGCTCACAGCTGGGGCCTGGCATTCTCAGGCTGGTCTGGGGCTATTGATATAGGCCCCCCCCAGCGTAAAAATAGCAGCCTGCAGCTGCTCAGAAATGGCGCATCTATTAGATACGCCGATTCTGGCGCTTTGCCCGGCTCTTCCCACTTGCGCTGTAGTGGTGGCAAGCTGGGTAATGAGGGGTTAATGTCACCTTGCTATTGGAAGGTGACATTAAGCCGGCTTAGTAATGGAGAGGCATCAATAAGACACCTATCCATTACTAATCCTATAGTAATTAAAGGGTTAAATAAACACACACATGCAGAAAAAAGTCTTTTAATGAAATAAAACACCACACAGTTTTGATCGTCTTTTTATTATTCTGCCATTCCAAAGGGAAGCCCTCGATCTTCTGTAATAAAAATAAAATAATAAACCAAAAGTACAGTATACTCCCTGATCTGTCGCAGTCCGATATAACGAGTGTCCCACGCAGTATCTGGGGGAGATAAAGCTTATAACCGGGAGCGCTGCTATTGCCACCGCTCCCGGCTGTAAGTACTGGGGAATGAATGAGACACAGCGGGCGCAGGCTCAGTAACTAGCGGTGACGTCACCGAGCCTGCGCTCCCTCACTGCCTGACCAAAGGTAACCTCTGCACCGTGGGAAAATGCCAGGGAAGAGGATACCGCAGGTAATGTATCTATTCTATTCTATCAATCTATCTATTAATTCTATCTATCAATCTATCTATTCTATCAGTCTATGGCTGGTTTCACATTTGCGTTTTTTGCCGCTGCGTTTTAGCGCAAAAAACGCATGCGTTTTTTTTCCTATATTTAACATTAAAAACGCATGTGTTTTTTTTTTGTATGCGTTTTGCCGCGTTTGACGACGCATGCGTCTTTTCTATGCTTGCGTTTTGTTGCAGAAATGCAACATGTAGTAATTTCCAGAGGCGTTTTTTTGGGGCAAAAAAACGTATTGCTGTCTATGTAAACGCATGCGTTTTTAAGCACATGCGTTTGGTTGCGTTTTAAACGCATGCGTTTCAATAGAAAAAAACAAGAATACACTCTGATAAGCCACCCCCCACCATCAAGGTGATAAAGGGATCCAAACCCTAAGGCCGGAGACACACTGGTGCGAGAGACGGCCGAGTCTCGCTGGTTAAAAGCAAGCTGTGGCACCTGCACTCCGGAGCGGAGCGTGCGGCTCCATAGCAATACATGGAGCTGCACGCTCAGCTCCGGAATGCAGGTGCCACAGCTTGCTTTTAACCAGCGAGACTCGGCCGTCTCTCGCACCAGTGTGTCTCCGGCCTAACCCTAACCCTAGGGATTCCTAACCCTATCCCTAGGGATCCTAACCCTACCCCTAACCCTAGGGATCCTAACCCTACCCCTAACCCTAACCCCAACCCTAGCTATTTCTATTTATAGTGGGTTTTCTAGATGATTTTGATGATTGGCAGCTGTCACACACTTCTCAGCATGCGTTTCAAAAACGCAAACGCATGAAAAAACGCATGTAAACGCGTCAAAACGCCACTTTTTTTTACCGCATGAGAAAACGCATGCGTCTAAAAAACGCAGCGTTTGCACGCGTTTACATGCGTTTTTTTCACCACCTGCGTTTGCGTTTTAAACGCAAATGTGAAACTAGCCTATCTATTCATTTATAGCACGGTGGCGCAGTGGATAGCACAGCAGCCTTGCAGCGCTGGAGTCCTGGGTTCAAACCCACCAAGGACAACATCTGCAAAGAGTTTGTTTGTTCTCTCCATGTTTGCGTGGGTTTCCTCCGTGTTCTCCGGTTTCCTCCCACACTCCAAAGACATACTGATAGGGAATTTAGATTATGAGCCCCAATGGGGACAGCGACGATAATGTGTGCAAACTGTAAAGCGCTGCGGAATATGTTAGCGCTATCTAAAAATAAAGATTATTATTATTCTATCAATCTATTCTATCTATTCATTCTATCTACAGGAAGTTTTTTCTCTGCGTGCACCAAAAAAGCCGCAAAAAAGGCACCAAAAACACACAACCTTCGTTTTTGGGCGCAGCTTCTTTCCTGCCAAAATGATCAGGTTTTGCTGCAGAAAAAAAATGTGAACTTACCCAAACAGTGTAAAAAAAAGTTTTTTAAAAAAATATATAAGCGCAAATCACCCCCCTTTTGCCCCATTCAAAATAAAACTTTAGAAATGCCCGATCAAAATATAACAATAAATGATCCGATCAGTAAACTGTATAACAAGAAAAAAATCAAGGAGCCAGAATTGTTTTGTTGGTCACTGCAACATTGCAATAAAATGCAGTAACGGTAATCAAAAGATCGCATCTACCCTTAGATTGTATTGATAAAAACATCACCTTAGTGGGCAAAAAATAAGCCATCACCTGGCCCCAGATCTCGAAAATGAAGACGGTACTTGTCTCGGAAAATGGTAACTTTTTTTAAACAAAGATTTTTTTCACCACTTAAATAAAAAAGAACCTTATACTTGTTTGATATGTGCTCGCTCATAATGACCTGGAGAATTATAATGACAGGTCAGTTTTAGCATTTAGTGAACATGGTAAAAAAAAAAAAAACAATCGTGGAATTTCACTTTTTTGCAATTTCACCGCACTTGAATTTTTTTTCCCATTTTCTAGTACACAATATGGTAAAATCAGTTGTGTCATTCAAAAGTACAAATCGTCCCACAAAAAAACAAGCCCTCACATGGCCAAGTGACAGAAAAATAGAAAAAGTTATGGCTCTGGAAAGAAGGGGAGCAAAAATTGAAAGAAAAAAAAAAAAAGGAAAATGTCCCGGGGATGAATGAAGGGGTTAAAGGTGTTTTCTGGTACTTGTACATTATTGATTGATCCCTATGATACGGTAGGTCTTCAGCATAGGACTGATGGGTGTCTGATACTCAGCACTCCCACCAATCTCAGCTGATTGTGCCCCTGCAGGGCTGTATGTAAGGCATGTACCAAGCAGAAGGCCACACAGCCCCGTACATGGATTATTGGCCACTGTCGACTTCTGAACTTTCTCCTATTCACTTGCAGTTTACAGGATGTCTTGGACGGTTATGTATTTCACAGATTCCCATTGTCCCTGAACGACATAACGTGCCAAGACATTTTGGACAAAGAGTTGATCTGAATAACTTTCTACAGTATGTCTACCTGTACATCTGTTGGGTTCAGTTTCATTAAATTTCATGAGTCCACCCACTGAGGTCCGAACGCTTCCTCGGGGAGCACTAAACGGCTGCTGATCAACGGTGATTTCTTAGCCTTTTTAGAAGGTCACCCCACCTTTTCAGATGGATCTGAGCACATTGGCAGCCTTGTTCTTGGCAGCACAGGTGACTACACTGGACAAGGTGCTGACAAGAACAATGATCATTTAAGAAAACCAAAAGATTATTTCTCCTGATGAATGAACATTTATCTGGAAACGTGTGTTCCTAGGAATCCTTATTCCCAATAATTGCACCTTAACGCTTGCATAGCGGATTATAGCCAAACCGTACAGTCACTGTATATAATGTGTGGCGTAGATGGCACCGGTCAGTGTGTACATGGGAATGTGACGCAAGAGATAGTGGTCCTCTCTTGGTAATATATCTACGTTTCTAGTAATAAGTAGAATATATAAATACAATTTTAATCAGTCTAATCTTATTGCGGATTTTGCATTTCTTTATAGTTTAGATGTCTTGGAAAAAAAGTTCCATGCCAGTCTGCTCCAGCCAGCAATCCGTTTATTACAGTGTTGTTTTTGTTGTGGGGAGTGTGATACATTTGTTGTAATAAAGGCTTTATTTTCGTTAATAATGTATCATCAGATCCATGGACACTGAGAACAATTGCATCCTTTTGGCCTTTACACTTGTCAAGGATTTCTGCTGCTTGCTCTGTGGCACATTTCCCAGTCTGCAGCGTATAAATACTCCTAGTATAATGGGAGACACCGCTGAGTGTAACGCTCAGGATTTGAAAGATGCTCCTTTTTTCCTTATTTTCACAGCTTTGGAGAAATGCTTTCCTACACATTGACAGCGTTCGTTGAGTTAATGGATCATGGTATTGTGTCCTGGGATACGTTCTCCTTGGCATTTATTAAAAAGGTAAGTATATATCTATAGTGTGATACAATCCCATTGGTCCTCGGCACATAAGTACTTTTATGGGGATGGCTTCTGTAGTACTGGGGCATTGCTTTGGATTGTAGTAGAAGTACAATACCGGAGGAGCTTCCCCACTCCTCTACCGGCACTGATGCTGATGCCACCACTATTTCCTTTGGACATTAGGAAAATGTAACACACATGTTGTTCCTTACCGATTCTGGGGTCTTTTCAGCATACAATTTGTGCTGGTTTCCATAGCTTCAGGGGAGAGAAATGCTGAAGCCGTTAGCGCTCTATTACATGCAGCAGTAAGGAGGCTTGTAGCCGCTATTAATCTCACAAACTCCATGCTATGCCAATCTTTGTATCATATGTACATTGCATGTGGATCTTATGATTACAGTAAGGTTAGGATAATATAAGTTTCTATTCTTGATATTAATCTCAATTCTTAAGTACATCATAAAGAGAAGATGCGTTACTGTTCGGTACTCTAAAATGTGCCAAGACATTCCCCTAGTCACACAGGAGCTTGGCTGACATGGATTTCTACAAATGGGAATTTAAAGGGATTGGTCACCAGGTTTTTGCCATCTAATGTACCATAATGTAGAGACAGAGACCTTGATTTCAGCGATGTGTCACTTACTGAGCTGCTTTCTGTAGTTTTGATACTATCAAATTTTATCAGGAGGAGATTATATCTAGAGAACTAGTAAACCTGCTGCCAGGTAGTCCTCCATGAGATCTATATAACCCACTCCCACCAATGATTGGCAGATTTCTGCCTATGCACAGTGTACACAGAGCGCTTCCAATCAGTAGTGGAGGTATAGAGAGCTCAGCATTCAGAGAACAGAGATTTTATTAAAACCGCAGCAGGCAGCCCAGTAAGTGATATAACACTGGAATCGGGGTCTCTGCCCCTACATCATGCTGTTCTCAGATGGGTTAACAATAACCCTGTGACTGTAAGGCTGTGTGCACACGATGCGGATTTGCTGCGGATCCGCAGCGGATTTTTCCGTGCAGAAAAGCTGCAGGTCCGCACTGTGATTTCCAGTACCATGTAAATCAATGTAAAAAAAAAAAAAGTTGTGCAGATGGTGCAGAGAAATCAGTGCGGAATTGCTGAGGATTTAAAAGAAGTGCATGTCACTTCTTTTGTGTGGATCTGCAGCGTTTCTGCACCCCTCCATGATATAAATCCGCAGTGGCAAAAACTGCATAAAATCTGCACAAAATCTGCATCAATTCCACGGCAAATCCGCACAAAATCCGCATAAAAACCACGGCAAATCCACAGCTGCGGATTCTGCCAGGAAATGCGGATTTTGTGCAAAAAATTCTGCACCACATTTCCTACGTGTGCACATAGCCTAATAATGCCTGTAATACAATTCATGTCACTGCAGTTCCCCTTAAACTAAATGTTAATATACGACATTTTACATACAAAGATATTTTCCTTTTTCCTTGATCCAAAGCCCCTGCTTATGAAACAACCTTTAAATAAATCTTTTTCATCCTCAGATTGCAAGCTTTGTGAACAAGTCGGGCATGGATATCTCTATTTTACAGCGATCTCTAGCGATTCTTGAATCCATGGTCCTCAACAGTCATGATCTGTATCAGAAAGTGGCTCAGGAAATCTCAATCGGACAGTTAATTCCACTTCTTCAAGGGTAAGCGACCTACAGTACATACTGCTTTTAAAACATAAATGTCACAACCTAGCCCATCTATTAGTATCTTTAAAGGCAGTCTGTCAGCAGTGTCTCCACCCCAAACTATAGACGCACGGAGCTCTTTCAAAGACAAGCACAGCAATATCCTTACATGGCCCGTCCATTACTCCACTATTGAGACGTCAGCGTTCAGACTGATACGAGTTTCTTTGAAAGAGCTACATGTACATATAAATAGTTCATGATGTGGAATCCTGCTGACAGATTCCCTTTAAATGTTTTTTTTCAGCAATTACTTTTTCTATTGGATATGCCTTAAAATTCCTAGGCTATGTTCACACGTTGCATTTTTGCTGCGGTTTTTTTTGCAGGCAAAACCTGTTCTCTTTGCAGGAAAGAAGCTACATAAAAAAAGCAAGTTTTGCTGCGCTTTTTCTGCATTTTTCATGCTGATACAGTGACTTGTTCCTGAGTTTTCTGCACCAAACCACCTGCTGCGTTTTTGCACTTACTCATTACTATTACTAATTACTACTTTTTTGTGGGTGAAAAAACACTTAAAAAGCGCTGCACTTTTCCAATACAGTCCGGAAAAGCCAGTGTGAGTGATTGAGATTTCTGAAATCTCATAGCTTCTGCTGGGACTGTAAAATGCTGCTTTTAATTTGCATAAAAAAACCGCAGCAAAAATGCAACATGTGAACATCGCTTTATTGGTAGGGTTCTAATCATTGGGATTGATCTGGAGAAAGGGATTACTTTATAATACTTGCTTTCCCACAGTATGTGCTTTCATTAGCTGGAAGGACCGTGTAGTCCCTGATTTTAGCTAGCTCCTTTGCTCATATTGTTGTGAGTGCCACGTGCCTTTTTTCCCTCTTTTCTGTAACTTGATCTGTGTTTTAAGCAGAAAAATCTGGCTGTTACACTGTGAACACATCTATTGTAAGCTACTGCTTTATTGTATTTTTACATTTTATGCTTCTTTTGCCTTAAGGACAGATCAAGAGATTCAGACATACGCCATTGCAGTGATCAATGCTCTGTTTCTCAAAGCCCCGGATGCAACAAGACAGGTATGTAATTACAGGGACACACGGAGAATCGCCAGCTTTTGTGGGGCAGGAGGTGAATAAGATGAAGAAGTATTTTTTTCCTCAAACAACCACGACACTTGATTAGATGCAACACAGTTTATTGAGAAGATTAATTTAAATAGTAGAAAAAAAAAAGATGAATAGTCCCAATAGTGATCCAACAAATGACAAGTATAAAGTTGCAGAATACCCTTTCAATGGCCGACTTTTTATTTTTTTTTTTTAACTAAGTAGTTACAGGTAGGGTTGAGCGAAACAGATCGGCCAATTTCAAAAGTCGCCGACTTTTGGGAAAGTCGGGTTTCATGAAACCCGACCCGATCTCACTGTGGGATCGGGTCGGCCGTCGGCGATCTTCGCTCCAAAGTCGGGTTTCGTTATATATATATATATATATATATATATATATATATATATATATATACACTCACCGGCCACTTTATTAGGTACACCATGCTAGTAACGGGTTGGACCCCCTTTTGCCTTCAGAACTGCCTCAATTCTTCGTGGCATAGATTCAACAAGGTGCTGGAAGCATTCCTCAGAGATTTTGGTCCATATTGACATGATGGCATCACACAGTTGCCGCAGATTTGTCGGCTGCACATCCCAAAGATGCTCCATACAAGGCAGGATGGATACATGCTTTCATGTTGTTTACGCCAAATTCTGACCCTACCATCCGAATGTCGCAGCAGAAATCGAGACTCATCAGACCAAGCAACGTTTTTCCAATCTTCTACTGTCCAATTTCGATGAGCTTGTACAAATTGTATCCTCAGTTTCCTGTTCTTAGCTGAAAGGAGTGGTACCCGGTGTGGTCTTCTGCTGCTGTAGCCCATCTGCCTCAAAGTTCGACGCACTGTGCGTTCAGAGATGCTCTTAGGCCTACCTTGGTTGTAACGGGTGGCGATTTGAGTCACTGTTGCCTTTCTATCAGCTCGAACCAGTCTGCCCATTCTCCTCTGACCTCTGGCATCAACAAGGCATTTCCGCCCACAGAACTGCCGCTCACTGGATTTTTTTTCTTTTTCGGACCATTCTCTGTAAACCCTAGAGATGGTTGTGCGTGAAAATCCCAGTAGATCAGCAGTTTCTGAAATACTCAGACCAGCCCTTCTGGCACCAACAACCATGCCACGTTCAAAGGCACTCAAATCACCTTTCTTCCCCATACTGATGCTCGGTTTGAACTGCAGGAGATTGTCTTGACCATGTCTACATGCCTAAATGCACTGAGTTGCCGCCATGTGATTGGCTGATTAGAAATTAAGTGTTAACAAGAAGTTGGACAGGTGTACCTAATAAAGTGGCCAGTGAGTGTATATATATAATGTCATTGAGACACACATATATATATATATATATATATATATATTTATTTATATATATATATATATATATATATATATATATATATATATATATATATATATATATATATATATATATACAGTGGGGCAAAAAAGTATTTAGTCAGTCAGCAATAGTGCAAGTTCCACCACTTAAAAAGATGAGAGGCGTCTGTAATTTACATCATAGGTAGACCTCAACTATGGGAGACAAACTGAGAAAAAAAAATCCAGAAAATCACATTGTCTGTTTTTTATCATTTTATTTGCATATTATGGTGGAAAATAAGTATTTGGTCAGAAACAAACAATCAAGATTTCTGGCTCTCACAGATCTGTAACAACTTCTTTAAGAGTCTCCTCTTTCCTCCACTCATTACCTGTAGTAATGGCACCTATTAATAGCCTAGAGAGGGTCCATGGTTATTGGCCCCCCCCTGGCTACAAACATCTGCCCCCAGCCACCCCAGAAAAGGCACATCTGGAAGATGCGCCTATTCTGGCACTTGGCCACTCTCTTCCCACTCCCGTGTAGCGGTGGGATATGGGGTAATGAAGGGTTAATGCCACCTTGCTATTGTAAGGTGACATTAAGCCAGATTAATAATGGAGAGGCGTCAATTATGACACCTATCCATTATTAATCCAATTGTATGAAATGGTTAAAAAAAAAACCACACACACAATATTGCAAAGTATTTTAATGAAATAATCACACAGGTTGTTGTAATATTTTATTGTTCCCTCAATCCACCTGAAGACCCTCCCTCTGTAACAAAGGAAACATAATAAACCAACAATATACATACCATCTGTAGATCTGTAACGTCCCACGATGTAAATCCATCTGAAAGGGTTAAAATATTTTTCAGGCAGGAGCTCTGCTAATGCAGCTGTGCTCGTACCTGTAAACCCGGGGAATTAAGGTAATGTAGGTCAATGACCTATAGTTACCTTCAGTCGCGGTGATGCGCCCTCTGCTGGATGTCCTCATATGACCTCGAGCGTGGGAAAAAGTTCCCAGGCTGCAGTTCATGAGGACATCCAGCAGAGGGCGCATCACCGCGACTGAAGGTAACTATAGGTCATTGACCTACATTTCCTTCATTCCCCGGGGTTTACAGGCACATTAGCAGAGCTCCTGCCTGTAAAATATTTTAACCCTTTCAGATGGATTTACATCGTGGGACGTTACAGATCTACAGATGGTATGTATAGTGTTGGTTTATTATGTTTCCTTTGTTACAGAGCGAGGGTCTTCAGGTGGATTGAGAGAGCAATAAAATATTACAACAACCTGTGTCTTTATTTCATTAAAATACTTTTTAATAATGTGTGTGTTTTTTTTTAACCATTTCATACAATTGGATTAATAATGGATAGGTGTCATTATTGACGCCTCTCCATTATTAATCTGGCTTAATGTCACCTTACAATAGCAAGGTGGCATTAACCCTTCATTACCCCATATCCCACCGCTACACGGGAGTGGGAAGAGAATGGCCAAGTGCCAGAATAGGCGCATCTTCCAGATGTGCCTTTTCTGGGGTGGCTGGGGGCAGATGTTTGTAGCCAGGGGGGGCCAATAACCATGGACCCTCTCTAGGCTATTAATATCTGCCCTCAGTCACTGGCTTTACCACTCTGGCGGAGAAAATTGCGCGGGAGCCCACGCCAATTTTTTCCGCGATTTAACCCTTAAATTTAATAGCTACAGCGCCGAAATGTTGCACATACACACTACTAACATTAGTAGTGTGGAATATGCAAAAAAAAAGGGGGATATGACATGGTTTACTGTATGTAAACCATGTCTCATATCATGTCGGGTTTAGGCAGGAGAAATGAAAAGCCGGCAATTGAATTACCGGCTTTTCACATATATCACGCTGAAGTAAATATAAAAATATATAGATTTTCCATTACCTTGCATTGGGTTTCGTGTTTCGGCCGATCCCCGACCCCGACTTTTCAAGAAGATCAGCCGATTTCACTTGACTCGACTTTTGAGTAAGTCGGGTTTTGTGAAACCCGACTCGACCTCAAAAAAGGAAAAGTCGCTCAACCCTAGTTACAGGGGTTGTCTACTACTGGACAATCTCTGCCTAATCATTTCAGGACCCTATATAAAACACAAACCACGCACTCTATTCTCACCTCCCACAGTGGCTGTTCCAGTGATGTTGGCACTGCTGTTTCGGCAGGTAATACAACATTGTTGTGTCGCATGGCTGTAAACCGCTGCAGCCAATTAATAGAAATAAAACTTAAATCGTAAAGGCTGCAGCCAGTCAGCAGCTGCTGATCGGTTGCAGCTGTCACGTGACATCACGTCATTGCACTTGCTGAACATGCAACGTGAACATCGCTGAAATGGCGCAGCAGCAGGAGGTGAGTAGACCTTGTTTTATTGTATATGAATTGATGAAGGTGAGGTTGTCCTTCCTCTTTAGACAAATTATTTACTTAATAGTAGCATGTCATTGAAGGTCTTTGGTTGTTTGCAAATTTACTAATCCGAATAACCTCCTAAAACTGTAACATCTTATCACATTGCCGATCATAATTGTACCTACCACAGTAATTTTTATATTTCTTTTTAAAGATTGTTCAAATTGATGGTTTCTGATTATTCCGACCCTTTTGATTTTAATGCACCATTTGACATTAATTTAACTCAATAAAATGGAACTGCATCTCAAAGGGGATGCCCTCCTTGGGACAATTTTTTTTCTTATTTAAATCCATTTAATTTAGGCTAAAAAAATCATTTTTGCAATTAGCTTGCATTAAAATTTTTGCGCAGTTTGCCTCCCACTACAATGTCTATTGCAGTCTAAAATGATAAGTCTGCAATCACTCTGTGAACACACTGTCCACTGCAGGGATTTTCCAGTCTCTGATCCGGGAATGGAGGTGATGTATGCGATATACAGTGGGTACGGAAAGTATTCAGACCTCTTTAACCCCTTCATGACCTTGCCGTTTTTTGCAATTCTGACCAGTGTCCCTTTATGAGGTAATAACTCAGGAACGCTTCAACGGATCCTAGCGATTCTGAGATTGTTTTTTCGTGACATATTGGGCTTCATGTTAGTGGTAAATTTAGGTCGATAATTTCTGAGTTTATTTGTGAAAAAAATGGAAATTTGGCAAAAATTTTGAAAATTTCGCAATTTTCACATTTTGAATTTTTATTCTGTTAAACCAGAGAGTTATGTGACACAAAATAGTTAATAAATAACATTTCCCACATGTCTACTTTACATCAGCACAATTTTGGAAACAAATTTTTTTTTTGCTAGGAAGTTATAAGGGTTAAAATTTGACCAGTGATTTCTCATTTTTACAACAAAATTTACAAAACCATTTTTTTTAGGGACCACCTCACATTTGAAGTCAGTTTGAGGGTTCTATATGGCTGAAAATACCCAAAAGTGACACCATTCTAAAAACTGCACCCCTCAAGGTGCTCAAAACCACATTCAAGAAGTTTATTAACCCTTCAGGTGTTTCACAGCAGCAGAAGCAACATGGAAGTAAAAAATGAACATTTAACTTTTTAGTCACAAAAATGATCTTTTAGCAACAATTTTTTATTTTCCCAAGGGTAAAAGGAGAAACTGGACCACGGACGTTGTTGTCCAATTTGTCCTGAGTACGCTGATACCTCATATGTGGGGGTAAACCACTGTTTGGGCGCACGGCAGGGCTCGGAAGGGAAGGAGCGCCATTTGACTTTTTGAAT
The DNA here is from genome assembly GCF_051348905.1 of Ranitomeya variabilis. NCBI lineage: Eukaryota > Metazoa > Chordata > Amphibia > Anura > Dendrobatidae > Ranitomeya > Ranitomeya variabilis. The sequence goes on along the minus strand of NC_135237.1, from coordinate 170,746,813 downwards.
GAAAAATTGGCTCCAATCTTTAGCGGACACCATGTCGCGTTTGGAGAGCCCCCGTGTGCCTAAACATTGGAGCTCCCCCACAAGTGACCACATTTTGGAAACTAGACCCCCCAAGGAACTTATCTAGAAGCATAGTGAGCACTTTAAACCCCCAGGTGCTTCACAAATTGATCTGTAAAAATGAAAAAGTACTTTTTTTTCACAAAAAAATTATTTTAGCCTCAATTCTTTCATTTTCACATGGGCAACAGGATAAAATGGATCCTAAAATTTGTTGGGCAATTTCTCCTGAGTACACCAATACCTCACATGTGGGAGTAAACCACTGTTTGGGTGCACGGCAAGGCTCGGAAAGGGGAGGCGTGCCATTTGACTTTTTGAATGGAAAATTAGCTCCAATCGTTAGCGGACACCATGTCGCGTTTGGAGAGCCCCTGTGTGCCTAAACATTGGAGCTCCCCTACAAGTGACCCCATTTTGGAAACTAGACCCCCCAAGGAACTTATCTAGATGCATAGTGAGCACTTATAACCCCCAGGTGCTTCACAGAAGTTTATAACGCAGAGCCGTGAAAATAAAAAAATAATTTTTCTTTCCTCAAAAATGATTTTTAGCCCAGAATTTTTTATTTTCCCAAGGGTAATAGGAGAAATTGGACCCCAAATGTTGTTGTCCAGTTTGTCCTGAGTACGATGATACCCCATATGTGGGGGTAAACCACTGTTTGGGCGCACGGCAGGGCTCGGAAGGGAAGGCACGCCATTTGGCTTTTTGAATGGAAAATTAGCTCCAATCATTAGCGGACACCATGTCACGTTTGGAGAGCCCCTGTGTGCCTAAACATTGGAGCTCCCGCACAAGTGACCCCATTTTGGAAACTAGACCTCCCAAGGAACTAATCTAGATGTGTGGTGAGCACTTTGAACCCCCAAGTGCTTCACAGAAGTTTATAACGCAGAGCCGTGAAAATAATAAATGTGTTTCCTTTCCTCAAAAAATTTTTTTTAGCCCAGAATTTTTTATTTTTGCAAGAGTAACAGGAGAAATTGGACCCCAAAAGTTGTTGTCCAGTTTCTCCTGAGTACGCTGATACCCCATATGTGGGGGTAAACCACTGTTTGGGCACATGCCGGGGCTCGGAAGGGAAGTAGTGACGTTTTGGAATGCAGACTTTGATGGAATGGTCTGCGGGCATCATGTTACGTTTGCAGAGCCCCTGATATGCCTAAACAGTAGAAACCCCCCACAAGTGACCCCATTTTGGAAACTAGACCCCCCAAGGAACTTATCTAGATGTGTGGTGAGCACGTTCAACCCCCAAGTGCTTCACAGAAGTTTACAACGCAGAGCCGTGAAAATAAAAAATCATTTTTCTTTCCTCAAAAATTATGTTTTAGCAAGTAATTTTTTATTTTTGCAAGGGTAACAGGAGAAATTGGACCCCAACAGTTGTTGCCCAGTTTGTCCTGAGTACGCTGGTACCCCAAATGTGGGGGTAAACCACTGTTTGGGCGCACGTCGGGGCTTGGAAGGGCGGGAGCACCATTTGACTTTTTGAACGCAAGATTGGCTGGAATCAATGGTGGCGCCATGTTGCTTTTGGAGACCCCTGATGTGCCTAAACAGTGGAAACCCCTCAATTCTAACTTCAACACTAACCTCAACACACCCCTAATCCGAATCCCAACTGTAGCCATAACCCTAATCACAACCCTAACCCCAACACACCCCTAACCACAACCCTAACCGCAACACACCCGTAACCCTAATTCCAACCCTAATCCTAACCCTAATCCCAACCGTAACCCTAATCCCAACCCTAACCACAACTGTAACCCCAACACACCCCTAACCCTATCCGTAACCCTAACCACAAGCCTAATCTTAACCCTATTTCAAACCCTAGCCCTAATTCCAACCCTAACTCTAATTCCAACCCTAACCCTAAGGCTATGTGCCCACGTTGCGGATTCGTGTGAGATTTTTCCGCACAATTTTTGAAAAATCTGCAGGTAAAAGGCTCTGCGTTTTACCTGCGGATTTACAGCAGATTTCCAGTGTTTTTTTGTGCGGATTTCACCTGCGGATTCCTATTGAGGAACAGGTGTAAAACACTGCGGAATCCGCACAAAGAATTGACATGCTGCGGAAAATACAATGCAGCGTTTCTGCACGGAATTTTCCGCACCATGGGCACAGCGGATTTGGTTTTCCTTAGGTGTACATGGTACTGTAAACCTGATGGAAAACTGCTTCGAATTCGCTGCGGATCCGCGGCCAATCCGCGGCCAATCCGCTGCCGATCCGCTGCGGATCCGCTGCGGATCCGCGGCCAATCCGCTGCGGATCCGCTGCGGATCCGCGGCCGATCCGCTGCGGATCCGCGGCCGATGCGCTGCGGATCCGCGGCCGATGCGCTGCGGATCCGCGGCCGATGCGCTGCGGATCCGCGGCCGATGCGCTGCGGATCCGCGGCCGATGCGCTGCGGATCCGCGGCGGATCCGCGGCCGATCCGCTGCGGATCCGCGGCCGATCCGCTCTGTGTGCACATGCCATAACCCTACCCCTAACCCTACCCGTAACCCTAACCCTACCCCTAACCCTACCCCTAACCCTACCCCTAGTTCTAACCCTAGTTCTAACCCTAACCCTAGTGGAAAAAGAAAAAAAAATATTTTCTTTATTTTATTATTGTCCCTACCTATGGGGGTGATAAAGGGGGGGGGGTTTATTTATTATTTTTTTTATTTTGATCGCTGTGATAGAACCTACCACAGCGATCAAAATGCACTTGTAATGAATCTGCCGGCCGGCAGATTCGGCGGGCGCACTGAGCGTGCGCCCGCCATTGTGGAAGATGGCGGCGCCCAGCGAGGAGACAGACCGACACCGGGAGCCTCGGTAAGTATAAGAGGGGGGAGATCGGGGCACGGGGGGGCGTCGGAGCACCGGGGGGTGACATAGGAGCAGGGGGGGAGCGGGCAGGAGGACGGGGGAGCAGAGCACAGGACGGAGGGGACCGGACCCCATAACGGAGCACTGGGGGGGCGATCGGTGGGGTGGGGGGGGGTCACTTCAGGTTTTCCAGCCATGGCCGATGGTATTGCAGCATCGGCCATGGCTGGATTGTAATATTTCACCAGTTTTTTAGGTGAAATATTACAAATCGCTCTGATTGGCAGTTTCACTTTCAACAGCCAATCAGAGCGATCGTAGCCACGGGGGGGTGAAGCCACCCCCCCTGGGCTGAAGTACCACTCCCCCTCTCCCTGCAGATCGGGTAAAATAGGAGTTAACCCCTTCACCCGATCTGCAGGGACGCGATCATTCCATGACGCCACATAGGCGTCATGGGTCGGGAAGGGGTTAAATTTTTCACTTTGTTTCGTTGCAGCCATTTGGTTAATTCAAAAAAGTTCATTTTTTTCTCACACTGCACCCCATCCTGACTGAAAAACCCCCTCAGAAATGTTGTAATTTTTGCAAATTTATTGAAAAAGAAAAACTGAAATATCACATGGTCATAAGTACTCAGACCCTTTGCTCAGTATTGGGTAGAAGCATTCTTTTGAGCTAGTACAGCCATGAGTCTTCTTGTGAATGATGCAACAAGTTTTTTACACCTGGACACCTCTGCCATTCTTTCTTGCAGATCCTCTCCAGTTCCATCAGGTTGGATGGTGAATGTTGGCGGACAGCCATTTTCAGGTCTCTCCAGAGATGCTCAGTTGAGTTTAGGTCAGGGCTCGTCAAGAATGGTCACAGAGTTGTTCTGAAGCCACTCCTTTGTTATTTTAGCTGTGTGCTTAGGGTCATTGTCTTGTTGGAAGGTGAACCTTCGGCCAAGTCTGAGGTCCAGAGCACTCTGGAAGAGGTTTTCATCCAGGATATCTCTGTACTTGGCCGCATTCATGTTTCCTTCAATGACCACCAGTTGTCCTGTCCCTGCAGCTGAAAAACACCATCATAGCATGATGCTGCCACCACCATGTTTCACTGTTGGGATTGTATTGGGAAGGTGATGAGCAGTGCCTGCTTTTCTCCACACATACCGCTTAGAATTATCACTAAAAAGTTCTATCTTCGTCTCATCAGACCAGAGAATCTTATTTCTCATAGTTTGGGAGTCCTTCATGTGTTTTTTAGCAAACACTGTGTGGGCTCTCTTATGTCTTGCACCGAGGAGAAGCTTCCGTCAGGCCACTCAGATATAAAGGCCCAACTGGTGGAGGGCTGCAGTGATAATTGACTTTGTGGAACTTTCTCCCATCTCCCTACTGCATCTCTGGAGCTCAGCGACAGTGATCTTCGGGTCCCAAACTTTTTCCATTTAAGGATTATGGAGGCCACTGTGCTCTTAGAAACCTTGAGTACTGCAGAAATTGTTTTGTAACCTTGGCCAGATCTGTGCCTTGCCACAATTCTGTCTCTGAGCTCCTTAGCCAGTTCCTTTGACCTCATGATTCTCATTTGGTCTGACATGCACTGTGAGGTCTTATATAGACAGGTGTGTGCCTTTTAAAAATCAAATCTTATCAGTTGACTTAAACACAACTGGACTCCAATGAAGGAGTAGAACCATCTCAAGGAGGATCACAGGGAAATGGACAGCATGTGACTTAAATATAAGTGTCTGAGCAAAGGGTCTGAATACTTATAACTAGTGTTGAGCATTCCGATACCGCAAGTATCGGGTATCGGCCGATATTTGCTGTATCGGAATTCCGATACCGAGATCCGATATTTTTGTGGTATCGGGTATCGGTATCGGTATCGAAACAACATTAATGTGTAAAATAAAGAATTAAAATAAAAAATATTGCTATACTCACCTCTCCGACGCAGCCTGCACCTTACCGAGGGAACCGGCAGCGTTGTTTGCTTAAAATTCGCCCGTTTTCTTCCTTACGTGAAGTCCCGGCTTGTGATTGGTCGCGTGCCGCCCATGTGGCCGCGACGCGACCAATCACAGCAAGCCGTGACGTAATTTCAGGTCCTTCAGGATTTTAAAATTACGTTCCGGCTTTGTGATTGGTCGCGTCGCGGTCACATGGGCGACGCGACCAATCACAAGCCGTGACCTCACGGGAGGCAGGACAAGCGCGCATTTTAAAATGCGCGCGTGTCCAGCCTCCCGTGACGTCACGGCTTGTGATTGGTCGCGTTGCCCATGTGGCCGCGACGCGACCAATCACAGCAAGCCGTGACGTAATTTTAGGTCCTTCAGGATTTTAAAATTACGTTCCGGCTTTGTGATTGGTCGCGTCGCGGTCACATGGGCGACGCGACCAATCACAAGCCGTGACGTCACGGGAGGCAGGACAAGCGCGCATTTTAAAATGCGCGCGTGTCCAGCCTCCCGTGATGTCACGGCTTGTGATTGGTCGCGTCGCCCATGTGGCCGCGACGCGACCAATCACAGCAAGCCGTGACGTAATTTTAGGTCCTTCAGGATTTTAAAATTACGTTCCGGCTTTGTGATTGGTCGCGTCGCGGTCACATGGGCGACGCGACCAATCACAAGCCGTGACGTCACGGGAGGCAGGACAAGCGCGCATTTTAAAATGCGCGTGTGTCCAGCCTCCCGTGACGTCACGGCTTGTGATTGGTCGCGTCGCCCATGTGACCGCGACGCGACCAATCACAAAGCCGGAACGTAATTTTAAAATCCTGAAGGACCTGAAATTACGTCACGGCTTGCTGTGATTGGTCGCGTCGCGGCCACATGGGCAGCACGCGACCAATCACAAGCCGGGACTTCACGTAAGGAAGAAAACGCGCAAATTTTAAGCAAACAACGCTGCCGGTTCCCTCGGTAAGGTGCAGGCTGCGTCGGAGAGGTGAGTATAGCAATATTTTTTATTTTAATTCTTTCTTTTACACATTAATATGGATCCCAGGGCCTGAAGGAGAGTTTCCTCTCCTTCAGACCCTGGGAACCATCAGGAATACCGTCCGATACTTGAGTCCCATTGACTTGTATTGGTATCGGGTATCGGTATCGGATTGGATCTGATACTTTGCCGGTATCGGCCGATACTTTCCGATACCGATACTTTCAAGTATCGGACGGTATCGCTCAACACTACTTATAACCATGTGATATTTCAGTTTTTCCTTTTAATTAAATTTGCAAAACTTTCTACATTTCTGTGAAAATGTGAAAAATTTAAAGGGGTCTGAATACTTCCTGTACCCACTGTACATATTCCCTGGCAGAAGCCGTCTAGTGGGCGCAGCCTTGCTCAATACCCTTACATAGAGCGATGCCGCGCCCACTAGACGACTTGTGACCGGGAGTATGGATATCGCAGACATCACCTCTATTCCCGGCTCAGAACCTGGCAAATCCTCGCAGCGCACAATACATGTGCTGGGGGGAGTCCTACGTCTGCAGTCACACAGACTGACACACAGTGACTGCAGACTTATCATTTTAGACCGGACAACCCTATAATACAAGTATAGTAGTGAGTTGTAAATATTTAAATTTTAAACAAACCTAAAGACTTATTTTTTAAGTATACAAACCCCTTAAATGGATAATTTTTGTGTCATTCTATGGGTAAGGCTTGAAATGATTTATACCACCATGTCTCCTCTTATTGCTGCCCATGGCCGTAACCCTCTCAGTATTACATAGAAGACAGCATTGACATTCTTGATTTTCCTCTGAGTGTGAGTCTCCTAAATATTTAATAGTGAATGTTTTCTATGCATGCTTGTCCTTGCTACATGTGTTTTTGTATTTGTATAATATTTTATTTCACATTTTACCTTTGCTTGCTTGACAAGTTATTGCTTACTGATTTTAAAATAAAAATTAGAACAACATCCAGTTTTAGTATTAAAATCTGTGCTAATTATGGCCTTATGGGATTGAAGCTCCATTTTTTTTCATGACGCAGCACTCCAAATCCTCTGCTTTCTATTCACATTACTCCCCCAACAAATAATAATAATTATAATAAAAATTATTAAAATCATCACCTATCCACTGTTCCCTGGATATATAATGCAGATTAGATCAGGCACTAGTTTAATATCTGGTTATAGTAACACAGCCTCACACTAATTCTTCCTGCTGTTATGGCACAATTCATCAAGACCAGCATTGTTCGCGGCTGCCTTGATGAGTGGCGTACTGGAGTCAGACGCTTCTGATTCATGATGGGGCATACACCGGATGAGTGGCGTGCACATGTGTGTGCGCCTCCCCACAAATCCTTCTTCAGCCCCTACTGGAGTAAGATTTGTGGCAGAGCAAAACGCCACCACTCATGACGAATTTGAAAAATAGCGGTCGTCAGCGGAGCTGGGAGCAACTAGAGTGGAGATGCCAAAAGTGTGCAAAATGTAGGCAAAACTCCCAAGTTGTGCCTAAATATTGCGACTTTTGAAAGCTTTTAATACTGCACCAATCACTGGTCTCGGTGGTGTTTGCTTGTATGACATGACTGCTGAGGCAGTGATTGTCTGCAGTGGTCCTGTGAATCATGAATGTCATGTAATCACTACAGGACGTAGGTACGATGCAGGATTGAACACATCACACAGCTAAGCCAAAATACCAGACAGCCTCTTTAATGATAAACCCGTATACAGTACAGTAAGCTCCACCTAGTTGTGTATTGTATTATAAAGACAAAAGTAGCACAATGAAAAGTTCAAACAACAATTAAACCATAAAACAAATACCACATGTTCACATTTATTTCCATACTCAGACTCCAAACCCAATAAATTTATCATGTCAATTGAGCGAATTGTAAAATTCATAAAATCAATGACTGACTTGCTTTTTTTTTATGTACTTTACATATTTTAGAAATATAATTTAAATACTAAAGAGGATGTCTGGTTTAAAAAATTTGGGGAACTCTGCCTTAGTAAAACACTCGGCCCTTACCTACTGAGGTCCCTGCCTCTCCATCTCTGCCATCCAACAGTCTTTGTCTCCAAGGCTGCAGTGGTGGCGTCATGTCCTCAACACGTGACAGGTGCAGGCAATCACTGCGATCAGCAGTGACACCTCTGAGCCTAGTGATTGGCTGCAGAGGTCATATGTTGTAGAAGTAACGTCTCTGGTGCAGCCCCATAAACGAGTAGCAAATAAGAGTGGCAAAGCCGAGGAGCTGCAGCAGCCGGGGTTTCAGATAGTCAGTAATGCTCATGTTAGTATTTTAAAGCCTAACCAATGTTGTCCTGAATTGTGAATGTGACTGGACAAACCCTTTACCTTCTATATGCACAGAAATGATGGGGGTGGATGCACATCCACCCAGGAGTCCCAGGTAACCCATTACTTTATGCTGTACCATGACACATTTACAAGTGCAGCCATATTATTAATCCTGGGAACTTCTATATATCTTCTTCATTTGCTGAGTTGGCCTTTGCCATTGTGTGTAAACTCGTGTAAAGCTGCTATTGAGTTGTGTGACATTCTAAATTTACTTTTATGTGATAATACTTTTGGTATGTCCCTTTTTGTTTTCCCACATATGTGTATTTCCACCTCCCCATATCTGTTTTTTCAATACACTTTTGAATTTTGATTATTACTGGGGACACTTGATTGTTGTTTTTTCTTTTCCTTGTATTCATACGCAAGTATGTCTAAAAAGGAAAAAAAAATCTGTAATCCGTTCATCAAAAATCAAGCCCTCCAACACAAATGTAGACATAAACAGAAAACATTTGTATTTCAAAAGGATAATATTATGACTAATATTTCTCCATGGCATAATGCCATGCTGAGCGTCATTGATGGCTGATTATCAGGGCGTTTCAAGGCAGGGAACAACAGATTCACATTTGTCATTGTTTGCATGCTGGTAAATTGTTTCTGCCATTCACACATTAATGAAAACCATATTAAAGTTGACCTTCTAAGGTTAATAAAAAATAATATTTTTTTTCTTTAAAACAGGAGATGGCAAACATACTAACACAGAAGCAGTTACGTTCTATAATTCTCACCGTAAGTATTTCCAGTAGAGATCCAAAAAAAATGCTGCTGGAGAAAAGCGCGCAATAGGGTCTTATCCGAGATGCAATTGATTAGGTAGATCAGGTTCTACTCGCCAATTTCAGCCGAAGGAAAGGCTCATAGATATATCCTGCTGCAGCAGATCCACTGGTCCACGCGTGACCAACAGAGGTAAAAAAAGGGGGTAAAATGTGGATTTAAACTGCGCTGCTGAATGATTCAAGGTCCAAATATTTAGCCATTAGATCGTGGATTTATTCAACGCGTTTCAAAGTACAAGACTTCTTCATCAGGACACCACAATATACTTATACAGACGTTACAGGACTTTGGGTAAATGTTTACCCAGAAATCCAGGCATCACTTTTCGTGAAGCCCCAACTGTAAAATGTATAGTAGCACCAAGTCGATTGAAATCATTACAGAAATCTGGAATGGACACTTCTAATATAGCTAAAATGGGGATTTTCAAATGTGGTTCGAGGAACTGTCTCTGTTGTTATTCTATTAAACATGGCTCTACAAGCTTCTCTTCTCCACTAAGGAAGAATTTCCAATGAAGCAGTTTTTAAACTGTTTAACTGACTATGTGATCTACCTGATTGAATGTAAGTGTGGGAACCAATATATAGGCAGAACCACACAACCATTACATCTAAGGCTTAATTCACACCGACACAATATCCGTAAAGGGTATCTGCTTCATGGTCTCTCAAGACATTTTCAATTATGCATAATAAAAACTATAATGAGCTAACAATCAGCCCCATTGAACATATCCCAGTAAGTTCCACTGACAGAATACAAAAATTAAACCGCGTGGATCTATAATCTGAACGCTCTAAAACCGCATGGATTAAACTAAATCACTGAAGTTTTTCACTAATAATGTTTTCAGTCACGATAAATATTCTATTTTCACACACACAGACACTATTTGATTCACCATAATGGTGGAAAAACAAATAATATTTTATAATATTTTTTTCTTTTATTTCTGATTCATCACTAAAATCACAAATGAATCACAAATTTCTCACATACATGAGTGGTTATATCTGATATAATTAGTAGAAGGGATAATTAATCTCTAGTTAACAATTTAAAATCATTAATTTTGGTGATAAAAATCTAAAAGGGAGGATGAGCATTGTTTTTGAGATAGCGGGACACGTGTACAGCTGAATTCACACTGGGAAAATGTCAATTAGTAACGACTTTGTATAATGGTGTTTTAGTTGCCTTTACCTTTTGTTTCTGTCTGTCTTTTCTGATGCGAGGTAACTCTTGTATCCGAATCTTTATCCAGAATCTTTATGTTCTCCTGATGAATGTTTTTTTTTTGCTTTTCAAGTGCTTTTGCTTTGAGACACCGCAGTTCCCCCATGGGATGGATCTGGTTTTTCTTGACCTCCCCTCTTCTCTTTGATGGCTCTGGTATGGGGGTGGAGACATACGCAGCACCATGAGCTCGGCAGAATGCACTGAATCGCTCACTTCCTATGACTCTTTTACACCAGTGAAGTGTGTGCAATCCCTTCACAGCCCAAATAGTTTGGCCATATAAACAAGAACTTCATTAAAGTGATAATCTGTATCTGATAGTAGGCGGCTTTTTTGTAGAAATTTCATATAATATTCTTCTATCGCAAATTAAATCTGTGGTTAATAGAATGAATGAGGAGTAAACACTTTTTTATCATTTTATTACACATTTAATAAATAAAAAATAAAGAATCTTTTTAACATATTTTAATTGTTTAATTAGTTATATTAAATTGATTTGGAATTAATAAAATAAATAACACTTTTTTTTATATATAAATATATTCATATATTTTTAGATGAAATCTGTTCAAGCCATTTAGCTCATACACAATGTCACCAATCCTGACGAGTCAAAAATCATGGCATTCTCTTTTTGGAACAGCGGGTTCGAGTTCCATTCTACTGCACCCTGTTTTTTCCTTTTTCCTTTTCTTTTTGATTCCATCCATTATACGTTTTTTCTATGAAAAAAGAGAAATAAAAATGTTGTTAATGCCATATAAATAATTATTTTGAAAAAATTCATAAATATATACTATGAATATGTCATGTGCTCATCTCTGAACTTTGACACTGGTATGTCAGGTGATCTTATTTGGCGCCTGGCTTTGAATGTTACATCTATTTAAAGTTCTGTAGCTTCTGTATAAGTATATTGTGGTGTCCTGATGAAGGAGTCTTGTACTTTGAAACGCATTGAATAAATCCACGATCTAATGGCTACATATTTGGACCTTGAATCATTCAGCAGCGCAGTTTAAATCAACATTTTACCCCCTTTTTTATCACCGTAAGTTTTGTCAATTATTAGACTTCAATGTGGTCGTCTGCTCTATGCAGATTCAGAAGCGGTTGAATTTGTGGCAGAAATGTAGTGAAAGTTGGTTTCATCCTCCTGGATGCAGCTGTTTTGATGACGAGCGCATTGATTTCTGCACATTCCATTCAGATGAATGGGACCGGTCCAAACCTTTCTATAACAATATCTGTCGGATATGAGTGCGCCCTTAGACATCTCCTTTATATGTCATGTTAGAGCATAGGGATGTGATAGAGGGAGGTCACTTGTTTGTGGTCCAGCTTTTACCCAGTTTGGTGAGGGCCTTGTGGGAGTTGCTTTTTCTCTGGATGTATAAGTCCATCCTGCAGGGAGTGAACACTTTAAAGGGTCTTAAGCTACAAGTCTCGCTGTGTGACTGCAGACTTTAGAATCCTCTCATTGCGTGCACTGCACACTGTGAGGATTTTCCGGTGCCAGCGCCAGCAGCGGGCAGTCATGTGACTGCAAGTATGTGATATGCGTACTCCCAGCCACAGTCTGACTGGATAGGTGCGGTCTCCCTCAAAGCATCTGTATTGAGCAAGGTTGGAAACGGTCTAGTCGGAATGTAGCTGGGAACAATCACATGACATATTTGCAGTCACATAACTGCGGCAACAGAGACTCCTCACAGCACACAGTGCGCATGATGTGAGGATTCACAAGTCTGCAGTCACATATAGTAACTGCAGACTTGTAGCTTTAGGCTGGACAACCCCTTTCATGCTTCACTGCTGATGACAGGGGTATTAGCAGCAGGATTCCCTGCAATCTGTTCATTTTTGTTCTTTTACAGTGGACTTTTGACAATTCTTGTCCAAACTGTTTAATTGTTGTCTGCAAAAGGAAGGCAGAGTGACATTAACATTGTGGACTTTTGGACTATTATGGATTTGCTGAAAATCCTCCTAAAAATAAAATTTCAACACATTTTTCATCAATCTGTCCAGTCTGGAAATGCATTTAAAGTGAAATTCTCAAAGTTACAATATAAAAAAAAAAAACATTCAATGTTCTAACTAGTGATGAGCGGACGTGCTCGGATTGCATGTTATATGAGCATGTTCAGGTGTTATCCGAGTGTCGTGGGTGTGCTCGGATAATATATTCGAGTCCCTGCGCCTGCATGTTTTGCAACTGTTAGACACATGCGGGATTCCCTAACAAACATGCAATCCCCACATGTGTTGAGGCTGTCTAACAGCTGCAAAACATGCAGGCACCAGGACTCGAATATATTATCCAAGCACACCCATGATACTCGGCTAACACTCGAACATGCTCGGATAACACGTAATCCAGGCACGTTCACTCCTCGCTAGTTCTAACGCCTAATACAGCATTTTTTCTTATCTTTGTAATGAGTAGGCCAGCGAGAGAAGATGGCTTAAAGTAAATGTGGCCTTCTACTTGGCGGTTACTCTACAGTAGCAAAGCATAAGGGAGAGAGAGCAGTGAATATTTAGAAGTGTTAGTTTATCGCTATTTTTTCATAATTTTTGCAGTGTACCTTATTGTGTTTTTCTTATTTTTTTATAGCATGTAATCAGAGCACAGAGTGCTATTAATAATGAGATGGCTCACCAGTTATATGTGCTTCAAGTTTTGACCTTCAATTTATTAGAAGATAGGATGATGACAAAAATGGATCCTCAAGATCAAGTGAGTGTTTGTGAGCTGAATTGTATTGTCATATACAGCACCGTACTTAAAGGGGCTGTCCCATGGACTAAATAGATTTTAATTGATAGATCTTGGAATAATAATTTCCACAATTAAATTTATAAAAAAATGTCCCTGTGCTGAGATAATCATATAAATGTCCCCCTGCTGTGTACTGTGTAATGGCTGTGTTTCACCATGCAAAGTTGCTCCAGTTCATAGTTGATGGTCGGCACTTACCACAGCTCCTTTTAACGGATAAGGAGCATAGATCAATTATGATAAGTGAGTACACAGACAAAACAGCAGGATCTCACAGCTGTTACTTTCAGTGATAATGCAAACAACGAAACTGGGAAAGAAAGAAAGTGCAATAGGTTCTTAACCGGTAAAAAAAAAAGGTGTCAAGGAAATGAATCCACTCACCTTGTATGGTTGCTACAGGGCAACATGTAACTGGTATGAAATATATCAGCTGCTGAACGGACATCAGTCACTAGAGGGACCAAACCGTGTGAAACGATTGGGAAGCAGATGTCACTCCTGCGCTGCTGCTGATGAATTCATAATGGTTTCCAATGGATAAAAATTCATTAAACAGGTTTACAGGGTCAATGCGTTTCAAGGTCACGGAGGGCCTCTTCATCAGGACAGAAACCTGGTGCGACTGTTAGGAAAGGTTGTACTTTTATACTGTATTCTTTTGAGAAAAAAACGCAAAACCGGGCACGTGACAGTGTCCAAGTACAGCAGTGTCACGGGACGAATAATATTTACAGTTAACATTATAAAAGTACAACCTTTCCTGACAGTCACACCAGGTTCCTGTCCTGATGAAGAGGTCCTGCTCGACCTCAAACACGTTGACCCTGTAAGCCTGTTTAGTACATTTTTATCCTTTGGAAGCTATTGTGAAAACTCTCCCCTCTCCAATCTGTCCTGAATGCTGCTGCCAGAATCATATTCCTCACCAACCGTTACACCGATGCCTCTACCTTGTGTCAGTCATTACATTGGCTACCCATCCACTCCAGAATCCAGTACAAAACTACTACCCTCATCCACAAAGCACTCCATGGCTCAGCACCACCCTACATCTCCTCTCTGGTCTCAGTCTACCACCCTACCCGTGCCCTCTGCTCCGCTAATGACCTCAGGTTAGCATCCTCAATAATCAGAACCTCCCACTCCCGTCTCCAAGACTTTACACGTGCTGCGCCGATTCTTTGGAATGCACTACCCAGGTTAATACGATTAATCCCCAATCCCCACAGTTTTAAGCGTGCCCTAAAAACTAATTTGTTCAGACTGGCCTACCGCCTCAATGCATTAACCTAACCATCCCTGTGTGGCCCATTCAAAAAAAAAAAATCAGGTTCCTCTCATCATGTTCTCATACACTTTATGCAGTTAATAGCACTCTGTGTCTGTACTGCTACACACTTGGGCAGTTAACTGGTTCATGCAGCTTTACATGAACACCCGAGCCTTACACTATGGCTGGTCCAAATAACTAAAGCAATTGTTACCATCCACCTCTCGTGTCTCCCGTTTTCCTCATAGTTTGTAAGCTTGCGAGCAGGGCCCTCATTCCTCCTGGTATCTGTTTTGAACTGTGATTTCTGTTATGCTGTAATGTCTATTGTCTGTACAAGTCCCCTCTATAATTTGTAAAGCGCTGCGGAATATGTTGGCGCTATATAAATAAAAATTATTATTATTATTATATTGTGGATTCATCATCATCAGCAGCAGCAGCGCAGGAGTGACATCTCCTTCCCGATCGTTTCACACTTTCAGTGATGACACATTTCCCTGCCTGAAGCAATACACGAGTGAGTGTTCCTGCCTTGTCACCAGGACCACGGGCTTATTATAAATCGAGTCAGTGACTTAAGAGCTCTAGTGGCCGCTGAGCTTATATGTTACTGACTTGATTCACGATGAGCTCACAGGACTTGTGACGTGGCAGGAACACTCACACATGGCATGAAACAAGGAAGTATTACCTCAAGCAGGGAAATTCAACCTCAGAAAGTAGCAGCTGTCCTGTTGTTTCATCTGCACACTCACTTACCATAGGTGACTTCTGCTTCTTTCCCTGGCCAGAAGTTTTGGTATGTGCAGACCATGCACTAGAGTAGTTCTGCACTGTCAGACACAGCCATTACACAGGACACAGCAGGGGCATATTCATAAGATTATCTCAGCACAGGGACATTTTATTTAATTACATCCAATTGTGGAAATTATTATTATTCCAAGATTTATTAATTAAAATGTACTTTTATTCTTTGGAAAACCCCTTTAACAAGGAATAATTATTTTCAGTTAGTTTTATGGTACTTGATGTCTGCTGGTTATGTTCATTATCACTAAAGAAAAAATACATGCAGTGTTTCTGTAGTGATCTGACCACGAAGGCCCTGATTTATTAAGGCTACTTTCACACTAGCGTCGGGCTCGGCCCGTCGCAGTGCGTCGGGCCAAGGTTACCGACGCTAGCGTTCTCTGCGCCGCACAACGGGGGCAGCGGATGCATTTTTCCGGCGCATCCGCCGCCCCATTGTGAGGTGTGGGGAAGTGCGGGGAGGTGGGGGCGGCGTTCCGGCTGCGCATGCGCGGTCGGAAAAAGCGGACCGTCGGCAGCAAAAAACGTTACATGTAACGTTTTTTGCAGCCGACGGTCCGCCACAACACGGCGCAACCGTCGCACGACGGTTGCGGCGTGTGTCAATTCGTCGCAATGCGTCGTTAATGTTAGTCTATGGACAAAAAACGCATCCTGCAAGCACTTTTGCAGGATGCGTTTTTTGACCAAAACGACGCATTGCGACGGAGGACAAAAAACGCCAGTGTGAAAGTAGCCTAAGTTGTTTACACATAAATACTAGCATTAAAGATCTTCAAATGTTTCAACATTTTTCGCACAACATGAAGTTGCACAAAAATTTAGCAACTTATCCCATTTTCTCACCAGCTACAGCAAAATGGGCAGAGCTGGAGTTGGGCATGGCAAAGCCTGCCCGGCAGATTTGTTAAAAGTTGTGGCATACCTTAAGCCAGAAATGTTACTCCAGTCATTGACTGGAGTAACGGGACTAGTGATGCTCACATCAGTGATGAGATCCCCAAATTAATTAAAGGCCACAGGGTTGCAGCCCAGAGATGTCAGTTTTGTCTAGCTGGTTATCAAAAATACAGTGGAACCCACACAGTTTTTTTCTTTTTAATTATCCATTTAGAGCACAAGCACCGGCTGATAACTGCTCTCACTGTTATTAGTGGAAGCAGGTGTCGGCTGATGGGAGCAGTAGTCCCAGGTCATTAGCTCTTGCATACCTAGGTCTCCCGTGACATTATAATCGGCCAACATTATTTGAATTCCATAACCCGCCAGTTGGAGGCGCTGTCCCTACAGGTCACTGAGTTGAGGGGGGCAGTGCAGCAACAGGGAGTAGCAGTATCTAATGTGCAAGCCGGAGTGACAGGTAGAGTTGCTGAGCCTAAGTTTCCTTTGCCTGAAAAGTTTACTGGGGAACGCAGTAAATTTGTTACTTTTCGTGAAGCTTGCAAACTATTTTCGGATGCGTCCGATCTCCTCAGGTAATGAGGCTCAGCGTGTGGGCCTGATGTTGTCATTATTAAACGGGGACCCCCAAGCATGGGCGTTTTCTTTGCCATCTGATTCTGCTGCATTTAACTCTGTGGAGAATTTTTTTTCTGTTCTTGGACACATTTAAGATGATCCTGACAAAATGGCTCTAACAGAATCTAAGATACGCACTATTCGCCAGGGGGAGCGTGTTGCAGAGGATTACTG
The DNA here is from genome assembly GCF_051348905.1 of Ranitomeya variabilis. NCBI lineage: Eukaryota > Metazoa > Chordata > Amphibia > Anura > Dendrobatidae > Ranitomeya > Ranitomeya variabilis. The sequence goes on along the minus strand of NC_135237.1, from coordinate 170,729,967 downwards.
TTCTGAATTTCGCCGCTGGGCGGTCGACACTCAGTGGAATGATCCCGCGCTGCGGTGTCAGTTTATTCATGGGGTTTCTGGAAGGGTTAAAAAAGCCCTCCTGATGTACGAGACTCCTGCTTCACTAGATTCCGCTATAAGTCTTGTTGTCCGCATTGATCGCCGTTTGCGTCAGGGGGAGCATGAGACGCCGACTGTGGGAGAAGGTTTAGGTTCACGTGAGGTTGCTGCAGGTGAGCCCACGGAACCTATGCAAATCACAGGGGTGTCACATGTTAAGCATCGAGCCCCTGTGCAGGAAGCAGGGAGCCTGTTTTTACTGTGGTAAAACTGGTCATTTTGTTAATATTTGTCCTCTGCTGTCAAAGAAAAACGCAACGGCGGAAAACTTCTAAGCTCAGAGGGTGTGGAGGAGTCCAATCTGAGCTTATGTATATCCTCCATGGTGGTTTCTCAATGCATGCTCCCTGCCAAAGATATTGTCGCTGGCAGAGAGCTGCCTATCATGGTTTTTGTGGATAGTGGTTCTGCCACAAATCTCATTGATGAGGAGTTTGTGCGCACAGCCGGTTTTAGGGTCGAAAAACTGCCTCATCCTATCCGCGTGGTCACCATCAATGCTGCTCCTCTCCCACAGGGGGAGATTACGGAGTTTGTGGCTGAGGTGAAACTCCACATTGGGGTTCTTCATTTCAAGCAGGTTACATGTAAGGTGCGCAAGAGTCTTCCAGCACAATTGGTTCTGGGTTTTCCATGGTTGTCTATGCACAACCCGGTTATTGACTGGAAAACTCAGGACATAATTCAGTGGAGCGAATTCTGCCAGGAGAATTGCTTGGCCACATGTGTTTCTGCTGTGACTTCAAGCGTTCCTGAGTCACTTCTGGATTTTGTGGATGTGTTCTCTGAGAAGGGTTGTTAAGAGTTGCCACCACATCGCCCCTATGACTGTACTATCAGGTTTAAACCAGGGGCCAAATTGCCTAAAGCAATGATGTTTAACATCTCCGGTCCGGAGAGACAAGCGCTAAAGGAGTACATTGCTGAAAGTTTGAGCAAAGGGCACATAAGGACTTCATCCTCGCCAGTGGCAGCAGGGTTTTTCTTCGATAAGAAGAAAGATGGCGGACTACGCCCGTGTCTGGATTTCAGGGAGTTAAACCAGATTACGGTTCGTGATCCATACCCTATGCCATTGATGCCGGATTTGTTCAACCAGGTGGCAGGTGCTAAGTGGTTTACCAAACTTGACCTCAAGGGGGCGTACAACCTCATAAGAGTCCGTCAAGGTGATGAGTGGAAGACGGCTTTTAATACCCCTGAGGGTCATTTTGAAAATTTGGTGATGCCATTTGGGTTGACAAACGCACCTGCAGTGTTTCAACATTTCATTAATGATGTGTTCTCGCATGTTTTGGGGAAATTCGTTATTGTGTACCTAGATGACATTCTCATATATTCTTGCGACCGTGATACTCATTTAGATCATGTCAGGCAGGTGTTACAGCTTCTCAGAGAGAATAAGCTATATGCAAAACTTGAGAAATGTGTATTTTCGGTTCAGGAGTTGCCTTTCTTGGGTTATATTGTGTCTGCTTCTGGTTTCAAAATGGACGCTGCTAAGGTGCAAGCGGTGTTGCATTGGGAACGGCCTGATAACCTAAAAGCTCTTCAGAGGTTCCTTGGGTTTTCTAACTACTATAGGAAGTTTATCAAAGATTTTTCTATCATTGCTAAACCGCTAACTGACATGACTAAAAAGGGTACCAATTTCTCCGTTTGGCCTGAGGCTGCTGTGCGCGCATTTGAATTTCTTAAAAACAGTTTTGTTGGCAATCAAATTGGCCTTTGAGGAATGGCGACACTTCTTGGAGGGGTCGGTTCATCAGGTTACTGTTATTACCGACCATAAGAATTTGCTTTACTTGGAGTCTGCCAAGCGTCTGTCTCCCAGGCAGGCTCGATGGGCCCTGTTTTTCACGCGGTTCAACTTTGTTGTCACTTACAGACCTGGGTCTAAAAACACTAAGGCGGATGCTCTGTCCAGGTGTTTTCTGGGGGGAGAACCCCGGGAAGATCCAGTACCCATCCTCCAAAAGGGTGTTGTGGTTTCGGCTCTCACTACCGAGGTTGAGGCTGAGATTGCCGAGGCCCAGGAGGAGGTACCATCTGAGCTTCCCATCAACAAAACGTTTGTACTGCTTCATCTCCGCTTAAAGGTTTTGGCGGAGCATCATGATGCTGTCCTGGCTGGCCACCCAGGGGTTAGGGGTACCTTGGAGTTGGTGTCACGTCGGTTTTGGTGGCCCAAGATCCGACAGGACGTGGTCTCATACGTGTCAGCTTGCACCACGTGCGCTAGGGCTAAGACGCCCCGCTCCCGTCCTGTTGGCACACTACTTCCTCTCGAGGTACCTAGTAAGCCATGGACGGAAATCTCCATGGATTTTATCACTGACTTGCCCTCCTCAGCTGGGAACACGGTCATCTTGGTGATTGTTGATCGGTTCTCAAAAATGTCACACTTTGTGTCTTTGCCTTCGTTGCCTAACGCTAAGACTCTGGCTCAGGTATTTGTGCAGGAGGTGGTCAGACTTCATGGGGTTCCGTCTGACATCGTTTCTGATAGGGGGTCTCAGTTTGTGGCAAAATTTTGGAAAGCATTTTGCTCACGGCTGGGGATCAAGTTGTCTCATTCTTCGGCGTTTCATCCTCAGTCAAATGGCCAGACCGAGCGTATGAACCAAAATTTGGAACAGTACTTACGCTGCTTTGTTTCTGATAACCAGGAGGAGTGGTCGACGTTCCTTCCTTTGGCTGAGTTTGCCATCAATAATCACCGCCAGGAATCGTCTGGGGAGTCTCCGTTTTTTTGTGTTTACGGGCTACATCCTCAATTTTGTACTTTTAGTCAGGGGGGCTCTTCCGGCGTCCCGGAGGAAGACCAGTTAGGAGCACAATTGTCATCAGTCTGGAGGAGAGTAATACAGCGCCTGTTGAGTGTGGGTGCTAGGTACAAACGTGTGGCTGACAGTAGGCGTGTGCCAGGTCTGGACCTGAGTGTGGATGACTGGGTGTGGTTATCCACAATAAACATAAGACTCAAAATACCATCCCTTAAATTGGGTCCAAGGTTTTTTGGTCCATTTAGGGTCGCCGCCGTCATTAACCCAGTAGCGTACCGGTTGGAGCTTCCTACAGTGTATAAGATACACAACGTGTTCCACAGATCGTTGCTAAAAAAGGTGGTGGGTCTTGTGGATGCGACATCAATGCCTTCTCCAGTCTTGGTGGATGGTAATTTGGAATTCGAAGTCTCCAAGGTGGTTGACTCTCGTGTAGTGCGCCGCACTTTACAGTACTTGGTACACTGGCGTGGTTATGGGCCTGAGGAAAGGTCCTGGGTACCAGCCTCGGACGTTCATGCGGATCGGTTCGTCAGTATGTTTCACCGCCGTCATCCGGACAAGCCAGGTCCTATAAGCCGTGAGGGCCCTGGGGTCCCTCGTAGAAGGCGGGGTACTGTCATGTTGGACGCTGTTCATACCAGGGCATTCGACAGACAGCGGTAATTCCGCTTTTGTCCACTATGTGCTCAGTGGCGTCGGCTAGATTTTATCTAGCTGGTCCGGGGTTAATTTAGCTGGTGCTCAGATTGGAAGCTGGGCCACGCCCACTGCCTTTAAATAGTTCTTCTGAACATTGGGCGTCACCGATTATAGCTTCTGTCTTGTGCTTGGTTATCTCGGTCTGGAGTGGTGAGCTAGGAGTTGGAGTATCGTTGCTGGTGGTGTATTTCCCTTTGTCTTATTTTCTCCTTCCTATATTTGTATTTATTTTGCCCTGTGCACTTATAGTGTATTCCTGAGTGACTGCGGCGTGTTGCATATTTTTCCGTTATCCTTGTCTGTGCTAACTGTGGGTATTGGTGTATGGTCTCTTAACTGGGTGGTAGGTGGAGGTTTCAGCCTAGGGTTGAAACAGGAGACAGGGTGAGGATGGAGGCCCAGACATGCACACCATCAGTGTAAACTCTGGGAGAGGGTCAGTTAGGGTTTCCCTAGTCTGAGGGAAATCGCAGGGGCCCGGGTCATTAGCTCTTGCATACCTAGGTCTCCCGTGACAGCCAGTGACCGGAGGTATACTTTTTACCTCCCATCGCAGCTGCGGGCTCACGCTGTCATTTGACAGCAAATTAGCATAGGAACCGCGGCTGACTGGCTGGCGGTGATGATGTTACCGTCGATCAGAAACAGTGTTTGCACATCACAGGTTGACAAACACGGGATAGTCGGGTCCCCCATACAAGTGAATGGGGTCAGAGATCGGGTCCAGGTACTGTTCTGGTACCAAAACCTGAACTTTTTTTAATTGTTTGTCTAGACCCAAACATTCAGTGGTCTGCCTATCTCTACTCATGAGACCAAATGTATGTGGTCTCTGCACACCCTACCTAACTATCAGCTGCAGCTTGTACTGAGCATTGTGAGATCTCAGCAGCAACAGGAAGAAGCACTGAGGAACTATCAATCTAAATTGGTGGGCAAAGATTGAGCTAAACTTTCCTGAAGAATTATACAGCCATTCTGCCATTGATTTTTAAAGTAAATACAGCATCCTTTTCAGGTGTAAAATATCTGTTTAGTTAGTTTTGGGGAATGAAGTCCCAATTCTTAAATAAGGCATGTATGACACTGCCATTTCCTGAGGATTTTTTATACTCTCAGTTTCTAACTTTTCAGAATTTTTATGATTTGATGGATGTATGCACACAATTTGATTACTTATTTTTATGGTTTAGTAAATCTTCCTATTGACATGACCGAAGCAACTGAACTGTGTCTTGAGTTTTACAGTATAAACTGACAGTGTTATGCCTTCAGGTAGACATGCTATTGATTACAAAATATATTTTTTGACATAGTATGGCCTCTAGTGTAACGTATCTTTATGACATTGCTGTCATCTTCTGTGTTCATGATGCAGGCCCAGAGGGATATTATATTTGAACTGCGTAGGATTGCATTTGACGTAGAACCAGATCAAAACACTCTTGGTGGCAGTATTGAAAAACGGAAATCTATGTACACCAGGGACTATAAAAAGCTTGGATTCACAGTGAGTATTTCTACGTGCAAATTTCCTTTTCAATAATCCTTATTTTTCCTAATTTTATACAAATTTGTCTTTGAATTAGCATTGAAAATGTATTTAATTGATATTATTTCCTGAATTATTGAGTATGAATTATAGTTTTCAGTTATATATTTTTACATTGTTGGGGTAAATTTTCCTGAAAAAGCAGATAATGGCTCAAATTATAAAATCTATGTTAATTGCTGAGTTTTCAGACTATGGGACATTCATTACAATAACAAACGCCCCAGGTTTAGACAGGACAATAGGAAAAACATATTTTCTAGCAATCAAAACTTAATTTCCATTGTAGTTTAGGCTATATATATATATATATATATATATATATATATATATATATATATACTAGATGGTGGCCCGATTCTAACACATCGGGTATTCTAGAATATGTATGCGTAGTGTATAGCACAGCCCACGCAGTACATTGCGCAGCCCACGCAGTACATTGCGCAGCCCACACAGTACACGTTGTATATTGCGCAGCCCACGTAGTATGTTGTGCAGCCCACATAGTATATTGCCCAGTCCACATAGTGCATTGCGCAGCGCACGTTGTATATTGCGCAGCCACGTACTATATTGCGCAGCCCACATAGTATATTGCCCAGCCACGTAGTATATTGCCCAGCCACGTAGTATATTGCCCAGCCACATAGTATATTGCCCAGTGACGTAGTATATTGCCCAGTGACGTAGTATATTGCCCAGCCACGTAGTATATTGCCCAGCCGCGTAGTATATTGCCCAGCCACATAGTATATTGCCCAGTCACAATATTGCCCAGTCACGTAGTATATTGCCCAGTCACGTAGTATATTGCCCAGTCACGTAGTATATTGCCCAGCCACGTAGTATATTGCCCAGCCACATAGTATATTGTCCAGTCACCTAGTATATTGCCCAGTCACCTAGTATATTGCCCAGTCACGTAGTATATTGCCCAGCCACATAGTATACAGCACAGAGCCACGTAGTATACTGCCCAGTCACGTAGTATATTGGCCAGTGACGTAGTATGCACCATATCCCTGTTAAAAAAAAAAAAAAAGAATTAAGATAAAAAATAGTTACATACTCACCTTCTGGAGCCTCCCGATCAAAGCGTCCGGTTACCGATACTCCTCGCGCGCTCCGGTCTGAAGATTGCATTGCGGTCTCGCGAGATGATGACGTAGCGGTCTTGCGAGACTGCACGTCATCATCTTGCGAGACCGCACTGCATGCAGCGGTCACCGGGGCATCGTGAGGAGCATCGGTAACCGGCCACTTCGATCCGGGGGGCCACCGGAGGGTGAGTATGTAACTATTTTTTATTTTTTTATTATTTTTAACATTAGATATTTTTACTATTCATGCTACATAGGCAGCATGAATAGTAAAAAGTTGGTCACACAGGGTTAATAGCAGCGTTAACCGAGTGCGTTACACCGCGGTCAACGCTGCCATTAACCCTGTGTGAGCGCTGACCGGAGGGGAGTACGGAGCGGGCTCTGTGACCGGAGGGGAGTACGGAGCGGGCGCTGTGACCGGAGGGGAGTACGGAGCCGGTACTGTGACCGGAGGGGAGTACGGAGCGGGCGCTGTGACCGGAGGGGAGTACGGAGCGGGCGCTGTGACCGGAGGGGAGTACGGAGCGGGCGCTGTGACCGGAGGGGAGCACGGAGCGGGCACTGACTGCGGGGAGGAAGGAGCGGCCATTTTCTTCCAGACTGTGCCCATCACTGATTGGTCGAGGCTGTTTTGCCACGACCAATCAGCGACTTGGATTTCTATGACTGACAGAGGCCGCGACCAATGAATATCCGTGACAGACAGACAGACAGAAAGATGGAAGTGACCCTTAGACAATTATATAGTAATAATAGTGTATATATATATATATATATATATATATATATATATATATATATATATATATAGATATATATATACGCATTATGTATGTCTGTGTGTGTATGTATATGTATGTGTGTGTGTATATATATATATATATATATACATACATACATACATACATACATTCATTCATTCATTCATTCATTCATTATATATGTATGTATATATACAGCTCTGGCAAAAATTAAGAGACCACTGCAAATTTTTCAGTTTGTCTGATTTTTCTCTTTATAGGTATATTTTTAAGTAAAATGTAAATTGTTCTATTATTCTATAAACTACTGACAACATGTCTCCGAATTTCCCAGCAATAATTTTTGTATTATTTTTTCTGACAAAGAAAAATGGTCAAAATAACAAAAAATGCATTGCTTTCAGACCTCAAATAATGTAAAGAAAACAAGTTCATAATCACTTAGAAACAACAATACTAATGTTTTAACTCAGGAAGAGTTCAGAAATTAATATTTTTTGGAATAACCTTGATTTTTAATCACAGCTTTCATGCGTCTTGGCATGCTTTCCACCAGTCTTTCACCACTCCTTGTACAAAAATGTAAGCAGTTCTTCTTTGTTTGATGGCTTGTGACTATCCATCTTCCTCTTGATTACATTCCAGAGGTTTTTAATGGGGTTCGGTTTTGGAGATTGGGCTGGCCATGACAGGGATTTGATGTGGTGGTCCTTCATCCACACCTTGATTGACCTAGCTGTGTGACATGGCGCATTGTCCTGCTCGAAAAACCAGTCCTCAGGGTTGGGGAACATTGCCTGAGCAAAAGGATTCAACTGTTTTTCGGCGCCGAGATCTCGATCTGCGCATGCGCCGCCTCACGGCGGCCATTTTCCCAGAGTCCACCGCCGCCGCACAGGAAACCATGAAAGAACTTGCGGGGGGCTCTGGCCTTTCACAAAATGTCAGCAGAGCCCCCCGCAGCATTGGGGACACAGCGCAGCACCGCCACCAGGACACAGCGCAGCACCGCCACCGGGACACCCGCAGCAGCACTCCGATAAGGTATATCTGCAATATAAGACGCGCCCCCATTTTAAGTGCGTCTTATAATCCAAAAATTGCGGTATGTGTGTGTGTGTATAATATATATATATATATTTTTTTTTTTATATATATTTTATATATTTTATATATTTTAAAAATTGCAAAAAGAATAATGGGCGTGTGTACAGTTGAAAAAAGAAGTTTACATGCACTATATAAAAAGACACATATTCATCTTTTTATCAATATCTGACATGAAATCGGAATAAACCTTTCCCGTTTTAGGTCGATTAGGATTACAATAATTATTAGTATTTGCCAAATGCTAGAATAATGAGAGAGAGAATGTTTTAAGGCATTTTTATTACTTACTGCAAAGTTAAAAGTTTACATACATTTCATTAGTATTTGGTACCATTGCCCTTAAACTGAATGACTTGGGTCACACGTTTGGGACATCCTTCCGCAAGCTTCTCATAATAATTGGTCGGAATTTGGGCCCATTCTTCCTGACAAAACTGGTGTAACTGATCCAGGTTTGTAGGTCGTCTTGGTCACACCTGCTTTTTCAGCTTTGCCCATAAATGTTCAATAGGATTGAGATCAGGGCTTTGTGATGGCCACTCCAAAACATTGACTTTGTTATCCTTAAGCCACTGTGTTACCATTTTGGCAGTACGATTCAGGTCATTGTCCATTTGGAAGACCCATTTGGGCCCAAGCTTTAAATTCCAGGTGATGTCTTCAGATGTTGCTTCAGTATTGCCACATAATCTTCTTTTCTCATGAAGCCATCTATTTTGTGACCAGTCCCTCCTGCTGCAATACAACCCCACAACATGATGCTGCCTCCCTGTGTTTTCACAGTTGAGATGGAGTCCCTAGGCTTCCAAGCTTTTCCCTTTTTCCTCCAAACGTAACGATGGTCATTATGCTCAAAAAGTTCAATTTTAGTTCCATCAGACTACAGGACATTTGCAGACATTAATATTTTATGTTTCTTTTGGAGTAATGGCTTCTTGCTGGCAAAGTTGCCTTTCAGTCCATGCTGATACAGTACACGCTTCACTGTGCATATTGACATAATCTTACCAGCTTTCGCCATCCTCTTCACAAGGTGTTTTGTTTTTTTTCTTGGGTTGATATGCACATGTCAGACCAAAGCACGCTCATCTCTGGGACACAAAACCAATCTCATTCCTGAGCGGTATGATGGCTGGACATTCCCATCTTGTTTATAATTGTTTGTACAGATGATCGAGGCATCTTTAGTTTTCTTGAACTTTGTACCCAAGGATGAGCCACAATTCCCTTCCTGATACAGGTGCTTCTCACAAAATTAGAATATCATCAAAAAGTTAATTTATTTCAGTTCTTCAATACAAAAAGTTAAACTCATATTTTATAGAGTCATTACAAACCGAGTGATCTAATTCAAGTTTTTTTATTTCTGTAAATGTTGATGATTATGGCTTACATTCAATGAAAACCCCAAAGTCATTATCTCAGTATATTAGAATACTTCATAACACCAACTTGAAAAATGAGAAGTTTGATTGAAAAATCAGAAGCTTCCAAACACATGACACCATCACATGGGCAGTCCAGAATTGTTTAAAGGCATAGTAATCTTAGTGTATGTAAACTTTTGACTTTGCAGTAAGTAATACAAATGCCTTAAAACATTTGGCAAATATTAATAATTATGATAATCCTAATTGACCTGGAATGGGAAAGGATTATTCTGATTTCATCAGAGTCAATGTAAGGCGGTCATTTAGGAGCGCTGAGGAGGCAGGCCCAGGGATAAGGGAAGTGCCGGGAACCTCCTCAGCTCCAGCCGAAAACCTCCAAAGGAGGATAAACTTTATCCTGTGTCAGTGTCTCCTTTCAGCGCTCCTGTGACCGATTTCTACCTTTAACCCTATTCTGATTTCATGTCAGATATTGAGAAAAACAGGCATATGTGTCTTTTTATTATATGTATGTAAACTTCTGGTTTCAACTGTATATATGTATTCAGTTCTGCTCCATCAACACACACATCTCAGCCATATCATACAAATAAACACACACACACACAGCTCAGCTACAATAAAACACATATACTATACATTACCACATTTTTAAAGATCCATCCACAAAAGTGACTGAACAAAATATCTAACATGTCATTTATAGTACCTAGTCGGCATTTGCAGCACCATACTATTTTAGAGATGTTCAGGTCCTCGTAGTTTCTTCTCCAGTCTCCATTGATCAGATAATTTGGTGTGGGGAGCGTCCAGCCTGCAGCATACAGATGTTACAGCATAGTGGATGGGATTTCGAGAAATCCCATGGCCGCTATATGTCCAGCGAGGCCCGTAGCTCACCCGTGGAGACGGACATGCGGCGTTTCTTTCCAGACCGCGGCATGTCAATTTCATCCATAGAATGTATTGGACGCAGTGAATCCGCATGGTTCAGTGAACACATGCAGATTCACCTGTGTTCAATAGCTGGCAGCGCTTTGGATGCAGCGGACATGTCCTGCGTCCAAAGCGCTGCCACTTACTGAATGTGTACTCCTACCCTTAGGTTTCTTTAAATCCCTGTATTGTGCAACAACCTCCAGGCCTTGCAGTAGATCAGTGTTTTGGCTATGTTATTGCGACGCCCGCCAGGCCTGTGGGGTACTCGGCAACGCGTCTGTCGTTAAAGGGGAGGTCACGGTGGTGGCGACTCAGTCCGTGGCCCTAGGCACCCAAGTAAAAGGGATAGTCTTTAATGGAGTTGTGAAAATAATATAAGTTTGTGACACCACCTGTGGTACTCGGTCGGGGGTGACCGACGCTGCTTAAAGGGGTCCTCTGGGGGTGATGGTGCTGCAGCAAAGATGGTGTCGCTTCCCACAGATGAAGCGGGGTCCCCAGGCCTCCCGGTGTGTTTGGGCAAGGATGGTGTGGTGCTAGAAATAAACGGAGGACACACGTTTACAGTCTCTTTACCTGGTTTACTGATTGTAGTAAGCCACAGTTCAGGGTACCAGCAACAGGTGGTGATGTGGTCCAGCAGGCCTGGAGGCAATGGTGGATCCCTCTCTCAGGTGAGGTTTGTAAGCCTTCCTGCTCGCGCTCTTATGTGAGGTCCTTGCTGCCTGTGGCTCTCTTACAATGTCCTCGCTCTCCTGTCTTGGGACAGTACCCCGTATGGTGGGCAATGTAAACCTTTTTGCAGGGTCTCTATCACGATCCGGGCTCTCTGTGTACTGCTGCACCTTCGGGTGTGGGTGCGGACAGACGACATACAATCTTCAGTCCTTCCAGTTCTGCTGTGAGACGTGAAGTACGACACAGCCTCAGGCTCCCAGTGCCCGGTTTCTGCGCTTCAGCTCAGAGGGTGCCCGGTCACAGTTCCACTCCATGCTCCTTTCTTCTCCTTTGCTTCTCCCCTCAAGCGCTCACTATCACTGCAACCCTTCTTTGTCCTCTTCTGTCCTGGAGCTGCAGCACCACACGTGGCTGCACGGCCCTACTCTCTTCACACTCTCTCCTTCTCTCTCTGTCACCAACTGTCTAACTCCTTCTCCCGACCAGAATATATATATCAAGGGAAGCTCCCCTGAATCCGGGTTCAGAGCTCCCTCTTTTGGCTTGGATTCAGAATGTGTTGCATGTAGGTGCATTACCTGTTAAAGGGAATCCTCCTTGCCTCCAGGCATGATATCACCCTCCCCGAAGGGAAGGCAACAACACTGTAACAACCAGTTACCTGAGGTGTTACACTATCTGATAGCATGAAGATGTAGGGACAGAGAACCTGATTCCATCAATGTATCACTTAGTTTACTGGGAGCAGCAGTTGTGATAAAATTACAGTTTTCTCTGCTTCAGATGTAGTAGAGATTAGAATGCTGAATCTTTTGTCACCCTACCCACGCCACTTATTGGCAACGGTGTACCATGTATATTGACAGAAAATTTGTAGATGATTTGAGAGGTTAAACTGCTGTGATCACAGCTAGCAGACTCGGATGTAGCAACTAAGACATTTAGGTAGGTAGAGGCACCCTCAATCATTCTGTTTCCTTCCCGTCATGGCAATGGAGGGCTTAATGACTATCATGTTAGTACTGCAATGAAGCCTTCCAGGTCTTGTACGAGTCATCAAGCAATTGCACGTGCAGGTTCCCCATTGGAACTTAAATAGATGTAAAAAATAATTTGCATTTTAAAAAATAATTGAAAAAGGAAACGCAAATGAGCATAAGTCATTTGGTGCTCCCTGGCATGATGCTAATCTAAGTGTGCAGCTTCTGTACCCATGCAAACTGCAGTAGCCCTGCTGTTACGCAAAGCCATAAATTGGCCCGAGCAGCAATCTTGCCAATCCTAGTAGTTTGACATTTTATAAGCAGCTGTTAAGAATGAAAAAACATGTCAAATTGTCATTTTTGTTCATCCCTCTTCACAATAAACTACCGTATATACTCGAGTATAAGCTGAGATTTTCAGCCCAAATTTTTGGGCTGAAAGTGCCCCTCTCGGCTTATACTCAAGTCATGGTCGTCGGCGGGTGAGGGGGAGAGAGGACTGTCGCATACTCACCTGCTCCTGGCGCTCCTAACGCTGTCCCAGCCTGTCCCATGGTCTCCCGCGCTGCAGCTCTTCCTCTATTCAGCGGTCTCGTGGTACCGCTCATTAAAGTGATGAATATGGACTCCACTCCCATAGGGGTGGAGCCACATATTCATTACTGTAATGAGCGGTACCAGTGACCGCTCATTACAGGAAGAAGCTGCTGTACCATGGAACAGGCAGGGACAGCGTCAGGAGCGCCAGGAGCAGGTGAGTATTTCATATTCACCTGTCCGCGTTCCATCCGCCGGGCGCCGCTCCGTCTTCCCATCCTCTTGCTGTGACTGTGCAGAGGGCGCGATGACGTATTAGTGTGCGCGCCGCCCTCTGCCTGAACAGTCAGTGTGGAGAGACGGGACGCTGAGGAGCAGCGGGCAGCAAGAGAGGTGAGTATGTCATTTTTTTTTATTGCAGCAGCAGCATTATTACATGTGGCACAATGCTATATGGGGCATCTATGGGGCCATAATGAACTGCATGGAGCATTATATGGGGCATCTATGGGGCCATAACTGCATGGCGCATTATACGGGGCATCTATGGGGCCATAACTGCATGGAGCATTATATGGAGCATCTATAGGGCCATAAAGAACTGCATGGAGCATTATATGGAGCATCTATGGGGCCATAACTGCATGGAGCATTATATGGGGCATCTATGGGGCCATAACAGCATGGAGCATTATATGGATCATCTATGGGGCCATAAAGAACTGCATGGAGCATTATATGGGGCATCTTATGGGGCCATAAAGAACCGCATGGAGCATTATATAGGGCATATTTGTATATGGAGCATCTTATGGGGCCATAATAAACTGTATGGAGCATTATATGGTGCTCCTCATTCAATATGGATATTCAAAAACACTTAACCTACTGATGTCTCAATTAATTTTACTTTTATTGGTATCTATTTTTATTTTTGACATTTACCGATAGCTGCTGCATTTTCTGCCCTAGGCTTATACTCGAGTCAATAAGTTTTCCCAGTTATTTGTTGCAAAATTAGGGGGGGGTCTGCTTATACTCGGGTCCGCTTATACTCAAGTATATATGGTATATTAAAAGCGATCAAGTTTTATGTATTCAAAAATGGTACAATAGATAATGCGGCTTGTTATACAAAGAAAAACCCTTATACTGCTCAGTAAATTAAAAAATTAAAAAGTTATGGCTCTCAGAAAATTACGCATGTATAAAAAACATTTTTTAAGTGATTTTCTTGTGAAAAAGTAGTAAAATGTAAAAAAAAAGTTATATAAGTTGGATATCAGTGTAATCATACTGACCCGTGGTATAAAACAATATTATTATTTAGTATGTGTCAAAAATGATCTCAATGTGAATAAGTGCAGAGCAGGGCCGAGGCCCAACGCTATGGGAAGCTGTATAAACAGAATGCCCAGCTCAAAGGAAGGGAGAACACACAGTCACCTGGAGTGAGACTGAAAGAAATGAACCGAGTGTAAGCTGGCATACACACAGTGTGTAAGATCCTGTTCACATGGGCCATTAAACAAAACCTAAGATAGAACTTAAATGAACATATACCCTGCTGTAAGTAAGTAAAAATCAGTAGTGCCTACACTAAAACAACGTAGGGTACTTTGTAAACACTGTTTTTCATCAAAAAAGCATAAAACCTGATATCTCCAGGATGGAGCTGACCCACAGAGTGAAGTGAACACTGACTGATTGATAGCATGTGAAGACTTGCAAGTTTATGTGTTTCTGCATGGAGCGCTCCTTTTTGATGCTGAATAAATCAAGATGTTTTGAAAATATTATTTCCATTTCTTCACTATTTGTATCATTACCATATCTATCCATCCTGTGATTTCCAGAATTTTTGAATTTTCCTTCTTGACTTTAGAAGTTCACTGTTTAGTGTAGAATTGCATTATTGCCTACATTTTTTGTTATTATTATTATTATTATTATTATTTATTTATATAGCACCATTAATTCCATGGTGCTGTACATGAGAAGGGGTTACATACAAATACAAATATCACTTACAGTAAACAAACTAACAATGACAGACTGATACAGAGGGGAGATGACCCTGCCCTTGCGGGCTTACATTCTACAGGATGGTGGGGAAGGAGACAGTAGGTTGAGGGTTGCAGTAGCTCCGATGGTGTTGAGGTGGCCGTGTGGTCATTACAGGTTGTAAGCTTCTTTTAAGAGGTTTTATGCAGAACTTTGTAATTTAACATACTTTAAATGCTGTAAAAAATGTTATTAGGGGTAGATTAAAAAAAAAAAAAAATAGAAATAATAAAGGATGTTGTATGGAAATGCTAGGAATTGCGGTCATAGGAAAGGCAAGCAGTGTGATTTATGTGGCTGCCAGGGTCCGTAAGTCCAGCAATTTTTACATGTGGTCACTGTCTGGAAGGCTCCCATCATGTGAGGCCCTATGAAACGTCCATTACATAAAAGCACTAGCCTTGTATTGTAGGACGGAGTGGCCTTTCTGTGCTTTTGTTTGACTTTTCACCTGTCCCCAAGATTCCAGATTCCAGTAGTACATTCTTCCAGGCTCAACTCCATTTGACTTGTCACAAAAAAAAAATGCCATTATAAGAAAATCAAAGTGAAGAAACGATTAACTGCCAACTGGTAGAAAGTGGCACCAGTCATTTTGGCTGAAGGCGATGTGATTTCTTATTTTGTCTGGTTTTAGTCGATAAAGAATTTGTTCACAACATAATCGTCATTTTTCAAAATCTTCAGAATGTTTGAACCATCCCATTGTGTCATGAAAGATGACAAAAGTCAGAAATGGACACAGGATAATCTTTTTTTTAAACATCTGTTCTATTCCCAGTGCTACCACCCTGAGGCGTGCCGGATGCATCATGGATTATGGTACTTGATTTGCACACAGTGTCCTTTTTATGTCCTCAAATTGAGCTCCCCTTCTCTGTACTTCTGCTGAGAAATCTGGGTATATGGATTCAATAGAACAGTTTATGGACAAAGCTTGATGGTCCCTTGATTTTCGCAGAATACTTTCCCTGTCCCTGCACCTGGTGGTCCCAGATGAGTTGGCACTCTTTGGGCATGTTCTTTAGCAAAGAAGGGGGATAGATCATCTTTGCCAAATTTTTCCAGCAGCCAGGCTTCAAAATATACACTGGGTCCAGACCTTCCGCCTTCTCTAGTACCCCTTCTATGCATAGGTTATTTAATCTTACCCTGTGTTCCAGATCATCCGCTTTGTTATGAAGCATATTGATGTTTTGCTTTTTTATTTTAAGGTCTTTCTGCATGCATGGTACTTGGTCCTCCACTGCGCCCACTCTCCTCTTCCTCCATTCTTCCATTAGATTTTGTGCATATCATGCCTAATGCGGCTAATATCTTCCTTAAGTTCTCCAACTTGCATGCTAAGGATATCCAGGACAGAGCTGCAGCCATGATTTGCTGAGTATGCATCTCTAAGGGCTGGTTCTTTCTTCTCTGCCAGTACATTGTTTGGGCCTGTTGTTTTTTGTGCTCTCGGGCTCTGTCACGGCGTCTCTCAACTGCAGCTGGGGGAGGGACAGCATTTAAGCTGTATGATGCCCCCTCGTTACTTTCCCTAGCCACCCTTCCCTCCGGTACTTTGCAGCGTGAATGTCCCTGTGAGGGGGGCAAAGGAATTCTCAATCACCCTCACAAATTGCTCCAGCTTAGCTGTAGCTGTCTGTCACCTGTTCTCTGGCTATCTCGATCTCTCGCCTTCTGAATCTAGCTGTGGGTCTTCTGCGGTCTCGAATTTCACCTTCAACTACTCCCTCTGTTCCAGGCCACTTCTCACACAGCAGAAACCGATTAGGGGTTTAGACAGGGGTCGGATAAAGGTAATATACCAGGATACTGAGTGGGAGAGTAGCTCCATGCCTCTGTTCTACACAGCCATCAGGAAATGCCCCCTTGACTTTGAATACCTTTAACTTAATCTACACTATCGGTAGTGCAGAACATGTAGCTGCTTTGTGCTAACATTTCACTTATCCCCTTACTCCAAGAAAAAGCGGGAAATTGGGGTTGAAAGGCGATCCTCATGATTGACAATTTGGACTAGCGCCGTGCCACAGGTCTGAACTGTGTCCTGTCCGATGCCGCTCATAGAGGTAGATATGTCTCTGCAGCATTAGAGGGGTCCAGTGACGCTGAAGATGGCCAGATCCCGATGCCCGCCGTTCTCCAGAGCAGCGCTTGCAAGTTATATGGCAAATAGCTTACGAGTGTTGCGCTCCTTGCCCAGAAAACCAGCCAGCTCTGAAACACTGCAGAAGTACCTTAGGCAACCAGCTGTAAATAATATAAATAAAAATCCCTCCATTCTTGAGAACAAATAGGATTTTTGGAGTTACGTTGCAAAGTTTCTGGCTTTTACAAAAATATTTAGAATTGAGAGTCCTCAGTGGTTGATACCTTTTAATGGCTTTAACTGAAAAGATGGTAACAAAATGCAAGCTTTCGAGACTACTCAGGCCTCTTCATCTGGCATAGAAAGAAATTCTGGAGAATCACATATTTATGCACAACACATCACAGAAAAAAAAAACATGGATAAGACAGGTGACATGAAGCAGAATTACCATGAGTGATAAACAGTTATGTCCATAAATATTGGACCAGTTCTTAGAAAAGGAATGTTTTATTGTCCTCTGATTGGGGTCTGGTTCTGTTGTGATGACCCCACATAGTCTGAAGGGCAAATTCCTTAGTTCCTTGGTTGAGGTAAAAAGACATTAAATCCATGCGACACATTCATTCCTGCACTAAGACTGTCAAAGGTCGTCATCAGTTTATATTCCCATATTCTTCTGTCTCTGAGATTTGAAGTTACCTTTTAATACAATAATATTATGATTAGGGAGACAAAAATATATTGCCACAGGTAGATCCATTCTTTTTTCTCTTATTGTGTGGCGGTGAGAATTCATCCTTGTCCTCAGTTTTTGCCCTGTCTCCCCCACATACAGACCCCCAGTTGGACATTTAGTACAAATAATTAAGTACACCACATTAGAAGTGACGCAGCTGAAAGTACCTGGTATCTTGTAGTCCTGATGTGAATTGGGGATCTTTATCTTGTCTGTGATCATTATAAATGGACAGGTTTTACATTTTTTCTGATTGCAAGGAAAGGTACCTGCAGCTGTTGGAAAGGAAAGGGAGCATCATTGACAAAAGCTCCTTGTCCTCTCCAACAGCAGCAGGAACCTTTCCTTGCAATCAGAAAAAATGTAAAACCTGTACATTTAGGCTAGTTTCACACTAGCGTTTGCATGAGCTGCGGAGGGCTGCAGACTTCCTCCGTGAAGCCCCACCCTCGGCCGCACCTCCGCCTCTAGCTCCGCCTACTTCTGCATGCGGCTGGCTTGCAGCCTGTGTACCTATCTTTAACATTAGGTACGCAGGTCGTGCTGCAGTATGCGGATGCTTCAAAACGACGCATGCGGAAGCATCCGCATACTGCAGCACGACCTGCGTACCTAATGTTAAAGATAGGTACACAGGCCGCAAGCCGGCCACATGCAGAAGTAGGCGGAGCTAGAGGCGGAGGTGCGGCCGAGGGCGGGGCTTCACAGAGGAAGTCTGCAGCCCTCCGCAGGTCATGCAAACGCTAGTGTGAAACTAGCCTTATAATGACCACAGACAAGATAAAGATCCCCAATTCACATCAGGACTAAAAGATACCAGGTACTTTCAGCTGCGTCACTTCTAATGTGGTGTACTTAATTATTTGTACTAAATGTCCAACTGGGGGTCTATATGTGGGGGAGACAGGGCAGAAACTGAGGACAAGGATGAATTCTCACTGCCATGCAATAAGAGAAAATAGAATGGATCTACCTGTGGCAATATATTTTTGTCTCCCTAATCATAACATTATGGACATGAAATTACTTGTATAAAAAAGGTAACTTCAAATCTCAGGGACAGAAGAATATGGGAATATAAACTGATGACGACCTTTGACAGTCTTAGTGCAGGAATGAATGTGTCACATGGATTTATGTCTTTTTACATCAACTAAGGAATTTGCCCTTCAGACCATGTGTGGTCATCACAACAGAACGAGACCCCAATCAGATGACAATAAAACATTCCTTATCTAAGAACTGGTCCAATATTTATGGACATAACTGTTTATCACTCATGGCAATTCTGTTCCTTGTCACCTGTCTTATCCATGGTTTTTTTTTTTTCTGTGATGTGTTGTGCATAAATATGTGATTCTCCAGAATTTGTATTAGTCTTTGCCTGATGAAGAGACCTGAGTAGTCTCGAAAGCTTGCAATTTGTTACCATCTTTTCAGTTAGCCATTAAAAGGTATCAACCACTGAGGACTCTCAATTCTAAATATTTTTTTATCTACTGGCTAACACGGTATCAAGATATATATCTTTCCTGGCTACAAGTACTTCCAATTTTATTCATTGACAACAATGAAACATCCCCATTAAAATTATTTTAGATTAGAACTTCCCTTTAACGTATAACCTTAACTAAGTTATTAAATACAGGGAAAATGAATTACGGTAAATGTTTTCTCTTGATAAAGTGACTTAACAACAGTTAGGAATGTAAAACACCAGGGGGCAGCAAACACACACTTTTTTTTTTTTACCTAAATCTACATTTGCAGAAATATATTGTTAGGTACCGTAATCGTTTTTAAACAGAATGCAGTTTAAGAAAGATTTCACAGTTGTATTTAATGGTTGTTCTATATGCTCTAAAAACAGAGATTGTTTTTTTCTTATCTATATTTTTTCATAATGTAATCCATTTCTTTGGCAGTTTCTAACATGAATCATTGTATGTGCTGTAGCTATATACCTTTTGGTAAATTTATAATGTTTAGTGTTTATTTTATTCTATAAAAAATAGTTTGTATGGAAGAGGGTTTATTTTAACTGAGTTACTATTTTCCCTAACCTTTTTGCCACATTAAATGGCTTTTAGCTTGGACTGCAATACAATTCTTCTAGTCTGTTAGTGTAAAATATGGCGAATAAATATTGAAAACCATTGACACCTTGTGACTGTGACGGGTGGGCCACTGTTTGTGTGATCCTGTTTGTTAGGTGTCATTGTGGCTAGGGGGTGAATAGGCTAGGATATGAGTTACCTCTGATCCTGGCGGTTACCTGTGCATGCCTGAATAATAATAATAATATAGAAATGATTGCGTATAACATAATTAGTGCGCCTTGTTATGGCTTTGTTTTTCTCCTCTTTGATTTCACATGGTTCAGAAAATTTGTGTGATTTAAGGCTGTTTTTCTAATAATGATCAATTGAAAATCTGAAATACTCGAAAACGTAAATTTCACTTTCTCCTCTTAATTATTCACTGTGCTATTGATTCTGCCATTGGGAGCCTGCACAGGTCAGACTCTTTAATCTATGTGTCTCTGGGGTCCGGGCTATCTGCTTAACATTCTTCATGTGGTCTTAGAGGCCAATAACCTAAGTAGTTACCGTACCGGTACGTCAAGCTGTATAGATGAGCTTGTAACTGCTCTAGTGAATCTTGGCAGGACATGGGCTGGTTGGAGAAATATTGATTTCTGGGTGACATCCCAATGAATACTAATGACCCTCATATTTCATTGATGACAAAAAAAAATAACAGCTTTATCATAAACCAATATCATGTGATCTTTGTAAACTTCCCACTTTGGTAATATAGATCTGTTATTGCATGCTATACACTTTATAGAAAAAGTTATTACTCTCAGCCTTGACATTTTTTTTACTAGACCTTCTGCTCCCAAAATAATACACAGTGTAATATGTATTTCAATAAGTGGATCTCTCCATGTGTGTAGATTCAGCTGAATGGTGGTGTAAAGTTGGAATTCGGAAAGCTCATAAATCTACACAAGATGTAATGTTAAAGGGTCTCTGTCAGTACAAAATGTCTGTTCAAACCAAGTACAAGAACTCGGGGCAGGATGGTGGGACAAAACATTTAGGTGCACATTCCTATCTACTTCTTTTCCCTCTATCCTCACCGCCCCCTTCTTTGATTGACAGCTCTAGCTTCATAGAGGCAAAGATATATGGAAACCACATAAGTGGTAAAGTGCGCGTAAATGTTTGGCCACGGCACAATGCACCAAGCGCCTGTAATTGGTTTGAACGGTCATTCTGTGCTGACAGAGTCCCTTTAAGCGTTATCCAAAGCATTTTAGACAGAAGAATTATGTCCTGTGAAGAATCCTATGAAGCTTCAGCTTCTCAAGTAAATTGAAGTTGATCATAAGATTATGGTAATATGATTTCCTTTTATATTAGCGGAAAGTGATTAATTAAAACGAAAGAGGGTTTGGTATCTGGGACAAATGATATCTAACGTATTGGCAAAACCACCTGCCTTTACAGCAGATAATGGCTGCTAAACCAAAGCAATGGTAATTTTCTGAGTGACTGCATGGAGACAGTCATACTTTAAGAGTAACTGTTCTTTCACAAAACTTTTAATATGCCAGAAGTTTGGATCAATGGGGTCTGGGTGCTGAGATCCCTACTAATGGCTGAAACAAAGGTGCTGACACAAATATCCGCTGCTGTTCTTGAAGGCAGGATTAAAGGGAACCCGTTTTTCGATTTATGCTGTGCAAACTGTGGGCAGAATGAATCACAAACTGGCTGCGCAATGGCAGCTAGGTACGTTTTACTATGAACGCTACTTTGAAAACTCAGCTATGGACGATAGGGAGAAATCTGACTAGTCCCTGCAGTCCTTGGCCGGATACTCTGGCCCCAGTACCCATGACTGGGAGAACTCTCCCTAGTTGGTAAGTAGGAATGAATATTGGTCAAATAGCTTATCACAGTCACTCCATTTAAAGCTGTAAATAGTCACCTCATCCAGAGAAATAAAAATTGCCCATGTTGAGAAGGAGCGAAAACTGTGAATAAGCATGGTGCCTGCTGGGAATTGTAGTTTTAGCATATAATAATAATAGGATTTCCCTTCAGCTGGATGCACACAGAGAGGCTGAAAGAAAAGTGATTAAAAAAGACACAAATGTACAAGAATGAAACTTTGTTGGCCTAGTACAGTCTTATTAATAATCCTCTGCCGATATTGAGTTTTGTTAAAAAAAAAAAATATTGCCCTTTTGGGAATAAGGTAGAACATCAAAACGGGTAGAACAGGTCCTCGTATAAATGTATGAAACACCAAAATAAATCAGACCTAAAAAATAGCTTTTATTCGTGTATTCCTCTAGAAAGCTCCAAACTTTATAAAAACAATTTGGTGAGAGGATCAGACATAGTTTTGTAGGAGTACACAGAAGTCATAAACCAGGTAAAATATTACATTAAGTACAAAAAAGGTGTGTATCTAGGGAATAGAACTGATCCTTCATTTCCCTACCTGGCAGCAGAGGTTGGCACCCTATGGGAAAACTAATTGACACCCCCGCTCCATGGAGACTAAACCTGTCTGACCCTGAAGGGAATCCCTCACCAGCCCATCACCAACACCCATAAAGCGCTTAAGTGCTTATCGATTAAAGAACCTGACAATAACCTGGTTAATCAGTGAGTGCTGAAAAAGTACACAAGTTATAATAAAGTGCTCGCTACCTACACTGAGTAATCAAGTTTACTGAATACCAGTGAATATGATTGGTTAAACCCCTCACTGAACACATTTACAATCTCATTAAGAGATGTATTTGATGTATTTTTAACTAAAACAAGACTCTAAAAGTAAAGTATCATTTAATTGGATGCTTCCAAAAAATATATGAATAGACACAGAAATAACCTTAATTATAGTGAAAAGTTATCTGAATGTAAGTTTAAATGGAAAGTGTTATGTACCTAAACACTATTAACCTGCAGATACAGGGTTAATCTGCAGGTAAATAACATTACAAATGCTGCCCGGCTGCTTTCCTGAAAGTGCAGTACGAGGAGAAAATGAACTTTATTTTTCATGGGAGCAGCTAGCTTTCAGTCATAGAGGAGTACCCAAGGCTGCTCCATTCACCACTCAGTACACATTACTAGCGCCACAGATCTTTGACAGCTGTCTCTGCAGAGCATCTGTGCAGAGTGAGCTGCCAATAAGTGTCCGGGCATGCCTGCAGCCACCGATGTGAGTGGTGACTGAAGACGCTCTATGCATGCCTGAATAACTGAAAGCCGGTAGCTTCCTTAAGGAAGAAAGTTCATATTCTCCTGGTAGCCAAGCTTTCATTAAGATGGCCGACCAGCATTATAACGATATTTACATGTGGATTAACCCTATAAACTGCAGGTTTATAACATTTGGGGACATAACCTGTTCCCTTTCTTCTTACTAGTATCATTGCTTTTTTAGAACTATATAAAGCTTTGTTACACAAATGTATATAAGAGAGGAGGTTTAAAAGACAATTTGTTTCGATTATTTTTAAAACCATTTTTATAACTATTCACCTTCACAAAAGATGGATATTATTTATCCTTTAGTGGTGGAAACACTGATGTGTGGACCTTAGAGACCTTCTCTTTGGTTTGTCAAATAAATGATGACATTCATTTGTTTTTTAGTGCAGACTATGGACATCTGTGGCTTGTGTGGCTTAGACCAGATGATTAATCCAGACGGATGATAAATTCTCATTTGGAGTAGTCACAGATCCATGCTGATTATATGTCCAGGAGCTCTTCAGGCAGATGTAATCAGATGCATGCATGGCATAATATAGGAACAGTTACATATAATCTGTTCTTACAGAAACGAGAACATATTTCTTCATTTTATAGTATACTGTGCATTATCCTATATGAGGGCATGCTATTACTGTATTCTTTAAGGGTCTTTCATGCATCTGCTACCGTACGTGAGCTATCCATTTTTTTAAATGGACAGCATACTGACATTGGTGAGGATTTATCATGCTTAAAGTGTAACCATCTGTCACAGGGTTACCGCAACAGTGTGGTGCCAGAAGACCAAAGTGTCTGATTGCTCCTACTCCGGCGCTGACAAGAATCACTTCTCCTTCATTTTAATTATGTTTATTCCTTCTGGCCGAACAGGGTTTAACCAGCCATGTTGGAAATCTCTGTGCTCGCAGCTGAGCTCAGTTAGTCACTCCTTTCCCCTTTATAATCTGGTCTCTGTTGCAAATCTTTGACAGAGTTAGCATTTGCTGCATGGCTTCTGGAGGAAGAGATCTTCGTATGAGAAGGAGAGTTGGAGGAGTTATAGGTGACTGGTGCTTGGTTTGTATGTGTGGTAATTCCCTATCCTTCTCTATTTTGGTTTATTCCCCTATCTCCACTCCCCAGTGCATTCCTTTGTTATATGTGACTGAATATTTTGAATGCCTGGCATTTTCTGTTAACCCTTGTTTGTGTTGCCTTTTTTGTCGGGTTGGTGTACTACGGTGCACAGTAGCGTTCCTCTTCCCTGGGTGGGGGAAAAGAACAGCCGGAGGACTGACTCAGGAGATAAGGCAAGGGTGGAGGCCCCGGCATCTACACCTTCAGAAGTATCCCGCGAGTAGGGCGAGCTAGGGTGCCCCCTAGTGTTAGTGACAGGAGCCCCGGGTCACCCGACAGCTGTTGTGACACCATCCTTTCAATTTTTATTTCATAAATCAATAGTGCACATGGAAATAAAACATTTTGTAATATATCTTATAAAATAAATTGTCTTTCTTAGCCAGGGCTATCATTCATTCTCAACATTCTGAATTCCTGTGTAAAATCTGTATTCAGTGAAGATAGATTGTTACATTACTTAGATAGGAGGTGGCAGCTGCTACTGATAAGATTCTAGTAGATGGAAGGGTGGAGAAGGAGTCAGGCAGGGGTCTTGCTGCTGTACAAGGTGCCATGGTTCAAACTAATGTGAAACTGCCAAAAGTCTCAAGTATTGATATCAATTTTCTGACCTAAAAGCTTTGATGAATCAACCATACAGTGTTTTTCCTGCTACATTTCTTAGTATGCTTTCTATGGTTATAGTATGTTTCGCCCCCAGCAGTTTGCCCTCAGCAGTTCGCACCCAGCAGTTCGCCCCGGGTACATTTCACCCACGCACATTTCGTCCCCAGCATTTGTCCCCCACAATGATACTTACCTGTTGCAGCTGCAGCTCCCTGGCTCACGGAGTGCAGTCTAGCAGTTCCCCATGTCAGATGGAAACAGTTGATTTAACATGTCACAAAAGTGCAGCACTCTGTACAGTACTTTTGTGACATGTGGATTGATGACGGACGGGAATTCATGAACCACAAGGACAAAATGTCGAAACATCCAAACACAAAATTCTGGGGGCAAAACAGGGTACAAGGGCGAAATGTACCCGGGGGCGAACTGCTGGGGGCGAAACATCCAAATCCCGTTTTCTACAGGCATCCACAACATTTACAATAGCATCCTGCCTTGTTTATTGTGTTTTTGTTGAGAAAACTTTGCTATAGTCTTTTAATTCAAAAGAACCTGTCACCTGATTCATGCTGCCCAAACTGCAAGCAGCATGAATAGTAGCATGGCTACACAATTACAGCCAGGTAATATTTCTCTGAAGCAACCCAGCATGTAAAAAAAAAATACACCTTGAAGATTCTACTTCTTTCCAGGTGATTTGACAGGTCTCTCTTGTAGGGACAAACCTGTCAAATCACCTAGAGCAGCCCTGAGAGACGTCGGCTGGTTTCGGAGCTGGACAATTCTCATCTCTGGCTATAATACCCCAGAGAAAGATACAGCTCTGGCAAAAATTAAGAGACCACTGTAAAATGTTCAGTTTGTCTGATTTTTCTCTTCATAGGTATATTTTTGAGTAAAATATACATTTTTCATTTATTCTATAAACTACTGACAACATGTCTACGAATTTCCAAGCAATACATTTTGTATTTTTTTTTTCTGAAAGGAGAAGTGGTCAAAATTAAAAAAACAAAAAACAGTTCTTTCAGACCTCAAATAATGCAAATAAAACAAGTTCATAATCATTTAGAAACAACAATACTAATGTTTTAACTCAGGAAGAGTTCAGAAATCAATATTTTGTGTAATAACCATGATTTTTAATCACAGCTTTTATGCATTTCTTGGCATGCTTTCCACCAGTCTTTCACCCTGCTCCTGGCGCAAAAAAATGTAAGCAGGTCTTCTTTGTTTGATCGCTTGTGACTATTCATCATCCTCTTGATTACATTCCAGAGGTTTTCAATGGAGTTCAGGTCTGGAGATTGGGCTGCCCATGGCAGGGTTTTGATGTGGTCGTTTCTTAATTTTTGCCAGAGCTGTATACCTGACTGCAAACAAATCTGCTGTCTGAGCAGCATCATGAAACAGTTGACAGGTTGTCTTTAATATTCCTTTCCCTTTGAAAAAAAATCCGTTTTTTTACTTCCTTTTTTCTGTGTACTGCATATTGCCAATGCAGTTTTCCAGAAGTTGGATCAAACCTTTCAAATGCTCTGTGGACCTGAGTTTTCATTAGTTCATACCATCTTTGCTTGAAGTGTTAAAGGGCACCTGTCAGCAGGATTGTGCTGAGTAACCTACAGACAGTGTCAGGTTGGCGCCGTTATACTGATTAAAATGATACCTGGGTTGATGAAATCCGTCTTGTGGTTGTTGTTTAATCTTTATTTTCAGTTTTGAGCTAATGATATGCTCGTGTTTCGGGGCGGCCTCTGGGGGTCTTCATGTGGTGCTCTGAGTAGGTATTCATAATGCAGACTGCTGACAGGTCACTGTCCCAAGGATATCTGAAAACTAAAAATAAAGATTAAACAGCAACCACAAGACAGATTTCATCAACCAAGGTATCATTTTAATCAGTATAACGGCACCGACCTGACACTGTCTGTAGGTTACTGTGCCCAATCCTACTGACAGGTTCACTTTAAACAATGTGTAAAAATGAATCATTAGTGATACATTGGGACATGGCTTTCAGGAGAGGTTTAAAATGTAATATTGACACCAATATGTCAAATTAAAGGTCTTTTTAGTACATTTTTATTAAACTCACATCAACTGATGTGTTTCATTTAATAAGCATTCAAGTTTATACAGCTTGGAGTTAGAAAATCTGCAGAAAAATTATATTATATTATATTATAAAATTATATTATACTAGATGGTGGCCCGATTCTAACGCATCGGGTATTCTAGAATATGTATGCGTAGTGTATAGCACAGCCCACGTAGTATATTGCGCAGCCACGCAGTACATTGCGCAGCCCACGCAGTACATTGCGCAGCCCACGCAGTACATTGCACAGCCCACGCAGTACATTGGGCTGCCCACGCAGTACATTGCACAGCCCACGCAGTACATTGCGCAGCCCACGCAGTACATTGCGCAGCCCACGCAGTACATTGCGCAGCCCACGCAGTACATTGCGCAGCCCACGCAGTACATTGCGCAGCCCACGCAGTACATTGCGCAGCCCACGCAGTACATTGCGTAGCCCACGCAGTACATTGGGCTGCCCACGCAGTACATTGCGCAGCCCACGCTGTACATTGCGCAGCCAGCGCAGTACATTGCGCAGCCAACGCAGTACATTGCGCAGCCCATGCAGTACATTGCGCAGCCCACGCAGTACATTGCGCAGCCCACGTAGTACATTGTGCAGCCCACTTAGTACATTGCGCAGCCCAGTTAGTACATTGCGCAGCCCACGTAGTACATTGCGCAGCCCACGTAGTATATTGCGCAGCCCACGTAGTATATTGCGCAGCCCACGTAGTATATTGCGCAGCCCACGTAGTATATTACGCAGCCCACGTTGTATATTGCGCAGCCTACGTTGTATATTGCGCAGTCCACGTTGCATAGTCACGTAGTATATTGCCCAGCCACGTAGTATATAGCACAGCCCATGTAGTATATTGCCCAGCCCATGTAGTATATTGCCCAGCCACGTAGTATATTGCACAGCCCATGTATTATATTGCCCAGCCACGTAGTATATTGCCCAGCCCACGTAGTATATTGCCCAGCCACGTAGTATATAGCACAGCCCATGTAGTATATTGCACAGCCCATGTAGTATATTGCCCAGCCACGTAGTATATTGCCCAGCGCATGTAGTATATTGCCCAGCCCACGTAGTATATAGCAATGTGGGCATCATATCACTGTTAAAAAGAAATAAAATAAAAAATAGTTATATACTCACCTTCCGGAGCCCCCGCATCCAAGCGAAGACGTTACCGACGATGCTCGTGCGCTTCGGTCTCAAGAGCGCATTGCGGTCTCGCGAGATGATGACGTAGCGGTCTCGCGAGACCGCTACATCATCATCTCGCGAGATCGGAGCATGGACCGGTTACCGGAGCGTCGCGAGCGGGAAAGGCCTGTTGTCGATCCAGGGGCCGACGGACGGTGAGTATATAACGATTTTTTATTTTTTGTATTATTTTTAACATTAGATCGTTTTACTATTCATGCTGCATAGGCAGCATGGATAGTAAAAAGTTGGTCACACAGGGTTAATAGCAGCGGTAACGGAGTGCATTACACCGCGGCATAACGCGGTCCGTTATCGCAGCCATTAGCCCTGTGTGAGGGCAGACTGGAGGGGAGTACGGAGCGGGCACTGACTGCGGGGAGGAAGGAGCGGCCATTTTTCTGCCGGACTGTGCCCGTCGCTGATTGGTCGTGGCTGTTTTGCCATGACCAATCAGCGACTTGGATTCCATGACAGACAGAAGCTGCGACCAATGAATATCCGTGACAGAAAGACAGACAGAAGGACAGACAGACAGACCGAAGTGACCCTTAGACAATTATATAGTAGATGGTCAAAATGCTCACTTGCCTAATAATTGTGCACACCGTGTAAAAGCACATCGTAGAGCGTAAATTATTGTTACTTTTAATTTAATTTTTTTTTTACCCAGAGGAAAGAATATTCAGTGGTGTGAATAATGTGTAGGCAGTATGTGATCCTCCCTTTTTACTAGAGAAAGTAATGTAATTTTTCAGTGAAGCTTATTGTAATGCAGCTTCTATTATTTCTTGTGGTGATGCAATTCTTTTTATTGTTTTAGACTGCCGGTGAATTTATTTGGAGAATTTCTGTGATAGTGAAGTGTAATTTCTTTCTGATGTTATGAACAGAATGTTTTATAGAGAGAATGCCATTTCCTTATTAAATGCAAGGGCATCTGTAAAGGCCTATAGTAATCATGGCTGAGGGCAGGATTGAGGGCAAGTGCTTTGACTATAAATTGAAGTATTCTGCCTAGCACTTGCTCGATATTCTGGAAATAATCATTTATCACCCGTATGAGTTTGAACTTCAGTTGACTCTTGTACAAACAATATTGATTTCCATTTTTTTTGCATATGCTGTTGCCCAATGATGTGATTAGCAAGTTTTATGATGGTATGTAGAAGCAGTTCTTTCTGAACTATGACTAATATATTGGGATTTCTGAAGGAAAACAGTGGTGGATCAACAGCATTTTATCACTTGTCCATTTCTGCTGTCATCTGCGCACATCACTGACTATACTTCATCTTCAGAGATTACAGTTGAATTTTAAATTAAAAACGGAAGATATTATTTTTGTCATATTTTAAAAGTTATTATTATTGAAAATGGAATTTTGCATCATAACATAAAAAGGCCTTTTTATATTTTCCTCACTAATGATTTGTTACATTTTAAAGGGTTTTTCTCTTGTTACTGTCTGCAAGAGTGCATCATTCTTCTGCCTCCAACCCTGTTTGCCTGGAGTCTATGTGCTCCTGATGATTGGCCGTATGGATGAGTTGCTGTCCTAAACTATGCGCACTCCCATTCTGCAATCTAAAGCAGGTTTGCCTCTACACTGTGGGAGTAGCATAGGGACAATGAAGCTTACCGGATCCCGTGATTTGGCCAGCTTCATAGTAGCGTCTGCTTCTGGCCTAGGATACTAACCTTGGCAACTAGCGGTGCACTACAGAATTAAAATTCCCACAGTTCCTGAGAGTGTAGAGGATTTTGACTGAGAAATTGCAAAGTTGCTTGACTTAACAATCACTTTGAAATTTTACCCTATTAAAGGGAACCTGTCACCACGTTTTTGGAAGATGGGATAAAAATAGCGTTAAATAGGGGCAGAGGTGGGCGTTACATTAGTGTGTGTGTTATGCGTTTATTACCCACCTAAGTTGCCGAAATAACTTTGCAAAGTCTCCGTTTTCGCCTGTCAATCAGGCTGGTCAGGTCGCATGGGCGTTGTCTTCCCCCAGATTTGGCGTAGTTTTCCGTTGGTGGCGTAGTGGTGTGCGCATGCCCAAAGTCCGGAATCCTCTTCCAGGGGATTTAAAATAGCGCGGTGTTCGTTATTGCATTGGTGATCGGTGGGCGCGGCCATCTTCCTTTGGCCGCGCGTGCGCAGAAGCGGCGCTCTGCTGGCCGCGGCTTCAGGAAAATGGCCGCCGCGATATCCATCTGCGCACGCGCGGCATCCCGCGGCCATTTTCCTGAAGCCGCGGCCAGCAGAGCGCCGCTTCTGCGCACGCGCGGCCAAAGGAAGATGGCCGCGCCCACCGATCACCAATGCAATAACGAACACCGCGCTATTTTAAATCCCCTGGAAGAGGATTCCGGACTTTGGGCATGCGCACACCACTACGCCACCAACGGAAAACTACGCCAAATCTGGGGGAAGACACCACGCCCATGTGACCTGACCAGCCTGATTGACAGGCGAAAACGGAGACTTTGCAAAGTTATTTCGGCAACTTAGGTGGGTAATAAACGCATAACACACACACTAATGTAACGCCCACCTCTGCCCCTATTTAACGCTATTTTTATCCCATCTTCCAAAAACGTGGTGACAGGTTCCCTTTAATAAGTTGAGTCAAACCCCTTAAAGGGTTTTATAACTTGAGAAAGGCCTGGTCCAGTGCAGAAACCTGTTGGTATTAATAAAAACTATTTTGGAATCCCAAGGATCTTCATTCCTTCAGCACAACCCACCTAAAAGTGCCCGCCTCAATTTTTCCATTAAACTCTTGTGGTATTTCACTCACGTGGCGGTACAGAGAGGTAGGAAAAACTAGGTACACCGTATCTTGTAGTCTTTGTTGGTTTATTATCAGGCAGCATAAAAAAATCTGAATAAAAAGCGATCAAAAAATGTCATGTTCCCGAAAATGGTACCAATAAAAACGTCAACTCGTCCCGCAAAAATCAAGACCCACATGACTCTGTGGGCCAAAATATGGAAAAATTATAGCTCTCAAAATGTGGTGATGCAAAAACTATTTTTTGCAATAAAAAGCGTCTTTTAGTGTGTGACAGCTGTCAAACATAAAACCACGATTTAAATAGTAAATCAAACCCCCCTTTATCACCCCCTTAGTTAGGGAAAAATTATAAAATAATATATAGAATATATATAGACTGTATATCTGTTTTCACGAATATTTGAGCCCATGTATGCATTATATGTCCATTTTACAAGCCGGCGAGAAAATCTCACCATATGGATGTCATACGGATGCTTAGATGTGAGAAAATCGCATCCTCGCACTGCACACGGATGACATACGGATCACTGTTCAGGGAACATTTGTGCGATCCTCAGCCGTGAAAAACGGACCGATTTTTTTTTTTTTTTTTTTTTTTTTTATACGTTATGTGTGACTTTAGCCTAAATGTTTCTCTCAATGTTTAACATGTGTGATCTCTTTTGCAGAACAATGTAAATCCTGCTCTGGATTTTACCCACACTCCTCCGGGGATGCTGGCCCTTGACAACATGCTGTACTTTGCTAAGCATCATCAGGACGCTTATATACGGGTAAGGGTCTTAGTACCTTTTATGTATATTATACAGAGTGCCTGTACGTCTGCATTGTTTACATTACGTCTAGAGGCCCCTCTAGACGTTAGGTAACTTTTGGTAAATGAGCTCTCCAGACTTCACCTTACAGAGGAACACTCATCCTAGCGCTAATGCTTTCTATGAGAGATGTGCTGCTAGTCTCCTGCATATCTCATGGTCAGATTAAACGATTGGCCTTTGAAATTCAAAGTTTCAAATGAGATCCTTATTTTCAGTTGTTTCCACTTCCATTGTCAATGGACAGTCTGAGATTGAAGTTTTCAGATGTTTTTTTTCTGATCAGACTTTTTTTCCCATGAAAATGTGGCATGCCAAAAATTTGGGAAAAATGGTTGGATATTCCAGGATTGCTTTCTTGTATGTTAGTAAAAAAAGGATGATGCAGATCTTTTCAACACTATTAGGATGTATCTAAATGAAAACTGATAGAGGTTGTATTTGTCTTTTGAATAGAAACATATATTAAAATGAGAGGTAGATGTGGAAATTGTCAATTTCCTTTGCCTACAAATAGAAAATACTTTTATTTATTGAGTTTGACGATAGGATGTACTCACTATGTTCACATAAGAAATATGCAACTTTCAAATTGTGTTATATGGATAGTGCTTTAACCCCTAAACAACTGCCGATATGCCTTTTAATGGTGGCAGTTAAGGGTAATTATTCCTCAGCGTCGCTTTTTAATGGCGCTGAGAAATAAGTGTATGGCGCCCCTCAGCGTTGTAAATTCTCCAGGTTCTCAGCTACCGGGGGTAGCTGAGACCCCAGAGAACATGATTCGGGTCGGTGTTTACCGACCCCAGTGTTGCGATCACTGTTATTCATGGAATAACTGTGACCGCAAAAAAAAGTCAGATTTCCCATTTAATTTCTCCTCTGATGAGATCTAGCACATCAGAGGAGAGAGAAATGGGTCCACCAAGCCTCCCTGGTACTTCCAGTGTCCCTGGACCCTCTTGCCTTCCCCGATCCTGTTCCCAGGCCACCCACGTCCCGGCAACAATAGGAAATTTTTCCTATTGGTTCATTTTGATCACTGTGATAGACCCTATGACAGTAATCAAAATGAAAAAAATAGTAAATCAAACCCCCTTTATCACCCACTTAGTTAGGTAAAAATAATAAAATTAAATTAAATTTAAAAAAATTTATTTATTTCAGTTTTTCCAAAAGGGTTAGGGTTGGGCTAGGTCTAGTGTTAGGGTTGGGTTGGGTTAGGGTTGGGGTTAGGGTTGTGGTTTGGGTTATGGTTGTGGTTTGGGTTGTGGTTATGGTTTGGATTAAGGTTAGAGTTGAGATTAGGGTTAGGGGTGTGTTAGGGTTGTGGTTAGAGTTATGGTTAGGGTTGGGATTAGGGTTAGGGGTTTGTTGGGGTTAGGGTTGGAGTTAGAATTGTGGGGTTTCGACTGTTTAGGTACTTTAGGGGTCTCCAAAGGCGACATGGCACTCACCATTGATTCCAGCCAATTTTGCATTCAAAAAGTCAAACGGTGCTCCCTCCCTTCTGAGCCCTGCCATGGCTATCCCCCTCATACGGGGAATCGGCGTACTCAGGAGAAATTGCACAACAAATTTTGTGCTCCATTTTCTTCTGATACCCTTGTGAAAATAAAAAAAAAATGGTTCCAAAGTATTTTTTTTGGTGAAAAAAGTAAAATGTTCATTTTTTCCTTCCACATCGCTTTAGTTCTCGTGAAGCACTTGAAAGGTTAATAGTCTTCTTGAATGTGGTTTTGCGCACCTTGAAGGGGGCAGTTTTTAGAATGGTGCCACTTTTGGGTATTTTCTGTTATATTGACCCCCCAAATTCACTTCAAATGTGAGGTGGTCCCTAACAAAATGGTTTTGTAAATTTTGTTGGAAAAATGAGAAATCGCTTGTCAACATTTAACCCTTATAACGTCGTGACAAAAAAATTAAGTTTCCAAAATTGTGCTGATGTGAAGTAGACATGTGGGAAATGTTATTTATTAACTAGTTTGTGTGACACTTCTCTCTGATTTAAGGGCACAACAATTAAAAGTTTGAAAATTGCTAAATTTCCATATTTTTCATAAATAAACGCAAGTTATATTGAAGAAATTTTACCACTATCATGATGTACAATATGTCACGAAAAAACAATCTCAGAATCAGTGGGATCCGTTGAAGTGTTCTAGAGCTATAACCTCATAAATTGACAGTGGTCAGAATTGTAAAAATTGGTTGGTCATTAAGTACCAAATTGGCTCTGTCACTAAGTTGTTAAGTATTATTGTATTTCTTTTAGTGATTGTGTTTTGCTATATTTTGGAAAATGTAATGCAGTAGTTTTTTCAATACAAAATTATCTGATTAAAAAAAAAAAAAAACAGTGGCATGCTAGGCCTTAACTGTAACCCTGCAATTTGCTTCACATTTGCTTTTCTTAGGATACTGTATATTAGGCATGTCATTAGCATGCAATTTAATACCGGTTTAAAAAAATAGAAAATATATAAGCTTTTCTTGCAAAACTTCTGCTTACAGACCACCTCCTACCCACACATCAATGTATAGTGTTAACCAACCTATTTTCATTTCAGTAATTCCAAAAATATTTTTTACATTGTAATTCTTCATGCCAATAGCCCTCTTATAATTTTATAATCTATTTTTTATTCAACTAATTTGAATGAGAAATTTAACCAACCAGTCCTAGTTGTATTATTTAGATCCACCCTCAAGAGGTTACGTGACTTAAAGGGGTTGTCTGGCCTCAGGTTACAAGTCTGCAGTCCCTTAATGTGACTGCATGCTTGTGAAGCCTCACATAGCACATGCTGTGAGGAATCTTCAGTGTCGGGAGCAACGTGCGAGTGACCGCAAGTATGTGATTTGCATACATGCGTCACATGCCTACTAGATGGTGCAGCCTTGCTCAATGCAGTGCAAGTTGAGGATTTCCGGAGACAGTCTAGTCGGAATGTGGCCAGAAGTATTTAAATCACATACTTGCCTCTGGCAGCGGAGAATTTTCACAGTTTGCAATGTGCGCTTTGTGAGGATTCACAAAGATCAAATAGTCCCTTTAAATTGACCAATTAAAAAGTGGTATCACTGATCCTTTGTAAAGTACTAAATCATGTGTTTTCATCAAGTCCATCCTGATGTTTTCACACATGTAGCACGATATAGGAAGGCAATGGTTAACATAATAAAATAAAAGAACAGTTACTGTGACTGCAATTTATAAACATTTTTTATGCTAATATAGGGCAGCTTTTAGCCTAAATCTATGATATAATCCTTACGCAGCTACAAGTCTCTTAATCTGCAGAGAATGCTTGTCCAGCCAGGCTGCATCGGCTATGTTGCGCTGTCATTTTTGTACAGGACAGCACAGTGCTATCGTCACTCTGACGCATGTGCTGGTCTGCTCTGAGCCAACAGCCTCTATTGTTTTCCCAGTTCTGGTCTTTTCCTGGTGACATCAATCCATTGCATTTAGTTGAAACCACAAGCAGTTTTCCAATGACTGTGACACACCTTAGATGCTATTCTGGCTATAAAAATGGTTGTGTATTTACACAATAGCTCCCCAATTTAGAGGTCTTACGGCGCACCCTCTAGGTGCATATGTACTATCCAAGGGAACTCTGTGGTTTCAATTTAATCTGGTTTGCATGACATCCGTGTAGTGCCAATTTGACTAATCTACCTTGACTTGTAGGTGTGTGAAAGTCATCTTCATAACACTGAAGTTTTTCCCTGAGGTCTCAGTTGAGCATTTTATCAGTAGGATTGACATGCACAGCATTGATCCTAAAATGCCTGGTGTGAGCAGCATACAGGAATGGCAATATGCTGTAGTATTTTTTTCCCTCTGTAACTGGCATTGAACTCCCGCAGTTACCTTTCAATCTAAGTGAAGCTTTTTGAGCTACAGAAAAGCTAGAGGGTGCATTTATAGCTGAATAGCATCAATAAAAATAGGCTCCGTTCTGCTTTCTGAGTTTGACTGAAGAATGTCGCATACAAAAGGTCTTTTTATAATCTAATAATAGCAAGTCTATGAACTGCATCAGAGCGTGTGCGTTTTCATTTAAACTAGGGGGTATGTGGTGTATTCTGCATAAGTAATAAGGCTCTAGACAGGTTCATTTGCCGTTACCAGAATCGCATGTTCACTAGCCCAGCAAGTTTCATTTATTTTATTTATCTTTTGTGTTTTTCCGCTTATCTGTCTTTCCATATTGTGGAAGTTATTGCTGAAAATGAATTGTATCAGCGATGTAAAATTGTACGAGCTTAAGTCATGTAGCTGAAAGTGTTTGCCAATTATACACACAGGCCTATACTTCATATCCGATATGTAAGGTTATTACATCAAAGGGCTCTGCTTAATAAAAGGGCTGAGTAGCGTTCAGCTGCCAAAGACTGACAGTGGAGTTATAGTTAATTTAAACTGGATGTTCTACACGCGCTCCTTTACACAGAAGTGTGGCACTCTGGTAAGGGATCATCTGTAGCCGGTATTCACAGAGCTTTCAATGTGTGTGAGCTTTAGTGCTGTGATTAAATGCCATGAGAATTATTAAAGTACTTTAGAACTTCCACAAATACTATGATCCTTATGATAGTTGCTTTCGTTACAGATTGTCTTGGAAAACAGCAGTCGGGAAGACAAGCATGAATGTCCCTTTGGTCGCAGCAGCATTGAACTTACAAAGATGCTTTGTGAAATCCTCAAAGTCGGGGAGCTACGTGAGTACCCTTTCTTTTGTCCTGGTTATAAGTGAGCGTTTGATCTTTTCATGCAGTCTTTTTAACAGGTAATATGATCACCATTGGTTCCATTCACCATTAGGTCCGTTACTTTATTTCTTGTACAACCACGTAAGTAGTCTATGCAATTTTCTGCCCTTGTGGCTTTTTTTTATATTGGTAAGACTATTCGTCCTTTATTTGTGAGGTTTAGGGAGCACTATAATTCCATCCAGTCAGGAAAAGGGGTTCCCCCTCTTATCAATCACATGAAGGAGTGCCATGAGGGCACTGCGAGAACACTTCATTTTGCAGGTTTAGAGAGGGTTAACTTACCCCAGCAAGGAGGCAATCTGCACAGGCTTCTTCTTAGGAGGGAGGCCAGATGGATTCTGCGCACATGAACAACAGGACCAATAGGTCTGAATGAAAGGATCGATTTGTCGATGTTTTTGTAAGCATCTCATCTGGCTCTCATATGTTTTCATGTTCGTTTGTTTTTAAAGGTTATATGATGTTTCGCCCCCAGCAGTTTGCCCCAGCAGTTTAACCCCAGCAGTTTGCCCCCAGCAGTTTAACCCCAGCAGTTTACCCCCAGCGGTTCGCCCCCGGGTACATTTCACCCATGCACATTTCGTCCCCAGCATTTGTCCCCCAGGATGATACTTACCTGTCGCAGCTGCAGCTCCTTTGGTCATGGAGTGCAGTCTAGCGGTTCCCCTTATCAGCACTCTGTACATTACTTTTGTGATATGTGGATTGATGACGGATGGGAATTCATGAACCACAAGGACAAACTGGCGAAACATCCAACACAAAATTCTGGGGGCAAAACAGGATACGGGGGCGAACTGCTGGGGGCGAAACATCCAAATCCCGTTCTTAAATTTGTAATCTGCACAATTTTTTTTACTCTGTTAGGTAGATGTTTTTTTTACAATGTGATGACATCAGGTGGTGGGAGGTATCCTTAATCCGTACAGGTATAGGTGCCTCTCCACTCCCTTTCGCCAGTAGGACCCGTGGAAACGCGTTAGCGTGAAACGGCCATCGTCCGTTAATTGTTCACATTCCCCCCCCTGCCGAAGACTTTAATGTTGTAATAAAACTTGGATTTTAGGATGGTGAGTGCCTTTCACTTTCTTCACAAATGGACATTGTATTCTTCTTTCTGGACTGAGCACCCGTTCCTTTTGGGCGATAAAGCACTGAACCGTCTGGTGTGTGAGATTCAGCGGTCTGAATAACGCAGTGGTGCGGATTATCTCTGCTTTTTCGTGTTTGTCTTTTTGAAAAGGTTGTGCTGAGAATCCTTATAATATGATTAGTTTCATGGCATATTATGAGTTAAGTAATACAGTTTATTGCTGGATAGATTACAGAATCCCTTTTGTGTAGGTTGCTATTGCCCAAGGAAAATAGTGAATTTATGTACAAGATTGATAGTAGCAGCGATTATTAATAACACTGCACTTGTTTGTTTTTAGTGAATGTGTATTTGAATAATTATTCAGCATCTCCATCTTTGGCATCGGTGCCATTCGTATCCCTGTATAATCAAATAATTAATATTCATACATGCTTGGAAAAATAACAGCTGCTTTTGTGTATTTTCTTGTGCTCTTTTCGGTGGTAGCTGCCTGGGACTTCTGTGTTATGTTATGGAATAACATTTGCTGAGCGGTTTTTGTTTGCTATAATTGAGGTATAATATTATTAATTCATACTGATTTTCTACAGTTTTGTCTGTGTAATAATATAATAAAATTATGAAGTGGCCATGCACTATCCTTTGTGCATTTGTTGGATCAAATTGTGTCCTTTATGCTGGTATCATTTGGGAGGTCTAGGTGGCAGATTCATCCAGACTAGTGTAGCCTAAGCTCTGGCTACACCTTTCTTGAAAGCATATCTGGCGCCAAATTCATTGATAGCCTCTAGTAAGTGGCGTGTGCCTCAGAGACAGGAATAGCATTTCTGGCACAGAAAACACCTGCAGATTTAATTAAATAGACGGGAGTGAGTAGCAACAACGCCCACACTCCGATTTCGGCAGAGCTGATCCAAAATGACATGAGTGCTAAAATTCACAAATATTTGGGCAAAAAATGTGTGCCTTTTCAAAGCTCATATGCCACTTTTGTGTCGTAAAAGCCTTAATGAATTGGCCCCATGGTGTCTGAACTTCTTATTTCAGGTTGTGAGTGACACAGGAATAAATGGTCATTTATAGTGAGTCCATCACCTACTTTAAATTGACCACTCTATTGTAGCAGGCCCACTGATCCTAATTATAAGCTGCCCAAGATGTAAAGGGTAAAGCAGACCTTGCTCATATGATATGGTGCTGTGCCATGCATAACCTATTTTGGGTAAAAATACAAGAGGAAACTGGGAGGGTGGACAACCTTGCAAGTTGCAAAGAGGTAAATTTGTAGAAACTGGAAAGCAGGCAAAAAGTGACTGCAGACTTCTATATACAGCCTGGAAAATCCCTGTAAAGGTGGCCTGTGTAGATTTTGGAGAAACCATTTGTTATAGTAGTAGTGTTAAGCTATTTACATTGTTCTTGTTTGGTTTATTGCAAACAGCAGAAAGCTGGTAATTTTGCTAACAAATCTAATTTGAAATGAAGTTTGGATCATTTTGAATGCAACTGTATAAATGAAGTATACCACATCAATATTTTCAGCAGCTGTCCAGGATCCACCAATGCTGTAGAAAAAAGACATGGACCACACATCCAAAAATCATGTTGATCAAATGGGTAAAAATGTTCCAAACTAAACATGAAGTTCTTAGTTTAACATTCTGATCAGTCTGCATGAAGTCTACTGCCACACCACAGCGAATCTCTCTAACTTTTTATAGCCGTGCACCAACCACCGCCGCAGCGACCGTACCCCAGCACAGCGGGCGACCCAGTGCCTCTCAGCTAGTGCTGTTCAGGATCTGCAGACTGTTAATTTATCACTGTTAACATCACTCTTTGTTTCTGCGTATCTCCCGATTCAAGGAAGGAAACACTGACCAATTACTAATCAGAAATATAATTACCAACAATGTCCAAGAATAGTTTAAAGTATGGCACTTCAATCAATAATATAATAACCCACTTTCTTCAGGTGCATATTTCTTACCCAAAAAATAGAAGAGATCCATGAAAATTAAAATGGAAATAGTGTGTGTATAGATATATATATATATATATATATATATATATATATATATATATATATATATATATATATATATATATATATATATATATATATATATACATATATATATATAAATCTTTAAAATATAGAAAATGGGACACACTACTTGCCTAACAGCAATTATAATGAGTGTTTAGATATAGTATAGTGTTAGTACAGAGGGGATAGTCATATATTAGACCAAGTATTTGATACTTAAATGCTATATTTCCCCTTCTAAGACACCTGTTACAACCTAAGATCATGTATCCTCATCATGCCCAAAGTGTATCCAAAGTACAAGTTAGTAAATATTACTTATTGTTGCAGTATTCATACGGGCATAGAGAATGTCAGAGGTTGTGTCCCTTCACCCCGACGCGCGTTTTGCTTCGCTTCTTGGTCTACTATATGACTATTCCCTCTGTTCTGACACTATGCTGTAGCTGAGCACTCATTATTGTTGGTTAGGCAAGTAGTGTGTTCCATTCCCTATATTTTAAAGATTTTTTTATATATATATATTTGTCTAAAACTATTTACATTTTAATTTTCATGGATCTATTTCTTGGGTAAGAAATATACACCTGAGAAAAATTGGTTATTATGCTAATCAGAAATATGCAGACTCTATTTTGACATCTTCACTGCCCATTTTGCACTTTCAGTGAGGGATATCTTACATAGCGATGGATATCTGGCATAGTCACCCAAAGAAATTCAGCTGTTTTTCACTTTGACAATTTGTAACATCTCAAGTTGCTTTTTTTGTAGAAGGTATTTTGGGGCATCCTAAGTTTGCTATATGGCTATTGGCCATGGCATAACCACTGTGGCCTTATCCTTTCTTAAGCATTTGGCTTATTTCTATAGTTCAGCTAGTGTTCCACTTTTGATTTTTTTATTCTTCACTTTGGGCATATTGTTAAAGGCAGTATTCATTTCTGATATAGACTGTAACTTTATTTTTTACTTGCTAAATTATGAATATACGATAGCAATGGAAATTGTGTATGCAAGTAAAATATTTCCTGCTAGCAAGCTTTCACTTTTAATCATCTTACTCTAAAATTTGCATGTTAATCAGAAAGTTGAGAAAGTATTATGCAAATTTCATCTACTGCTGAATGCAGTATTAGCTCAAACAGCCTCCAAGCATAATTACAGGAAGCTGCTGTGTAAACTAGGAAGGTGTGATTTTCAGCTGATGATTTAAAGGATCATCATTTCCACTTACGTGACATGTTTACGCTCGGTTGCTGAGTAAGTAGGGGAATTTATAATGAAGTCTCCTGGGTCATGGCATAAGCTTGTAGTAAGTTGTAGCTGAGAGTGAAAGTGGTAAACAATTGTTCTTCCGTCCTATCCATACACTATTAATAGCAGGCGGTATAAGTGCTTCTAATTGTGTACCTGGAGAGATGCGAAGGCAGCAGTAGTCTGGATCCTGGCCGCCGGCACTCACTGATTCTCTAGATTCAAACTTCAATGTGATGAAAGTGGCACAATTTACTAAATAAAGTGTTTACTATTTCTCAATAATTTAAGGCAAAGTTCTTCAGCAGAGGTATGCGAATTCCAATCCAAGTCATATTCCCATCCACCTACTCCATACAATGCCATTTTTAAATATAACATTGGCATTGGAAAATACACTCCTTGGTCCTGTCTAACCCTGCTCCCCTTAATAACTGTTGGACTCATAAATGATTCATGATACCAAGGAAGGTGACGGGCACAAGGGGGCATTCTTTGCGTCTGGAGGAGAGAAGGTTTTTCCACCAACATAGAAGAGGATTCTTTACTGTTAGGGCAGTGAGAATCTGGAATTGCTTGCCTGAGGAGGTGGTGATGGCGAACTCAGTCGAGGGGTTCAAGAGAGGCCTGGATGTCTTCCTGGAGCAGAACAATATTGTATCATACAATTATTAGGTTCTGTAGAAGGATGTAGATCTGGGGATTTATTATGATGGAATATAGGAATATAGGCTGAACTGGATGGACAAATGTCTTTTTTCGGCCTTACTAACTATGTTACTATGTAGAAGGCTGTTTTTTAGAGAATTGTACCTTTCTAGCTCCATAGCTTAGACAAAACAGAATTCATTCAAGAAACCCAGGAAAACTTTACCTTGATCGCAAATTATTCTTGATTTACGTGTAACACTTGCTGTCAGTTTAATGCACAATCGTATGTCCTGCCGTGCTGAGAGATTTTATGCTAGCATTTTATGATTGTTGTCAAGAATCGTGTTGAGCAAATGCTATTACTGATTTACATGGAGAGATAATCACACATAAAAAATTATATGCAAAATAAAGCAAACATTTCTTTTTGTCAGACCACTAGCAATATTTTACTTTTCTTTATGGGGAACAAACAAAAAATGGCAAACATTTACAGTGCTGTGCAAATTAATTGGGACAAAGCATTTTTTAAGTAAAATCGTAAGTTGGTTACCAGTCAGTGATTCAAACCAGTTTTAATATATAATAAATAAATCTTGGTCAACTAGCCAGTGGAAAAAAAGGCAATTTTCAGAATTAGTATGTAACAATGCATTATAACATTTTATTTTATGCTTTGTCCCAATTAATTTGCACAGCACTGTAAATGGGTTGTCCAATACTGTGACATTGATGGCATATCCTTATGGCAGGTGCACATGGCAAGAGGATTGTCTCATCTGGGGGAATCGGGCAGGCTATGAAAATGAAACACTGATCAAACTATGGTCAGAGTATGAGTATAGTGTGGTTCGATTATCTCTTGTGAGGAGGCGATGGAGAAAAAAAATTCTCTTCTCCATTCTGTGAGGCCGCGGAAATCGGACTGCAATCATAGGTCATCCTTATGCAGTCCGATGATTTCTACGCACTCATTAACTTGCATGGTCGAGTGCGATTCAAATATCGGACCAAACTCGGGCATGCCGCGATTTCTTTCCTCGGACAGGCACAGCACAGCTCCATCAGTTGAATAGTTTCCGCAGCCAAGTAATGCACAACCACTCCCTATTGATGAATTTGTGGCAGATGTGCAGTACCTGACCATGACCACTACACAGTCAGTGGATCTGTGCTGTGCAGCTGACACTTGTAACAGCTAATCGGCGGGTGTGCTGGATGTTGCTCCCTCACTGATCCGACATCGGTGACCTATCCCTCATACAGTTCTGGTTGTCATACCCTGGCCATCAATCTTAAAGTCCCTGACAACTCTTTTAAAGGGGAACTCCTTGTCTACCAACAAATGATCATGTCATAAGATGACATTCCTAGCTCATAGATCCCACTTATGTTAATTTTTCTTTTATACTGTATATCAAACCAGTGAAGCAACTTTACTCATACCTGATACTAATGCATCATGACAGATGATAATGAATTATTATGGACTGTAACATATCCATCATAGATCTTGGAAAAATGGAATCTGATAAATCCACTGTGAAAACAGCTTTTGTTATAAACTAGCGTGACATAATTTTGAGTGAAGACAAATAAATGAAAATTTGTGGCAGCACCCTGTGGGTGCTAAGATGTATGTAAGCATTGAATTTTTGAGTAGTTAGAGAACCAGTCAGCACAGTTTTGTAATGTAAAGTAAGACATTGGTGTAATGGTGTTGTAATACTGATTACTTTGATACCGTTGGTGAAAATATCTGCTTTGTTGCTCTTCTTTAATCGCCAGTTGAAGTTTGAGGAATTAGCAATGGCACAAGGTAAAAAGTGCTTGTTTTTTATGTTCCAGCCATATTTTCTTATGAGGTAGTCGGTCACTAGCCAGCATCTGTGCATGCAGGAATATGTATTGCTGTTGAATGCATGGAGTATGGGGCTACTGTTGAAAGAAGGCACCAGAGTCTGGCGAAAAAATGTAGAAAATGAAGAGGCAGAGAAAAATTAGGTTAGCGAGTGTGATAGTTGTGTTTTTCTTTTAGTGATTGTTTTTATGCCTTGTTTATAAGGATGATAAACTGTTGCGAGAGGAGTCAGCAACAGCATATACATCTTTTACCCATGAATTAAATATGCATCTTTGGAAAAGCCGAGTGTGCACGTTTATGGTACACGCACATGCTGCAAACAGCGGTGCTCAGGTGTGCCGAACGTCTGTGGAGAAAATCCAATCTGCCTGAAGGTTTCATCCATCATAAGTTTATGCTTAAAACATACAACTCCGCCCTTCACCTCTCCAAACAAACCTATTTCAACACCCTCATTACCTCACTTTCCAAGAATCCGAAATGTCTCTTTGACGCTTTTCATTTCCTCCTAAATCCAAGAGTGCAGGCCCCGACCACTGATCTCAGTGCAGATTATCTGGCCAATTATTTAAAAAAAAAATTCAACCTTATCCAACAGGAAATTTTCTCCAAATCCCTTCATATCATGTACTGTCCTCTTTTCCCACGACATATAGCTCACTCTCTGTCTTTGAACCAGTCACGGAAGAAGTGATCAGTCTCCTAGCATCTTCTCGCCCTACTACTTGCACCAGTGACCCTATTCCCTCACATCTTCTCCAGTTCATTTCTCCAGCTATCACCAATCGCGTAACAAAGATAGTCAACCTCTCCCCATCTTCCGATATCTTTCCTGCTTCATTTAAACATGCCAGCATACATCCTTTACAAACCATCCCTCGACCAAAGCTGTGCTGCTAACTATGGACATGTCTCTAATCTTCCCTTCATCTCTAAACTCCTGGAGCATTCCTGTCTTATCTGCTAGCTCTTAGATAATGCTCTTCTTAACCCTCTACAATATGGTCTCCTCTTTTTTACACTCTACTGAAACTGCCCTAGCTAAAGTCTCTAATGATCTAA
The DNA here is from genome assembly GCF_051348905.1 of Ranitomeya variabilis. NCBI lineage: Eukaryota > Metazoa > Chordata > Amphibia > Anura > Dendrobatidae > Ranitomeya > Ranitomeya variabilis. Next base: position 170,685,684 of record NC_135237.1, on the reverse strand, counting down.
TAACAGCTGAATCTAATGGTTACTACAACCTGCTAATTTTCCTGGATCTCACTGCCGCATTCGATACTGTGGATCATTAGCTCCTCAAGTATACGATTCTCAAGGATAATCAGCCTTAAGGCCCTCTGTCTCTAACATCATGTCCTCCCTCTATCTGAAACTGAACCTTTCAAAAACTGAACTCCTTGTGTTTCCTCCCCCACTAACCTACCTATGCCGATATTACCATTTCCGTGTGCGGTTCTACCACTACTTCCCAGTAGCATGCTCGCTATCTTGGGGTCCTTTTTGATTGAAAGCTTTCATTCACCCTCCACATCCAATCACCTCAAAAACATTTCTTGAATTTGACGTTTTCTTACTTTCCACACTGCAAAAATTCTTACTGTTGCTCTTATTAATGCTCGTCTGGACTATTGTAATTCTCTACTCATCAGTCTCCCTTTTACTAAACTCTCCCCACTCCAGTCCATCCCGAATGCAGCAGCCAGGATCATATTCCTCACCAACTGTGACACCAATGACTCTACTTTGTGTCAGTTGCACTGATTACCCATTAGCTACCAAATTCAATATAAACTTATCACACATCTCCTCCATCGTCTCAGTCTACCACCCTACCCATGCCCTTTGTTCTGCTGATGACCTAAGATTAACATCCTCAACAATCCAAGTCTTCCACTCCCGTCCACAGAACTTTTCGCATGCTGCATCAATTCTTTGGAATGCATTGCCCAGGACAATTTGATTAATCCCCAATACCCACAGTTTTAAGTGTGGCCTAAAAATTAGTGATGAGCGAGTATACTCGTTACTCTGGTTTTCCCGAGCACGCTTGGGTGGTCTCCAAGTATTTGTTAGTGCTCGGAGATTTAGTTTTCTTTGCCACAGCTGCATGATTTACGACTGCTAGACAGGCTGAATACATGTGAGGAATGCCAGTTTCTTAGGGAATTCCCACATATATTCAGGCTGTCCAACAGCCGTAAATCATGTAACAGAGGCCACGAAAACTAAATCTCCGAGCACTAGGGCTATGTGCACACGTTGCGGATTAGGCTTAGGAATTTCTGGTGCGGATTCTGCCTCTCCTGGCAGAAAACGCACCTGCGTTTTTTTGCGCGGTTCCGCAGTGTTTTTTGTGCGTTTTTGCTGCGGTTTTCTTGCGGATTTGCTGCGGTTTTTACCCCTGCGGTTTTCTATAATGGAGTGGGTACAAAAACGCTGCAGATTCACAAAAAAGAAGTGACATGCTACTTCTTTTAAACCGCAGCGTTTCCGCAGCGGATTTTCCGCAAAGTGTGCACAACATTTTTTTTTTCTCATTGATTTACATTGTACTCTAAATCAATTGCGGATGTGCAGCGTTTCTGCACCTCAAAAAACGCTGCGGATCTGCAGCAAATCCGCAACGTGTGCACATACCCTCACAAATACTCGGAGATCACTCAGCGTGCATGGGAAAACCCGAGTAACGAGTATACTCGCTCATCACTACTAAAAAAAAAAGCATTTTTTCAAACGTACTTTTCTAACTATCCCTGTTTTTCCCATACAAAATTTTCTTCAAAACCAGGACCCTTGTGTCATTTGTTGTCACACCCTTCATGCAATTAATAGCCTTCTGTGTCTGTACTTTTACACATACTGGTTGCAGCATTACATGAACATCCTAATTATTATATTGATGACTGGACCGTACAATGCAAGCAATTTTTACCATCCACCTTTTGAGTCTCCCCTATTTCCTCATAGATTGTAAGCTTGCGAGCAGGACCCTCATTCCTCTTGGTATCTGTTGATTTATGTGATTATTGTTATTCTGTAATGTCTTCTTGTCTGTACAAGTCCCCTCTAAAATGTAAAGTGCTGTGGAATATGTTGGCACTATAGAAATAGAATAATTATTATTATAATTGTTATAGAGATGAGGAAAATGGTTATGGGCTGAAGAAAGTGTATTGCTAGCACAAGGCACACATTTGTTATTTCCAAAAAGGAAACTTTTAGTAAGCTCCTACCCCCAAATTGAATACATGTGGATGTTGCAGCTGAAAATACAAGCTACTCCATACTTTTATATCCCCACAGCTTGTTTCCCCATTGAGACATAGCATTTTAAACCAATGAGACTGAAAGTTCGTTAAGGTGTGACAGTGCACTTCCATAGCTCGGACTCTAGCTCCATTCTCCACCTAATGCTGCAGCCCTCTAGCTGATTGACAGCTTACACTGCTGTGTGATGAGTGGCATAGGTTCTGATCATTGGGTTAGGCAATGTTCACATGTGCTCAAAGTAGTCCATCAGTTTGGCAGTTGGTAGGAGGAGTAGTTCTTGGTTTCATTTACAAATAGAAACTTCTAATCAAGTGTGAACAGATTGTTAGATTTATAGTTAGACCTTCTGTAAAATGTCTAATTTCATGGTTTTCATTATTATGCCTAAAATGTCTCATTATGAGAGCCTTGTGTCATATTTCTGTACAGCAATAGTTAATGCTAACAAAAGCCTACTTATTGAACATTGTGTTCACGCTGATGAGCATCAGTATTTTTGTATTTAGGATTAGAGCAGTCATTTGAGAGACCAGACTGAAGTTTTGTCTTCCAAACAAAACCTCTCATTTCTCTTTCTGTTAAGCTAATACCGGAATACTGGGTCTATATCATACGTTATTCTTGTTGCTCTCACATCTTTGAACGTTTCACGTGTCTATAGAAAACACTTGTCACATTTTTTTCTGCATAGTTTTTGACTAATTAAAAACTGTGCATTTATTTACTTTATGTACTTTTAGATTGCAACATGCAGCTCTGTGTAGCACTGGCGTTATGTTGTCGGGTTGTAAGGTGAATCGCACTCCAGCTGTGGAAAAACATGAAAAATCCTTGCAGATGTTTATATATGACCAGAGCTGCAAGGTGCTGACCACTGTCATCATACAGTCACTGTGCTATAATATTTTCTGATCAGATTCAGTGTTACGGTGCAATCAGGATCCTTAGCAGTGTGGAATCTCACAAAATGTCAGACTACTTTTATAGGCTCCTAAATCAAGGTCATGTATTGATGCTGAGATTATGTCGGTTGAAGCTGCCACAGTTTTCTACATGTATTCGCGCTGCAGCCCTTCATTCTAAGGATTTTACAGGGTCTCAAATGTTAAACCCTAACTGATATAAAAACTGGGAGATTTGTGGATTCCACCCGCGCTGTCTGAAGGTGGTCGATACAGTTAGGTGTTCTACAGTGGGCAGCTGCTCCAGGAGCCCTGTGCACTTTCTGTACTGTTCAGCGGGTGGTGGTCCAGATGTCCTACCCAGGGTCTCAGAACTAATGCACTGTCAGGATGCAGCAAACCCATGACTTTAATATATAGCCTTTGCAGCTGGCAGATTCTTCTAAATTGAAGCATGTTCAGTCCTTTAGTCAGAATTTTCATAAAGTCCAGAAAAGGTCTAATTGAAGGAGTCTTGCGGAGGTCATGCCATTCCCATGCTGGTAGCGTAGCAGAAAGCAGACAATCACAGTGCTGCTTCACAAAGCTCTATTGGCCTCTTATCTGCAAACAGTATTAAATTGCATTGCACGCCTATTTTCTTTGAAGCGCTGGGTACATCAGACCCAATCCATCCAATTAATCTTCTGGAAATATTGTTGTGAGACAAGCCTAAAGATGAGTAGCTATACTGCTGGTTAGTGGCATAGACATTATTTGTAGTGTTAGACTAATGCCTATTATTTATTACATTTTTCCACTATCAGTACACAAATGTAATAATTTTCCAGATTGTCGATACATACGGTAGTTTGATCCTGGTGTGCTGTGTCAGGTTTGGCGATTGATAGCGGTCAGACCTATAGATTATATTATGTCATGATATAAAGTTGCTGTAGAATGTATGCCCCTTGCAGCATATATCTCCCATTCTCACATTAAAGAAAATATATTTATAATGTGTTTGCTGCATTTATATTCATATTGCCTTTTGCTGCCTCCTAGCAAAGCAGTAAATCATTTCTGTGTATCATAAGTAAATGGCATTACTAATAACATGGTGAATTACTTTGTGGGGGATTTTCAGATCTTGTCTTGTCATTATTAATTATACTGCAGTTGGCTTCCATAAAACCTGTCTAAGGAATATTTTATTGATCTCTACAGAAACATTGCGTTCTGCAATAACTGTTTGTCATGATTTCTTAGTAGGCAGATTTTCGACTTTTACTGATTTTACCTTAGAGCGGCACATAAACTTTTCTTTAAATAACAATATTGCTTTGTACATTTCTTCAGACTAATCAGCTTTACAACCATTAGTGGTTGATGTAAAATCCAGATAAGAAAGCTGTTGATTAAAATATTGTTCAATAAGTTAAAAAAAATGACACAAGTCCAGCAAACCAACCTATTTTTTTACAGTACCAATCCAAAGAATGACGACAACTCCAGCTCCTGATAAATTCAGTGAATCAGGGACTCATCTCAGCATTGTTGTACTTATACTGATACTGGTCAGTCTAATCTGTGGTCACTATGTCAAAGTGCAGGAAGAGCTGAGCAGCTTCATATATAGTTTTTGGGAAAAGACTCAGTATAACTTGGAATTTTTTAATTCTGATTTTCTCATTCTAAGATTAGGAGTCCAGTGGGTGGTCCTACTCACTGATTGACAAGTATCTCCTTATACACTCATACAAGAAAGGCTACCAATCACTAGCAGGGCATTTAACTGGGGCGTTAATCCCAGAGTGAGCATAAATGTAAATAAATTTATTACAAGCTGACGAAAGTAAATCGACAACTCTTTCAGACCAGGGATTTTGGAGTTGGTTTAAAAAGTAGGGTCCCAAGATGCAAATACAAAAGCGGGACACTGCACACAAATTGCCAGTGGTAAACAGAAGTTATATTGTAAGGCAATCCACACTATGTGATATGTTTTAGTGTAAGGAATAATGAGCTGCTGGCATCTCATAGCACTAAAAGAACCGCAACCTCCGTCACATTAGAAGTGCGGCATGCATTTTAGCAGAAAATACACAAGTTACAGAGGTGACAAAAAACATATTTTTAGTCGAAGATGAGCTAAGCCCACCAGCATCAGGGGCTTATCTACAGCATTCTGTAGTGCGCAGGCGCCGGGCCTCTCTGATCTTTCCCGGCGCCTGCGCACTGCAGTACTTTGCTCTGCCCTCAACAGGGCAGACAAAGTACGCCTGTGACGGAGCCGCAGTGTGAAGACAAGAAGAGAACGTCATCGTAAGAAGATGGGAGGCCCCGGACCGTGACGCCCATCGGACCGCAGCATGACCACCACTGGGTGACTATAATATAACCTGTTTTTCTCATCTTTCAGGTTACATTGGGGGCTTATCTACAGCATTACAGAATGCTGTAGATAAGCCCCTGATGCCAGTGGCCTTAGCTCACCTTTGATTTTGGGGGTGACAGGTTCCCTTTAATTTAAACATTCATTTATTCGGACTCCCATGACAGCACTACGAGAGAGGGGATCCGCCCTTCAGGAACAGGAAACCTACAGATACAAAAGGGCGGCACCTCTCCCATGCATCAGTTGGTTTCCTGGTCCTAAAGGGACTGGATCCTACAGAAGATTTTCTACAGGAATTCCAGGCCAGCCGGCCGATTCAGGTAGCGAGGGGGTCTCCTACCTCGGTCGGTGCGGGGTACCTGATGCGGTCACGGTGGTCCTGGCAGGGCTGCACGGCTGTGGCCTAATCAGCAAGGAGCGGTCGCCAGGGGGTTTCCTGTCTCTGGAGCCAGCGTGCGGTAAGTATATCGGGTCCTCCCTCCCTCGAGTGCTGTGGGGCTCTGATGGGGCGGCAGCGTCTAGGTGGCGCCGGCCGGAGTGCAGCTGGCTGGCCTCAGCGTTCCACGATGCTTGCAGCACTGACAGGAAGCGCTGTGAACTGTGGTGACGTCAGAAGGTGGAGCCGGCGACGACTTCCTGGTCGCGGGGCTCCTGCGCATGCGCGGGAGCTCCAAGATGGCGGCGCTCACCGGAGATTGCACGCCGCTCTCCCTCAGGGCCTCGGGTGATTCCCTACAGCTACGGGGGAGGTGGAAAATCCGGACAGGCGCTGAGCAAGGTGTGCTGACCGAAGGAGGGGCTATATAAGAGAGCTCCAGCTGCGTGTTCCCTGCTTCTGGCTCCAAATTGCTGAAGATGGAGTCTGATCAAGATCAGCAGGTTTTGCTGCTGGATGAAGCATCCCAGAAGCCTAAGGAGAAGGAACACGAGAGAAGGAGCGATGGATCTGGCCGCAAAAGCTCCTCCAGACAGGGGTCTGGAGTATCAGCTAAGAAAGATCCCCCTCGTACTTCGGTATCTCTCTGGGTGTGGGCAACCACTGGTAAATGATCTTCGAGAAAGTTCACTCGTGACTAGTCTCCCCTCATATGTTTTTGCACAGGGAAGAAAAATGTCAGTAAGTCGAAGCATAGAGAATGTGCCATCTGCGGGCTCCCTTGCCTGACTCACACCCTAAAAAACTATGTGACCCCTGTATCCAGCAGACGGTGAAGTCTTGGAAAGGGGGAGGGGATATGGCATTTAGATCTTATAGACTAGTCTGCCTTACTTGCCCCCTCAGGTAGCGGAAGAATCCTCTTCTATTGCGGCCAGTCTGAAGGAAATGGTTAGAATGGAGGTCAGACAGTCCATTAAGAACCTTTCACAAGCAGGAGGCTCTAAGCAAAAAACTCAGTGGACATCCGATTCATCTGAGGATAAGGACAAGAGCGGAATCTCAGACGATTCAGCAGCATCATCCTCCTCTTCTGAAGAAGACGCTGCTCATTTTTGTTTACCCATAGAGAGGGTAGATAAATTAATAAAGGCAGTCAGAGGCACTATGGGTATAACGGAGCCCAAGCCTCAGCTGTCCAAACAACAAATGATGTTCAGTGGACTACAGCAAAGGAGGCGTAGAGTTTTCCTTCTGAATGAGAAAATACAAGGGCTTATTAACAAAGAGTGGAAAAAACCTGAGAAGAAAGGGTCTTTACCGCCAGCGCAGAAGCGTAGATATCCTTTTGATGACCCAGCAGTCAACAATTGGGAGAAAGCCCCTAAACTGGATGCGGCGATTGCCAAGGTGGCGAAGCGATCCTCTCTCCCATTTGAGGATATGGGAACTCTTAGAGACCCCCTGGATAGGAAGGTGGACACCTTCCTAAAAGGTACTTGGGAGATGGCAGCTGGCTCCTTAAGACCTGCAGTGGCGTCGACCTGTACGGCAAGGTCAATGATGGTCTGGTTGGACCAATTGGAGGAACAGTTAAAACAGGGAGCCTCTAGAGACTCTATACTCGCAGCATTACCAGTGATTCAGGAAGGGGCGTCTTTTTTGTCAGACGCTTCCATTGATTCCGTTAAATTGGCAGCCAGAGCAGCAGGACTCTCTAATGCTGCTAGAAGAGCCCTATGGTTAAAATGCTGGCCTGGGGATATGCAAGCGAAAGCAAAGCTCTGTGCTATCCCTTGTAAAGGTTAATATTTATTCGGACCCACCTTGGATGAACTTTTAGAAAAAGCGGGAGATGACAAAAAGACATTTCCAAACTTATTTGGTTCATATCGTCGTCCCTTCAACAAAAGGAAGTTCAATCGGGGAAGGAAGTGTACCTTCTCACCAGTTAGAAATAGATCCAGATGGGATGATAAACGAAAACGAGGTACAGGACTCATGTTTCGTCATTCTTCAACAGAAAGAAAAAACAGGATCAATGACTTGCAATTCCCGTGGGGGGGAGATTGTTAAATTTCTCTGCAGAATGGTCGACAATCACAAACAGTGTTTGAATAAAAAACACTATATCTCAAGGACTTAAACTCGAGTTTATTCATACTCCACGAAATAAATGTAAGTTAACCCCCTTGCGCCATCTCTCACTGAACAATCTGCATTAGAAGAGTAAGTAATGTGCTCTAAAAACGTCCTAGTAGACGCTCCGCATTCTCAGGAAGGGAAAGGGTTTTACTCTCCCCTATTCCTGATACAAAAACCTGATAAGACTTTTAGAACTATTATAAATCTTAAAGGTCTCAATAAATTTTTGGTGAAACATACTTTTAAAATGGAATCCATTAATTCAGCAGTAAAAATTCTTTTTGACAACTGTTTTCTGATAGTAGTGGATTTAAAAGATGCCTACTATCATGTACCTATTCATGCAGATTACCAGCAATACCTGAGGGTAGCAGTGTTAATGGGGGGAACAATTCGACATTTTCAGTTCACAGCACTTCCCTTTGGGATAACTTCTGCCCCTAGGGTATTTACAAAAATAATCGCTGAAGTCATGGCACATTTAAGAGAATCGAATATCCTTATAATCCCCTACTTAGATGATTTCCTCATTGTGGGAAATTCGGTAGATCATTGCCTGTCACAATGGGAAATTACTAAAACTAAATTAGAACACCTAGGTTGGGTCATAAACTTCGAAAAATCTAAATTACAGCCCCTAAATGTTCAAAAATTCCTGGGGTTACTGTTAAATTCAAAAACATAACAGTGTCTTCTCCCTATAGAGAAATTGGAACAGATTCAGAATCAAGTGTCGAGAGCAATTAATACACCCTCCATGACGCTTTGACAAGCAATGTCCGTACTAGGCTCACTCACATCATGCATTCCAGCAGTTGAATGGGCTCCGTTTCATACCAGAACTCTACAAAAAGAAGTCTTATTCTATGACAAAGCTTTATGGGGCACTTTAAATGAAAAATTAACGTTGGGGTCAATAACATTAGAATCCCTTAACTGGTGGCTAGATAAACAAAATTTATCAGTAGGGGTTCCCTGGATAATAGATGTTACCCGGGTAATAACCACAGATGCCAGCTCTTCGGGGTGGGGAGCCTACATGGGAGACATGGTGGTCCAGGGACAATGGGAACCCTTCACAACATTCTCATCCAATCAAAGAGAGTTGTTGGCGGTTGAATTAGCTGTTAAAAAAATATCTGCAGGGCCAGCACGTCAGAATCCTATCGGACAACAGAGTTGCAGTCGCTTATATAAACCGCCAAGGGGGAACACGTTCCGAAACGTTAATGCAGATCACAGATCGCTTGTTCCGGATGGCAGAGTCAAATTTTCGATCTTTGACGGCTCTTCACATCAAAGGGAAGGAAAATATGACAGCAGATTTCCTCAGCCGAAATATACTAAAGCAAGGAGAATGGTGTCTCAACGAGGACATTTTCAATCATATTGTCCACAGATGGGGTCAGCCAGTGGTGGATCTGTTTGCCACCAAAAGCAACAAAAAAGTAAAAAAAATTTGCTCTCTAAATCCCAGGGAGAATCCCCTGGCGGTGGATGCATACCTAATAAAATGGGATTTCCCACTGGCCTATGCGTTCCCACGGTTGAACCTGTTACCTCTAGTGGTGAGGAAAATCAGGGAAGATCGAGCAAAAGTCATCCTTATTACCCCCTTTTGGCCCAGAAGAACATGGTTTGCCTCGCTCAGGACAATGTCAGTATCAGCTCCCTGGGTACTACCAGAGATCCCGAACTTACTTTCTCAAGGGCCGATCTTCCATCCACAAGTGACATCGCTCCATTTAACGGCTTGGAGTTTGAACGGTCACTGTGGTAGATAGAGGTTTTTCTCCAAACTTGGTAGAAACGCTCCTAAAGAGTAGAAAGCAAATAACTACGAGAATCTACTCTAGGACCTGGAGGAAGTTCTTAATCTGTTCAAAATTTAATATCCAAGAAGGGGTACCGATACATCAGATTTTAGAGTTTCTGCAGAAGGGGTTGGAGTTAAAGCTCTCTACTAGTACCCTAAGAGTGCAGGTTTCAGCCCTGGGTGCCCTATTTTCCTGTAATATAGCTAACAACTATTGGATAGCGAGATTTATTAAAGCGGTTAATAGATCTAGACCAATACATAAAGACAGAACGGTTCCGTGGGATCTAAATTTAGTTCTGTCATCTTTAACAAAACCCCCCTTTGAACCTCTACAGGATGCCTCAATTAAAATGTTGACCCTTAAGACAGCTTTTCTAGTTGCCATAACCTCAGCTCGCAGGATGGGGGATATCCAGGCGCTTTCTAGACTTCCTCCATACACGGAATTCTTATCAGAGTGGTCCTTAAACCGGATCCAGCATACCTACCGAAGGTAGCGACACGATTTCATAGATCACAGGAGATAGTCTTGCCAGCTTTTATTCCTAATCCTTCTAATCCTAAAGAGCATGAGCTCCATACGTTAGATGTTAGGAGATCTCTTTTGCAGTATATCTCAGTCACCGATATTTGGAAGAAAGATAATGCACTGCTTCTTTCCTTCCAAGGTCTGAGGAAAGGGTGTAGAGTATCAAAGTATTCACTAGCTAAGTGGATTAGGGAGGTTATCTCTCTGGCTTACACAGCAGGTGGGGGGCCGACTCCGCAGAATCTGAAGGCACATTCCACCTGGGCCATGGCATCATCTTGGGCAGAAAGATCTGGAGTGTCAGTGGAACAGATATGTAAGGCGGCCACATGGTCATCCCCTTCCACCTTTTTTAAGCACAATCGGTTGGATTTGGGGTACTCTTCTGATCTCACCTTCGGGTTAAGGGTGCTACAAACTATAATCCCTCCCTAAGGTAGCTTACATCATTGTAAATCTCTCGTAGTGCTGTCATGGGAGTCCGAATGAAGCATTAAGCTACTTACTGGTAGCGGCATTTTTCGGAGGCCCATGACAGCACCCTTAGTTCCCTCCCTATTCACGTGGGGGTTGCACTTCCTGAAACTGTTTATATGTATTTAATGAGATATATAGATCTCATGTGTGGTGTCTAGCTACATTGTAATAAAATATTTTTTGGTTTAAACTGTGTGCCACTAACCGCGGTAGTCCTCTCAGGCTCTGAAATACAACTGATGCATGGGAGAGGTGTCTCCCTTTTGTATCTGTAGGTTTCCTGTTCCTGAAGGGCGGATCCCCTCTCTCGTAGTGCTGTCATGGGCCTCCGAAAAATGCCGCTACCAGTAAGTAGCTTAATGCTTTCTAGGTCGAATGTTACTTGAAGTCATTGAGTTCACCAGTAATAAACCACATTGTATATCAAGCTGGTTCCAACTTTCTCAATGAGTGGCTTACGGATCAGCTTTAAGGTGCAGGCCCACAGCTGTATAACAGACTTACCTCTGTGCAGTGTCATTAATTAACAGTGGTCCACGGCTAGTCCAATGACCGCAGGCAGGGAGAGCAGAGACAATTAATCTTAGTTTTTAATATTGACAAAAGGAAACCACACTCACCATTGCTTCTTAAAAAAGGTTAATGTCCTTTATTACATGTGGCGGGACAATCCTTAAACATGCAGGGGGAGCGGGGAAGTGAAGGAGAACAACAGTCGTTTTGCACCTATCCCAGCGCTTCTGCAGGTCCAAACACTGTCACTGTCGTCTAATCACCCTACTCCATGATTGCCTCTGTTTAGTACCCTGTAACCTTCTGTTTAGTCATTAGTGCTGATTTTTTTTCTATTTTCTTTAACTAAGGCTATGTGTGCACGTTGCATATTTGTTTGCAGAAATTTTTGCATCTCTTGGCAGAAAAACGCAGCTGGAAATACCTGCTTTTTATTCATTTTTTATGCATTCTTGCATGCCTTTTTTCATACGCTTTTGTAAATCCATAGAGCTAAATAAAGATATATTATTTAAAAAAAAATTGTGATGTAATCTCCTTGTTCAACCTCGTCAGCCAGATACCCTCATTAATATTAAATAAAGACACACACACACACACACACACACACACACACACCAGACCATGTAGGAGCATTAACATAATTAACCTACATATGCTGTAACAAAAAAGCAACTATCTGAAATCTGCTTGAAATGCAATATCTGTTTATTTTTCAAAAGATAAAAAAATATTGTGTGCACACGTTTCATGGGTACACACACACAGTCAGGCACACACACACAGAGACACATGCACATATTCTCTGCCCAACACAGAGACGCACGCACATATTCTCCGCCCACACACAGAGACACACGCACATATTCTCCCCACACACTCTTCCTCCTTCTGACATAATTTCCCTTTGACAAATCGCAACATTTTTGGCAGCAAATGCGCAGCAAATAAGCAAACCTTTTTACACCTGCATTTTTGCTGCAGATTTGACTGACTCAATTGAAATCAATGAGTCAAAAACGCTGTAGAAACACAAAAAGAATTGACATGCTGCGTAAAATAAAATGCTGCAAATATGAACAGAAATTTATGGCTCATGTGCATAACGCTTCAGGATGTCATTGAATTACCTTGCTTTAGTATTCCATTGCGTATTTGGCGCATTTGCGCACGTAAAAAAAATGCCACAAAACCGCATCATGTGCACATAGCCTAAATCTGATTTAATTTAGCCAATGTTTCTGTCACAAACAGTGACCCCTGTTTCCACCCATCTTGTTTTTCCCTTGTTTTATTGTATATTTTCTATTCTTTAGAATATTTGCATCTGATACATTTATGACTTATACACTGTACAGTTGCACGTAAAAGTTTGGGCACCCTGGTTTCAAAATTACTGTTATTGTGAACAGTTAAGCAGTTTGAAGAAGAAACAACCTCTAAGAAGAGATAAAGTTAAAGGGAATCTGTCACCCCATTTTTCGCCTATAAGCTGCGGCCACCACCATCAGGACCGCCCGGAAGCCGACCGGACCGCATCGGGACCGCCCCTGGGGGAGTATAATCTAACTTGTTTTCCTTATCTTTCAGGTTACATAGGGGGCTTATGTACAGCATTACAGAATGCTGTAGATAAGCCCCTGATGGCGGTGGCCGCAGCTTATAGGCGGAAAATGGGGTGACAAATTCCCTTTAAATATGACACATTTTCTTTGTATTTTAGACTATAATACACTGCTTAAAAAAATAAAGGGAACACTAAAATCCCACATCCTAGATATCACTGAATGAAATATTCCAGTTGTAAATCTTTATTCATTACATAGTGGAATCTGTTGAGAACAATAAAACCTAAAAATGATCAACGTAAATCACAACTAATATACCACGGAAGTCTGGAGTTGGAATGATACTCAAAATCAAAGTGGAAAATGAAGTTACAGGCTGATCCAACTTCAGTGGAAATGCCTCAAGACAAGGAAATGATGCTCATTAGTGTGTGTGGCCTCCACGTGCCTGTATGACCTCCCTACAATGCCTGGGCATGCTCCTGATGAGGCGGCAGATGGTCTCCTGAGGGATCTCCTCCCAGACCGGGACTAAAGCATCCGCCAACTCCTGGACAGTCTGTGGTGCAACGTGACATTGGTGGATGGTGCGAGACATGATGTCCCAGATGTATGCAATCGGATTCAGGTCTGGGGAATGGGCGGGCCAGTCCATAGCTTCAATGCCTTCATCTTGCAGGAACTGCTGACACACTCCAGCCACATGAGGTCTGGCACTGTCCTGCATTATGAGGAACCCAGGGCCAACCGCTCCAGTGTATGGTCTCACAAGGGGTGTGAGGATCTCATCTCGGTGCCTAATGGCAGTCAGGCTACCTCTGGCGAGCACATGGAGGGCTGTGCGGCCCTCCAAAGAAATGTTACCCCACACCATTACTGACCCACTGCCAAACCGGTCATGCTGAAGGATGTTGCAGGCTGCAGATTGCTCTCCACAGCGTCTCCAGACTCTGTCACGTCTGTCACATGTGCTCAGTGTGAACCTGCTTTCATCTGTGAAGTACACAGGGCGCCAGTGTTGAATTTGCCAATCCTGGTGTTCTGTGGCAAATGCCAAGTGCACGGTGTTGGGCTGTGAGCACAACTCCCATCTGTGGACGTCGGGCACTCAGACCATCCTTATGGAGTCGGTTTCTAACCATTTGTGCAGACACATGCACATTTGTGGCCTGCTGGAGGTCATTTTGCAGGGCTCTGGCAGTGCTCCTCCTGTTCCTCCTTGCACAAAGGCTGAGGTAGTGGTCCTGCTGCTGGGTTGTTGCCCGCCTACCGCCCCCTCCACGTCTCCTTGTGTACTGGCCTGTCTCCTGGTAGCGACTCCAGCCTCTGGACACTGCGCTGACAGACACAGCAAACCTTCTTGCCACAGCTCACATTGATGTGCCATCCTGGATGAGCTGCACTACCTGAGCCACTTGTGTGCGTTGTAGAGTCTGTCTTATGCTACCATGAGTGTGAAAGCACAACCAACATTCAAAAGTGACCAAAACATCAGCTAGAACGTGTCATGATCCGTTCCAGGGTTTATTAGTGTCTGCCCTTTTTGGACGGATCATGTCAAGGGTTAACTTTGCTCTGCCTCGTTCTGGGTTCAGGTTGGCTATTTAGCTCCCAGGAATCTTGCTGGCAGTGTCAGCTATAGTTCTGTCTTCGGCTTGTGAACCTGACTCTGGAAACCCTTGGTTTGTCCTGCTGTGAACCCTGACTTGTCCTGTGTCTGTTATCTCCCTCTGTCTGCCCTTTCCCTGCGTTTGTCTGTTCTGCTTGATTCCCTGATTCTGATCTCCTGGCTTGGCTATAGACTCTGTTTGGATTTGTCCCTTTTGTACCATATTTTGCTCGTCCCGGTTAACTGATCTCTTGCTGCGTCCTGACTATCCTTTCTGTTTTAATCCTTTTGGTACTGACGTGTTATCTTGTGCCCTGACTCGGCTTTTTCTGGCTACTCTCTTGCCACTTGGTGGCATCTGTTCAGCTGCTCAGTGTGTGCAGTCTCGTTTCCCGATAAAGCTCCCCCTGGTGAAGGTTGCGCTGTACTACACCGTTGCTGCATGACAGAACGCACCGGTATTGAGATGTGGTCCCCACCTGCAGAACCACTCCTTTAGGCCGGTTTCACACGTCAGTGGCTCCGGTACGTGAGGAAACTGTCACCTCACATACCGGAGCCACTGACCCGTAGACCCATAAAAATCAATGCATCTGTGCAGATGTCATTGATTTTTTGCGGATCGTGTCTCTGTGCCAAACACGGAGACATGTCAGTGTTCGTGGGAGCACACGTATTACACGGACCCATTAAAGTCAATGGGTCCGTGTAAAACACGGACCACACACGGACCTTCTCCGTGTGCAGTCCGTGTGGCGTGCAGGAGACAGCGCTACAGTAAGCACTGTCCCCCCCCACATGGTGCTGAAGCCGTGATTCATATCTTCTGTGAAGCAGCGTTTGCTGCATAGAAGATATGAATAATAGTGTTTAAAATAAAGATCTATGTGTCCGACACCCTCCCACCCCCTGTGCGCCCCCCCCGCTGTTCTGAAAATACTCACCCGCTTCCCTCGTTGGCTGTCGATGCTTCCTGGTCTGGCCGCGCCTTCTACTGTATGCGGTCACGTGGGGCCGCAGATTAGAGTCATGAATATGTGGCTCCACCTCCCATAGGGGTGGAGCCGCCTATTCATGACTGTAAATGAGCGGCCCCACGTGACCGCATACAGGAGAAGATGGGGCCAGACCAGGAAGCAGCGACAGCCAACGAGGGAGCGGGTGAGTATTTACAGAACAGCGGGGGGGGCGCACAGGGGGTGGGAGGGCGGCGGACAGATAGATCTTTCTTTTAAACACTATTATTCCTATCTTCTATGCAGCAAACGCTGCTGCACAGAAGATATGAATCGCGGCTTCAGCACGATGTCAGAAGAAGAAGTGTATAATTGGGTGTCATCAGCATAGAGGTGAAACTGGAAACTAAATCTACTGATTGTTTGTCCAATAGGGGCAGTATACAAAGAAGACGAGGGAGGCTAGGACTGATCCTTGAGGAACCTCAACAATAAGGAGAAGATGAGAGGAGGAGGAGCCAGAAAAAGATACATTGAAGGAGCAGTCAGAGAGGTAGGAGGAGAACCAGGAGAGAACGGTGTTCTTGAGGCCGATGGAGCAGAGCATAATGAGGAGGAGCTGGTGATCCACAGTGTCGAATGCTGCAGAGGGATCCAAGAGAATTGAAAAGGGTCGAGAAGAGAGTTATCTGAGAGATAGCGGATAAGACGGGAGTGGACCAGGCGTTCAAGGAGTTTAGAGATGAAGGGAAGATTAGAGACAGGTCTATAGTTAGCGGCACAGTTTTGGTCGAGGGATTTTTTTAAAGTAATGGATGTATGATGGCATGCTTAAATGAGGAGGGAAAGATACCAGAAGAGAGAGGTTGAATATTTTTGTTAGGTGAGTGGTGACAGCAGAGGAAAGCGACTGTAGGCGATGTGACGGAATAGGGTCACTGGTGCAAGTAGTAATGCGAGAAGATGCAAGGAGCCTAATTACTTCTTCCGTGACTGGTTTCAAATCAAAGAGTGAGCTAGGTGCAGTGGAGGAGGGAGGACAGTGCATGGTATGAGGGGATTGGGAGAAAATTTACTGTCGAATATGGTCAATTTTTTCTTTGAACTAATTGGCCAGATTGTCGGTGCGGAGATCCATGGTTGGGGCTTGCACTCTTGAGTTGAGTAGGGAATGAAAAGCGATGTTTAGGGTTATTGGATAGTGAGGTGATGAGGGTGTTAAAATAGGTTTGTTTGGATAGGTGAAGGGCCGTGTTGTATGTTTTAAGCATAAACTTATAATGGATGAAATCTTCGGTTAGATTGGATTATATCCAAAAACGTTTGGCGCACCTGAAATACCGCTGCAGGAAACATGTTTGCAGCGTGTGCCAGGGTTGTCACAGTCTGTGCCAAGTTCTATATATAGGAGGTGCGGTTTCATCCAGGGCACTTTGCAGTGTTTCATTGTAATGCTTCAGTGCAGAATCTGGACATGAGAGGGAGGAGATAGGAGCCAATGACGACTGCAAGTTCTTCATAAGTTTCTGGGTGTTAACGGCCTGTATATTTCTAGAAATGTGGAAAGTGGGGGTGATCTGAGCGGGATGGCAGTTCTTGATACAGAATGAAAGAAGGTTGTGAGAACGAAAGAGAGGAGTTTGTAAAATTATACACTAAGTAAAGCAGGGAGAAGACCAAGTCGAGGGAGTTACCATCTTCATGCGTAGGAGAGTTAGTAAGCTGTGAATAATCTAACCGTTTTTCTATAGCCTAAAACATTTTGGATGTATTTATTGTTGGTCCCATTTCTAATGTAATTGATTAGTTCCCTAAGCCCTCCACACCTCCGCTCATCCTTATTTAATCTATGTCTTGCCTTGCTATTGCTTTGATTCCATATTTCCCATGGGGTTTAATAACCATGCTTCCAGGCTGCTAACGGTAGGTGTTACATCTGTGTTACAAAGATTTCCCAGTATAACTTGATAAATTCTGAGAAAAGTTAAATAAAAATAATAAAACAAAGGTTATGCCTGTCACCTTGGTAATTCTTCTAGAACTCATAACCATGTCTTTATTTTATCTGGAGGCTTTTTAATAAAAACAGACTTTGCTGCAGCTACCAAAATACTTATGACTTGTAAAACTGTCTAGAAAAGGCCTAAAGGGGTCAGTAATACCGGATTTCAAAGATCAAAAAAGACATGTAGATATTTGTCTTCAGTGTGAGCACATATATTGAATAAAGGCTAACAAGATCTGGTGTGAAACGGAGATAATGATCAAATATAGGAACAGAAAAAAATAAATGATGTTGTGGGTTGGGAGCAGAGAAATAGTTTAGTCGGCAGTTTGAAATTACATTCTTTTATGACAATTCCGAACAAGTGTTTTCTTTAGTCCACTAAAATTTGCTCAAAGGAATATTTTGCTCAGAATGGTCAAATTCTCCTATTACTCATGGAGGTAAAAATATTGTAGTTCTTTGAGCTATGCATGCTGTTTCATTTTAGAACTTTCAATATTGCGTGTGTGCTTTATCGTAATGGTATTTTTTCTATATCAATATGTCTAACATAGCTAATATACTGCAGGTCCCATGTTCTTGGTGCAGATTGCCTATATGTAGATACTACACACAGGATGTGAACTGGACTGTCAGTGAATACTAAATCAACCATGTCTTTATATACCGTTACATCCCAGAGTCAAGTGCAGCTGTGATAGAACCCTGCAAGGCATAAGATGAGGCCGCCTTAGGCTCTATGGTCCAGCTGTGATGCTTACACACATACTGTATTGCACATGCTCAGTGGTGGACAGGTGTCAGCATGGGTGCTCTAGTCTGCAAGCTGCAATGACGGCTGTGACACCTTTCTGACATAGCCAGCAGTAACATTTTCAGCTCTTTTGTAATATTGGATGTTACAGTCTAGCCTTTGCCCCTCCATGTGCCGCTTTATTGGTTATCCTACCTTTGATTCTAGTAGGTGCTAACTACTGCATTCCAACACACAAGAGCTGCTGTTTTTTAGATCTCTGACACAATCAGAACCATTGTCAATATTGCTAGAAATCCTTCCACTTAACGTTTTTGCTTCTGAATTCTCAACTTCAAGAACTGATGGTTTACTTGCCGACCTATACATTACACACAAAATATATACAAAAAGGTGCACCATCCATTACATAAATGAATACAACCCCTGTATCGTAATCAATGGCCTTTATAGCCCCAGTTAAAGGGGTTGTTGGTCCAAAATAAGTACAGTCACCCTGTGTGACTGCAAACCTTATGAATCCCCCCAGCACTGTGGGGATTCGCCGACTTCTGCTCCGGGAATGGCGGTGATGCATGCGTTATGCATGCTCACGGCCAGAACCCGACTAGTGGGCCCGGCATCTCTTCATAATGGCTCTATACAAGTGTATGGAGCGAGGCTGCACCCACTAGTCGGACCCTGGCCACAAGTATGCATAACGTATACATATTCACTGGTCCCGACTCCGAAAGTTGCAAATCCCGACAGCGCACAGTGCGTGCTCTGGGGGGATTCATAAGTCTGCAGTCAAACTGAGTGACTGCAAGCTTATTGTTTTGGACCAGACATCCCCTTTAATACTAGGTGGTTTGGAATACTGCCAAATTATATAACCATTGATTGTAGCCTGTGCGATGTTCTCAAAAAATAAACACCCTGGGTATCAATCAACGTATTTACAATTGAATTCTGGATTAAATCACCTTAATAAGTCACAATATTTTTGCACAACTGTGAAGGTGCTTACAAATATTGCATCACTTGATGTTTACATATATATAGGATGGGGCTATGCTACGCCCTCCCTTCAAATTCATGAAAAGTTAGTGGCATGACTTGCTCGAGAAATGTGATCTATGACAGTCATAACATGCACCAGTTTTCAGGCGAGTACTGTAGAAAATTATTTTGTTGCAGTTTGTCATGTCCATTTTTTTAAAAAACATTATTGAACCTGAGTCAAAAGCGCAAATATGTTTTCCGCCAAATTTTGCATCTTTTTACGCCAAAAAAACTAGTCAAAATGTTTGTTTCATTAGTTTTGTGCAGGTGTCAACCCATGGAACTTTCAGGGTTTGTTGTGTTTAATAGTCATGTAGAACATCATTGTGAGGTCGATTCTCTTAGTTGGCACGTTGTATATAATAAAAATGAAGGTAAAACCCAGTTTACATGAAATGTCATTATGGCCCATAAAACCGAGCAATAGCCAATGATAAATCCACTGCTTATGGTATATATAGCTGCTTCTAAGTAAAATTGATTTTAGCCTCACCATAGGAAAGTATTTCTATAAAATGCATGGCCAAACATCAGCTGGACAGGTAATATTAGTGGCTTGCAATTATTAAAATCGTGATTCAACAGTGCTGCATTCCTTTGATTGTAATCATTGTAACCAGTTTTATCAAAATAAGAGCAGGCTATTATAATTACTTGTTATAGAATTTTAGAAAGGTAAAGGGGCAGTTGCTAAAGAATGTAACACAAATGCTGTTCTGTTGCATCCCTACTTTTTGGAAATAATTTAGCAGTATTATACACAGAAAAGCAAGTAATTAAGCATTTATTATGTATAACTCTGTGGTATTGTGTATTAGTCTAGGTAGATTTACAAAATAGTATATATGGTAAATAAATATATGTAGTATTGTGACTGGTGCAGTGCCATCTTAAACCCCTGCCCCTAAGAAATATCTTAGTCCTTCCTTGGAATGCCAAGGCTTGATAAATGTGTTGTGACAAATTGCCAACATTAATATCTCCATTTGCCTTACACACGCCACTTGCCAGAAGGCATGTTCAAGGTCATGAGAGAGTGCTCTCACTTGTCTTTCAACTTTTTTTCCCCTAGAGTGCAGCACCATGAGCCACTGTGTCATGACCTTTAAGCAAGTTATTTTCCAACTTTAATGGAAAAATAAATATTTTTCACTATCATAATAAACAACAATTATTGATATATACATTTTGCATCACTCCAATATCTATACTTGGAAATTAAATTAATAAGGTTTGTTTTAAATTAAGAAACCACGCTCCCACTGACTCACTTCTTTATAGCATACACATGATAGAAGCGAAAGATGAAGAGTAATAAATAGATAAATGCAAGATGAGACTTCCTTTTGTTACCATGACTGTTCATAGGCACAAAACAGTAATATACAGCATATTGTTTGTAAAATTGTTTTTTTTTTTTGTTACTCTAGAAACTTTGGATAAAGCAGTTAAGTATTGCAAAGGTACACATTCTCTTTAAGTGGGTATTCCCACTTGGCAGGCATTCCTTCTTGAGTGATTGTTCTTCGTCTTTCCACTCGGCTTTTCCAGCTGACGTGTAGGTGCTTGTTCTGAAGTGTGCACGGTTATCACTATACTTGTATATACAGGGGTTGGACAAAATAATGGAAACACCTGGAAACATCAACAAAAGTTAGCTTAATATGGTGTAGGTCCACCTTTTGTGGCTATTACAGCCTTAATTCTCCGAGGTATGGATTCATACAAGGTGTGAATTGTTTCCAAAGGAATTTTAGCCCATTCTGCAGTTAAAACACCCTCCAGTTCTTTGATTGACGATGGCGGCAGAAATCGACGTCTAACGTGAATCTCTAAAATCGATCATAAATGCTCAATAATGTTGAGGTCTGGGGATTGTGGGGGCCAAAAGAGATGCTCAACTTCATTGCAATGTTCCTCGTGTCATGCTTTAACGATTCTAGCTGTATGAATTGGTGCATTATCATCCTGAAAGATGGCGTCCCCCTCCGGGAACAGTGCTTGAACCATTGGATGCACTTGGTCGCCCAAAATGCCTAAATAATCTCAGCTGTTAATTCTTCCATGAAGGGATATCATTGGCCCAGCGGATCTCCACGAAATAGCACCCCAGATCATCACAGAACCTCCGCCATGTTTTATGGTTGGGAGAAGGCAGTCTGGATGTAATGCTTCTTTCGGCTGTCTCCAAACGTACACTCGGCCGGAGGTCGGAAATAGGGTAAACGATAATTCGTCTGAGAATATTACATGTTTCCACTTCTCGAGGGACCAATTCTGGAGGTTTCTACACCACTCTAAACGCTTGGAAACATTTGTCATTGAGAGCAGCGGTTTTCTAATTGCAGCTCTTCCGTGGAATCCAGATTTGTGCAGCTCTGGACTAACCATTTTCGTGGAAACTGGGTTCTGTAGGTGTTCATTGAGCTCAGCAGTGATTTTCGGAGCCGTGGTCTTGCGATCCTCTCTTACAATTCGCTTTAGAGTCCGACGGTCTCTCTCAGTCAACTTTAACTTTCGGCCAGACCTGTGCTTTGCTGCGGACGTTTTTCCTTCTCTTTCAAACGCAATCATTATTTTGGAGACTGTACCTCTTGACACGCCAAACTTTCTGTTACACTAGCGCGGTTTGATGTTTTCATTTGTACCATTTTTTTTTTACATATGACCTTTTGATTGCTGTTTTTTGTGAGTCAGTATGATGAAAAAGTTAAATTTTTGGCGTCTTTTTATTTTTTACAGAGTTCATCAAATATAATAAATAACGTGCCAATTTTGTAGAGCGGGTCATAACTGATGCGGCGATACCAATTATGTGGGGTTTTTTTTGTTTATTTTTGTTTTATCACAAACGCTGTGTTTTGAGTGGCGAAGTGGATTTTACTGATTTCTGTGCACTTTTTATGTGATTTTTTTATTCTTTTACATATTTGATTTTATTTGTTTTTATTTTTCTACTTTGTCCCACTGTCTGACATATATAATTTTCAATTTGAGTACTTGTCTCATACACTGCAGTACTAATGTACAGCAGTGTATGAGACTGTCAAGTGTCAGAAGTTTATAACGTAGAGACTTGAAAATAAAAAATCACTTTTTTCCCACAAAAATTTTTTTTAGTCCCAAATTTTTTATTCTCACATGGTAACAGGAGAAAATGGATCCCAAATTTTGTGGTGCAATTTATCCTGAGTATGAAGATACAATATGTGATGAAAAACTACTGTATGGGTGCACAGCAGGGCTCAGAAAGGAACGAGTGATGGAACTTAGATTTTGATGGAATGGTCTGCAGATGTCATTTCGTTTTTGGCGAGCCCTTGATGTGCCTAAACAGTGGAAACCCCCCAAAATGATCCCGTTTGGGAAACGAGACCCTTGACGGAATCTATCTAGGTGTGTCATGAGCTCCTTGAACCCACAGGTGCTTCACATAATTTTACAACATTGATCTGAAGAATGAAGAAAAAATATTTTTCACCCAAAAATGTTGTTTTAGCCCCCAATTTTTTCATTTTAATAAGGGTACCAGGAGCAAATGGACTCCGAAATTTGTTGTGCAATTTCTCCTGAGTACACCAATACCCCATATGTGGTTGAAAACTACTTTTGAGGTACAGAGCAAAGTCCAGAAGGGAAGAGGCGCCATATTGGAGTTCAGATTTTGCTGGACTGGTTTGAGTGTGCAGAACAGCAGAACCCCCCCATAAGAGACTCTATTTTACAAACTGCGCCTCTCAATGAATTCATCTAGGTGTGCAATGATCATATTGACACCGCAGGTGGGTCACAGAATTTTGTACCATTGGACTGTGAAGAAAAAAATACTTACATTTTTACCACCAAAATGTTGTTTTAGCCCTAGATTTTACAATTTCACACTGGGAAATGGGTAAAATGACAACACAGTTTGTCCCACAATTTCTGCTGAATGTGGAAATGTCCCATATATGGTTGTACAGTACTGCTTAGCCACATGGCGAGACTCTAGAGAGATAGAGCACTATTTGTCTCCTGAAGCGCAGATTTTCCTAGAATAGTTTGCGGACTCCATACACAGAGCCCCTAAGTGCTAGAAGAGCAGAATTCTCCTTCAAGTGATCCCGTTTTGTAAAGGATACCCCTTTGAGAATTTATCTACAGGTCTAGTGACGATTTTTACTCCATGGGCGTTTTCCAGAAACAAGCAGCTGTGGATATTGCTGAGTGAAGATTGCAAACTTGCCATTTGTAGTGACCAGTACATTTTGCATACTTTGTGCTTCTGGAGACATGCATCCGTAAATTAGGCAGGCTCTCATCACTACAAATGCCAAACATGTGGACTCTAAATGTGGTTTAGGCACACTGTGGGGCTCAGTGCGGAGAGGTGCATTTGGAATTTTGCTTTTCCAGAATCTTTGTACTACCAGTAAAGTGGAAGTCCCCTATATTTCCATTGACAGGTGATGGACCTGGGTGGGGACTTGCTTTTTTTGTGGATTGATTTTGAAACCTTTATTAGGGACATTTTACATAACATTTGGGATCACATTTATCCAGCACTCTACGCTGAGCACTTACTTTGGGGTTTCTATCTAGATCTCCAAGTGACATGATTCAGATGACACCCCTGAGGGAACCATTCACAATAATGAGGCAGCAGAGTTACTATGGACTCCATCTGGCCTCTGTTGAGCGTTGTCCTTCTTTTCAAAAGTGCACAAAACTGTGGCCGACCGCACTTTTATGCACGCCTAAAAAGACATACCGCTGGATCATAGGCCAGAGAGCATTCACGGTGACTCCATCTGCCTAATTTATAAGCAATCTTCTGCCAGGTGTTCCGTCTGAATCTCTTATTTCTGAGATTTACTTGTAAACCCCAGTGTAAGCACTCGAGCATTCTTTGGGTGGCTGAATAAGCAAATCAAATAGAGAACAAGACCAACATATCAAAGCTAGTGTGAACAGGCGCCAACCCCAAAAAAATATAAGTTGAAAAAGATAAAGCTTGCACCATTATTTACCAAGAATGATTACTCTAGAGCATTGAACATGCATTACTGCCATAGAAAATAGGAGAAAAGCGCTACATAATGTACACATAAAATATTTATCTGCAAAAATTGCTATGAAAAAATTGAATTTGGCTCACATACATTGGCCAATTTATGCGCGAAGTACCTTCCTTTTTTTCATAGCAATTTTCAATGTTCTAGAGTAATCATTCTTGGGGAAAAAGCAAATCAACAGCAGGTGAAGAATTGGTTTTATTTATTTTTTACGCTGGTCTTCAAGCGATATAAGTGATTAGACGACTTTATATTTTGGGTTAGTGCGAATACTACGATACCAGATTTATATCTGGTTTTTATGTTTGGCTGCTGTCACAAACTAAAAGACACTTTTTTATGCAAAAACTAGCATCGCCATATTTTGAGAGCTTTAAGTTTTCCATATTTCTGCCGACAGCTGTCATGTGCCCCTAACCACCGAGGGTGGAATCCGTGTTTCCCAATCCTGAAAATTCAGAGGAAAGCAAGAGGAGCTGGAAATGTTAGTAAATTGCACTTTATTTTGGTCACAGGGTTGCAGATAGAGACATCAGTAAAATGAACATCTGTTTCACATAAGTAAGCACTTCTTCTGCATGAGCTGGAAGATGGATATGCTCATGCAAAATGGCTATGGCTCATTTTACTTATGTCTCCGTTTGCAACTCTGTGACCGAAATAAAGTGTATTTTACTGAAATTGACAGTGGTGAGTGCCACTCCTCTTGCTTTCCTCTGAATTTTCAGGATTTTGATGTGTAAAATTGACTTTTGGCTTTCAACTGTATTACTAGCTGGTGTACCCCTCTTCTCACAGAGGCTGCATTGGCTATATGTCCACCCCTGCAAATCGTTACACTTGTATTTTTATGTACCGTATTTTACGCTTTGTAAGACGCACTTTATTTCCCCCAAATTTGGGGGGGAAATGTGGGTGCGTCTAACAAAGCGGATATACCGCTTACCATTACAGGCTGGGATGAGGGGGTGTCCGCTACCGCCCGCCGCCGCTGTCGCCCGCCGCCGCTGCCGGGGTTGTCCACTGCTGCCCCGGGTGATGCTGGAGGCTCCGGTGCTGCGGGGGGCTCTGGCGACATTTTGTGAAAGACCAGAGCCCCCCCGGCAGTTCGTCCATGCGTTCCAGTATGACTAACTCCGGGAAAATGGCTGCCGGAATCTCGGGAGATGAGATTTCAGCGCTGAGATCTCATCTCTCGAGATTCCGGCGGCCATTTTCCCGGAGTTAGTTCCAGTATGACTGACTCCGGGAAAATGGCCGCCGGAATCTCGGGAGATGAGATTTCAGCACTGAGATCTCATCTCTCGAGATTCCGGTGGCCATTTTCCCGGAGTTAGTCATACAGGAACGTATGTGAAAGTAACCGTAGGCACTACTATACGTTTGTGGTGCTCAAGTAGGTGCCCAAACCGTACAGAGTTATAGATAAACTTGGCACACACGTGGTCAGATGCAAGTGAATTTAATATAAAGAGAGTACATACAGTATGACGTTTCGGTCATAGATTAGACCTTCATCAATGTACCTCTCATAGAGTATTTCATGGTTTAATTGGGTCAACAGGGGAATAATCCCACTATAAGCCAGGGTCCGTTCAAGGGATATATCTTGAGTGCAGCGATTGTGGGACGCGGTATCCACCGCTCGTCCTGTGTGTATGACACACAGGACGAGCGGTGGATACCGCGTCCCACAATCGCTGCAGTCAAGATATATCCCTTGAACTGACCCTGGAGGTACATTGATGAAGGTCTAATCTATGACCGAAACGTCATACTGTATGTACTCTCTTTATATTAAATTCACTTGCATCTGACCACGTGTGTGCCAAGTTTATCTATACAGGAACGTATGGATGAACTGCTGGGGGCTCTGGTCTTTCACAAAATGTTGCCAGAGCCCCCCACAGCACCGGAGACAGCCCTGGATACAGCCCTGCAGCACTGGAGACAGCCCTGCAGCACCAGAGCCCCCTGCGGCACCAGAGCCCCCTGCAGCACCCCTCATCCCAGCCTGCAGCACAGCAGCCCCCATGCAGCACCGAAGCCCCCCTGCAGACCCCATCATCCCAGCCTGCAGCAATGCTCCACTCCTGCCTCCAGCAACGACCCTGGGTCCCTGATCCACCGCAGCCACAACCCCTGGTAAGCAATAAGACGCATGGATTATAAGAAGCCCCCCCCAATTTATTAAAAAAAGTTTTTTCCTATTTTTCTCCTCAAAATTTGGGGTGCGTCTTATAATCCGGAGCGTCTTACAAAGCGAAAAATACGGTATTTGTTTGTTGACATTTTCCAATTAGTTAGTAGACAACAAGTGAAACCAACGACCATCTTTTTTCAAAGCCATATACCGTATTTCTTACATAATGAACAATCTGGGAGCAGTAGTGCTTACAATGTCGGAATTACTGTATATCTTATGGTAGCACCAAGTCAAAACCATGCAACAGGGAAGATGCTTCAGGTAGTGTAGCATTCACAGCAACAAAAAATATCTTAATCGTATGATAATATTTAGTGCAACAGCCGTAGAAAATTAGAAAGAAAAGGCTTTCTAAAACCTAATTTTTTCATATGCTGTGCAATTTCTTAACAGATGTAAAACCACATAATTAGCTGTAAAGAAAGCATAATAATACCTGTACTCCACTTTTCAAATCACTGTTTTATGTTCTCTAGGAGTCTGATGCCATCCTAATGTCCTCAGTGCTGCAAGTAGCATTTTTTAAACCATAGCCCTCAATTATTATGTTAAGAATATGCCGCCACCGCTGATATTGTAAAATATTTCATGCAGCTTCCATTTTGTATAAGAGACAATTAAGTTACACCAAGTCTATTTTGGTCCTTAACAATAGAGTATATGAGATGCATTATTCTTTTCAATATTTCCATTTCTCTATGCTATGATTGTCACTATAAGTACTGATATTACACCTGCCAGCAATTTAAAAGAAAAGAAAATGTTAAATAGAATTCTAATTTTCATATGCTCGCCTACCAAATGCTTTGCTAAAATTGGAAAAAATTACAAAAGTTGTTAACTATCAGTGTCAGTCTTCCAGTTGCCTTGCTCTACATGAGCTATTTTTGCCTTTGCCGTTTTACATACCATTAAATTTACATTTACAATCCGAAAGAAAAGATAAGACACTGTTAAGGAATGAATCAAAGTGAAACTTAGGGTTTCTACCAAATTGTAAAGTTATCACCCCTTCATGAGTACAGCACATCTCAAAGACAAAAAGGTAGTGGTGTGCATGCTCAACCACCAATCCATGTAGATGGACATTGAAGAGCCCCATTCTCGGCAACATGGAAGGCCCTGTGTTGGCACCCCCAAGGAGCTGCAATTTATCACCTATTCTCTGGGTAGTTGATAACTGTCTAACTAGGTACAATCCCTTCAAATTTCTAAGGCTTAATTTGTTTCACTACCATTCCACCTTTTCTCTTTACTAATTTTTGCTGTTTTAGCAGGTATATAATTCTGTATACTTAACTATAATCAGCAGAAGAAACTAAGTGTTGGACATGTCACTAATTTTCTAAGTATTCGCTCTTGTCACATTTTGTTTTATTTTAAAGCAAGAGCGTATTCTCTTCCTAAATGTGTAGACTTTGATGAGAAAATGTGCCTACTTTTCTACCCAAAAAACTTGTCTATGCCATTGTAGCTGAATGCAACTCCAAACTATTCAAATGAATACAATACTGTAGGCAAAGGGAGTCTGCAGGAAAACTGGATCTTTTTTTCTAATCTCAGGAAATAAGCATCCTAGCTCTCAATCTGCACGTGTCACCTCTGACGGCTATTCTACCAAAGCCCACCACAGGGAAATCAGTGGGGAAGAAGAGCCCTGGGCCTGCAGCCTTACAGCCTCGGGAACTCCCTTCTCCCAGCCCAAGGCCCACAGCATCGCCCCACAACATCCGCCACCGACCTCCTGAAGAAACGACCCTGCCTACAGTGACTTTGCTCCACGAATTATAAGACACCCCCAACCATTTTCTTCCCAAATTTGGGGGAGAAAAGGGTGTTTTATAAGTAAAAAAATACATTACTCATCTGTAAATTCACAAGTACTGCTTGATTTTATTATATTATCATATACATTTAGTATATTTAATCAAACAGCATTTTTAAGGGTAAAGCAGTGTTACATTTTGTTGTGTTACCTTGAAATTTTTATTTAATCCCCTCTGTTACAATTTTGCAAGTTTCTTTTTATCACATTCTCTTCCAAGAGCTATACCTTTTTTATTTTTCCTTTGGCAGAACAATATATTACTGTTTGCTATTATGCTTTTTTTACTGGACAGTTTGTAGATTTGATTGACATCATTCAACTTGGCATTCAATGTACTGGAAAACAAGTTCAGTGAATGGTTAAAAAATGTTTGGGTGTTTTGGGGTTTTGTAATTATAGCATTTATTGCAAAACAAAAAAT
Source organism: Ranitomeya variabilis (assembly GCF_051348905.1). Classification (NCBI taxonomy): domain Eukaryota; kingdom Metazoa; phylum Chordata; class Amphibia; order Anura; family Dendrobatidae; genus Ranitomeya; species Ranitomeya variabilis. The sequence continues at coordinate 170,657,040 of NC_135237.1, read as the reverse complement.
TACCTGACATAAGGATTCTCCAGGTTAGTACAATTACAAGCCTACCAAACTCTATAAGTTTTTTTTTTATTATTTAAATATAACTAAAAAAATTCTTTATAATGTGTCCACTTTTCAGTGAAACTATATGAGGGACTTGCTTTTTACACAGTGAACAGATGTTTTTATTCGTAGAATTTTGGCAGAGGCGTGAAAAATGACATTGTGATCACTACTTCTATTGTAATACATGTGGCTAGGCTTCACAGGGATTCCCAAGATGGCATCCATGAAGCCTTTGAGCTGGCCATCGGCTGCCATGGCAACCCATCTATACCCCCCTTTGCGTTACATGGGGGCCTATGGGCATCTCAAAACAGCAGGACACCTGGTTTATGCACTTTAACATTGTAAATGCTGCTGTAATTCTCTGACAGAGCTTCAAACAGCTGTGATCAGAGCTAGCTCTGGTTGCTGCTGGTAAAGGCTTCAACTGCTCTGTCAGTTAACAACAAAAAAATAATAATTGACCTTTGTTAGTAGCCTCAAAGGATACATGTTCAGCCAGGGCCGGACTGGGACCAAAAAGCAGCCCTGGCACAAATCAAAACTCACCAGCCCACATACAAGTGTTGTAGAATCAAATCGTAAAGCACTGAAAGGTTGTGCCGACTTTTTTGCTTTATTTGTTAAACCAATCAAATGTGTTATACCACTTTACATATGTAACCTGCAGTGGCCATAGGGGGAATAGACATGAATTGAACACAGATGGCCTGCAGACTATTATCGCACTGCAGAATATGCTAAAAAATACAGCACTGATCACACATGTAACACACACTACAGATACCTCACACACGTAACACATACACACTACAGATACCGCACACACAAGTAACACACACTACAGATACCTCACACACAAGTAACACACACTACAGATATCTCACACACAAGTAACACACACTACAGATACCTCACACACATGTAACACACACTAGATACCTCACACACGTAACACATACACACTACAGATACCGCACACACAAGTAACACACACTACAGATACCTCACACACATGTAACACATACTAGATACCTCACACACGTAACACATACACACTACAGATACCGCACACACAAGTAACACACACTACAGATACCTCACACACAAGTAACACACACTACAGATATCTCACACACAAGTAACACACACTACAGATACCTCACACACATGTAACACACACTAGATACCTCACACACGTAACACATACACACTACAGATACCGCACACACATGTAACACACACTACAGATACCTCACACACAAGTAACACACACTACAGATACCTCACACACAAGTAACACACACTAGATACCTCACACACATGTAACACACACTAGATACCTCACACACATGTAACACACACTAGATACCTCACACACATGTAACACATACACACTACAGATACCGCACACACATGTAACATACACTACAGATACCGCACACACAAGTAACACACACTAGATACCTCACACACATGTAACACACACTACAGATACCTCACACACATGTAACACACACTAGATACATCACACACATGTAACACACACTACAGATACCTCACACACATGTAACACATACACACTACAGATACCGCACACATGTAACACACACACTACAGATACCTCACGCACATGTAACGCACACACTACAGATGCTACACACACATGTAACACACACTACAGTTACCTCACACACATGTAACACATACACACTACAGATACCTCACACACATGTAACACACACACTACAGATACCAGACACATGTAACACACACACATGTAACATACACACACACACATTCTGTGCTGCAGCAGAGGCTGATATACATGTGCAGCTCCTTCTGCCCACAGCAAGCACTTTCCCAGCACCTCCCCCGCTCTCTCCTTCTCTGTCGAGGCTGTGGACCAGAGCAGGAGAAGATGTGATGTGGTGGGGAATTAAGCTGCTTCTCTATCTGTCCCTCGGAGCACACACAGGGAGATATTCCTGACCTTGCAGCTTGATTGCAGGCTCTCTCCCTCAGAGGCGCCCAGTGCAGGGGGACAGGAGCACTGGCCAATCAGCTCTTCTAACAATCTGATGCTCATTGGCCAGTGTTCTTCTCCAGCATGGCACGCCCCTTTTTTGAATGGCTGAACCCGGCGCAGCAAAAAAAAAAAATCCGTGCATAGAAAAATGTTTGCACCCCCTCATGCCCTGTCGCCTCACTAGACAGGAAGAAGTGGGCGGTCTGATGTCCTACTCACAAGCTGCAGTGGGAGGCATGGCCGGAGGAGCACAGCACAGCGTGGCCCCTCATCCTGTTTCTATGTTACCTCACTGCAGTGCTAGTGATCAGGACATCAGTCCGCCCACTTCCTCCTTTCTAATACGGCGCGATCAAGTGCGCAAGAAAAGCAAATGCCGCCCGGCGTGCTGGCTGCTGAAGTGAACTCTGGAGCGCCCACTGACAACGCGGAGGGGGTGATATGTCTAGCGGCCCATTACAAGGACCGGCCCTTCTGGCATTTGCCAGAAATGCCCGATGGCCAGTCCGGCCCTGTGTTCAGCCTTTAACACTGATGTCTGACAAGAGTACATTCACTCATCCATTTGTGGTTTCTCTCACGGGTCATCCGTTTTGCACGGTTTTACATCTGTCTTGCATCCCTTTCTTTCATATCCTTTTTTAAAAACTTGAGGTTGTAGGCTGTTGAAACAGTTTTTTTTCATGGACTTTTAGCAATAGATCAATTGAAAGATGGAAACTGAAGTGAACATGATGACATCTGTTTTTCATCTGATTTTAGTTTAATTTGCAAAGCAGAATCGGCATAGGAGAAGCTCTCAGCATTACAGATTAGAGACTGGGATCCATTTTTAAAGATGTGTGTGTGGATCAGTGAACTCTTATTTCAGAAACAGACAGCACGAGGACGTGTGCAGCAGATGTGTGAACGTAGCCTAAGGGCTTACGTATGTGATTGATAAACTTCACTGCTACAATCTGGAGTGTATGAGCTTTCAATCCAAGCAGTTTAATAACTATTTTTTTTTACCAGACACCTTCAATTTTACATTGGTGTTCAATGTTGTAATTTTATATATATACTAGCTGTACTACCCGGCTTCACCTGGGTTAATAACTGCTGTTAGCAAAATAGGCAGTTTCTATATCCTCTCACATAGAGGTAATGTGACTGACATCAGCCTTTCCACCAACACACCCTAACTGACATGCTGTTACCTCACACAAGCTTTGTTATACTGAGAATGTCCTTTGTTGCCTATATTAACAAATTGGAGCTCAGATTAATTAACTGTAGCAAAATAGAAGCTGAGCTGTGATTGGTTGCTATTGGCAGCCTGATAAATCCCCAGCCAACAGGAAGCCCTCCCTCCTGGCAGTGTATATTAGCTCACACATACACATAATAGACAAGTCATGTGACTGACAGCTGCCGTATTTCCTATATGGTTCATTTATTGCTCTTGTAGTTTTTCTGCTTACTAATCAGATTTTTATTTTTGAAGGATAATACCAGACTTGTGTGTGTTTTAGGGCGAGTTTCATGTGTCAAGTTGTGTGTGGTGACATGCATGTAGCGACGTCTGTGAGATGAATTTGGTGTGGTGAAATGCGTGTAGCAACTTTTGTGTGTCGAGTTGCATGTGACAGATTAGTATAGCAAGTTGTGTGCAGCAAGTTTTGCGCATGGCGAGTTTTGCGCGTGGTGAGTTTTATGAGTGGTGCGTTTTGAGTGTGCAAGTTTTGTGTGAGGCAACTTTTGCATGTGTTGCAACTTTTGTGCATGTGCCAATTTTTCCGCGTGTGCAAGTTTTGCGTGCGGCGAGTTTTCCATGAGGTGAGTTTTGCACGTGTGGCTAGTTTAGCGTGAGCCTAGTTTTGCATGTGGCGAATTTTGCATGTGGCGAATTTTGCGCGTGGCGAGTTTTGAGCGGTGACTTTTGTGTTTCGACTTTTATGTGGCGAGGTTGGTGTATGTGTGGTGAAATGTGTGCTGAGGGTGGTATATGTGTTCAAGCACGTGGTAGTGTGTGGCACATTTTGTGTGTGTGTTCATATCCCCCGTGTGTGGTGAGTATCCCATGTCGGGGCCCCACCTTAGCAACTGTACGGTATATACTCTTTGGCGCCATCGCTCTCATTCTTTAAGTCCCCCTTGTTCACATCTGGCAGCTGTCAATTTGCCTGTCACTTTTCCTTTCACTTTTTCACCATTATGTAGATAAGGGCCTATGACGCTTTCGGGGTCCAGATGTGTGACTGTGCAAAATTTTGTGGATGTAGCTGCAACGGTGCAGGTGCCAATCCCAGACATACACACATACATACACACACACACATTCAGCTTTATATACACTCACCGGCCACTTTATTAGGTACACCATGCTAGTAACGGGTTGGACCCCCTTTTGCCTTCAGAACTGCCTCAATTCTTCGTGGCATAGATTCAACAAGGTGCTGGAAGCATTCCTCAGAGATTTTGGTCCATATTGACATGATGGCATCACACAGTTGCCGCAGATTTGTCGGCTGCACATCCCAAAGATGCTCAAAACAAGGCAGGATGGATCCATGCTTTCATGTTGTTTACGCCAAATTCTGACCCTACCATCCGAATGTCGCAGCAGAAATCGAGACTCATCAGACCAAGCAACGTTTTTCCAATCTTCTACTGTCCAATTTCGATGAGCTTGTACAAATTGTAGCCTCAGTTTCCTGTTCTTAGCTGAAAGGAGTGGTACCCGGTGTGGTCTTCTGCTGCTGTAGCCCATCTGCCTCAAAGTTCGACGCACTGTGCGTTCAGAGATGCTCTTAGGCCTACCTTGGTTGTAACGGGTGGCGATTTGAGTCACTGTTGCCTTTCTATCAGCTCGAACCAGTCTGCCCATTCTCCTCTGACCTCTGGCATCAACAAGGCATTTCCGCCCACAGAACTGCCGCTCACTGGATTTTTTTTCTTTTTCGGACCATTCTCTGTAAACCCTAGAGATGGTTGTGCGTGAAAATCCCAGTAGATCAGCAGTTTCTGAAATACTCAGACCAGCCCTTCTGGCACCAACAACCATGCCACGTTCAAAGGCACTCAAATCACCTTTCTTCCCCATACTGATGCTCGGTTTGAACTGCAGGAGATTGTCTTGACCATGTCTACATGCCTAAATGCACTGAGTTGCCGCCATGTGATTGGCTGATTAGAAATTAAGTGTTAACAGGAAGTTGGACAGGTGTACCTAATAAAGTGGCCGGTGAGTGTGTATATATATATATATATATATATATATATATATATATATATATATATATATATATATATATATATATATGTAGGGACAATCTTATGTATATTGTAGCGGCGCTAGTGCATGTGCATAAAAGCAGCTGCAAGTAAAATCCCGAACCACATCGGGAAAATGGGGCTACAAGGAAATAAGTATAATGTAATACCCGCGCTAAAATATGCACCTATAGGGTACCAATATATACAATAATTATTTTAAAAAGTTTACCTTATTGGTGGTATGCAATGGACTGTCTGACGCCGTATGTTGGAAGGGGCAATCTCAAGGAAGTGTGTGCGGATTCGACTAAGATAGAAAAACAATATGTTTAATATACACACTTAATTCGCAGAAAGTACGATGATTGTATCTTAATACAGAATGACGTTTCAGGAACTTGTGGATTCACAGTAGGATGAAGCCTTAATCGAGGGTTTACCTCCTGGGTTAAAGCTATAAGAGCGGCAGGACTTGTAATTAATAGAAAACAGAAGTACCTGTGAATAGCGGTACACCGTACGGTATACAGGGGTATCACGTGACCAGGGAAGTCACGTGACCCGAACGTCATACAGGTCCTGTAAGCTGCTGCGCAGCACAGCAAAGCACCACGAGCGCCTGTCACCGGCCGGGACAGTGCACTCAGAAACGCTCCCGCAAGCTGTACACCTAGGACTAAAGAAATAAGGAGATAAGTACCGCTCTATTACTTTATAGTAGAAGGACATTTCTTTCTCGGAACAACGAGTACCGCTATTCACAGGTACTTCTGTTTTCTATTAATTACAAGTCCTGCCGCTCTTATAGCTTTAACCCAGGAGGTAAACCCTCGATTAAGGCTTCATCCTACTGTGAATCCACAAGTTCCTGAAACGTCATTCTGTATTAAGATACAATCATCGTACTTTCTGCGAATTAAGTGTGTATATTAAACATATTGTTTTTCTATCTTAGTCGAATCCGCACACACTTCCTTGAGATTGCCCCTTCCAACATACGGCGTCAGACAGTCCATTGCATACCACCAATAAGGTAAACTTTTTAAAATAATTATTGTATATATTGGTACCCTATAGGTGCATATTTTAGCGCGGGTATTACATTATACTTATTTCTATATATATATATACAGTTAGGTCCATATATATTTGGACAGAGACAACCTTTTTCTAATTTTGGTTATAGACATTACCACAATGAATTTTAAACAAAACAATTCAGATGCAGTTGAAGTTCAGACTTTCAGCTTTCATTTGAGGGTATCCATATTAAAATTGGATGAAGGGTTTAGGAGCTTCCGCTCCTTAACATGTGCCACCCTGTTTTTAAAGGGACCAAAAGTAATTGGACAATTGACTCCAAGGCTATTTCATGGACAGTTGTGGGCAATCCCTTCATTATGTCATTCTGAATTAAGCAGATAAAAGGCCTGGAGTTGATTTGAGGTGTGGTGCTTGCATTTGGAAGGTTTTGCTGTGAAGTAAACATGCGGTCAAAGGAGCTCTCCATGCAGGTGAAACAAGCCATCCTTAAGCTGCGAAAACAGAAAAAAAACCATCTGAAAAATTGCTACAATATTAGGAGTGGCAAAATCTACAGTTTGGTACATCCTGAGAAAGAAAGAAAGCACTGGTGAACTCATCAATGCAAAAAGACCTGAGTGCCCACGGAAGACAACAGCGGTGGATGATCGCAGAATAATCTCCATGGTGAAGAGAAACCCCTTCACAACAGCCAACCAAGTGAACAGCACTCTCCAGGAGTTCGGCACATCAATATCCAAATCTACCATAAAGAGAAGACTGCATGAAAGTAAATACAGAGGGTTCACTGCACGGTGCAAGCCACTCATAAGCATCAAGACTAAAAAGGCTAGACTGAACTTTGCTAAAAAACATCTAAAAAAGCCAGCACAGTTCTGGAAGAACATTCTTTGGACAGATGAAACCAAGATCAACCTCTACCAGAATGATGGAAAGAGAAAAGTATGGCGAAGGCGTGGTACAGCTCATGATCCAAAGCATACCACATCATCTGTAAAACCCGGCGGAGGCAATGTGATGGCTTGGGCATGCATGGCTGCCAGTGGCACTGGGTCACTAGTGTTTATTGATGATGTGACACAGGACAGAAGCAGCCGAATGAATTCTGAGGTATTCAGAGCCATACTGTGTGCTCAGATCCAGCCAAATGCAGCCAAACTAGTTGGTTGTCGTTTCATACTACAGAAGGACAATGACCCAAAACATAAAGCCAAAGCAACTCAGGAGTTTATTAAAGCAAAGAAGTGGAATATTCTTGAATGGCCAAGTCAGTCACCTGATCTGAACCCAATTGAGCATGCATTTCACTTGTTATAGACTAAACTTCAGACAGAAAGGACCATAAAAAAACAGCAACTGAAAACCACTGCAGTGAAGGCCTGGCAGAGCATCAAAAAGGAGGAAACACAGCGTCTGGTGATGTCCATGAGTTCAAGACTTCAGGCAGTCATTGCCAACAAAGGATTTTCAACCAAGTACTAGAAAGGAACATTTTATTTACAATTATTTAATCTGTCCAATTACTTTTGGTCCCTTTAAAAACAGGGTGGCACATGTTAAGGAGCTGAAACTCCTAAACCCTTCATCCAATTTTAATGTGGATACCCTCAAATGAAAGCTGAAAGTCTGAACTTCAACTGCATCTGAATCGTTTTGTTTAAAATTTATTGTGGTAATGTCTAGAACCAAAATTAGAATAATGTTGTCTCTGTATATACACTGTGTGTGTATATATATATATATATATATATATATATATATATATATATATATATATATATATATATATATATATATATATATATATATATATATATATATATATATATACACACACACACACACAGTATTTTTTTTAATATCCAGAAAGTTATTACCTCATAAAGTGACACTGGTCAGATTAGAAAAAGTTGGCCCGGTCACTAAGGGGTTGAGGACTTTTCTGCGTGTGTGTTTATTTGTTTTGACTGCGGAGCTAGTAATGGGGGTGTCTGACAGACACCTCTCCATTACTAACCCCAAGGCTTGATGACATCAACACCACAAGCCCATAACCCCTGATTGCCAATGCTTCAGGGCACTCGGGAAAAGTCAAGACAAAGCATCAGAATTGGCACATCTAATGGATACGTTTTTTCTGTGTTGGCTGAGGGCTGGTCTTATTAGGCTGGGAATGAGCCAATATCCATAGACCTTCCGAGCCTATTAATATAAGCCCTCCGCTGTCTGCTTAGACTTTGCTGGTTATTTGAAATTAGCTTAACCCTACATCATTTTTTTTCAGGGTCGCCCATTTTAGTAGCCAATAAAGGCTAAATAGACAGCTGTCAGCTAATATTAATAGGCTGGGAAGCTCCTTAGTTATCAGGCCCTTCCCAGTTTGGTAATATTAGCCAGCAGGTGTCTGCTTTCCCTTACCTGGTTATTAAAAATATGAGGGATCTCATGTTTGTTTGTTTTTTTAAAAGTATTTTTTTAATAGGTTAAATAAGGCCACACACCATTTAGTGCCACATGAAAGGCACTAAAGGGTCCTGGTTTATTATATGTAAGTAGCTTGTGACATTAAATTTCTACATGACATCTATTTGTATAGATATTGTATCTGTCCTATTCTAACAGTTCGGATTGTGAATTTGATGTACTTGGCTGATGAAATGTCAGTTTTCCTTTGAAGTGTGTGCATAAAAATCAGACGCCACACGCATGGTCCATGTGCCATACAATTTATTTTCTCACATGCATTGACTTGCATTGGCGACTGCGATCCGATTCTCACAATCGCAGCATGCTGTAAATTTTTTTCTCAGTCCGATCCGAGTTGACTAAAAAGTTGCAGATGAGCCAACATTGGTCAGAATACAATGTATTATACGCCTGTGTGATTGAGCCCTAAGGGCATGTTTCCACGTTCAGTATTAGGCAACGCTTTGGACGCAGCACATGTCCGCTATGCCCAAACCATTGCCGGCTTTTGAATGCAGGTGATTCCGCATGTGTTCATTGAACCGTGCGGAATCACCGCATCCTGTGCATTGGTCAGTGATATTTATCTTGTGGAGACGGAGCATCGCCGCAAGATAAATTGACATGCTGCAGTCTGGAAAGATGCGCCGCATGTCCGTTTACGCAGGGAAGCCAGAGGCGTCCCTGCACGCATAGTTTGGATGGGATTTCTTCAAATCCCATCCACTATTTTGTAACATCTGTCCGCTGCGGGTTTGAGTCTGCGGATGAACACAGCATCAAACTCGCAGCGTTTACTGAACGTGGAAACATACCCTAACAGTGTGTATGTTACAGAATGTTAGGATTCAACATGTTACACATGTTTTATACGTTGCTCACATCTTGAAGCAGATTGCCTGCATGTGAAAAAAAGGAACGACCCAAGCATCCCCCTGTGTGGTATTACCAGGCTGAACAAGATATTGTAACTAGTGATGAGCGAGTGTGCTCATTACTCGAGATTTCCGAGCACGCTTGGGTGGTCTCCGAGTATATAGGGCGTGCTCGTAGATTATGTTTGAGTCCCCGCAGCTGCATGATTTGCGGCTGCTAGACAGCCTGAATACATGTGAGGAATCCTAACAAACAGGCAATCCCTGCATGTGTTCAGGCTGTCTAACAGCCGCAAATCATGCAGCTCCGGGGACACAATCTACGAGCACGGCCAAGATACTCGGAGAACACCCGAGCATGCACGGAAAACTCGAGTAACGAGCACACTCACTCATCACTAATTGTAACATTTCTAAATGTGTTCACCCAGATGGCTATGCTTATAACAATAATGCAATCATATATATCTAATACACACAATCAATTATTTAAGGTACAATTGCAAAGTATCAATAGTATTATCATTAGGCAAAAGCTTTTGGTAATTGTTTCATTTCCCTGCAATATAAAACAGTATTGTTTCAGCATAAAAGCATGAACTTTTTCTATTATTATTATGGATGACTTGCTCTTTTTAATGGACATTAATGGATTTCTTACCATTAGTTCCAGCTAGCTCATTTGTGGTTTGCTTAGCTTATTTCTTTATGAGCTGCATGGAACACATTTCAGATACTCAGCAGCTGTGTGAACACCCTGGGTACATTCACATCATGTCACAAAAAAAAGAAGAGAAAAAAGACTTGATTCTACCTTGGGTCCCATTGACTTCTATTTTCTAATGAAGATTTTGTTCTGAGCGATCAGGTTGTGCTACCTTATTCCATGAGGAGGTGCTCAGCCGTTGATAAATTATTCCAAACATTCATGTCCAGGGTGATTAATACATATTGGGCACATAGAGGCAATAATGATTGAGAAATGACCATCGTCTTCACATGTATTCAGTTTTCTCCCCTTGTCTGTAACCTCGCTTTTATCCTGATGTAACAAAGAAGCGTTTTTCCCATATTTGGACAGTGAAACTGGAAATTCTTCATCCTTGATATTCACAAGATGTGATTACTCTGCATTTTATTGCTGTGATTTTTCTGATATTGAGATAAAAAATATGGAGTGCACTTGCTTCATTAATGTTCCATATCTACGGAACACCTGCCATCTTGGGGGATGTTCACAGTGGATGGATATGCAGCAGATTTTTCACCTGACACATTTAAACGCTTTGCAACGGCCTTTGTGATCTATCAATGTGTAGCCAGGATCACACGACTGTAGATTCTCTCATCCGAGACAATCTGTTCTGTTATTCTAATGACACTATGATCAAAGTTTTATCCCTGTGTCCGCATAATGTGATATGATTCTCTTGGTTGAGAGAATTGGAGCACACAATGAGAAGAAGATGGAGAACAACATTCCTAAATATCTTCTCCATTGTCTGCGGAAGTCAGACTGCACTCAGATGGCATCCAAGTGGAGTCCAATGTTTGCCAAGTACCTATAGACTTGAATGGATGAGTGTCTTCAGAGTGAAGTCTCAGTATAAAGCGAATTCTTTTCACAGATTCTATCAGTGAAAAAGAAAATCGGTCATCAGCACTGTCCTATTGAATAGCATTAGTCCAAGTACTATCGCATGAAAAATCGGATAGCACTTTTCTGATTTATACACTCGTTTGACCCTGACCTTAAGAATGGACTCAGAACCTGAGCCTGATCCATACAGTGCGGGTGCCTGCTGTTTTATGAATCCAACATTTGACAGTAACGGATGCAATCAGAGCTAGCAACCATTGCATCAGTTTAGCTTCTTAAATGACGATGTAATGCTTGACTGCGGCATTTAAAAAGACACTGATGGGATGCCCATCAGTTACCATGCCAGCCACTGACCTCCTCAAGTCATCGGTGTCTGCCGTCTTAGAACTCCTATAAACACCAGCCCATAGCATTGCAGTGTATTCAATATTCAATCAAGCGACTGTATGATCAGTCCCCCAATAGGGACTTCTTAAAAATGTCTTAAACATTAAAATATTTATTTTTAAATGTGAAAAAAAAAAGATATAAAATCTGAAGGGTTAATAAACTTCTTGTATGTGGTTTTGAGTACTTTGAGGATTGTAGTTTTTAGAATGGTGTCACTTTTGGGTATTTTCTTACATATAGACCCCTCAAAGTCACTTCAAATGTGACGTGGTCCCTAAAAAAAAAATGATCCTGTAAATTTTGTTTGAAAAATGAGAAATCACTGGTCATCTTTTAACCCTTCTAACTTCCTAACAGCAAAAAATTGTTTAAAAAATTGTGCTGATGTAGACATGTGGAAAATGTTATTTATTAACTAAGTTTTGTGACATAACTCTCTGATTTAAAGGGCCACTGTCACCCACCCCCAGCCGTTATAAACTAAAAGAGCCACCTTGTGCAGCAGTAATGCTGCAGTCTAACAAGGTGGCTCTTTTAGTTTTTGATTCATTTATTACCTCAAAAAAGCGTTTTAAAAATTGGCCACACATACCAGATATTGTCCCGGGAGGCGGTCCGAAGCGTCCTGTATGAATCCCCCAACTGCCGTCACTCATCTCTTCAGGGCCGATGGTCCCCGCCCCCTGAGCGCTGTTATCGTCTGAAATCCGGCGCCTGCGCTGTGCGTGCCTGCCTGGGGCCTGCGCAGTGTTCATTGTCAGTGTGGCCACACTGTTGCTGAATCCCCCGCCCCGCACTGTTATTCATTATGCACAGTGCGGGGCTGGGGTTCCTGGGAAGGCGGGGGAGCTGGGGAGCGTCAGAGCTGGGGAGTGTCTAAACAGCGCAGTGCGCATGCCCAGGAACCCCAGCCCCGCACTGTGCATAATGAATAACAGTGTGGGGCGGGGGATTCAGGTGGCCGCACTGACAATGAACACTGCGCAGGCCCCAGGCAGGCACGCACAGCGCAGGCGCCGGATTTCAGACGATAACAGCGCTCAGGGGGCGGGGACCATCGGCCCTGAAGAGATGAGTGACGGCAGTTGGGGGATTCATACAGGACGCTTCGGACCGCCTCCTGGTACAATATCTGGTATGTGTGGCCAATTTTTAAAACGCTTTTTTGAGGTAATAAATGAATCAAAAACTAAAAGAGCCACCTTGTTAGACTGCAGCATTACTGCTGCACAAGGTGGCTCTTTTAGTTTATAACGGCTGGGGGGGGGTGACAGTGGCCCTTTAAGGGTATAAAAATTAAAAGTTTGAAAATTTTAAACTTTTCACCAAATTTTCATTTTTTTCCACAAATAAGTCATGTCAAACTAATTTTCCCACTATCATGAAGTACAATATATCACGAAAAAAAACTGTCTCAGAATCAGTGGGATCCGTTGAACTGTTCCAGAGTTATTACCTCATAAAGTGACAGTGGTCAGAATTGTAGAAATTGGCCTGGTTTGGAAGGTAAAAAACAGGCTCGGGCGTGAAGGGGTTAAAGAACTGTGTGTACATACCCTAAAATGAAAAACTACAGCTCGAATGCAAAAATCAAGCCATCATAAAAAGATAAAATTTAAAAAAAGGTAACTCATCCATGACCACTGGCTAACTAATTGTAACCATGGATACCTAAAGTCCTGCCATGCCTGCACATGAGGAAAGAGACATAGCGAATCAGAAAATCTCGACTACATTTCTAACTGGAGGTATCTGCTGATATTATTAGTATTACACCTACTACATATTGGGATAGAATCTTGGGGATTGGAATACCCCTTTAAGTGCACATGCAGGGAAGTAGATTGCAGGTTTTGCATTTTCCTGTGGTTGAATGCTTAAAGCTGAGTAATATGGAGATTTACACAAATATACTTTTTCTGCCTGTGAATCCATGATGCACATACAATATTTCCCGGGCTGATAGACTGTTTGGTAGTGGTCAATGCTACTATGTAGTGGGGAGCAGGTGCTTGAGGCGCTGATTAGTGATGAGCGAGTGTACTCGTTGCTCGGTGATCTCCGAGTATGTGTTATTGCTCGGAGATATAGTTTTCATTGCCTCAGTTGCATGATTTATGGCTGCCAGATACGCTGAATGTTTGTTAGGGAATTCCCACATGTACTCAGCCTGTCCAGCAGCCGTACATCATGCTGCTGAGGCGATGAAAACTATATCTCCGAGCACTAACAAATGCTTCACCTGAGCGTGCTCGAGAACACCCGAGCAAGGCGTACACTCGCTCATCACTAGTGCTGATGTTTGGAAGCAGAACATGCATGCTCCTAATCTGATGGCCGAAGGTGGTGTGAGGTCTTCTATTTATAGCCGTGAAGATGAAGCCCCAGGTTTGTGACTGACGCGTGCACAGAATCTTTCCACTAATAAATCGCTTTGGAGTCACAGGAGGACTGACAGATTGCACCTTACTGCCCGCAGGCCTTTGCATTGCCTCCTGTTTATTCGCTTTTGACATGCTGTTGCGGGCTGGATTTCTGTTTTGCAGAGATTACTGTTTAAAGCTGAAAACCATTTCTGTAGTCAAATGGGGAAAAGTGATGACTTTAAATCCCAAATGATGTGCCAATAATGCATGACTAAGCCCCATATTCCAATTTAGATGTGCGGGCCTGTAGGATGTACATCCCTGTTAAAACTCCAAAATTTGTCTTAGTTGATTAAAATAAAAAATGCATTTCGTATTTCTAGAAATATTGTCAATACTATATTCTACATGCATGTCTTACAAACTGCTTAATGGTAGCAAACTATAGTCTGTATATATTTATATAGATATTTTTCCATGTTCGCACCATTGCTTGAATAGATTTTCATGGCCTACGTAGTTATGGAGTGTGACAGTTTAAGAGTACGGTATTTTGTCTCCAGAGACTTTTATAGCTTGCACAGCATCACCAGCCGGTACAAGAGAGAGGGTGTCCCTGTTATGGAACTAGGTATGGGTCAGCAGGTGGGAACCGCATCTCACAAACGTTTATTGCATGTTTGCACACCTGCTAAAAAATGTCTCTTTATGGGAGCAGCACCATAAAACAATGAGCACTTAGCACAGTTTATTATTAGTATATAGTTGATTGAAATCACTGATATATTGTGGATAGGATTTCAGAATTAACGGGGTTTTCTCATGAATAAAAGTTCACTTTAATCAATAGATCTTGGAATAATAACTTTTTCCACAATTGGATGTAATTAAATAAAATGTTCCTGTGCTGAGATAACCTTATAAATGTGCCCCTGCTGTGTACTGTGTAATGGCTTTGTCTGACCATGCAGGGACATGGTCTGATCATACCATCTCCTGGCGGAAGGTAGGGGGGCAAAAAAGTGTACAGACATTACAGTATGGGATCACAGCTGATTCTTTCTTTGAAGTAAAACATTGTTTAAAAACAGGCAGGAAATGCTTTAAGAATCAGCTGCGATCCCATGCCGTCCCGTCTGTATACTCAATGGCTTCCTCCCCTGCCCAGTAGATGTGATATGATCGGACCATGTTCCTGTACGGTCAGACACAGACATTACACAGCACACAGCAGGAGCACATTTATCAGATTATCTCGGCACAGTGACATTTTATTTAAACACATCCAATTGTTGAAGTCGTCATTATTATTCAAAAATCTATTGATTGAAATTAACTTTTGTTCGTGGGAAAACCACATCAGGACAGTACTGTATATGTAGAAGGGAAGACAAAAATTGTTTTGTTCTTTTGTGTTCTATATTTCAGCCAGTGAAACCTGCAATGATTTTCACCCTATGTTCTTCACACATGATCGATCTTTTGAGGAATTCTTTTGTATTTGCATCCAGCTGTTGAACAAGACGTGGAAGGAAATGAGGGCAACTTTTGAAGACTTCAACAAGGTAAGAACAAAAGAGACTTCTGTTAGGATCTAAGCACCTTTTTTATTCCATCTAAATCCCAAAAGTGGACAGAACAATTGTGATCTGGCCTTTGTAGTATGTATGATTACTTTTGTTATTTTTATGTAAAAACTACCCTGGCGTTTACATTCAGTTTTAGGGACATATGTATTTATATCGATAACATTAGGGTGATATAGCTAATATTACATTCTTCATTTACGTTTTGTATAACGTGCACTAAAAACTATAGCGTGCTATTAACACATTGGCCGCTGCCCACTTACATATCCGTAGCTGAGTTTACTCTTTCAGCGCTGCCTACTGATACATACGTATCTGTATGAAAATTATATGGTATTATGTGAACAATATTAGCATCCTAGTGACTTTCCCTTAGTGTCTCAGTAATTTCAGCAGATAGTCGCTGATTGACCGTCTGGCTGCATGCTGGCTGACCTGGATAATGATGTCAGCGGTCTATGTGTTAAGGCTTGTCTGCTAAATCTACTATTTTGATAAACACAGGTCTTCAAGGTTAAAATTGTTTGACAAGCAAGAGGTGATTTTTTGTATACTTTTGATCGCTGAACTCAATAAAAATATCTAAAAAATACCATCATGTACAGTTTTTTCACGAACCATGGCTCCATAGGCTTTTTCTTGCACCATACTTTGACCCCATTGCTTGACCTTTGGATGATTTTTGTGTCATTAGATTGCCTATAAATTAATGGAGTCTTGAAATTGGCTGCTTTAAGATGAGAAGATTTTCTTAACCCAGCTACCAAAGAGTGTGGTGGCATCCATAGCATCCAATAGCATGTCTTTATTAAAGCAGTAGAAGAAATGAAAGCTGCACTGTGATTGATTGTTATGGGCAGTAAAGACCGATTTATTTTTTTTAGTCACAATTCATATCAATGTTGTGGTGTCCGTAGCAACCAATCGGAGCATAGGTTTAATTTTAGCTTCGCAGTATAAGAACTTGAAGCTGCACTGTGATTGGTTGCTATGGGGAGCAAAGGCCTACCATATTTTCCGGCGTATAAGACGACTTTTTAACCCCTCAAAATCTTCTTAAAAGTCGGGGGTCGTCTTATACGCCGGGTACAGATAAAATGTGCATATGGTGGGTGGGGGGGAGTGGTCCCGATGACGAAGAGAGGGGGCGTCTCACAGTAAAGTGTGAGTGGAGTATATCCCCCTATTACCTCATTGCGGCAGCGTGGGGGTCTCTGTGCTGGGAGCGGCAGCTCCTCTTCGTGCTGTGGGTGCTCTATGCTGTGGGGCGGCGGTTCATCTTCGTGCCATGGGTGCTGTGGGGCGGCGGCGGGGGCGCATCTTCTTGCAGCGTCGGGGCTCCTCCGGCATCTCCTCCAGGCCCGGAGGCACCGGCGGCCGCATTGCTGTGATGTGTTGACCTCCGGGAAAATGGCCGCTGCTCAGATTCAGATATGAATCTGAGCATGCGCCGCCCCCAGCGGCCATTTTCCCGGAGGCCACCGCATCGCAGCCTACGGGAAAATGGCCGCTACTCAGATTCAGATCTCGTCTCCCGAGATCTCGGGAGACGAGATCTGAATCTGAGCAGCGGCCATTTTCCCGGAGGCCACCGCATCACAGCAATGGGGCTGCCGGTGCCTCCGGGCCTGGAGGAGATGCCGGAGGAGCCCCGACGCTGCAAGAAGATGCGCCGCCGCCGCCCCACAGCACCCACGGCACGAAGATGCGCCGCCGCCCCACAGCACAGAGCACCCACGGCACGAAGAGGAGCTGCCGCTCCCAGCACAGAGCCCCCCACGCTGCCGCAATGAGGTAATAGGGGGATATACTCCACTCACACTTTATTGTGAGACGCCCCCTCTCTTCGTCATCGGGACCACTCCCCACGCCAAAAGGCACATATTCACCGGCCCTATAAGATGACATACGGCGTATAAGAAGACCCCCGACTTTTAAGAAGATTTTATATTTTAACTGGAAAAGTTGGGGGGTCGTCTTATACGCCCAGTCGTCTTATATGCCGGAAAATACGGTATTTTGTTTTAGGAGCTCATAAGAGTGTGGTGGTGTGCTTCCCACTATTCATTTCAGTATTTAGTGATTATAGTAGATTAAGCTCCTGTTTCTAACAACATAATCGAAATGGCTTGGGATGTCGGAATTCACCCGACAACTTTTGCTACATTTTTGGTTGTTTTCTAGTGAAGAAGCAACGAGGGAACTTTACGGAGATCGTTGGAAAAGTACTGTATTTTTCGGATTATAAGACACACTTTTTTCCCAAAAATTTTTGGGAAAATGGGGGTGCGTCTTATAATGTGGATGTACCTTGCCGGCCCCACTGAGATCTTGGTGCTGAAATTCCATCTGCGCATGCGCCGCCCCCGGAAGTCATTTTCCCAGAGTCTACCACATAGGAAACCATGTAACTGCAGGAGCGCTGGGTTTTCACAAAATGTCGGCAGAGCCCCCCCCCCCCCCAGCGTCGTACATCCGAACACCCCCTCATCACAGGCTGTGGCCTGCAGCAACACTCCACTCTTGCCTCCTATAGCCGCGACCCTGGGACCCCGCTTCACCGCAGCCAACACCCCCGGTAAGCAATAAGACGCATGGATTATAAGAAGCACCACCATTTTATTAAAAAAGGATTTTTTTTCCTATTTTTCTCCTCAAAAGTGGGGTGTGTCTTATAATCCGCAAAATACGGTATATTATGTGTTCCTTGTTGAAAAACTTGGTTATCAGGACAAGTCGTAGGATCCGCATGTAGTCTGTTCTGTTTGTGTAGTAGAGCTACGACAGTGTTCTAAAGGAAAGAAACAGAGCTTTTGTTTTGGCGTGCCTATGATCTGGAGAGAACCACAAAATCATAGTGATGGATAGCAATAAAGAACATTTGGGAGCTTACATCCCTGATAGAAGTATATATATGTGGATAGAATCATAAATAAATCCTGAACCTTGTTTATAGCAGAATGCAAAAATGCAACGTACAGGCATTGTACGAATGACTTTTTACACCTTGTAAGAGTACTTATTATGCTCTGATAAATACATATACTCATAACACAGTAATCTCTGGCTGCACATCAAGTTTTGTTATGGTGTTACTAAAGTAGGATTTGTTATTTACTATTATACTTGTGACTGCCTTTGATTAACTGTATATTGCACATGGTTTAATAGGTACCTTGTTGATCCATTTACTATCTTTCCCGACATCCATTTTTGCTTAGGGACTCCCACGAATGTAAGATCCTTATCTTGTAACTTTATATACTATGGTTGTCCCATAGCCTATTTAAGGTATGCCTGCACTGATGCACCATGGTTGTGTCGTTGCCCGCCTGTTTTTAAGTGTGGAGTCATTTATATTAGTATGTTTTGTTCATGTGGCTATAAAGGATTTTTGCATGTTGTTATAAACAAGGTTCAGGATTTATTTATGATTCTATCCACATATATATACGGTACTTCTTCTATCGGGATCTAAGCTCTCAAATGTTTTTTATTGCTATGTATGTTATATTGAGAGTTTCTCATCAAGAAATATGGTTTCTATATCAATCAATTCTAGCTATGCATTCAAATTCATAGTGACGGATGCTACTTTTGTACGTGCAGCGTGGAGCGATTCAACCTTAAAAATAAGAAGGAATTTATAATAACCAGAAATCCCGTCAGCGATTCGCCCTGTGCCTCATGGTATAGGAATATCTGTCCCTTGACCTCTAGTGAAACTTGAAGATACATCTGATTCAGAACATGAAGAGCAGGATTCTGATGACTTTCACGCTAGTCCCAGTGAGCTACAGCTTTTTTCACAGCTCAAATTAAATGATTTAGTCAGGGACCTGGACCTTCTTAAATATTCAACAGAACTTTTAGGGTTTAGACTAAAGGAAAGAACCTGTCACTTGATTGTCATGGTACAGAAGCAGAGAAAAGGAATTCCTCCTTATTTTTCTAAAAATGATACACTAGCGTATTGCAGTGATGTTCTTGGGCTGTGGAAAAATTTAACATTGAGTGCAATGTGAGCGAGTGGAGACTTTGTTGATTTATCCCCCCAAAAATTTGAAAGCTGTGCTACTGCACAATGGCAGCAAGTATGCTTCAGTGTGTGTAGGGTATTCTGTGCAGTTGAAGGTAAGCTACTAGAATTTACACTGGATTTTCAAGGACTTAACTAAGAAGATCAAGGAAGGTCATTATGTGGTACCCATGGACAGCCGGGATAGGACTCATCACTGGAGACAAAAACGAGAACATCATTGCAACCTGGATTCAAGAACATAGTTGCCGAAAGTTTAGTTGATCCCTCTAAAGTTATTCTGCCACCACTCCACATTGAGCTGGACTGATGAAGCAGTTTATGAAAGCTCTACCGAAAGGAGAAACATTTAAGTACCTGTGTATCAAGTTTCAGGGACTGTCCAAAGCAAAACTAAAGGAAGGCATTTTTGTGGGTCTGGATATTCGAAAATTCTTGAAGGATGACTTGTTCAAAACAAAAATGAAAACAATTAAGAAAAGGGCTTGGGTTTCTTTTAAAGAAATTGGGAAGAAATTTGTAGTTAGCAGCAAAGAAGATCCAATATTTAAGTCTATCGTGGAGACCATACTGAAACGTTTCAAAGCCTTGGGTTGTCTGAAGAATTTGAAGTTATGTTTCTACATTGCCGTTTGGACTACTTACGTGAAAACCTTTGGTGATGTTGGCGAAGAGGAAGGAGAAAGATTTAATCAGGATATCAAGAAGATGGAATGACGATACCAAGATAGATGGAATGTGAACACTGTGACGGACTACTGCTGGATGCTTCGCAGAGAAGATTCACAGGCCTTCTATAAGAGAAAAGGTATCAAAAAAAGATTTGAAGAGTAAAGGACATTTATTATTAATAATTTCCAATAAAGTTGCAGAATTAATGTTTAATAATTTTTTATATATAATGTGTCAATTTTTGCCTGCAATGAAGATTTTTCTTGTTCATCTTGCTCAAACGTAATTTCACATGCGTTTTGTGCAAAATCTATGCGTGTAATTTGAAATCAGGGCATAAGAAAATATAAAAATCAGTAATTGGATATGAAAAAAAAATAACCCAAAATTTGCATACCTGTGTAATTGGGCTCAACAATAACTGTGTTTTTGCGAAGTCCCAATAGAGAGAGATTGTGAAACTTTGTCTTGAAACACACTAGTCCACATTTTTTAAGACCTTGACAAGAGTTTCAAGTGCAGTAACTTTCATACTTGAAAATTCTTCTGCCTGTAGTAAAATATTATTGGCTTCACTGAGATGCTTTTACAGCCAAAATATTCATTAGGACTGGAGCTATTCATTTCTTTTGATCAGATGGAAATTGAGCACAAAGCAGTGCTGCTGAATTTCTATTCACGTTCATAAATCTCTAGGTGCTATGTAGCGAGAATCTGCATCTCTGAGTAAATCATTCAAATGGCAATGAAATGTAAAATACACTTAATGTGAGATGAAAGGTACTACAAAATGATTACCAGCTCCATCCTGTTTCACTCCCATTCCCTGAAGGTACCCCTACAACATAAATGAGAGCTAAACTGTAAACCAATTATATAGACTCTGTCCATCCACAATTTGAAGGTTTGGGGGGGGGGGGGTTTATGAAATTATTTGTGGATAATAAATAGTGTTTTGCATTTATTTTCAATGCTGTAGCTTTGAAGTAGGATAGTATTCCAAGGTCACAAATTATTTTAATTATCTTAATTAATAATGGCCAGAGGTGTCAAACTGCATTCCTCGAGGGCCGCCAACAGGTCATGTTTTCAGGATTTCCTTGTATTGCACAGGTGATAATTTAATCACCTGCACAGAATGATTCCAGCACCTTGTGGAATGCTAAGGAAATCGTGAAAACATGACCTGTTGGCGGCCCTCGAGGATTGCAGTTTGACACCTCTGATAATGGGAATAAAATGTTCTCTTGTTAAAGGGAATCTGTTAGCAGGTTTTTGCTATGTAACCTTAGGACAGCATGAGGTAAGGGTTAAAACGCATATGTCAGCAATGTGTCACTCCTCAAGCAGTGTGTTGTTTAATTACAATGAAAGTTTTATCACTTATGACATTATGTAGAAAAATGGGTTAAAAAAATCAAGGGCACAAGAGTATGTCCAACAGAAGTCAAACTTTAGGGTGCTTTACATTTTTGAAAAGCACAGTTAGATATGAAGGCTTCAGTCACAGCCATTGTAGCACAAACCTGGAGATTGCACACCATTGATTTCCCTTTTAATGCTACTTAATTTACTTAAATTATTTTGGACAAAATTATCTCTACATGACTTTTTAAAACATCTGATTATAATACAGGTTTTTAAAGGGAATTCCAATTTACTCTAAATATTCTTTTTTAAGCTACCAAATCCAGTCTTACAGGATTTCAATGTCCATTCTTCACAAATTTCTATTTTGAAATATTCTTATATAAAATACATGGTGGTGCAAAATAAATGTTTTATCACTACCCTTTAGCCTACATTTTATATGAATGCGACACTGGCCTATTCTTAACACAAAGAAATGGAAATACTATAGAATATGGTCTTTTTCTGCTGTTTCCACTGGGATAATAGCACAAGGCTTTATAAGCGAAGAATATAATTATAAGCGAAGAATATAAAACAAGCAAGCCGTAAATAGGTGTTACTTCACCCAACTTTCTACTGCTATCCTTTTGGGATGTATTAAAGTATATAAATAGTTTGTAGTCTAAACATGCTTAGTGCAAAGATAATACCTTATTACATAAAGTATGTCTTATTGGACGGTATTTTGAAATTCGTTATAAAGCCCCCGTCACACTAAGCGAGGTCGCTAGCGAGATCGCTGCTGAGTCACAAGTTTTGTGACGCAACAGCGACCTCAGTAGCGATCTCGCTATGTTTGACACGTAGCAGCGACCAGGCCCCTGCTGTAAGATCGCTGGTCGTGTCGGAATGGCTTGGACCTTTTTTTGATCGTTGAGGTCCCGCTGACATCGCTGAATCGGTGTGTGTGACACGGATTCAGCGATGTCTTCACTGGTAACCAGGGTAAACATCGGGTTACTAAGCGCAGGGCCGCGCTTAGTAACCCGATGTTTACCCTGGTTACCATCGTAAATGTAAAAAAAACCAAACACTACATACTCGCATTCCGGTGTCCGTCAGGTCCCTTGCCGTCTGCTTCCCGCACTGACTGACTGCCGGCCGTAAAGTGAAAGCACAGCACAGCGGTGACATCACCGCTCTGCTGTTAGGGCCGGCAGTCAGTCAGTGCAGGAAGCGGACGCCGGGGGACGCGAAGGTGAGTATGTAGTGTTTGTTTTTTTACATTTTACACTGGTAACCAGGGTAAACATCGGGTTACTAAGCGCGGCCCTGCGCTTAGCAACCCGATGTTTACCCTGGTTACCCGGGGACCTCGGCATCGTTGGTCGCTGGAGAGCGGTCTGTGTGACAGCTCCCCAGCAACCACACAGCGACTAAACAGCGACGCTGCAGCGATCGGCATCGTTGTCTGTATCGCTGCAGCGTCGCTAAGTGTGACGGGGCCTTAAATCTAGACTTCTTCTAGCACTTGAAATATTGAGTGTGTGAATTCTAAATGTCACAATGTTTCAGAACTGATTGCCAGGTCTCTTACAATACTCAGATAGAGAAAGACCTGTCATTTAGGTCGGGTATGAAGAAGCTAGAAGCTGGCAAAAACAAAAATTAAACCTCAAAGTTATATTAATAAAAACCACAGTTCGTTAACCAAAAAAGAAAAAAACAACAAACAACTCAAACCTTTGACAGCTCCACCAATTGAAAAAAAGCAGTCATGGCTTATAATATGGAAACACAATAAAAAATATATTTAAAAAAAAAATAGGATTTTGTTGTGAAAAATTGTAATAAAATATAACAAAAACTTTACATATTTGATGTCTTTAATAGAGTTTGTGCATATTGATTTGCATATGGGAGGCTATGTGGGGCTCATGCTGTATATGGGAGGCTATGTGGAGCTCATGCTGTATATGGGAGGCTATGTGAGGGCTCATTCTGTAAATAGGAGACTATTTGGGGGCACTTACAGTATATAGGGGGATATATATATGGGCTCATACGCTATATAAGGGGCTGTGTGCGGGCTCATACAGTATATAAGGGGATGTCCGCTGACTTAATTCTGCTCAATATTAAGTGATACAATTAATATTAATATAAAATAATTATAATTGATATGTTAATATTAATTTTGAGCAGAATTAATTTCAGCCTATTGGTTTGGCCCTCAACAACCGTCAGTCTCATGTGGCTCCTTAGGAGAATACATTTCCCACCCCTGGCTTATTGTAAGCCATTGCCTGAGACCTATAGAGCAAAGTATGGATCTTATATAGCGATTTCAAAGGTCAAACTAAGATGATTTTAGTTTCATTAAAAATGAATAGTTGTCTTTGCTGTTCTTAAATATATGCCAGTATTTAATTTCCCTGCTGTCTCATATAAAAGGTGTCGCATTTAGAGGCGGGCAAAGCGCCAGAATTGGCACATGTAATAAATTTGCCATTTCTGGGCAGCTGTGGGCTGCTATTTTTAGGCTGGGGGGGCCTATATCAATGGCCCCTTACTAGTCTGAGAATACCAGCCCCCCGCTCTGAGCTTTAGCAAGGCAGGTTGTCAAAAATGGGGGGGACCCCACACCGTTTTTTTTAAAATCATTTATTTAAATAATAAAAAAAGCGTGAGGAGTGGACCCCTCTATTCTTGATAACTAGCCTTGCTGAAGCTGACAACTGGGGGTTGCAGCCCCCAGCTGTGAGTTTTCTCTGGTTGGTTATCAAAAATAAGGGGGAACCCATGCCGTGTTTTTTTTTAATCATTATTTTTTTATAGCGCAGGAGCGGCAGATGAAAACTCCCATCCGCCGCTCCTGCTCTCACTGTAATTAGCGGCTGTAGGTGTCAGATGATGGGAGCAGCAGTCCCATCAGCTGACACCAGTGATCGGAGGTAAAGTTTATACCTCCGATCACAGCTGAGCGCTTCCGCTGTCTTCTGACAGTGTGGGACCCACGGCTTACTGACTGGCGGGGAGGATTTCCCCGCCAATCAGAAGCGGTGTTTGCCACGCTGTCATGCATATGACAGCGTGTCAAACACTGTAATGTCGGACCCCCCATTCAAGTGAATGGGGTTCGGGTCCGCTCTGCTGGATGACAGGCTGCATGGACGCATCATGCAGTCTGCCATCTATATGTAGCAGAGCAGAGTGTGACGTCACATCCGGCTGTCCTTGACTTTTCTGCAGCAAATACGCTGCAAGAAAAGTCAACCTGCGTATTTGCAGCGTTTTTTTACCATCCATTCAACTCAATGGGTGGAAAACGCTGGAAAAACGCTGAAAGAAGTGACATGCCCTATGTCAAAAAAACGCTGCAAAGCACAAAATACTGATCACACAAAAATCAATGTGTGTGAATGAGATTTCTGAAATCTCATAGGCTTTGCTTGTACTGTAAAAAGCAGCTGAAAATTAGCAGTAAAAAAACGCAGCAAAACGGCCCTGTGTGATTTTGTTTTGAGGACAAGGCAAGTTTTTTATCTTAAAAGGAACCTGTCACCAGTTTTGTTACATAGCAGCTAAAGATATCGCCTTATTTAGCATCTGCTGTGCATTCCCTAAATCCTTATACTGTATAACCCCCTGACTCCCCTTCTATACTCCGAAAAACCTTTTTAATTTCTCCCACGCTGTATGATAATCTTCTCAATCCGGTCCGATGGGCGTGGTTTCGGGCCTCTGTATCCCTTCCATTGGCTGTTGCTCGCCGTCCTCCTGACATGGATGACGCCTCTTGCTCCGTGCGACATATCGCGCCTGCTCAGAAATATTGCGTTTTGCACCTGCGCAGCATGCTTTCCCCAACTATGGGCAAAGCCGAAAAAAACAGAAATGTCATGCGCCGACACACGTACTTCCGGCTCCTGTACCAGGACTATGTTTACCAGCGCATACGCACTTCTGTATTTTGGCTTTGCCCGCAGTTGGGGAAAGCATGCTGTGCAGGGGCAAAACGCAATATTTCTGAGCTGGTGTGATATGTCGCATGGCAATGTGGATCGTTAGACATGTCAGGAGGATGGCGAGCAGAAGCTGGGGGTAGGGATGCAAAGGCCCGAAACCACGCCCATCGAACTGGACTGAGACAATTACCATACAGCGCGGGAGAAATTAAAAAAGGTTTTTGGGAGTATAGAAGGTTAGTCGGGGTTATATAAGGATTTAGGGAATGCATAGCAGACATTGAATAAGGTGATATTTTTAGGAGCTATTTCACAAAACTCGTGACAGGTTCCCTTTAAGCCTTGTCCTTCAAAAAGCAATTTTTCTAGAAAGTTGGAATATGTCCTTTGCTTTATTACAAATAGTGGGAGAGAACAAAACAGGTTTTGTTTTATTTTTTAATAATTTAACAATTTGGCGCCTGTTGCTTGTAAGGCTAGGCTCACATGACTGTTTTTCTTTCATCCAAGAAAATGGATCTGATTATGCTAATCACACTTTGATCAGACTTTAAATCAGAGTGTGATCCAATTTTCTCTGACATGGAGAAAAAATACATTTTCTCCACCTTTTCTATATTGTCAGTCCATGAAAATCGAACCACACTCAAATAAAATCGTACAACTCGCATGTTATCTTTCTCTACAGACCCATAGAGATGAATTAGCAGTGGCAACTGCCATCCGATTCTCGGTGGCACATAGTGCATGCTGCAAACTTTTTTTCCTCGGACGGAATCAGACATGTGCACGACCCCATAGAATAATATGGGGACAAGTACGATCTGTCAAAAAGACTGATAGCACTTTCCAAAGCGGAAAACAAAGCAGAGACAAAATTGCTTGATAGGTGTATTAATACATGAAAGCCGGGTGCATACAGCGCTCATATCCAGTCTACATTACTGGATTATACATTCGCATGAAATTGAATCTTAGATCAGGTTTCAAACTGTATATTATATGGTATGAAAATGAATGAAGGAATATAGATCGGAAATGCAGATTGAAACGTAGTGCAAATTTATTAAATATGTGTAACCACTAATATATGTAAATATGTTTTCCACACCAAAAGGTGTAGCATTTCCAGCAGAAGCACATAAGAGAATTCTGGTGTAAAAGCTTTGATGACGGTCCTTTGTCTCACAAAAGATAGATAAAAAGTGATTAAAAAGTCACACGTACCTCAAAATGGTACCTGGAAAAGCATCAAATAACCCTGCAAAATAATAAGCCGTAATACAACTCTATCAACAGAAAAATAAAATGTTTTTATGTCTCTCACAATGTGGCAAAAATATATATATTTTTTACTAATTATTTTTATGTAAGGCTGGTTTCACACTTGCGTTTTGATCTGCAGCGTTTTAGCGCTAAAAAACGCATGCATTTTTTTTTCCTATACTTAACATTAAAAATGCATGCGTTTTTTTAGCATGCGTTTTGACGCGTTTTCGGCAACGCATGCGTTTTTTTACGCGTGCGTTTAGTTGCAGAAATGCAACCTGTAGTAATTTCTAGCGGCCTTTTTTTGCCGCAAAAAAATGCATGCGTTTATTCGCGGCAAAAAAATGCATTGCTGTCTATGTAAACGCATGCGTTTTTAAGCACATGCGTTTGCTTGCGTTAAAAACGCATGCGTTTTTATAGAAAAACACAAGAAAAAACAAGAAAACCCTAACCCTAACCACAAGAAAAAACAAGAAAACCCTAACCCTAAACACAAGAAAAAACAAGAAAACCCTAACCCTAGGATTACTAGGGATCCTAACCCTAACCCTAAGGTTAGGATCCCTAGTAACCCTAGGGATCCTAACCCTACCCTAGGGATCCTAGCCCTAACCCTTAGGGTTAGGGTTAGGATCCTAACCCTTAGGGTTAGGGTTAGGATCCCTAGGGTTAGGGTTAGGATCCCTAGGGTTAGGGTTAGGATCCCTAGGGTTAGGGTTTGGGTTAGGATCCCTAGGGTTAGGGTTAGGATCCCTAGGGTTAGGGTTAGGATCCCTAGGGTTACTAGGGATCCTAACCCTAGCTATTTCTGTTTATAGTGGGTTTTCTAGTTGATTTTGATGATTGGCAGCTGTCACACACTTCTCAGCATGCGTTTAAAAAACGCAAACGTAGGAAAAAACGTATGTAAACGCGGCAACGTTTACTCCAAGCTGGTTGGCTATTGCAGATTCAGTCTTCCCAGCCTGGTGCAGGGCTACAATTTTGTTTCTGGTGTCCTTTGACAGCTCTTTGGTCTTCACCATAGTGGAGTTTGGAGTCAGACTGTTTGAGGGTGGGCACAGGTGTCTTTTTATACTGATAACAAGTTTAAACAGGTGCCATTACTACAGGTAATGAGTGGAGGAAAGAGGAGACTCTTAAAGAAGAAGTTACAGGTCTGTGAGAGCCAGAAATCTTGATTGTTTGTTTCTGACCAAATACTTATTTTCCACCATAATATGCAAATAAAATGGTAAAAAAACAGACAATGTGATTTTCTGGATTTTTTTTTCTCAGTTTGTCTCCCATAGTTGAGGTCTACCTATGATGTAAATTACAGATGCCTCTCATCTTTTTAAGTGGTGGAACTTGCACTATTGCTGACTGACTAAATACTTTTTTGCCCCACTGTATAAGTAAAGAGAAATTCTCGTGGAGTCTCTAAAGCATTTTAGATAGAGCGATAGTCAGCCACTATGCCGCTCTGAAGCTGACCATGAGAGGCCATGACCATAAGAACCCGTCTATGTTGGCATGATGGGCAGACAGTCGTTTGTGTATATATATGGCCATTTTAACAAGCTCAGTTTTGTTCCCACAGGAGATAAGTCAGGGGTGTCTGAAATATTATCTCTCAATTTGATGAAACCCCTTCTAAATGCTTTTAAGACAAGGTGTCTTCTTGCTCTTACAGGTACTCAGCTAATTAACTAGCTAGATGCTACTTTCCAGTTTATAAACCTAACAGGATTTCCTCTGGCTACTTGACAACGACATAATTGTGCCTGAATAGTCTAATAATGTCAAAAAGGTTTTCTCCCTATTACTTAAATGTGATCTAAAAGGTGTCGACAGCAAACCCCAATCATGCAGAGAATAAGGCTTTCATCTTTTTGCTTGACGTGCTGAGATATGATGAGCTATGAGAAAAGAGGAAAGGAGAAGCGCAGAGCTGGCAGGCCTTATTATCATGTAATGCATTATCTCTTGTATGCAGCAGGCAAGATTAGAAGCTCCATGCTGGAAAGTTAGAATGCTGTGAGATAAGTGCTGTGGATATTCTGAGCACGCCTCATAAATGCTGGCTGCAGAAAATCTGCATCCAGGCAATGAGAATGTAAATGATCTGCGCTTGGACCGTATCATAAAGACATTTCATTTTAGAATGTTAATAAAATTATAGAAACGTCTTAATAAACGCACACATGAATGAAATATGCAGATCTTTAGTAAGAAATAAAGCATGAAGATCATTCTATATAGTTTTTTTCACCTGATATCTCGTAAACTGTTGTGATTTATTTGATGAATTTGTTTTTCTATTCCACATTTTATGGGGTTTTTTTTCTTATCTGTGGCACATTTTGCTGTTCTGACCATCAAATAGCAACAGCTCCTTGGCCGGAAAATTCAAATTCCCTTCCATCGTCTTTTTTTAGTTATTATTATTTCATCATTTGATAACTATCAGTAAAGGATGTACAGTGTGTGCATATAAAATAGCGCTCCTGTCCAGCACTGCTCCGGTCTTCTCCTGTGTCCTGTGACCGCCAATCTGACTGGCCGGCTCACTCCATGAACTGTTCGCTCCCTTCTTACAGTAACTGTGAGAGCCTTGTCCTGAGTCTCATAGATTTACATGGAGAAAAAGAGACTTCTGGTTCACACAGGAAGCTGGAGTTTGCTGGCTAGTTCCAACTGCGGGCAAATGATCCAGGAGGACAGGACCTGAGCTGGGCTGGAAGGGCAGGAGTTGGTGAACCTTAATGGACAAGCTGAACATATTTTACGGATTGCTATAAATTGTTGAAATTAAAACAAACGAACACTGGAATGATACTTTAAGGATACTATGTTGTAACTTTTATTGTGTGATATGTTTAGGTGCAGTGGTAGACGTGGTATTAGCATGCAGCATACAGTATTTTAGATAAGATGTTTGTTTTCCGTGCTGCCACTATAGTAAGGGTTTAACTTTTATTGGAAGAAGGTTCTCATATGTACATTAAAGCCCCCAATGGGTTTGGTGACCAGTTTAGCACGTATGGAAGTCCCAGAAAATTTATTTTTGGCTGAAATATTGGTCTGGCATGTCTGATTTTGGACTGCTGGTCATATTTACTCCTGGAAATAAGCTGTTGCAAGACATATCTGACGATGGCTCTTTCATAGTCATCACAGGTGTGCTTGGCCGTATGAGCGCTCCTTTGTACGGGAGAGTTGGATGAATGATTGTCCAAACTATCGGTCGGCTGACAGCCATCTTACGTGTATGACGGGCTTAAAGGGCTTTTCAGAGAATGAGCTAAAAGGCGTCCCTGATATATTTCCAGTTGCAGCCCATCCTATTCTCGTATCACGGCGAGCTGTAGACTGAAGACACACAGCTGGCGAAGCCTGCATCTCAGCTGACAAGAGCTGTATCACACATACATCAGTCAGCTGGGAACAGCTGTTATATGAGAAGAAATATATTTAATTCCTCCCTAAACACAAAAGGAGTTATCTCTAGCGTCATCCGCCTCAGTTTATTTGTTTTTCAGTTGGACATAGTGTCAGACTCACAGGAGAAGGAGGATGTAGCTGGAGATCACCTCAATGAGCACAACATGGGTTGAATCATATTTCTTCACATACCGCAGCCATGCTCCCGGCCAGCGGGGTATGTGTGATACAACTTGTCAGCTGATAGTCTGGTAAACTGTTTGTGTCACAAGACCTGACTCTCAACTAACACAAGTTGTATCACACATACAACCAGCTTGTCCCAGCTTAGAATCGGGTGAATCCTCACAGTGCGTGTGCTGGGGGAATTCATAAGTCTGCAGCCGCGCAGAGTGAGGCCAGACTGATCATTATAGACCAGACAACCCCTTTAAGAATGCTTGTTTCACAATAATATTTCTGGCCTCCCATCATCCGAAGAAGTGATCTTTTGTGCAGAATAAATGATCATTGTGTGTGAACAGGACTTGTGCTGCTGAGAACTATGGCAGCCAAATACATACTGAATTATCAGTATAACAGGCTATTAAATGATCGTCAGTCGGTAAATATATGCTAATTGGCAGTTGTTTCGCCTGACCCATGTAAATAGACATATAGAAGCTACTGCAGCAGAAAAAAAAGATTACTGCAGGTACACCACGGTCTTTCCTGACAGATAGCTGTGGATTAATTAGAAAGCGAGGAGAAAGTACTGATCATTTTATGCATTCCTATAGAAATCATTCTGTTTTTAACCTTTAAACCTTGCACTGCAGAGTGATGGCAAAGCAGCCAACAAGTGCACAGCTCCATTTTGGAACTACAATAAGACTGTTGGAAACTACCTTCTGAAGCTTCTTAGGAGAATATGAAGGGGGTGTAAAGCTGCTATCAGAGTAAGGCCTCAGTCACACATTCGTGTTTAAACACGTATGTGAAGGTATGGAACCAGTGTCCTCAGTATATGGTCAGTGTAACCGTTTTTACCATCATTGACTCATCAGTGTTTTTTACGAATGGATAAATAAATTACAAAGCTTCTCCTAGCGTTTGCAGATGGCTTTTGTGTTCTGTATGTTCTTTTTCACAGACCCATAGACTTGTATGTATTGACATGTCTCTATGAGGTTTGCACAGACACACGGTCTGTGAAATAGAATGGACATGTGAACAGCCCTATAAACTATAATGGGTACATTCGTATCTGTGAGAAACACTGAAAGAACACATACACTCACCGGCCACTTTATTAGGTACACCATGCTAGTAACGGGTTGGACCCCCTTTTGCCTTCAGAACTGCCTCAATTCTTCGTGGCATAGATTCAACAAGGTGCTGGAAGCATTCCTCAGAGATTTTGGTCCATATTGACATGATGGCATCACACAGTTGCCGCAGATTTGTCGGCTGCACATCCCAAAGATGCTCCATACAAGGCAGGATGGATCCATGCTTTCATGTTGTTTACGCCAAATTCTGACCCTACCATCCGAATGTCGCAGCAGAAATCGAGACTCATCAGACCAAGCAACGTTTTTCCAATCTTCTACTGTCCAATTTCGATGAGCTTGTACAAATTGTAGCCTCAGTTTCCTGTTCTTAGCTGAAAGGAGTTGTACCCGGTGTGGTCTTCTGCTGCTGTAGCCCATCTGCCTCAAAGTTCGACGCACTGTGCGTTCAGAGATGCTCTTAGGCCTACCTTGGTTGTAACGGGTGGCGATTTGAGTCACTGTTGCCTTTCTATCAGCTCGAACCAGTCTGCCCATTCTCCTCTGACCTCTGGCATCAACAAGGCATTTCCGCCCACAGAACTGCCGCTCACTGGATTTTTTTTCTTTTTCGGACCATTCTCTGTAAACCCTAGAGATGGTTGTGCGTGAAAATCCCAGTAGATCAGCAGTTTCTGAAATACTCAGACCAGCTCTTCTGGCACCAACAACCATGCCACGTTCAAAGGCACTCAAATCACCTTTCTTCCCCATACTGATGCTCGGTTTGAACTGCAGGAGATTGTCTTGACCATGTCTACATGCCTAAATGCACTGAGTTGCCGCCATGTGATTGGCTGATTAGAAATTAAGTGTTAACAAGAAGTTGGACAGGTGTACCTAATAAAGTGGCCGGTGAGTGTACATGCGACACGGCCATCTGGATGAAGTAAAAAAGGGAGTACTTTGAGGATTAGGTTCGATTCATCTCCTAGTTTGTTTTACGTGCTTTTCTTTATTCCTTGTTTCCATAACTTTTCTTTCATGGTAATTCTCCTTTCAGCCTGAAGTTACAATGTTTCCTTAAATTGCTTATAGTCTTTCTGAGTAGTTAACACTAGAGCTTTGTTTTTTTAAGTATTACTGTAGCTATATTTCACAGATGTTACAATAAACCCCTTTGAAGTCAACCTATCGGCTCAGCCGCTGATCATAGCTTTAAAATTGAGTAGAAGAAGACGGATGCACAACCACTAAAGGTGAGCCTTTGACTAACCCTTATCATTGGTGGTCTTGGTTTATGTGCACGTGTTGCGCTTTCTTTCCTTCTTTTATAATCTGCTCCAACTTTCCACTCTGACAGCTCTGCTCCCACTGACAGTGCCATAAGATGCGAGCTGCAGTGTCACAAACATTTTGATGCCTGAGATAGATGCAGAGCTATGCTCTCCTTCCTTCCTTTCTTTATTCCAACTTGTAGTCACAGTAGATACCAGCAGTGAGATCTGTGAGGCCTGGGTAATAGAATAGTACTGCTGAGTGTTATTACAGGATTTGCCAAATCACACCGAGAAGGTGGGTTCTCACAATCTCTAGGGGCGTTGTCATTTTTTTCCTGCATGATGCTGCCTGCTTTTGATTGGTCAAAGTCATACATGGGAAAAAGCAAACAACCCCAGTGAAGAATCTCTGCTAACACCCCCTTAGTTGCATGGGAACTTAGCTTTACAAGTTAATATCTTTTTTCGCCCTATAAACTTATCACCTTTAAAATCATGTAAATGGGGTTCCTACAACCCATTTACATTCTTATAGGTGCCCCTGTATACCTTTGAAAAAGTGTTTTATACATGTTCCGTACTGTATGTAAATTTTGTGGTCTGGTCCAATAGGTGAATCCAGATTGTGATCAGCGCCACCCCAGTTTCTTCAAACGTCGCCTTTTGTATCTGCATGGAAGAGGATAACGTCTCTATATCATACACATGGTGCTTAAAGTCTGACACCAATACAGTGGAATCAGAGACCGGCAGTGCGAAGTCATGTAATGTGCAGCCGCAGGCATCACTTGTATGTCACCAGCTCCCTGGCTATTCAGTAGGGCAGAGTGCACAGATCTCTAATTCCACTACACAGGCGCGAGATTTTAAGCATTGCATGGATGCTTACTCATCATCCACTTCCATCCAGATAGAAAAGTTGGCATTTGAATGGAGTGAGACTTTGCTGATAGCAATCTGGATTCGCCCATTGGACCAGACCACACATTTTACATACGGCCTGGGACATGTATAAAACATTTTTTCAGAGATATTCAGGGGCATCTATGAGGATCTAATGTGGTTGTAAGGTGATGGGCATAGTTTACATTGCATAAAACTAGTAATCGGATCCCGTTAAAAAAAATTCAGACTATTAAGTTCTTTCCAAACTTTTAAAATCCAAAGGTCCGTAATAGATTTTAAACTAGATATATACATAAAGAAAAACTGTGATTACTGTTAGTGCTCTACTACAGCTCTGTTAACTTTAACGGGTCTGCTAAAGGTACCTTCACACTAAACGATGCTGCAGCGATATCGACAACGATGCCGATCGCTGCAGCGTCGCTGTTTGGTCGCTGGAGAGCTGTCACATAGACAGCTCTCCAGCGACCAACGATGCCGAGGTCCCCGGGTAACCAGGGTAAACATCGGGTTACTCAGCGCAGGGCCGCGCTTAGTAACCCGATGTTTACCCTGGTTACCATTGTAAATGTAAAAAAAACAAACAGTACATACTCACCTTCTGCTGTCTGTCACACGTCCCTCGCCGTCTGCTTCCCGCACTGACTGTGAGTGCCGGCCGGAAAGCAGGGCACAGCGGTGACGTCACTGCTGTGCTCTGCTTTCACTTTACGGCCGGCGCTCACAGTCAGTGCGGGAAGCAGACGGCGAGGGACGTGTGACAGACAGCAGAAGGTGAGTATGTACTGTTTGGTTTTTTTACATTTACAATGGTAACCAGGGTAAACATCGGGTTACTAAGCGCGGCCCTGCGCTTAGTAACCCGATATTTACCCTGGTTACCACTGTAAAACATCGCTGGCATCGTTGCTTTGGCTGTCAAACACGACGATACACGCCGATCTGACGACCAAATAAAGTTCTGAACTTTCAGCAACGACCAGCGATATCACAGCAGGATCCAGATCGCTGCTGCGTGTCAAACACAACAATATCGCTATCCAGGACGCTGCAACGTCATGGATCGCTATCGTTATCGCTGCAAAGTCGTTTAGTGTGAAGGTACCTTAAAAAATCATTCATTTGACCCCAGTTATCTCAGTTTCCCAGGCAGGTAAACCTCCTTAAAGGAGTTGGGCAAAACCATTTCTTTCTCCAGTGCAAAATTATCTTATCTTTCAACCAGTGTTAAACATACCAAGGATGGCAAGGTAAACTACCGTGTGTTTTTTAATGTCTATTAGAACTAGATCTCCAACCTATCTGTTTTTCTGAATTTGACAATAGATATTCTTGTTGTTCTACCCTTCTATAAAAATGTTGAAATTACCTTAGTCTATCAATTGCGCTGATGTCTTTAGAGCACATTAAAAATGTAAGAGTATAATCTTACCACTTTCAAAAGCGATTTCCCTCCTGAAACCTAGATAGGAAGAACCTTACAAGCTTTAATCTTTCTATCTTTTTTAGTGGAGCAATAATTATGTTGATAAATGTTCTCTTGGTCCCTTGCAAACCTTACACTTAAGGAAAGAAGCAACGACCACAAATCTTACCATAAACATTGCAAGTAATTAGACTTAATGCATCGCAAGTAATTAGACTTTAGAATCTAAGAGCAGAACATCCAAAAGGAAAGTGCTTTTCCGTATTTATATAAGGACATTTCAGATTACTTTACTGAAATATTTGTAAACTACGAAAAGTTACAGCTTAAGTGGTCATCTATGATTTTTTAATACATTTTTTTGTGTGAATTATTATAGATTGAGACATCAGTATGATCTGTTAAATTACTATCAGTATATATTTCTTATGTTTGGAACTTATTTTGTGTCAATCGTGTGCTTATCGTTCTTGTTTTACATAAAGGGGTTGTCCACTAATCAGACATCCCCTTCTCAATCACCATGGTCCCCCATGTAAAATAATAACAGCCTGCACTCTCCTCTGGTGCTGGCACTTTTCCAGGGATGAGCCCTTTTGCCAATGAGCGGTCGCTTTCCTCTCACTTCTTTTGTAAGAAACTGACATCCAGAAGAAGTGAGAGCTGCAGCTACTCTCTGACCTACTTTCGTCATCTTTGTCTTTAGCGGATATTGATCAGCTGCAGGGCTCATGTGACATAACTATGTCATGTGAATTCCAGGAGACCTGACTCTGACGCTGCTGTAACGGCTCCTGCACTGAAGGCGAGTACAGGTTATTATTTTACGTCGGGGGAATATGGTGATTGAGAAGGGGTTTTTCAAGTAGTGGACAAACCCTTAAACCAATAATCTTTAAGTACACAGTCTTCAATAACAATTTCATCAATCATGTTGCACTTTAACCCTTTAGTGACCAGGCCAAATTTTTTAAATCTGACCAGTTTCACTTTATGTGGTAACAACTCTGTAATGCTTCAACAAATCCCACACTGTAGTTTATGATAAAGGTAAATGTACACTACCGTTCAAAAGCACAGTTTTTTCCAATTAACCTAACATTAAATGATTCAGAAATACACTCTATACATTGTTAATGTGGCAAATGACTATTTTAGCTGCAAACGTCTTGATTTGTAATTCAATATCTTCATAGGTGTATAGAGGCCCATTTCCAACAACCATCACTCCAGTGTTCTTATGGTACTTTGTGTTTGCTAAGGCCTCTTTTACATTTCCGTCGGTACGGGGCCGTCGCAAACCGTCGGCCTGACGTACCGACAGACGTTGTACAAATAGTGCACAATGTGGGCAGCGGATGCTGTTTACAGACACATCTGCTGCCCATTATGAGTTCCGGGGAGGAGGGGGCGGAGTCCCGGCCACGCATGCGCGGTCGGAAATGGTGGTTCCGACGGACGAAAAAAAGGTTACATTGAACGTTTTTTTCGTCACGACGGGCCGCAAAATCACGACGCATCCATTGCACGACGGATGCGACGTGTGGCCATACGTCGCAATGCGTCGCTAATGCAAGTCTATGGAGAAAAAACGCATCCTGCGGGCAACTTTGCAGGATGCGTTTTTTCTCAAAAATGACGCATTGCGACGTTGGCCAAACGACGGAAGTGTGAAAGAGGCCTAACTGTGTAAGAAGGCTAATGGATGGTTAGAATACCCTTGAAAACCGTTGTGCAAGTATGTTAGCACAGCTGAAAAGAGTTTGGCTGATTAGAGAACCTATAAACCTGACCTTCCTTTGAGCTAGTTGAGAATCTGGAGCATTACATTTATTGGTTCCATTAAACTCTCAAAATGGCCAGAAAAAAAAGAACTTTCATATGAAACTCAACATTCTATTCTTGTTCTTTAGAAATAAAGGCTATTTACCATGCGAGAAATTGCCAAGAAACTGAAGATTTCCTATAATGATGTGTACTACTCCCTTCAGAGGAGAGCACAAACAGGCTCTAACCAGAGAAGAAAGAGAAGTGGGAGGCCCCACTGCACAACTGAGTAACAAGACAAGTACATTAGAGTCTGTAGCTTGAGAAATCGACGCCTCACAGGTCCTCAACTGGCAGCTTCATTAATTTGTACACACAAAACCCCAGTGTTAACGTCTACAGTGAAGAGACAACTCCGGGATGCTAGCCTTCAGGGCAGAGTGGCAAAGAATTTACCATATCTGAGACTGGCTAATAAAAGGATAAGATTAATATGGGCAAAAGAACACAGACAATAGACAGAGGAAGATTGGAAAAAAGTGTTATGGACAGACAAATCCAAGTTTGAGGTGTTTGGATCACACTGAAGAACATTTGTGAGACGCAGAACAACTGAAAAGATGCTGGAAGAGTGCCTGACGCCATCTGTCAAACATGGTGGAGGTAAAGTGATGGTCTGGGGTTGCTTTGGTGCTGGTAAAGGGGACATTTGTACAAGGTAAAGGGGATTTTGAATAAGGAAGGTTATCACTCCATTTTGCAACCCCATGCCATACCCTGTGGACAGCGCTTGATTGGAGCAAATTTCATCCTACAACAGGACAATGACCCAAAGCACACCTTCAAATTATGCAAGAACTATTTAGGGAAGAAGCAGGCAGCTGGTATTCTATCTGTAAGGCTACTTTCACATTTGCGTTTTAATCTGCAGCGTTTAATCCGCAAACGGAAGGACACGAAAAACGCAAAAAAATGCGTGTAAATGCAGCGTTTTAAAACCGCATACGGTTACCGCATGCGTCATTAAATCGCTGCGTTTACATGCTTTTTCTTGCGTTTTCCATGCGTTTGTGTTTTTTGTGCGCATGTTGAAAAAATTTACAGGAGAAAAATCTAGATGACAAGAAACAGCCAATGGGACTACAGAGGGCGTGTATTATGGGATATCTATATATAGACCCTAGGACAGCTGAAATCTTCAGATTTTGCTCCTGTATCCTGTGACAAGATGGATCTTCACATGGATATCTTTTACTTCAAACTGGATCTAAGCATCAAGATTTTTCTGGCGTGTGCGTTTGCTTGGGAGCAACACCGAAACCGGGAAAGACAGAGAAGGACACGGCGTAGGCGGTTTTGGCAACACCCCATTGTAGAACTGCGGGAGAGCCGTGGTGCATATCACACCCTGTATGGCGAGCTCAATGAGAACCCAGAAAAATTCCCGGAATATACAAGGATGTCACAAGACTCTTTCCGGGATTTGCTTGATCGCGTCCAAGGAGCCATCCGGAGACAGGACACACAGCTCCGTAGAGCCATTCCACCGGAGGAACGTCTCCTGGTTACCTTAAGGTACGTAATAATTCTAAACAAAAGCTAGCCATGATTTTTGCAGGTCTGACATGTATTTTTGGCATTTTTGTAAATTATTTATTCTTTCTACAGATTTCTAGCAACTGGAGAGAGCTTGTCATCCCTTCATTTCCAGTACCGCCTTGGAATTTCCACGCTGTCCGGAATTCTTTTTGACACTTGCCAGGCTTTATGGACCATTCTCCGTGAGGAATTTATACCCATACCCACGGAGGACATGTGGAAGGAAATTGCTGAAAAATTTTGGACTGTTTGTGATTTTCCCAACTGTTTGGGTGCGGTGGATGGGAAGCACATCCGGATTATCAAACCAGCCAGAACGGGATCACAGTTCTTC
The DNA here is from genome assembly GCF_051348905.1 of Ranitomeya variabilis. Lineage (NCBI taxonomy): Eukaryota > Metazoa > Chordata > Amphibia > Anura > Dendrobatidae > Ranitomeya > Ranitomeya variabilis. The sequence continues at coordinate 170,618,083 of NC_135237.1, read as the reverse complement.
AACTACAAGAAATATTTTTCAGTAGTTCTCATGGCAATAGCCGATGCGGACTGTCGCTTCATTGCTGTGGACATTGGTGCTTTTGGCCGTGGCAACGATTCACAGACTTTTAAAAACTCTGATATGGGCCGACGTGTTTATGGCAAAAAATTTAATTTCCCACAGCCACGACCACTCCCCTACACTCAAGGCCCACCGCTGCCATTTGTAATGGTTGGGGATGAGGCCTTTCAGATGAGTGAAAATCTCCTGAAGCCCTATTCAAGCCGGGACTTGAACCGCACAAAACGGATCTATAACTACAGACTAACCAGGGCCCGCAGAACAGTAGAGTGTGCCTTTGGGATTATGGTGTCCAAATGGCGCATTCTAGCAACTTCCATAAATCTAAAAATGGAGACAGTGGATGGGGTGGTTAAAGCCTCTGTGGTTCTCCACAATTTCATTCTGGCTAAGGAGCGACCCACCATAGAACTTGATGAACCTGTTGCAAACCCTTTGCCTGATTACCGTCATCACCCGCTGCGGTTAACAATTGAAGTAGGCCACATGCGGGACCAATTTGCTGCCTTTTTTGATTCTGACATTGGACATGTGCCATGGCAGGACAACATGGTGTAAAATGTACTGCTGGCTTCGGGTCTGCAAAGTTATGTTTGAAATGTTAATGTTTTTTCTAATAAAATAATTGTGTTTTACTTTCTTCACCATGTCTCCTATCTATTTCCTTAACAAACCACTTTGGGTTTTTGGGCTTAGGTTGTTGACGTCATTGCGTCCTGTCTTGGTTCACCAGTAGCTATTTGCCGCAGACTGTATAGACGATGGCTGTTATTGTCGCAGTATTTGTCCAGTACTTAACATCAGTATTTGTAAGCCAAAACCAGGAGTGGTAGTTAAATGCTTTTAGTGGTGCATATGTGTTTATTGAACTTTTCCTCACATAGTTCCACTCCTGGTTTTGGCTTACAAATAGTGCTGTGAAATACTGAGCAAATACTTAGTGTGACGGCAGCCTACACCACAGATCTATAGTCATCAAGTCAGGTGTCAGAAATAATGAATTCATGATGCAAATGGCTATTGAATTCATTTTTCCTGACACTTGTCCGGGTGAGTATAGATATGCCATGTATGACGTACATTGTCCCTTCACTTTGTGTGAAATATATGTAATGTACCAAGAAGATAAAATGGAGGAAATACAATGCATTTCTCAAATCATCAGGTCAGGAGTCATAAATAATGTTTCTGATAAGACACGACCTGTTGAGTATAGTTGTGCTGTATATTACCACCATTTTGTCTTCTGTGGGCGACAAAAAGTCATGGAGTAAACAGAAAGAAGTGTTTTTGGAGAAAATACAAGTGTTATTTTTGGGGTCAACCTCATATCTCTCAACCAAACACACACCAAGCTTCAGTGTTCTGCTAAGTAAGTACTGGAGATTGGAGGTGGCCCCCAATAAAGTGTTCGACGCATTTTTTGTTATTGGCGCACGGTGTGTGTTGACGGCGGCGAAATACACAATTAACCAAACCTTATTGGGGCAAAACACAGGTTTATTTTAGTAAACACAAACAAAAAAAAAAAATTAACTGCTCCTGCTTGGGGTTGAGTGCCGATATTGTGGGGTGTTGAGCTGTGAGGTCTGGCTTATTGTAGCCGACATAGGGGTGGCAGGAGAAGGCGCTATAAAACTGCTGGGGTCAGGAAATTCAGGGATTGGGCTAGACACATGAGAGGGCTGAGACACACTGGAAGGGTGAGACAAACCAGACATTACAGACACATTGGGAGGTGAGGGGGGAGGGATAGCTATGGTTTTTTTTTGTTTTGTTTTGCCTTTCCCTTTCTTTGGTTGGTGCGGGTTAGTTGTTGTGGTGGCGGGGAACGCCAGGGCAGGGTCCAGCAACGGCACTCTTGTGGTGGTGGCGGGGAACGCCAGGCCAGGGTCCGGCAACGGCACTCTTGTGGTGGTGGCGGGGAACGCCAGGGCAGCGTCCGGCAACGGCACTCTTGTGGCGGGGAACGCCAGGGCAGCGTCCGGCAACGGCACTCTTGTGGTGGTGGCGGGGAACGCCAGGGCAGCGTCCGGCAACGGCACTCTTGTGGTGGTGGCGGGGAACGCCAGGGCAGGGTCCGGCAACGGCACTCTTGTGGTGGTGGCGGGGAACGCCAGGGCAGGGTCCGGCAACGGCACTCTTGTGGTGGTGGGGAACGCCAGGGCAGGGTCCGGCAACGGCACTCTTGTGGTGGTGGCGGGGAACGCCAGGGCAGGGTCCGGCAACGGCACTCTTGTGGTGGTGGCGGGGAATGCCAGGGCAGGGTCCGGCAAAGGCACTCTTGTGGTGGTGGCGGGGAAAGCCAGGCCAGGGTCCTGCGGCGGCAGCATGGTGGTGGCAGTGGAGGAGACCCAAGCAGGAGCAGCAGTTGTCATGGTGGTGGCGGTGGGCTGATCCACTGCACTGGGCATGATGGTGGTGCTATAATACGGTCCGGCAGTGTTTGGAATGGAGGTGGTCGTGCAGTGGTATGCAGCAGATGTCGGCATTGACGTAAAGCGTGACAGTGTGGGCACTGGTGGAAATGCCCCCACTGTCTGCTGAAAATACCGACTCTGCTGCATAGCCTGCACGTAAGCAGCATTGCAGGCCTGCATAACAGTAATCTGGAGATCGGGACTAAGGTGTTCCGACATGCCCTGTTCTATCTGATTAAAAAAAATGATGTGCTGGCCTCTGGAGGTCGGCTTTCACTTGGGCAAGGGCTGTGGTAACCTCCTGGATATGTGTGCTCATATGACTAATGGCAGTATCCAGTCGGTCACCCATCGCCTTGCGTCCCTCGTGGAAAACCGAGCTCAAGTGCAAAAACTCGGGCATGAGTGACCTGTCCGCGGCCCTCTGCCGCTGCCGGGAGGAGCCCATAAAAAATTGGCTAGATGCAGAGGACTGGGGAAGGGGAACACCTGATGGACCAGCTTCCTGGTCTCCAGGTTGTGTGGCAGGCCCACTTGCTGCAGCGCTGGAGGATGGCTGGGACGGGTCCGTGGCTGACTGATGAAGGACCGCTCCAGAACCTGGGCCAACAGTGGAGCTCCAAAATAAAATAAAATTAATACAAAACATTTACAAAAAGATAACTCCAGAGTTATATAAACATTCAGATAGGGAGAGGTCACACTAGCACTATTTTGAGTGAATTTTACATCAGAATTTGCAAGCCAGGAGTACAACAGTAGGAAGAAAAGTTTCATAAAACCACATGCTCAACTTCTGCATGCATCAACCACTCCTTGTTTTGGATTAAAAAAACTGATGTAAAATATGAAGAGACGATGGAGGCGATACAAGCCATATCTCTATACAAGCCACATGTATACTCACCCGGACAAGTGCCAGGAAAAATGAATTCAGGAGCCATTGGCATCCTGACTTCATTATTTCTGACACCTGACTTGATGAGTATAGAGCTGTTGTGTAGGCTGCCGTCACACTGTCAGTATTTGCTCTGTATTTCAAATCAGTATTGGTAAGCCAAAACCTGGAGAGGAACTATGTGAGGAAAAGTATTCAAAGAACACGTACCCCACTTCTGCATGTATCAATCACTCATGGTTTTGGATTCCAAATACTGATGGAAAATACAAATGGACGATGGAGGTCATACGAGACACATGTATACTCACCAGGACAAGTGCCAGGAAAAATGAATTCAGGAGCCATTGGCATCCTGAATTCATTATTTCTGACACCTGACTTGATTAGTATAGATCTGTTGTGTAGGCTGCTGTCCCACTGTCAGTATTTGCTCTTTATTTCAAATCAGTATTGGTAAGCCAAAACCTGGAGAGGAACTATGTGAGGAAAAGTATTCAAAGAACACGTACCCCACTTCTGCATGTATCAATTACTCATGGTTTTGGATTGCAAATACTGATTCAAAATAGTGACCCAAAAAAGCTAGCATTATACAAAACTTTTTTTTTCTTTTTTAACCAATATACTTACGTTCTTCGTGCAAGAACCGGTCTCAAAAACGCAAGGATGCGGTGGTACTTGTATTTTCGTATCCTTGCTCCAGAACCACTTGGAAGCCAGCTCTCTTGGCGCAGGTCCTTGTTGAAGCGGTCCTTCATCGATCGCCAACGTGTTTTGACTTTTGACACTGTTGACAAAACAAAACATAATAGTTAGGACAATGGTCTTTTGACCCTGGTCACACAACTGTGTGTGCTGTGAAAAAGTAATGACTTTCTCTCATCATACACATTGTGTGAGCATGGCCAAGGTATTGACTGCATCACACTGCATTGCGATACTTACCAAATGCAGAACGGACCCGAGCCGGGGCATTGGCCCAGCCATCCCACAACGCTGTGGCCACCTCATTCCAAAGCCTCCGGATCGTCACGTTGTTGGCGTGCAGTGGATCCCAGGTGTCCCACAATGGGAATCGCTCATGGACCAGGGAGATGAGGTGTTCATTCTCTATGAGGTCCTCATCCCCTTCTGGAACCTAAAAACAAAAAGGACATTAATATTGGAGACATTCACATAAGGAAGACAGAAAACACAATCAGAGGAATGGCATGAATATTGAAATAAAAAAAAAACACTGGTGCTGAAGCAAAAGGGAAAGAAAGAGAGAAGTAGAAAGAAATGAAGATTCAAGAATTGTAAAGTGAGGATACAATAAACAGTCAGCCAGGTATACTTACACGCTGCCGCCGTGCCACCCGACCGTGACTACGCTGCTCCTGCCCAGTCTCCTGCCCAGTCTCTTCCACTGTAGAAGAAGTGGTCTGAAAAAAGGAAAATATACATTGTCATGTGACAGTGAATACTTACCAATCTGAGGAGGTGAATACTCACTTAGCTGACATGTTCCCCTTGTGCAGGCCCAGGCGTTTCCTCATCAGAAGAAGAAGACATTCTGATGTGTGCAGAAAGAAAGAAATGGCAGAAATTAGGGCATATAGACACAGATTATAGAAAAGAAAGGCATTGGATAGGATACACTCACATAGTTCTGAGGCTTGTTTGCTGCTCCAAGGGGTTGTGAGGCGTCTAGTCTGCAAGACAGTCTGATGAGTAGTGAACTGCAAATGTCCACTCCCTCCCTTTATCACCTTGTATGTGGGGGGTGGCTTATCAGTGTCTAGACATGTTTTTCTCAATTGAGACGCATGCGTCGGCAAACGCAACCAAACACATGTGCTGCAAAACGCATGCGTTTACATAGACTACAATGCGTTTTTTTTGCGCAAACCTTGCGCAATCAGCCGCTTACGTTTCCAGGCGGCAAAATGACGCCTCTAAAAATTACTACATGTTGCATTTCCGCGCCAAGACGCAGACGACTAGATGACGCATGCGTCGTCAAACGCGGCAAAACGTGAACAAACAAAAACGCATGCGTCGATAATGTTAAAGATAGGAATACACAACGCATGCGGATATTTGCGGAAGAAACGCTGCGGACACAACCGCAAATGTGAAAGCGGCCTAATGGAGTGGTCAGCGCAGTCACCAGATCTCAACCCCATTGAGCTGTTGTAGGAGCAGCTTGACCGTATGGTACGCAAAAAGTGCCCATAAAGCCAAACCAACTTGTGGGAGGGGCTTCTGGAAGCATGGGGTGAAATTTCTCCAGATTACCTTAGCAAATTAACTGCTAGAATGCCAAAGGTCTGCAATGCTGTAATTGCTGCAAAGGGAGCATTCTTTGACGAAAGCAAAGTTTCAAGGAGAAAATTATTATTTCAAATAAAAATCTTTTTTTCGAACCTTGTCAATATCTGCCCTAGATTTTCAATTCATTTGGCAACTCATTTGATTAATAAAAGTATGAGTTTTCATGGAAAAGACAAAATTGTCTGGGTTAACCTAAACTTTTGAACGGTAGTGTATGTCGGTATGTTTTGTGTTTATTTGTGGATTAATGGTAGCCAGGGCCCCTGGGCTGTTCAGACACTGTGGGCCCCCCGGTCATGTGACGGGGTCATGCGACGGGGTCATCATATACCTGAACCAGATTATTCCAGAAAAATAGTTGCTCTGTGAAACTATAACCTGTCAAACATCCATTGATCTAGTAAATTTACCCTTCAGTTCAGTATATAGTATACAGTGTATAGTGCCAGTGTATAGGTAACACTGACTCACCAGTGACGTCTCTAGGTGAAGCCTTCATCTTTCATCCAGCACAGACCGCCATCACTTCATTCAGCCAGGACTCGTCTCTGCAGGAAATAACACAGTTATCTCGAGCTCCTCTTGTAGAACACATTACTTAATTTTTCCCAACTTCTACATTACACCACATGAAGAAAAAGAGGCAACATAGTGTCACTCTACACAGTAACAGGACCACCCCCCCATTTAAAACAGTGTACTCAAAAAATAAAATAAATACATCACTGTAGTAATAATATCCCTTAATTAGCCCCTATGGTAATAATAATATCCCCCATCCTGACCCCATGTATCTCATTCCTGGCTCCAGCCGTATGTTCTCCCATCCTTCCCTCATGAGTATCCATTCTGCCCCATATGATCTCCCCATCCTGCCCCATCTGTCTCCATCGTATCCATCCTGCCCCATGATCCAATCCTGCCCCCATGTCTTTCATTCTGCCCCGTTTCTCCAATCATGCCCCGTATCTACATTCTGCCCATTGTCTCCAGTCCTGCCCCCAGTGTCCAGCATCTCTGCCCCTAGTGTCCAGCATCTCTGCCCCATTGTCCAGCATCTCTGCCCCCAATGTGTCCAGCATCTCTGCCCCCAATGTGTCCAGCATCTCTGCCCCTAGTGTGTCCAGCATCCTGCCCCAATGTCCAGCATCTCTGCCCCAATGTGTCCAGCATCCTGCCCCCAATGTGTCCAGCATCCTGCCCCAGTGTGTCCAGCATCCTGCCCCAGTGTGTCCAGCTTATTGCCCCCAGTGTGTCCAGCTTATTGCCCCCAGTGTGTCCAGCATATTGCCCCCAGTGTGTCCAGCATTCTGCCCCAGTGTGTCCAGCTTATTGCCCCCAGTTTGTCCAGCATCCTGCCCCCAGTGTGTCCAGCATATTGCCCCCAGTGTCTCCAGCATATTGCCCCAGTGTGTCCAGCATATTGCCCCCAGTTTGTCCAGCATTCTGCCCCCAGTGTGTCCAGCATTCTGCCCCCAGTGTGTCCAGCAATCTGCCCCAGTGTGTCCAGCATATTGCCCCCAGTGTGTCCAGCATATTGCCCCTAGTGTGTCCAGCATATTGCCCCCAGTGTGTCCAGCAATCTGCCCCAGTGTCTCCAGCATATTGCCCCCATTGTGTCCAGCATATTGCCCCCAGTGTGTCCAGCATTCTGCCCCCAGTGTGTCCAGCAATCTGCCCCAGTGTGTCCAGCAATCTGCCCCAGTGTGTCCAGCAATCTGCCCCAGTGTGTCCAGCATATTGGCCCCAGTGTGTCCAGCATATTGCCCCAGTTTGTCCAGCATTCTGCCCCAGTGTGTCCAGCAATCTGCCCCAGTGTGTCCAGCATATTGCCCCAGTGTGTCCAGCATATTGCCCCCAGTGTGTCCAGCAATCTGCCCCAGTGTCTCCAGCATATTGCCCCCAGTGTGTCCAGCAATCTGCCCCAGTGTGTCCAGCATATTGCCCCCAGTGTGTCCAGCATATTGCCCCCAGTGTCCAGCATACTGGCCGGGCCCCCCGGATTGCCATTCGCAATATAAAAAAAAAAGTTCTCCTCACCTGTCCGCGCTCCTTCGGCGAAGCTCTCTCCTTTCAGCTGAAGCGCGCACTGGTCGGCGACTGACAATGACATCAGACGCCGGGGACGTGCGCGCTGCGGCTGATGTCAGCTGCCAGCCTCCGATTGGCTGGCGGCTGTTAACTATTGACGTGCGGGCGTGCGCCCGCACATCAATAGCGTTTAACTACCGCAGCGCCGGTAGGGGCCCGGTGAGCAGATGAGACTGAGCCCGATGCGGGCCCCCTCTGCCCACCGGGCCCATACGCCAGTCAGGACAGTAATGCCCTGATGGCGGCGGGCAATCTGAGCGGTAGCCAAGGGCCCCCCCACACCACTGAGCCCTGGGCTATCGCCCAGATTGACCCCATTATAATCCGCCCCTGGCTTTACATCAGAACCATTTGTAAAATGTTATTTCATTTTGTTAGCATTTTAGGAGGTTTAAAAATGTAGCAGTCATTTTTCATTTTTTCAAGGAAATTTTTTAAAATGTATATTTTTGAAGGACCTGTTCAGGTTTGAAGTGACTTTGGGGGTCCTTTGATACTGCAAGTTGTCCGCTATAGGGTACAGCTGACAGCTGCTGGATTGTCACCTGTATGGGGATGCTATTGCTTTATATCTTAGGTCAGTAAAAAGACGTATTGGCGGTCACTGAGGGGTGAAGACGATTCGGGGTAATTGACTTTGCGCTGTCCAGCATGGCTGGCTGCTGACCAGAATCATTCTTTATGAACTTAGTAGGTTGTTTATTTCACTTCTTTGAAGAGTTGTAAAATAAAGGCCCATCAGTGACAATTTATGAATGACATTACATTGCAGCACAGTAATGAATAAATCACTATTTAATAAGGCAATGCTTTATTATTCATTGCTCCTCTGGTAAATGAGCAATAAATCTGTAAATTGGTTTATTTCAGAGAAGTGAGTTGTAACGGTGTCATTTATATCGGCACATTTTTAACTTTCCAGGCTTTTCCAGCAGTAAACATTGACCTGTCCTTACTTGGATGAGACAGAGTTGCAGTTGCTGCTGCACTCACGCATGTATCTAGAGAAATGTTTCTTTCTGATGCGTTATATCCCTTTTGTTTTTCCTGATTTATTCTTAAAGAAGCACTCCTGTTCTATTTTGAGTCTCTAAGCCTGTGTAATGTCAGTGTGATAGTATAGTCAGCGATCGCAGTCTTCTCCAGTGTCCAGTGCCGTTCCTCCTCTGAGTCCTCCTCTGAGTCATGTCATGGCTCTTCTGACCTGATGACTCGCACTGAGGTCTATGCGTGAGCTGGAAGTGGCTTTCCAGTGTAAGCCCAAGTAGATCTGTATGTTATGCTAACCACCTTTTTTACTATGTGTTCTATTATAGTACTAATAAGTATTATATTTTTTTTTATTATGCAAATAAATGGTCCATCATGTTTATGCTTCTTTTGTTTAGTCTTCCATGCATGGGAAATAAGCTTTCTGACAGCCAACTATAGTAACTGTTTTAGCAGCCATGAGGTTTGGCACTCGCTTTCACCGTTGCACTGATATATGACAACCTGTTTCCCGGCTCATAGACTCACCGCTCTGTGTGCATGCTCATGCAGGAGTTCAGTCATTCTGCTTTATGACAAGCATGCTAGAGAGTGTGTTTTTATTTGAGTGGGGTGTTTTTTGGACCCAGTCATCCACTGATAATGTGCATGTTAGGCTGCCGTCACACTATCAGTATTTGGTCAGTATTTTACATCAGTATTTGTAACCCAAAACCAGGAGTGGACCAATTAGAGGAAAAGTAGAATAGAAACATATGCATCACTTCTGTATTTATCACCCACTCCTGGTTTTGGCTTACAAATACTGATGTAAAATACTGCTAGTGTGACGGCAGCCTTAGGAGTGGATCTGATGCTAAATGTAAAATAAAATGCTAGGTCTTAAAGACTTAAAGTGCATTTACTCTACATGATGCCGGGGTGATTGCCGATTGGTAGTTGTTTAGTAGCCTGTTTAGACCACCTGATTGTTCTTCTGATGAGCACTGAACGGTCAGTAATAGATAATTCACTACACCTAGCCTGCCATTGTTCAACGCATCACAGGTCCTGGTTACCTAGGATGATGAGCTGCTCAGAATTATGATCATTTGTGCAAATCAAAATATAATTTCTACTAACGAGCAAGTATTTTGCTCATTTGTCGGGTAATCAACAGCCTGTTTTAGACTGCACGATTATCATGAAACAAACGTTCCTAGGAACTCTTATTCATGATAATCATACAGCTGTCACCTTGTATTAGTGACCCTGGGGCAGCACTGCTTATTCACTGCCACACTGCAGGTATGAAGGACTGCTAGGCACTCTCTGTATTGCTTACACTGCTATGAGGATAGGGCTTCCAGAAAGGACATGTTTATAAGGGAGTCATAGCCAAGAACTGTTCCCTGAAAGTTTGACCAACCAGTACAACATATTTGATACTCTCACATGCACTTTGTCAGATGTCCTGAATAAAGTATAATGAAGAACTTGGAGATATAAAAAAAAGTCTACAATAGAATATAACCTCTCCCTCCCTTTTAAAGTTGCACTTTCTGCATTGACTGTAATGCACTTGCTTTTCAGAGAGAGACAGGGGCATAACTAGAACGTGCTGTGCCCCAAACCTGACTTCCTGCCTCATAGCACTTATCCCGTCCTTGTACTAAACCGCAACCAGTGCAGATAAACCTGATGTAAGGATGATAACTGGGTAATATAAATTTGAGTTTCCTAATTGAGATCATACTCCTCAGACGCTTCTTTGTCGGCAGCCTCACTCGCCTTCATAACCAAACTCTGTACCGCTTTCTCACCAGTTCTTTCAGCCCTCTGCCACATCCATCACTTTCCAGTTGTCAGCCAGCATGTTGCACAGTCTCATTATAGTATTAGCTGCTGCAATGTCTAAGTAATGTCCCAAGCTGGCTGCTTGGGTTCTGCACAATCTCAGAGCATATACCGTAATAGCACTGCTAGAAGACTCGCACAGAATACACACCCAGTCTCCACCACATTGACATTTGACTGTACTTTGACATTACTGAGGTTTCTCCTGTGCCACCATTGAACAACAGAAGGGAAGGGAAAGCATAGCATTATCAAGTGCGGGCAATGCAGAAACACCAGATGCGATATTATGCATTTTCAGACTTCTAGACGAGGCACACCTACCTAGACATATACAGTAGAATATGTAAAAGTTTGCACATTCTTTTTCAAACTTACTGTTATTGTGAGCAGTTAAGCAAGTTGAAGATGAAATGATCTCTAAAAGGCCTAAAGTTAAAGATGACATGCACAACCGTTCAAAAGTTTAGAGTCACCCAGACAATTTTGTGTTTTTAATAACTCACACTTTTATTAATCAAATGATTTGCCAAATGATTTGAAAATCTAGTCCAGACATTGACAAGGTTCGAAAAAAATATTTTTATATGAAATAATAATTTTCTTCTTCAAACTTTGCTTTCGTCAAAGAATGGTCCCTTTACAGCAATTACAGCATTGCAGACCTTTGGCATTCTAGCATTTGCTGAGGTAATCTGGAGAAATGTCACCCCATGCTTCCAGAAGCCCCTCCCACAAGTTGGTTTGGCTTGATGGACACTTTTTGCGTAACATACGGTCAAGCTGCTCCCACAACAGCTCAATGGGGTTGAGATCTGGTGACTGCACTGACCACTCCAATACAGATAGAATACCAGCTGCCTGCTTCTTCCCTAAATAGTTCTTGCATAATTTGAAGGTGTGTTTTGGGTCATTGTCCTGTTGTAGGACGAAATTGTCTCCAATCAAGCACTGTCCGCAGGGTATGGCATGGCGTTGCAAAATGGAGTGATAGCCTTCCTTATTCAAAATCCCTTTTACCTTGTACAAATCTCCCACTTTACCAGCACCAAAGCAACCCCAGACCATCACATTACCTCCACCATGCTTGACAGATGGTGTCAAGCACTCTTCCAGCATCTTTTCACTTGTTCTGTGTCTCACAAATGTTCTTCTGCGTGATCCAAACACCTCAAACTTGGATTCGTCTGTCCATAACACTTTTTTTCTCAATCTTCCTTTGTCCAATGGCTGTATTCTTTTGCCCATATTAATCAATTCCTTTTATTAGCCAGTCTCAGATGGCTTTTTCTTTGCCACTCTGCCCTGAAGGTCAGCATCCCGGATTTGCCTCTTCACTGTAGAGGTTGACACTGGTGTTTTGCGTGTACTATTTAATGAAGCTGCCAGTTGAGGACCTGTGACCGATCTCTCAAACTACAAACTCTAATGTACTTGTCTTGTTGCTCAGTTGTGCAGCGGGGCCTCCCACTTCTCTTTCTACTCTGGTTAGAGCCTGTTTGTGCTCTCCTCTGAAGGGAGTAGTACACACCGTTGTAGGAAATCTTCAGTTTCTTGGCAATTTCTCGCATGGAATAGCCTTCATTTCTAAGAACAAGAATAGACTGTCGAATTTCACGTGAAAGTTCTTTTTTTTTCAGGCTATTTTGAGAGTTTAATGGAACCAATAAATGTAATGCTCCAGCTTCTCAACTAGCTCAAAGGAAGGTCAGGTTTATTGGTTCTCTAATCAGCCAAACTCTTTTCAGCTGTGCTAACATCCTTGCACAATGGTTTTCGAGGGTATTCTAACCATCCATCAGCCTTCTTACACAGTTAGCAAACGCAAAGTAGCATAAGAACACTGGAGTGATGGTTGTGGGAAATGGGCCTCTATACACCTATGAAGATATTGCATTACAAACCAGACTTTTGCAGCTAAAATAGTCATGTACCACATTAACAATGTATAGAGTGTATTTCTGAATCATTTAATGTTAGCTTCATTGGAAAAAACTGTTCTTTTCTTTCAAAAATAAGGACATTTCTAAGTGACCCAAAAGTTTTGAACGGTAGTGTATTTACTTTGTATTTTAGGCAAACAAAAAAAAAATATATTTTTTTATTTTAAAAATTACAAAAAGGAAAATGGGCCGATGCAAAAGTTTGGACACCCTTAGAGATTTGTGTGCTCAGATAACATAAACCAAGGTTTCAGACATTAATTAGCCTGTTAGGGTTATGGGTTGCTCACTATCCTAGTTAGAAAAAGGACAGGCGATTCAAATTTCCCAGCTTTATAAAAAAAAAAACGACATCCTCTAAGCGTGTGCAAAAAAAGCAGCAGCCATGGGGTCTTCTAAGAAGCTGCCTAGCAATCTGAAAATAAAAATGGTAGAGGCCTACAGAGCAGTAGAAGGCTATAAGAAGATAGTAAAGCATCTTTAAGTTGCCCTTTTCATCAGTTCGAAATTTGCTGTATATACTCGAGTATAGGCCGAGATTTTCATCCCATTTTTTTAGGCTAAAAGTGCCCCTCTCGGTTTATACTCTAGTCAGTGTCCCAGGGGGTTGGCGGGGGAGGGGGTGTGGCAGGAGTGGTGGCTGTCACATCATATTCACCCCCACCTGACGTGTCTCTGCACATCCCTGCTTGTCAGATGGTCTCTGGCGCCTGCAGCTATTCCTGTGTTCAGCGGTCACGTGGTACCTCTCATTAAAGTAATGAATATGCACGCGACTCCACTCCCATAGGCGTGGAGCACATTTTCATTGCTTTAATGAGCAGTATCATGTGACCGCTGAACACAGGAACAAGCTGCCAGAGACAGTCATAGAAGCAGGGACTTAAAGAGAGACCACGCCAGGAGGGGGTGAGTATAACGGGGGAGGGTGAGCCATGCGATACTCACCTGTCCCCATTCCACCGTCGGGCTCTGTCTTCTGCGTCCTCTGGCTGTGACGTTCAGGTCAGAGAGCGCGATAACGTGTTTAGTGCGCGCCCTCTGCCTGAACAATCACTGCAGAGAGCCGGAAGACAGAGCGGCGCGCGGCGGTGGAACGGGGACAGGTGAATATCGTAAGTGCCGGGGGCCTGAGCCAGTGGCGACTCCGACACCTGGCCCCCATAGCGCAATGATGTCCTGCCTGCTCAGGACACCGGCACTTGGCGGCCGGCGATGAGAGGTGAGTATGTCATTTTTTTTATCGCAGCGGCATGTGGGGCATATTATGCTATGGAGCATCTTATGGGGCCATCAACTTTTATGGAGCAGAATATGGGGAATATTATTTTATGGAGCATCTTAGGGCCATCAACCTTTATGAAGTCGCATATGGGGCATATTATTCAATGGCGCATCTTATGGAGCCATCAACTTTTATGGAGCATTATATGGGGCATATTATTTTATGTAGCATCTTATGGGGCCATTATTAACCTTTGTGCAGCATTATATGGGGCATATTTTTGTATGGAGCATCTTATGATGCCCATCATGAACTTTATGGAGCATTATATGGGGCGTATTTTGTATGGAGCATCTTATGGGGCCCATCATGAACTGTATGGAGCATTATATGGGGCTCCTGATTCAATATGGATATTCAAAAACATTTAACCTACTGATGTCTCAATCAATTTTACTTTTATTGGTATCTATTTTTATTTTTGAAATTTACCAGTAGCTGCTGCATTTCCCACCCTAGGCTTATACACGAGTCAATAAGTTTTCCCAGTTTTTTGTGGCAAAATGAGGGGGTCTCAGCTTATACTCGAATATATACGGTAAATAATAAATGGTAGTTAACGGAAACAGTGGAAATCAAGATAAGGCCTGGAAGACCAAGCTAAATTTCAGTGAGAGCTGCTCATAGGACTGCTAGTGAGGCAAATCAGAACCTCCGGTTGACTGCAAAAGACCTTTAGAAGGATTAAGCATACTGTAGAGTTGTGGTACATTATTCTACTGTTCCGAGACACCTGGACAAATATGGCATTCACGGATGAGTCACCAGAAGTATGCAAAAGAACATCTAAAAACCCTGATACATTTTGTAAACAAGTCTTGTGGAACAATGAGGTTAAAATAGAACTCCTTTCGCCATGATCAAGGGTATGTGTGGACAAAAAAGGGCACAGAATTTCAGGAAAAGAACATCTCACCAACTATTAACCATGGGTGTGGATCAGTCGTGCTCTGGAATTGTGTTGCAGCGAATGGCACAGAGAACATTTCACAAGTAGATAGAAGAAAGGATTCAATTAAATTTCAACAAATTCTGGATGCAAGCATAACACCATTTGTAAAAACGCTGAATTTGAAAAGAGGATGGTTTCTACAAATGGATAATGATCCTAAACAAATGTCAAAATCCACCATAGACTACGTCAAAAGGCACAAGCCGAAGTTTTTAAAATGGTCCTCACAGTCCCCTGATCTGAACATCATTGAAAATCTGTGTCTAGACCTCAAAATAGCAGTGCATGAAAGATGACCCCTGGAATCTCGCAGAACTGGAAGAATTTTCCAAGGAAGAATGGATAAAAATTCCTCAAACAAGAATTGAACGACTCTTGCCTGGTTACAAAAAGTGTTTACAAGCTGTTAAACTTTCAAAAGTAGTACTACTAGGTACTATCCATGTAGGGTGCCCAAACTTTTGCATCTGCCCATTTTCCGTTTTGTGATTTTTAAAATGTATAAGATGAAAATATATATTTTTTGCCTAAAATACAGAGTAAATGTGTCATCTGTAACTTTAGGCCTTTTATAGAACATTTCATCTTCAACTTGCTTAAGTGTTCCCCATAACAGTAATTTTGACCAAGGGTACCCAAAATTTTACATGACAATTTAAATTACTCATGGCAGGTAGCGGAAGACTTGTAGGTCCCTTGACGTCTAGACCCCAAACTATAGTTATGCCCAGAAGAGAGAGATAAACGTTGTAGCAGACGCTTTAGCCCAGCTTACCAAGGATCATCATAATTACATCTCATGACTAAAGAAAACTATTCATTTCTTGGTATTTTATTAAAGTTGTAATCAAGGCTGGCGGCACTGACGTTTGCTTTTCGTAGAAAGCAATAGAACAGCATGCAAGATTAAAGTCAATATATAAAAATCTGAATGTTGTGTTTTACAATGCAAGAAATGAACATTAATGAGATTTGATCATGTTTTCTCCTGCGTTTGCATCTTAAACCCACTATGACATCAGCAGTTTTCTATGATTTTACCCTTAATGTCTTTTCCACATCTGGAGCAAAGCACATAATATCTCTACGTATTGCAGGGACAATATACCATCTGGGCATCATTTGATGACACGTTTTCTTGCCTTTATCCAGCTTTTTGATGATTGACCAGATGTCTTCTCCATGATGCAAACATTGGCTTGGTGGATGTTTAGCCTGCGTCTAATTATAGTGGTATTGTTTTTCAAGCAGTAATACTTTTTTTTATCCAAACTCTATAGCAATTGCTGGCTTGTTGTTTTTAAATGTTTTGGTCATCTCATGTAAAATAATGCAGTTTAAATGTAATCCCGTGTGCTTCTAGAAATGGGCAATAGTTTTTGTTTTCTAGATTATTGTATGTAATGTCATCCCTGTAAAGGGGAAACAGGAAAGCAAAAATCAATTTACTGTCTGTAAGGTCGTAAAAATGTACAGAGGGAATTTTTGTCTTTGCTTCTAGACTTTTCAAACAGCAACAAAACCTAAACATTGTTGAATAATAAATAATCAAAATTACAAAATGCAAGTGTTGGAAAAAAAAAAAAGAATCCGTGTTCAAATTCTGACTTCTTTTGCATCCAGATCATGTTCAAACAATAAAGCTCAATGTACAGAGAGCTAACTGATTGACAAATGGTCAGTGAGAATCCTATCCACAATCTGATTGGCACCCTCACAAGTTCATTGGTTGTACTCATGCTGATACTTTGTAAAGCAAGGTGAATCTTGTTAATATTTGTATTGGAAATGTAGTGACACGTACATTCCCTGTATAGCAAAATATTAACTTTAAAATTAATAACTTTTGTTAGCAAAATGTAATTTAATCTTTGGCAGTAATAATTGTGATTCCTCAAAAAGTGGCACATAGCAATTGTTGACAAGTGTAAATGCTCCTTTAGTGACTACGCAAGGAGAGAATGAGAGGTTCTATTGCTTAGAAGGGAAGAAGTATGCACATATTAATGCATGTTAAGCATTCACTAACAAAATAATGCAACTAATGAAACCAAAGCAACTTGTACATACAGAATGTACCAAAACATTTAGCGCAGTTATTCTGATGCCAAGGTTATCACAATTTTCAAAAGTAGATAAACTTTTTATGTCCCATTCATGATAGGTATGGCAAGTGAAAGAAACCCTGATGATAGGATAGGATGATAGGATTTTAGCAGAAAAAAGTCAAGTAAGGAGTAAGGCCATGTGCACACGTTGCGGATTTCTTGCAGAAATTTCCTGAAGAAAACCGGAAATTTTCTGCAAGAAATCCGCATTTTTTTTTTTGCGTTTTTTTTGCGTTTTTTTCGCGTTTTTTTAGCATTCTGCAAGCGTAATTAGCTTGCAGAATGCTAAAGTTTTCCAAGCGATCTGTAGCATCGCTTGGAAAACTGACTGACAAGTTGGTCACACTTGTCAAACATACTGTTTGACAAGTGTGACCAACTTTTTACTATAGATGCAGCTTATGCAGCATCTATAGTAAAAGATAGAATGTTTAAAAAAAATAAAAAAAATAAAAAAATGCTTATACTCACCCAGACATCTCATAAGCGGCGTCCGTTCGTCTTCCTATAGCTGGTCTGTGCGCACAGGGCCTTCCGTGACGTCACGGTCACGTGAGCGGTCACATGACCGCTCACGACCAATCACAGGACAGTGACGTCATCGGCCGCACACCAGCTACAGGAACCGAACGGCAGCGTGCAGCGGTGAGGCGGGAACACTGCGCGGGACATCGAGGGTGAGTATAGGACTATTTTTTATTTTATTTCTTATTTTTTGACCAGTTATATGGTGCCCAGTGCGTGGAGGAGAGTCTCCTCTCCTCCACCCTGGGTACCAACCGCACATAATCTGCTTACTTCCCGCATGGTGTGCACAGCCCCGTGCGGGAAGTAAGCAGATCAATGGACTCCTAGGTGTGCGGAATCCCTGCAATTCCGCATTTTTAATGAATATGTTGCTTTTTTTTCCGCTATGCGATTTTTTCGCGGAAAAAATCGCAACATTTGCACAAAAAATGCGGAATACCTTGTAAATAATAGGAGGCATATGTTAGCGTTTTTTCACGTTTTTATCACGTTTTTATAGCGAAAAAACTCTAAAAAAACGCTAAAAATCCTGAACGTGTGCACATGGCCTAAATGTCTGATTTTACTTAGTTCTTACAGCCCAATGTTGATAAGATCCTCAGTGGACCTCTTTCCTTTTTACACATCTAGTGTGAGGAGCAGTGATGAATCTTGATGCTCCCTTGCACAGTGCACCACATTTACAAAGCACCTCGTTATGACCTTGACGACCATCTACACATCTCACCTGACCTGAATTTACAAGCTTACTGGAACCGAGTGTCTTGCTAGAACAGAGTGCTGACTAAAATCTAGCACTGGAGCCACACAGCGCTGACTAGGCTGCACTTGAAACTTTAATGCTAATATGAGTTTTCTGCTTCAAGGTGTAGGTGAGAAACTGAAGGGATAACGATTCAGGCTTCTTTAAAGAGCTTCTGTGGGAATTGTTCTGTCAATTCAGCAGTCAATACCACAGCCCACAATGAACACATTTTCATCTCTATTTAGCTTTTTGTTTGAACCTGTCCTAAACTGCCTGTTAGAAGTACAAAAATGTCTTTTCAATTCTTATGTATTTATCAAATATAAAAAAATCCAGATTCCTCCTCCGGCAGCTGCATCATTTTTCAGCTACCCGCGTAAAACTAAATGAGCCTGCAAATGTTCATTTCCATCCAACTTTGTCAAGGCTCATGTGGCACTACAGGGGTTAATCTGATGTCTGTTTGCATTTACAGACCACAAAGGTGTAAAGCAGCTAATTTAAATGTAGTTTAACAATTATAAAGCTCTTGACTCTTTGGAATGAAATTATTCAAATAAAATTCACTTGTGTCTTTGTTTTTATCGATGTCTTAATTTTGCTGTAATAAGGAGCATAGTATTTTTAGATGTCTGTACATTATCCTATCATTATTCCCATTTAACCTTGAAATTATACTTACTGTGGTCTAGAGTTATAGGCCCTGATTCATCAAAGCAGGAGTAAAAAGCCACAAAACTGCAGTAAAAAGCTTTGAAAAATTGCCAAATTTTTGAGCAACTCGAAGTTGCAAAAATATTTTGCAACTGTTCTTGGTTTTCATGCCAGTTTCACTAGCTCCACCAAGTGGGCCAAGATAGGGCAGGATGAGAGTATGATGTCGTCTAATTCTTGACGAGCTGTGATATTCATTGCTCCAGAAATCTTACTCCAGTCCCTGAATTGCTATACACACCATACTACAGACCTGTTTATTTCTCTGAACAACAATGGCATTATTTAAATTCATATAATTGCAATCACTCCCTGGAGTTAGAGTTGTAGCGAGGTACATGCCACTTCTCAGACACTCCTGATTTATTAAGAGGTGCTCAATACTTCATAATTTTATTTATATAGCGCCAACATATTCCGCAGCGCTTTACAAATTATAGAGGGGATTTGTACAGACAATAGACATTACAGCATAACAAAAATCACAGTTTAAAATAGATACCAAGAGGAATGAAGGCCCTGCTCACAAGCTTACAATCTATAGGAAAATTGGAGACACGAGAGGTGGATGGTAACAGTTGCTTTCGTTGTTCAGACCAACCATAGTGTAAGAATCGGGTGTTCATGTAAAGCTGCATAAACCAGTTAACAGCCTAAGTATGTAGCAGTACAGACACAGAGAGCTTTTAACTGCATGAAGTGTATAAGAACATGATGCGAGGAACCTGATTATGGTTTAAGTTTTTGTTTTTTTGAATGGGCCACACAGGGATAGTTAGGTTAATGCATTGAGGCGGTAGAAAGTCTGAACAAATGCGTTTTTAGGGCATGCTTAAAACTGTGGGGATTAATCGTATTAACCTGGGTAGTGCATTCCAAAGAATTGGAGAAGCACATAAAAAGTCTTGGAGACGGGAGTGGGAGGTTCTAATTATTGAGGATGCTAACCTCAGGTCATTAGCAGAACGGAGAGCACGGGTAGGGTAGTAGACTGAGACCAGGGAGGAGATGTAGGGTGGTGCTGAGCAATGAAGTGCTTTGTGGATGGGGGTAATAGTTTTGTACTGGATTCTTGAGTGGATGGGTAACCAGTGTAATGACTGTTGGTGAGGAATATAATCCTGGAGCAGCATTCAGGACAGATTGGAGCGGGGAGAGTTTGGTAAGAGGGAGTTAAATTAGTCCAGACGAGAATGAATTAGTGAAACAGTAAGAATTTTTGCAGTGTCGAACGTTAGAAAAGGGCGAATTCTAGAAATGTTTTTGAGATACAGGTAAGAAGAGCGAGCCAATGATCGGATGTGGGGTGTGAAGGAAAGCTCAGAATCGAGGATGACGCCGAGGCAGCGGGCATGTTGCTTGGGAGTAATGGTGGAACCACACACGGAGATGGCAATATCAGGCTGTTAAAGGGATGGGATTTCGTCCACAAATTACTAAATCTTATGGTGTCAAAAGGGGGAACTCTCCCTGCACCTCTAATGAGGTCCGATATTAACTATTATCGCCGAACTTGACTATTAATAATTAATATCCACTAAATATGCCTCAACGTTATCTTTTCCTTATACTATATACTAACTGAGACAAAACAGTGTAAGAATAAAGAATATTTATTACACACACACAAGTCTGCAGTCTATAACATACATTGCATTTATATCCAAGCTGGCGACTATAAATATATATATATATATATATATATATATATATATATATATATATATATACGGATATCACAACTCTGATATAGTAATACCACTACAGTATACAGTGATATCCCAACAGTATCACACAGTAATAACCAACAATATCCAGTAATATCACAACAATATCACCAGCTGTGCTTCCATATCAACACAATGATTTTTCATTTTCAGCAGTTGTGATTCAAGGCTAGCAATCTGCTTTCTCTGTCCACATTATACTGATCGTTCTCTGCCAGTTGTGTCTGTAAGGCACACACTCTCTGCACATTAGTGACACAACACTGGCAGTGGAAATTTGGGGAATCTGCATTACACAGGGATTCCTCATACACAAAGATCAGTTTAGCTAACATTTGTAGTTGTTTACTTGATTTATTCAAGACCGACAGTCTCTCTATGCACATGCTGTCATGCCAACATGCTTGCTCCAATAGGGCAGACCACAGTAATACTGCAGATTTGGGTATAGTGGAGGTTACTGGGTGAAATTTACTTTGCTTTGCTAATCTTTTAAGGGTCGATAAGTCCATACTCACTCTTCCTGAAGCCATCTTGGTCGTCCTCCTTGTCCCTTATCTGCTCCTTGAAAAGGTCATTTTACCTCTGGAAGCCTTTTCCTGACCAGCTGGACTTTACCTTGAGAACGACTATTACTCTTTGGAAGATTGGACTGGTAAAGATCACCCCAAACTCTCAAAGATTGCCAAGCAAAAGAAAAAGAAAAAACTTTAAAAATCAGAAGACTTGGTTCTCTGTTATTGATTTTGTTCCATGTATAGCTTGTATTGAAAATCTGCGTCACCCGTCTGAACTATCAGCGCTCTGAACGCACAGAATTACACAACAGTTCACCCTGTATCAATGTAATCTGTCCATGTCCCTCCGGCCTGATCAGTTCACAGATGATGACCAGAAACTCACACAGCAAAACATGTTAAACAAAATCTAAACAGTGGGCCTGTAGCTTGCCATTGTTAAAGGAACAGGGTTTTCCTTCACAATTTACTAAACCTTATGGTTATCAAAGGAGGATTTCTCCCTACACCTCTATTGAAGGTCCGATATCAACTATTAACACCAAAATTGACTACTAATAATATCCACTAAATACCACCACGTTATCTTTACCATATACTAACTGAGACAAAACAGTGTAACAATAAAGGGTATTTATTACACACACACAAGTCTACAGTCTATAACATACATATATATTTATACCCAAGCTGGCGACTATAAATATATATATATGCAAATATACGGATATCACAACTCTGATATAGTAATACCACTACAGTATACAGTGATATCCCAACAGTATCACACAGTAATAATCAACAATATCCAGTAATATCACAACAATATCTCCACAATATAAAAACCCAATTATACCCAAATATTATTATTATAATTACCAAAAACACAATTACCCGCCTGATTACCCAA
Source organism: Ranitomeya variabilis (assembly GCF_051348905.1). Classification (NCBI taxonomy): domain Eukaryota; kingdom Metazoa; phylum Chordata; class Amphibia; order Anura; family Dendrobatidae; genus Ranitomeya; species Ranitomeya variabilis. The sequence goes on along the minus strand of NC_135237.1, from coordinate 170,596,036 downwards.
ATCACACATACAATATCAGCCCTCCCATCTATGTAGCTAACCCTAATGCCTAAGAGGTTACAGGGCCTAGTAAGAAAAGGTGATACAGAGTAATTATCCACCATGTGGGTCCATGATATTCCAGCATGAAGGCACAGCAAAGAGCCAGAGCACATGTGTCTTGTGCCTTTTATGTCCAGCTAGAAGAGGTGTGTCCAGCCCCAGGTGTGTGGGGATGAGGTCACAAATCTATTGTCCACTGGCCTAAATGAAACCTGATATACCAGCTTCAGGAGGGGGTTACTGAGCACATGTGGGGGAATTATATATCACTAAACACATCTCTATGTAAAGATATACATTTTGGAGAACACGAGTTCAGTTTTTGACAGGTTCAATTTCAGATAGAGGGAGGACATGATGTTAGAGACAGCAGTAAGACAATCACTGGTGTTTTCTAAAAAGGCAGGCGTGATATCAGGAGAAGAAGTGTATAATTGGGTGTCATCAGCATAGAGATGGTACTGGAAACCAAATCTACTGATTGTTTGTCCAGTGGGGCAGTATACAAAGAGAAGAGGAGGGGGCCTAGGACTGATTCTTGAGGAACCCCAACAGTAAGGGGAAGGTGAGAGGAGGAGGAACCAGCAAAAGATACATTGAAGGAGCAGTCAGAGAGATAGGAGGAGAACGGTGTCCTTGAGGCCGATGGAGCGGAGCATAGTGAGGAGGAGCTGATGATCCACAGTATTGAATGCTGCAGGAGATCCAAAAGAATTAGCATGGAGTAGTGACCATTAGATTTAGCTGTTAGTAGGTCATTAGAGACTTTAGTGAGGGCAGTTTCAGTAGAGTGTAAGGAGCAGAAACCAGATTGAAGAGGGTCGAGAAGAGAGTTATCTGAGAGGTAGCGGATAAGACGGGAGTGGACCAGGCTTTCGAGGAGTTTGGAGATGAAGGGAAGATTAGAGACAGGTCTATAATTAAATACTTCTTAGATACTCCCGACTCCACTCCCCCATGAAGACCAGTGTGAGCATTGTCTGTCTTAATGAATTGGGGTCATAATCCTTTAGTCTTTGGTATTTGTATTTGAGGTTCTGTAGAACAGATACCCATGTAATCTATGGGCCTTCTTATAGAGCATGTGAAAAGTCTCATATATTCTCTGTCCAAAAACAGTTCAGTGCAAGGCCCGCTCTACCCTCGAGTCCCATGGCAGTTGCCTGGTTTGTTTCTGTGGAAGGTATAAATGTAGTATCTGCTAACTTGCATGCAACTTGCTTCCCCGACAGTGTGACGCCTACATTTATTTGCATAGTGCCACATTTTACCGTAATTTACAGTAACTGAGAACGGTTGTGCTATGCAAATAGATCAGAATGCCAAGGCACGTTGCTTTATTAAACGGAATCTGTTAGTGAGATCATCCCCTCCAAACCGCATATTGGGTCATGCAGGTCTTCTAAATATAAATCCATCGACACCTTTATATATTTTATATGTTACTGCTTTCCCTAGCAATTAGTTTTTAATTCATAATCAAATGAGATGTTAAATGCTCTAGGCGTGACAAAACACTTCAGGATTCACTGCCTCCACTGGTTGTTTTCCCTCCCAAAACCAGCCTTTTTAGCTCGATTGTTAGCTCACGTTCTGATTTCCTTGCCTAAGATAAATATAGGGTGATATAAGTTACATTTCTGGCTTGAGGAAAACAGCTGTTCTATGATGAAGCCCAGAGCTGTGTATTTAATAAATTATTATGAAGATATTACCTGTCAGACTGTCACCTTCAGCAGTGCTTATTTTACACACTTTATTTTAATTGTTAAATTATTCATCTGAAACATGGAGATTCCTGCATCATACCTTCATCTGGGGAAAGCTGCAGCTGAATCATTCCATCTCTTGCCTTGAAGCAGAGTTGTGCCTGATATTTGCACATCCCTCCAAGGTGAGCATGCTACCATTTGCCCTTTCTATCAGCCCTCACCAACACCATTTGATCAAGGATTTTTGCAATATGGAGCATCCTGCCTTTCTCTTCTCTTTTAAGGTTTATTTCATTGCCTGGCACCTGATATCACACAGGGAGTGAGCTATTAATCAAGCTAAAGAGGCTGGCACTTAATAAGTTATTTTCATGCAAATTAAATGCTAATTACTCAGGAATGCAGCAACAGATAGATGATATAAAGGTATTGATAGATTTACATTTTAAAAACCTGCATGCCTATGTATGTGGTTTGGGGGACGTTGATTTTACTGACAGATTGACTTTCATATTAATCCATCTTCAGGTTGGTGGCGGCTACATCTCTATGCCACTGTTCCACGACAATGTAATGCTATCCAATTGTAGTGCTGAATGCATGTTGGTCTGATGTTAAGTCACATCATAATAAAATGTTTAACTGCTAGAACATTGAGTAAATGGCTCCTAATGGTTTCTACTATAGTAGAATTTACAAAACCCATTCCTTTCTAGTTTACTGCAGCTTAATATTGCAGAATATTGACTGCATTTTATGGAAGCCCTATAGTCTAAGAATGGTGCAGGTTAAATGACCCTTAAAACAAATGTCCAATTTTTTTAACTTTATTGTCTTTAGAAGCAATATTAAGCGCTGATTAATGTTTTTACTTTTAAGTACCTGATGGATTACTGGTGCAGCTGTGACCTCTGTTATTTCCACTGCAGCCAGTTATTGACTGTAGGGGACACTTCATCTGATAGAAGAACTGTCACTAGGTCAAAAGTAGGCAGTTTTTGCACTTATTTTAATCCTTCTGCTTCATTGAGGATGCACAAGTCCAAGAGGGCGATATTAACACATATCTAACTTCTCATCAACTGGCTGAAACAGAAGATTGGTGTCACTAATGCACCCCTTGGCATGCGCAGTGTGCCGATGAAGCTGTGGAGCATGCACCCGGCTTCCTTGCATATGACCATAAAGGCTGATCATCACACTCATCATGTTGGCATTGAAGACTCCTTAGGGTGATGTCGCTTGTGTCATAAATGGTTTCTCAGTTGAATGTGACTGTGAGCCTGTGATACAAGCTGTTAGATTGAATGATAAATGGTAAATGATAAATGGTATGTGCTTTTTTGCTAATAAGATTTTGGACTCATCCTTACAAGAGGCACTAATTCATACATTATCTTCTTTTGGCAAACTAAATCTAGTAACTGATAATGGTGCTAAGTGCCTGAAATGTTAGCACAGGAGAAACAAATAGATTTGCACTTTCAGATTCCTTGGAAACAGGAGTAATGTCATACACAATAGGTATTTACATTAATAAAGCTGTAAATGGGGCTTAGTTTAAAATGGAAATAAATAAAAAAGAAAATAATTTCCCAAGTTCTACAGAGTACACGTGAACTTAAATTGTGTTTATTCCATGAGGTGCTTTTTTTGTCAGTTCACTGTTATGATCATTGTTTGATCTCTGTGTAGGAAGGGAAGTGATCCAAGTTCTAAACCTAAATGTTCTCTGGTTGTAAGTCAGTTTGGAGGTGAATGTGTTTGTCTGAATTGCTATACACACCTTACAGATTTGTTTATGGCTCTGAACAAGAAGGACATCATTATAATTTGCATACATTGTTTGCAGTAAAACTGAGGGGTAAAGGGATGAAGTTATAAGGCAATGGGGTTTGTTGGGTGCCAAAATGTAAATGCCAACTATATGGTTCTTTAATTTGTTTTTTTGATTCTCAGTTGGTGGAACATCTGGTTGCATGGACCAATTGCAGTGAGAAAAAAATAGCTATATGTAAAAAGTGAATTAAACTGTAAGGTAACCTAAAATTGCAAGCATTCCCTGCAGAATAACCAATCCATCATGTTCTAAGAACCAGGGTAAAGCAGTACATTGGTCAACATAACGTAATCTCATGTCAGCAGAATTAGGTGAACAGTTGCTCCCTTTAACATAGTTTCATGTTATAATACTGATTTTTTTTTCTCAGCAGTGCAAGTAAAGGAAGTCTGTCACCAGGTTTTGATAAAAAAATTGCCGTGTGCACTACTGGAAGAGAAGGTGCTAAGGTTAGGTTCCCACACCTTCTTTAACCCTAATAAAAAAGAACCTAGCACTCAACTTGATGCTTTTGAGTGAATTTTATTGTAGTGGTACTCAAAACGTTTCGGTCCTACACCTGGACCTTCGTCAGTAACGTACAGCAGAGTATGAAAGGGGGGGACCAAAGGGTCAATAGACATACAGGAGCGGCGTCTTACACAAGAGCCAAGCAGGAGCGGTACTGTGGAGACCGTGGTAGATAGTAGCCGGAGCAGACGCGGATTCCACCGCTGGTCTCAGCGGTGGAATCCGCGTCTGCTCCGGCTACTATCTACCACGGTCTCCACAGTACCGCTCCTGCTTGGCTCTTGTGTAAGACGCCGCTCCTGTATGTCTATTGACCCTTTGGTCCCCCCCTTTCATACTCTGCTGTACGTTACTGACGAAGGTCCAGGTGTAGGACCGAAACGTTTTGAGTGTCACCAGGTTTTGGGCACCCAATCTGAGAACAGCATAATATAGAGTCAGAGACCCTGATTCCGACGATGTGTCACTTCCTGAGCTGCTTGATGTAGGTTTCCAAAAAAAATAACACTGTTTTGTCATTTGGTGATTATCACTAGAGGACAAATAAATTTGCTGCCATGTAGCCCCCAGTATGAATGAGCTCTGTGTGACCCCACCCCAATACTGATTGGCACCTTCCTGCCAATGCACAGTGTACACAGCTGCCAATCAGTGATGTGGGCGGAGTTATACAGAGCTCAGTATTCAGAGAACTGCCAGATCTGCAGCTGATAAAACAGTGATTTTATCAAAACTACAGCAAGAGGCCCAGTAAGTGACACATTGCTGGAATCAGAGTCTCAGCCCCTGAATCATTATTATTCTTATTATTTATTATTATAGCGCCATTTATTCCATGGCGCTTTACATGTGAGGAGGGGTATACATAATAAAAACAAGTACAGTAATCTTAAACAATAAAGGTCACAACTGGTACAGGAGGAGAGAGGGCTCACAATCTACATCATGCTGCTCTCAGATTATATAGCAAATACCCGGTAACCGATTCCCTTTAATCAATAGAGCATGTTACATATTGTGCCGTTAGTTCACTTACTTTCCTTCGAATACTTTTAGGTTACCTAGAGGAGATTTTATATTCATTCAATACCCAAGTGTAATCCGCAGCCCAACACGTATTGTATGCTTTTACATAGAAGATGGAGAAATGTCTCTGGATTATTCCTTTTAGGGTTGTCCTCTTTTGTCCCATATACTTACTGTAAAAGGCTAATAAATCTACATTGTTATTCAACATACTGTAACTGCAACATCAAAGATGTATACATTCGTGTAATTTTATATACTGTTTAGATATGTTCTTTTTATTTGCACCCTAAGCTATGTATAGATCTCAAATAAAAAGATTGCAGAAAAGAAATGCCTTGTTTTCATATCCACGTTTTAGTTGAAATAGACACATGCAAGGCAAATCGAGCCTCACGTTGCTTAAAAACGGAAAGTGAATGTGTCATTCAAAGTAGTTTTCTGTATGGGTCCTATTTTTTCTCAATTACAGACCTCTTTTAGTTTCCATCACAGACTGTCAGGTATGGTTTTTGCTTCTAGTGAACTAGACACTGTATAAATTGGAAGAATAATGCAGATCCTACTGGTACAACCATGATTGATGAGATGCTCGCTTTCAATTCAACAATACCTGAAAGGTTCATGGAAGCTTCCAAAAAGTTTTGTATCAATGTGTAACAAAGATAATAATTTATTAGGAAATTTTAATACAGAAAGTAAATAATATTTACATAAAATCGTATTCACAAGTCCTTAGCTAGTTTCAGAATATTTTCATCTGTGTGATGGTTCTTTTTTTTATCCATTTGCTTTCTGTCTGTTTTTACCATCTATATGCCATTCATATTTCTTGTATGGAAGAAGGAATCGAATGGCTGCTTCTAAAGTGGCTTCAAGCGGACAGTACATGAATGCCATCTGTGTGCTGCCCTTTTGTTTTGTGAACCCATTTATTGCAGTGGGTGAGTTTGATCCCCAGATTGGACCAAAGTAGGACATCTGTTTATTTTTATAATTTATAACCAGCTTATCAAAGTATGCCACTATCAAGAGCTACAATATAACATAATCCCTTTGTGGTATATTGGCGACCACTTCTCCTTACTGTAGTGTAGTGTAACTTGGGCGGTAGCCGTGAGCGAGGTACTCTTCTCTTAAAGGGAACCTGTCACCACGTTTTTGGAAGATGGGATAAAAATAGCGTTAAATAGGGGCAGAGGTGGGCGTTACATTAGTGTGTTTGTTATGCGTTTATTACCCACCTAAGTTGCCGAAATACCTTTGCAAAGTCTCCGTTTTCGCCTGTCAATCAGCCTGGTCTGGTCAAAAGGGCGTTGTCTTCCCCCAGATTTTGCGTAGTTTTCCGTTGGTGGCGTAGTGGTGTGCGCATGCCCAAAGTCCTGAATCCTCTGCCAGGGGATTTAAAAGAGCGCGCTGTTCGTTTTCATTGGTGATCGGTGGGCGCGGCCATCTTCCTTTGGCCGCGCGTGCGCAGAAGCGGCGCTCTGCTGGCCGCGGCTTCAGGAAAATGGCCGCGGGATGCCGCGCGTGCGCAGATGGATATCGCGGCGGCCATTTTCCTGAAGCCGCGGCCAGCAGAGCGCCGCTTCTGCGCACGCGCGGCCAAAGGAAGATGGCCGCGCCCACCGATCACCAATGAAAACGAACAGCGCGCTCTTTTAAATCCCCTGGCAGAGGATTCGGGACCTTGGGCATGCGCACACCACTACGCCACCAACGGAAAACTACGCAAAATCTGGGGGAAGACAACGCCCTTTTGACCAGACCAGCCTGATTGACAGGCGAAAACGGAGACTTTGCAAAGGTATTTCGGCAACTTAGGTGGGTAATAAACGCATAACAAACACACTAATGTAATGCCCACCTCTGCCCCTATTTAACGCTATTTTTATCCCATCTTCCAAAAACGTGGTGACAGGTTCCCTTTAAGTCCCTACATGTTAGTGAGTGTCCCGGCTGGGTGGGTGGATTTGTGCTGTGAGGGCATTACGCCCGTGCAGGCTGCATGTAACCAATGTTTCCGGTTTGCCAGGACCAGGTGTTGGACAGTTCAGTGAGGGAGGTCACCATTCAAAAATAAACTTTTACAACGGATAGAAGGTACACAGTCTTATAAATGTTTCTTTTGCAACTGGTAGCATTCTCCACAGTTTCCTTCCTTGTTTCTCTGTTTTTCTCTTTGTCCACTGTTTCTCACTACTTCACCATAACCCAACTTTAACACTACAGTCCTGCTTAGCAAGAGTCATTAACTTCCAATCCCTGTACTTCCTGCAGCATGTCAATCTCTCCTTGAAGATTTTTCTTGAAGAGAAGTGGCTTTTTGGTTGCCCTACTTAACACCAGTCCAACGTCCAAAAGCCTTTGTCTCTGTGCATGCAGTTGCAAAGACACGTGCCTGCTTCCACTCCTGAATAAGCTCTGCACTGGTGAAAACCGATCCCGAAGCTGAATCCCCTTTATAAACGGCTCTGTCACTTGCTGGACTTTCTTCTATTTCACGGCAATTTAAACACTTTGAAGTTCTTTATGATCTGATGCAAAGCAATGCACTTGTTTTCTTGGAGTTAGTCATGGTTAAGGGAAGACAATAATTTCAAACATCAACCCCTTTGTAAAGAGACTGCCCGCACAGATTGCCTGTTCAAACCAAGTACAGGCGTTCGATGCGGCCAATCTACTATATAATTGTCTAAGGTCCATTTCAGTCTTTCTAGCAAAAAAGGCAGCACACTGCAGCGCTAAAACATGCAAACATGAAACACGAAAATTGAACTGCATTACTGCACTAGAAATATGAAAAATGAGAGCGTTTAGCGCATAAAAAAGGCCAATTTTATGTGTACCTGGTAGCCACTTTACGGCATCTCTCTTATACCAGGTCCTACGCTTTCCTTCCTCGCTGAGAATAAACGTCTCCATATGAATGGGTACCTATGAAAACCTCTACTTAGACAACATTCTCTCTCTCTGTGGAGGGGTACTGGACCTGCTGCAATTAAGACACCTGTGACTAGGAGGCGGAGTGCTCGGTCAGAAGGCTAAATAATACATTTGAAGAAACTGACCGTCACATCCAAAAATAGATTAAGTGTGAACAGGTGCTGAACCTTAGAGTCACCATCTCCTATACAGTCAAGCAAAAAAGGCAGCACACTGCAGCGCTAAAACATGCAAACATGAAACACGAAAATTGAACTGCATTACTGCACTAGAAATATGAAAAATGAGAGCGTTTAGCGCATAAAAAAGGCCAATTTTATGTGTACCTGGTAGCCACTTTACGGCATCTCTCTTATACCAGGTCCTAGGCTATGAAAATTGAACTGCATTACTGCACTAGTCAGTAGACGGTCAGTTTTTTCAAATGTATTATTTAGCCTTCTGACCGAGCACTCCGCCTCCTAGTCACAGGTGTCTTAATTGCAGCAGGTCCAGTACCCCTCCACAGAGAGAGAGAATGTTGTCTAAGAAGAGGTTTTCATAGGTACCCATTCACATGGAGACGTTTATTCTCAGCGAGGAAGGAAAGCGTAGGACCTGGTATAAGAGAGATGCCGTAAAGTGTCTACCAGGTACACATAAAATTGGCCTTTTTTATGCGCTAAACGCTCTCATTTTTCATATTTCTAGTGCAGTAATGCAGTTCAATTTTCGTGTTTCATGTTTGCATGTTTTAGCGCTGCAGTGTGCTGCCTTTTTTGCTTGACTGTATAGGAGTTGGTGACTCTAAGGTTCAGCACTTGTTCACACTTAATCTATGTTTGGATGTGACGGTCAGTTTTTTCAAATGCATTTCTGTCTGTCTGTAATGGAAATCTCAAGTCGCTGATTGGTCTCGGCCAAACAGCCACGACCAATCAGCGACAGGCACAGTCCGGTGGCAAAATGGCAGCTCCTTACTCCCCGCAGTCAGCGCCCGCTCCATACTCCCGGCAATCAGCGCTCACACAGGGTTAATGGCAGCGTTAGCGGACCGCGTTATGCCGCGGTGTAATGCACTCCGTTAACGCTGCTATTAACCCTGTGTGAGACTGCTACGTCATCATCTCACGAGATCGCAATGCACTCTTGGGACCGGAGCTTGCGAGGAGCATCGGTAAACGCTTCGCCTGGATCCGGGGGCCAACGGAAGGTGAGTATATAACTAATAACTATATTTTATTTTAATTCTTTTTTTTTTAACAGGGATATGATGCCCACATTGCTATATACTACGTGGGCTGTGCAATATACTACTTGGGCTGCACAATGTACTACGTGGGCTGTGCAATGTACTACGTGGGCTGTGCAATGTACTACATGGGCTGTGCAATGTACTACGTGGGCTGTGCAATGTACTACGTGGGCTGTGCAATGTACTACGTGGGCTGTGCAATATACTACGTGGGCTGTGCAATATACTACGTGGCTGTGCAATATACTACGTGGCTGTGCTATATACTATGTGGGCTGTGCTATATACTACGTGGGCTGTGTTATACACTACGTGGGCTGTGTTATACACTACGTGGGCTGTGTTATACACTACATGGGCTGTGTTATACACTACGTGGGCTGTGTTATATACTGCGTGCGTAGGCTGTTATATACTACGTGAGCTGTGTTATATGCTACGTGGGCTGTTATAAACTATGTGGCTGTGTTATATGCTATGTGGGCTGTTATACACTCCGTGGGCTGTGCTATATACCATGTGGCTGTGCTATATACTCCATGGGCTGTGTTATATACTACGTGGCTGTGCTATATACTCCGTGGGCTGTGCTATATACTCTGTGGGCTGTGCTATATACTACGTGGCTGTGCTATATACTACGTGGCTGTGCAATATACTACGTGGCTGTGCTATGTACTACATGGTTGTGCTATTTACTAAATGGGCTGTTATATACTACGTGGCTGTGCTATATACTGCGTGGCCGGCCGCGAACAATCAGCGACAGGCGCAGTCCGGCCTCAAATTGGCGTGGGATTTGAACCACGCTTCACTAATTGGTCGCGGCCAGCCGAATCCTGTGTATAAATTGCATTATTCTAAAATCTTCATAAATAAACTACATACATATTCTAGAATACCCGATGCATTAGAATTGGGCCACCATCTAGTCATTTATATACACCTTTACACCTGCTTGTTTTCCCTCAATCTGCCCCGCTCACACCATCTTCTTTGATTGACATCTCTGGCAATGAAGGGTGGAGATAGATGGTAAATAAGCAGTTAGGAAGATGTATATAAATGATTGGCCCCGCCTTAGAGCATAGAGCGCCTGTGTTTGGTTGGAATAGTCATGCTGTGCTAAGAGATTCCCTTAATGACGACCGATACGCGTTAAAACGGTGGTCGCTAAGAGGCCTCACTCATCATCGTTTTAAAATAACTGCTGTTTGGAGTAAGGGTGTAGCGCACCCCATCCCCAGAGTCTGAATATCTCCAGGGATTCAGCTACCAGTGGAGGACTTGGAGAACATGATCAGGGCCAGTTTTTCCAGTCTCTGATCATGTGATCGCAGTTATTTAAGGAATAATCACGTAAAAAAAGTGTGATCCAGAGTAGAGAGAAATAATGTTCACCAAGCCCCTCAGGGTACCTTTGCAGCAGATTCGTGATCCCCCTGGCCACCCTTCTGCTGAAAGAAAATGGCAGACGCATGCTCCAACATCTGCCTCTCTGCACCCAGCAAACGCAGGGATTTTTTACATTGGCTGATGGCTTTTGATTATTGTCATGGTGATCAAAAACCCCAATATTTAGTAATTATGGCAGCACTTGGGCTGTGCCTCTCTTTTCTATACTTGCAGTTGTTCTGGGAGAGAAGAGAAATGCCCTACGTCCAAGTGCAGTCCTTCCAGTGACGAAAAAGTCACAAAAATCGAATTCAAATTTATAGCTCAATTTTTATAAATCATCCTCTTCCCCCTCCCCCCGTGTCATCCCCCTTGTCAATTTTTATTTTAATTTCTTTAATTTTTTTGCTGGTTGTGTTAGTTATTCGGGTTAGGCTTGTTAGGGTTAGGCTTACAGTTTTTTTGAAAAGTAAAGAAAAAAGTATTAGTGTTAGATTAAATTTAGGTCTAGTAGTGTTAGATTAGATGTTTGAAAATTGCAAAATTTCCTATGCAAAGTACTGCAGTGTGCAGACGCCGGGACAGGTCAGAGAGGCCTGGCGCCTGCGCACTGCAGTACTTTGCTCTGCCCTCAACAGGGCAGACAAAGTACGCCTGCGCCGCAGCCACGGCGTGAAGACCAGAAGAGGACGTCATGGAATTTAGATGGGAGGCTCCGGACCCGACCTGAGACACCCATCGGACCCGGACCGCAGTGAGACCGCCCCTGGGTGAGTATAATCGAACGTATTTTTCTCCTTTTTCAGGTAACATCGGGGGCTTATCTACAGCATTACAGAATGCTGTAGATAACCCCCTGATGACGGTGAGCTTACCTCACCATCGATTTTGGGGGTGACAGGTTCCCTTTAAAAGTTCATCTCAATGGGCCCAGGGTTGGGTAAGAAAAAAACAATCTTATACCATCCTCCCAGACTAGCACCACACGTCCACACTCGTTACTGTGTCCCCTGCCGTTTTCAGGGCATCAATATCTAGAGGGGTCATCTGACTGATGCGGGAAATCAGTGGCTGCTGATGCGCAGTGGCCTTCGCAATCTTTCGCAGTCAGTTCTGCTTGGACGGAATGTGAAAGCTGCAGTGTCCACACTTGGGGTGAGGTTAGATGATGACATTGTCTGCAATATAGGTTGCATGGCCAAAGCTCATTGTGTGCTGCTGTTCCATCGCAGCGTAATGCAGGTGGATGAGATTTCATTGTGCCCCTTAGATTACCACAAAATGCAAGTTGTAAAAAATTCAACTGGATCCAACTTCTTCTGGGAATGTGTATACTTCACGCTGTATTCCTCCGATGCTTGCATATGTCCTAGCTAATCCAAGACTGTTTCATAATTCTGTGCTGTAGGTGACATAGTGTGCACATGAAGGACATTGTAAACTTAGACTGAACAGTATTGTGCCGACCTTGTCACTGGATGATAATTTACACTTTTGTCTAACTTTTCACGCCGTCTTGTTTGCGCATAAATGTAGTCACTCTTTGGTGCCCTTTTACTGCATATGAGCCACATCTTTTTGTGTCTACGCCTCACCCTGCGATGTGAAGTCCTGCCCATTTTCATACACTGGTTTTACTTTGAATAAATCGATGTAAAACAAGATGCACCAGTTTGCGCCTTAGTTTGGCACAGTTTCCACCAAACTAGAAACCCACTCAATATTATAGTAAATGTGCCCATTGTGTGACAGAGGTCCCAGAAACTTTGTGGACCAGAAATGGTGTACAGTCCCCATCACGGTGCTGTGACGGGGGAGAGAATAAAGAGGAATCATTTCCCATCATGTCTTACTCTTCTTTGCATACATTAAAGATAGTAGACAGATGACTTTATGATATTCTCTGTCTACACTGGGACATGGCGTGGCATTTGCTATGTTTCTGTGTTCGGCTTCACTGTGGGGACACCCAGGTTGTTTCGGAAGCCCTGTGCAGGATTTAGAGGACGTAAAAGGAAAAACAGAGCCGCCACATGAAATTCAAGTAATGAGGGGAGGGGAAAGATGAGATTGTAGTTGATTATGAATCTGGCAGCAGATGTTCTATACAAATCTAGCTCCCTACATCCCGTCTGTTTCCATGGTGACAGAATAAGTAATTATTGAGCCCAGACGCTCCCTCTTTTCCCCTCTCCCCAACAAGGTGAAAACTGGAAATGAATTTGAACTCTCTCCCTGTAAGCGGCTGTATGTCACGCAGTGAGGGGGGCGTACAGAATGCCAAGGGCACAGATGTAATTTAATGTGGTGTGATCAGGGGACAGAACAGGTTTTTTTTTCCCTCTAATATTATGGAGAGGAAAAGGTCTCTTAGGATCCTAAATAAATAGGCAGGAATTTCCCTGGAATGGAAGTGGCGTGTGATTGGGCGGTGTAAGCATGCCCCTGCCTATCACATCCCAGCTGCTCCAGCAGCACCATAAACATAAGCCCGGCTGCACGCTCAGCTCTCTGTGCTAGCACTGGCCGCCAGTTGTAGGTGCACACAGAGGGGACTCCTCATCATCACATGCCCTCACCAAGGAGATTACACAGCGGATGTGTGTGCACCAGTGCTAGAAGGAGGATTACCATTGCCCTGCACTATGGACCAGCGGGATATGTGTGAGTACAGCACATGCCGGCTACTTCAGCTGCCAAAATGCCAGGAAATCATTTGATGGAGATGGAGCCAGAAATTGCAGGCTACAGTGAAAGCTTTATGTGACCTAGCGCACACAGCATTTCATATGCATTCATGCTATGATAAAGTGATTTGTGTATCCATATTATTAATATATACTGTATATAGCGCTATGTTAGGAAGCAAACTGTACACATAACCCTAAATGTGCTGATTTGTCAGAAACGATTGATGATACAATCATCAATGCCACACATAGGCCAGTCAGTCACGAGCGCAGCTAGCACAGGGTCTGTAGTGCGGAGCACATGTGGAAGCTCTGGGTACGACTAGTGAAAATTAGGACATAGACAAGTGAGGAATAAAGTGGAGAGTAATCAAATCCAAATGCTTTCATTGTTGTAATGTATATATTGTAATAAATGTATTTTGAATTGATCCCATGGCTAATGTAAGACTCTGCGATGGGTGAGTAGCTATGCCGAGCAGGCTCTTTGTCCTGTCAGTAAAGCAGGGCATTGTTACCAGATCACCTAATGCTGATGTTCCTCTTGTGCCCCCCTTCCTTGCTTCTGTCATTCTGTTAACCCTTCCCAGTACCGTCAAGAAGTCTAGTCCCATTTCATGTCTTTCGTGTCTGTTTCCGGCATACGCACAATGTGTCCTTACAAATACATTTCCTAGGAAGCCAAAACTGACAGTAGTGGAGAATATTACTGTGGGTTTACCGTGACTAATGAGGCTCTAATGATAGGTATCCAAACATAGCAGGTGGAAAGATTTGCATGATGGGAGTTCGGTTCAGTGGAGTGAGTAGATCATTACCTTGTGGTTTTGTGTGTTTCTTTTGAAGTATCCTTCACTTTGTGTCAAGAGCTCTTTCGGTTCTTCAGGGAATCGCATGTATATGTGTGTGTTCTTTCTGCTAGCTTCTTGATACATTTTCTTAAGAAGCTCTGAAGTTCTGCATCTTTATGGAGAGCTTTGTGATATTTAAGATATTGCTGAGGTCCGTCAGTAAATCATGTGTGTAATTTAATTGTTATTGAGTAGGTCATCTGGTGGCTTTACCTGTAGGAATATAGTCATCTGTGGTAAGGCATAATGTATAATGGCAGCGCTTTCAGTCCGTTCTCTTGTTGTAGGATACTCTGTTATGTAAGGGCATATATGTCTAGATGTTGCTTTTCAATTATTTATTTATAAAACTCCAATGCAATATTCTCTTGCATGGTTCATCATCTCAATATGGGAAAAAAGGTAAAAATGAATTCTTGCACATCCAGCTTTTACCACTATTTTTGAAGTTTTCCATATGTACTGCCTCCAAGTCTAGCCCCTGAGGTCACTACACTGAATCTCCATGCTCCCACACACAATTAGCAGCGGACATTGGTGCCTGTATTCAGCACTGGCATAGAAAGGATAAAAATAAATATATATCCTATAATAACTACCACAAAATAGGTCACAAAGAGGAGAGCGAGTAAGAGAGTTATTGGGGGGAAATTTTCAGTATTGGCATGCCATTCAAATGGTGTGAAGGTCTCTCCCTAATGCAATCAGTGATAAACTTCTCATTTAGCAAACTGCATGATTTCTAAACCAAATTTCTTGAGAAAGAGCATCTGTGCCAGAAGGTGGTTGAATTCACAAATATGGTGTAAACACAAATGCTACGTGTATAAATATATTGGTTTGATCATCAAACAGTAATAAATCTGTCCCATACTCTTCCTATCTGAAGTTGACTAATAGATGCCTGTTTTTCTATACAATGTTACAGATGAATAAATAGCCAAACAACTACCGTATGTGTTGCTCAGTATGGCCACCCTAGTACAAAGTAATAAGGGTCCGTGCTGTGAAAACACAGTTTAATATTACTACAGCACACCTCGCAGCTTGAACAACGGTTACATCTGTATTCTCTTCTTTCTTCATTAATAGATGAAAGAATTGCATGAACACCATGTATATTTGTGGGTTATCACAAAGTGTAACGTACATTCTGTAAGAAGGGCAAATATATACGTGCTTACCTTAGTGTGTGTCACCGTGTGTAAATTTGCAAGTAGATCATATGCGCAGATTTCATCTACTTATTCCTCTTCTTTTTTTAACCAAAACTTTAAGGTCCTTTTTTCACCAATAGCAACACTCTGCAGTATCCAGTAAAATAAAGGACTTATTGCATTGTTCTTTTTATTTAGTTTTAGCACTGCTTTCAGACATGAATAAACCTGTTATTTTTGCGGGGGGGGGGGTAATACAGTATATTTTGATGAAGCCAAACGTAAAGCTTGATGGTCTTTTATTCCACTACAGTAATATTTTAAAGAATGTTGCACATCATGTCACAATTCCGAACATGATTGCTGAACTTTGGTTATGTTCCAGGATTACATCTATGTTAAGCAAGCTTGTGTCTGATGTGGCCTTTGTCCCCATAGAAATAATAAATTGCATAATCTTATCCTCAATAGCTATTACTATGGTGGCACATCTTATAAGTAATATAGTTTGTATAGTGATCATGCACAGGGAATGGGTAGAAGCAATATATCGGTTTTTCACAACCTTATACAGCAGCTCCACTTAATATATACAGTATGTAGCATATTGAAAACCCAATCAGCCAGTCATGTTCCACCCACTTGCTCTCCGGACTCTACTGTATCTTTACAGTACTTTCTCCAGAGCTTCTCTTAGTATGCTGTGCAGTTGAACCATATCTGTCCATATCTTCAAGAGGTTGTCCAGACTTATGATATTGATGGCCAATTCAATAGAAGAAGAGCTGCAGGTCTCAGCGACAGGCACTACATCGTGATCAGGGCTGTTCCTTTCTGCTCCATTCATTGTTTACAACTGTCCGCCATCAGAGCTGAACACAGCTCAATGGTGTTGGACCCCAACCTATTTCATATGTTGAAGATAGGTCATCGATATCATAACGCTAGACAACTCATTTATCTTCTACTAGATCCCTTTTCAGCAAAAGACTCTCCTGAACCACTACACCAGTCAATATTTTGGCTTCATATAGACAACTGTATATTATGCTGGGTTACACCAAAGGCAGGATTGTGAAGTGTTCTATTTCCCTTGCCTGTTCCACATCGGTCTTGGACCAAAACTTGTAAAAGCATCTTTGTGTGCAGCACATGTATAAAAAGTGACACAAATTTTTTGCCATACAACTATAAACCATGAGGCTAATTCAGCCTGCAGTTCAGCATGTATTGCGGTAGTTTGCCATGCAGATTTTCACCACTTGTCAAATACATGTAAAGAAAATTGTTGTGAATTCTGCTTTTGAGCTCCCTCCGGTGGTTGTAGGTGGTAATGCAGTTGCCCCTGAGTTGCAGTCCTGGTCAGGTGTATCTGCTGATTGCAGTTCTGACTGGGGTATTTAGGCGTGCAGGATTCATTAGTCCTTGCCAGTTGTCCATGGTTGTTGGGAGGTTTTGGTCCTGGTTTGGTGCCTTCTGCCAAATCAGCAAAGATAAGTGTCTGGTTTTGTTTCTGTGGCACATGCTGTGTGCTTAATAATTC
This sequence comes from Ranitomeya variabilis, assembly GCF_051348905.1. Lineage (NCBI taxonomy): Eukaryota > Metazoa > Chordata > Amphibia > Anura > Dendrobatidae > Ranitomeya > Ranitomeya variabilis. Next base: position 170,579,090 of record NC_135237.1, on the reverse strand, counting down.
TGTGCTATTCAGTGTTTTTTGTCCAGCTTAGATTGTGTCAGTATTTTCTCAGTCTTGTTGGATTCTCTGGAGTGGCAGATATACATTCCATGTCTTTAGTTAGATTGTGGAACTTTTTGTATTATCTGCTGTGGATATTTTTGGAAGGGTTTTAATACTGACCGCTTCGTATTCTGTCCTATCTTTCCCTATTTAGCTAGAGTGGCCTCTTTTGCTGAATCCTGTTTTCTGCCTGCGTGTGTCTTTCCTCTCCTACTCACAGTCAATATTCGTGGGGGGCTGCCTATCCTTTGGGGTTCTGCTCTGAGGCAAGGTAGTATTCCTATTTCTATCTATAGGGGTATTTAGTCCTCCGGCTGTGTCGAGGTGTCTAGGGTTTGTTAGGCACACCCCACGGCTACTTTTAGTTACGGTGTTAGTTCAGGTTTTGTGGTCAGTACAGTTTCCACCTACTCCAGAGAAAGTTCATGCGGCTCCAAAGTCACCGGATCATAACCGAAAATGGTTTATCTGCTTCAACAGTTTTTGCTGCATGGCGGAAAATTGCATTGCAAATCCACTGGAATTTGTGGTAAAGTCATGTGGCAATTGCCATTTAGTAATTGTAGTACACGATATAGGGAACCAGACATTTCAAGCTATCTATTTCAGTTTACATATTTCACCAAAACTTATCTCTGCAATATTTCAGGTACCCAGAAAAGTAGTAAATCCCATTGTTCAGGTTCCTTGAAAGATAATCTGTCGCCTTTTTGAGTTATTATGGGCATACAGGTTGTATACAGCTGAAATTAGTCACAAGCTTATCTTCTGAGCAGCCTTTGCCCCATAACCTGGAAGATCGGAGCTATAAAAGATCATTTTTAATGAACAAGGCATCATCCAGGAGGTGTACAGGTGTGACTAATTTCAGCTGTATACCACCTGTATGACCACATTAATAACTCAAAAGGCCGACAGATTCCCTTTAAAGGAACCTGAACAGTGGAATTTGCCACTTTTCAGGGAACCTGACACAAAGATTTACACCTGTTTACTACTTATAGCTCTTCATTCGTCATGTACTGCTTGTTTCTAGTAACCCCAATGTTAAAGGAAAGTTGCCAGCATAAATTTAAAATCGGTGTTTTAATCTTGGTGTGCCACATATTCAGTATGACTAGCCAGAAAGGCGAGCACTAAGTGCAGAGTAGCCCAGCTCGCCAACATCACACCCTCAGAGGCATGGTTGTAGTTTCAGAAGACGTCCACTTTCTTGCCCTCTACCTCATACCTGCTTCCTAAATCTCACAAATACCCAGCGGCCGCTGTGGCTCTGGCCAGGCACAGTGATCTTCTGCCTATGTGACACTGCCTTGGTGTCACACTGTGCAGAACCGGAGTCTGACTGCTCACACGCTTCCCCCTGCGATCTCACAGCAGACACATTGCACTGCTGTGCATAGTATTGAGCCGACAAGCAGTGGCACCTGCGTACTGAACGCCTGCATGTGTGCCACTGCTATCCAGCTCTATACACAGCAGTGAGACAGTAGAGGGAAGTGCTCGGTCAGTCAGACTTTATGTGAGACACATAGGTAGAAGATCACTGTGCATGCCAATGGCAGTCGCTGGGCATTTGTGTGATTTAGGAAGCAGTGAGCAGTCGGGCACTACAAAGACTATCACCACATCTCAGTCGGCGTGATGCCGGTTGGCTGGGACGGATTGTAGCACTTAGAGCTCACCTTTCCGATTAGAATATATGCACCACAAGATTAAAGCACTCATTTTAAGATTAAGCTAGTAACTTTATTCTAACATTGGTGTTGCAGGCAATTCACATTACATGATGAATGTAGCGCTGTAATAAGTTAATGAGGGTAAATCCTGATATCAGGTCACCTTTAGAAATCACGGTATTTCACCTGTATATCTTAATCTTCCCTTGTATGATGAGCCTATGGGTAAGTTCACACAGGGCGTTTTTGGTGCTTTTTTTCTGTGGCAAAGCCTAATTTCGTGGCAGTAATGAAGCTGCGGCAAAAACGCAGTTTTAGGTGTGGTTTTGGTGCTTTTTTTGGGCTAACTTGTGTCTCTTTGTCCATGCTGATGTCCATCACTTTACTCCAGAAAAAAGGCTGTAAATAATGATACATGTGTTTTTGCTGCATTTTTTTTGCATTTTCTGCTTTTTTTCAACACCCATTCAAGCCAATGGGTGAAAAACGCTGCAAAAACGCTGAAAGAAGTGAAATGCTTTATGTTCAAAAAAGCAGCAAAGCACAAAATCCCGATGACAAAAAAAACCAATGTGTGTGCATGAGATTTCTGAAATCTCATAGGCTTTGCTGGTACTGTAAAAAGCAGCTGAAAATTAGCATGAAAAAATGCTGCAGAAAAGCCCAGTGTGGACATACCCTAAGATAAACAGCAGGTTGACAACAACATGATTAACCGTATCCAGCACAAACATTTTCTAATGTTCAATAGCTTTAACTTGTGAGCTTCACAGCAAAAAGGCATACTCGGACTTTCTGGTGAACCTGTGATAGACTGTGCTGGGTATACATTACAGCAAAAAGGAGCAGACAGTGCTGCAGAGAGAAGAAGTACCGCAGCCGGAACTAATAATAGTATCGAGGGTGTGTCTGTCTACCTGACTTCATGTATGCTCATCAGCTTACGCCTCTTTCACACTTCCGTTTTTTGCCATCCGTTGCAATCCGTCGTTTTGGTAAAAAAATGGATCTTGCAAATGTGCCCGCAGGATGCGTTTTTTGCCATAGACTTTTATTGACGACGGATTGTGACGGATGACCACACGTCGTGCAATGGATGCGTCGTGTTTTTGCGGACCGTCATGACAAAAAAAGCCATTTCCGACCTCGCATGCGGGGCTGGAACTCCGTCCCCTCCTTCCCCCGTCCCCTTCAGAATGGGCAGCGGATGCGTCAGAAAACTGCATCCGCTGCCCACGTTGTGCACAATTTTGCAAAACGTCCGTCGGGCCGACGGTTTGCGACGGCCCCGTACCGACGGAAATGTGAAAGAGGCTTTAGGCAGCATCAATAGTAACAAGATATAATGTTAAAAATAATAATAAGAAAAATCGCAATATTCTCACCTACCGGCGTTTCCGCGCAGCGTCACAGATGTTCCCGGCAGCTAGCGTTACTTCCTAGTAATATATTGCGAAATCTCGCGAGAAGTCGCGGTCTCGGAAAACCACTGCGAAGACGCATACACAACAGGTGCACATTGGCTCGACGGGTCCGTCAGAAAGACGGGCCCAGTGCACACGTTTTCCACAATCTGCAAAGGATCCGTCATTTCAACGTCTTGACGGATCCTGTGCAGATTTGGAAGATGAAAGTGTGAAAGAAGCCTTAGCTGTAATCTGGACTCATAGCTTTGCCCTTATGGAGATCAGCTTAAAATAGCCAAAGAACATGATCTGGGGGAAAAAAATTAGCTAAGCATCAACATATTTCTATACAAAATGACATTTAATGTTGCTTAAATGGTCACCGTCTTTTCAACAAACTTTGCATAAGTCAATGCCATTCGTAATATTTTATCTTAAAAATTTGCTTTTTTTCCACTATGAGCCACTGCCTCTCTTCCCTCTGCTTCCTAAACCACTTGCGGAGAGGGCTGAGGTTAAGAGGAGTGGGAAAACAAGTTGATTCAGATCAGACAGCAGATTGTGCTGAAGTTAGTGAGTAATTTAAACTATTCCAGAGCTGGATTCACAGTCATACAGCTCAGTATTGCTGTATAATGTCCCACTTGTTGCTGCTGCTGTTTTTTACCATGTGCAAAAATTAACTGGAATCCCTCTTTTTCTGTGCAGTTTGAATAGGAGACCTCATAGCAGCTAGTCTGCACCCATTAGTTCAGAGACCCTTGAAAATCAGAGAGAGAGCCTGCAGAGAGGGTAACTGATGAAATATGCAGGATATAAGTGATATAACAGCCAGAAATTCTGTCATTTCTCTTGTACATACAAGAGTTAGCTGAGCAGACAAGTTACCTGAACTGATAGGCACACTTTAGCATGAAAGCCGAGTGCTTATTCATCGCTATTGATAAATTCACCAGGGTTTCAATTTAGATCTGTTATAAAGGAGGGGGTTTTAGATAGAGAGATAGATAGTGGTAGATTGGCTGCACACGTAGGTAGACACAGCTACCTTGGCTCTTTAAATTTTCCCTTGATTTATTAGACATGTGGTTTAAACCAACGCACAATGAGAATAAACACAGTTCTACGGTCAAAAACAGGAAAAACAAAATAAAATGGTGTACAGTCTCTGCATTTGCAGGGATAGTAACCATTCAGTGGTTCAACTTTTCCTTCTCAGGATACAAAACACTGGAGTTCCTCTTTCCAGCCCTACTGAACACTGAATGGCTCTGGAGGCCAACTATTTAACCCCCAGACCACACCCTGGGGTGGAGGTAAAGTGGACAAACTCCCACGCGCTTAAGGCTACTTTCACACTAGCGTCGGGAACAACCCGTCGCTGTGCGTCGGGCCGACGTTCCCGACGCTAGCGTGGTCTCCGCCGCACAACGGGGGCAGCGGATGCATTTTTCCCACGCATCCGCTGCCCCATTGTGAGGTGTGGGGAGGAGGGGGCGGAGTTCCGGCCGCGCATGCGCGGTCGGAAAAAGCGGACCGTCGGGAGCAAAAAACGTTACATGTAACGTTTTTTTCTCCCGACGGTCCGCTACCACACGCCCAAGCGTCGCAAAACGGACGCAACGTTTGGCAATGCGTCGCAAATGCGTCGCTAATGTTAGTCTATGACGAAAAAACGTATCCAGCAAGAACTTTTGCTGGATGCGTATTTTCGGCAAAACGACGCATTTGCGACGTATTGCAGTTAACGCTAGTGTGAAAGTAGCCTTATGGTTGTCCAGCCCTTAAAATGGCCATTTAACCCCTTTCAACAGTATGCTGGAGGAAACTTCTGTGTTTCAAATCACTGAAGCTAATAGCCTTTGACAGTGACTCTGTCACAATATATACACACATTTTAAATGTGATCAGTCTCATTTACAGTAGATTAACGGATAAGAACACTAGAAGAAATACTAAATATGTGTTACATTTTATTAAATGACCTGAAGACAGACGATAGCAGGCAATTTAATACGATTTTAAGCATAGTTACATGCCGGGTTGGAAGGAGAGGGGAGACTGTGGTGCAGATTCAGCCATTAGCTGCACAGAATTGAATGATGTCAGAGAGAGGACTGCTGTTTTAGTTAATTCCTTACTACCCAATAGCATGCAGCTGTTTTGCTATTGCCTGTAGCTTTAAATGGGTAGTCTAAAGGTCAAAGAATTTTTTATCTAAACCCATATCTGTTTAGTGTCATAATCTAGACTAATTTCTAATTTCTTTGATCTTTCGACCACCCCTTTAAGGACCTGAAGTGTACGGAGAAACTTATAAACTTACATGAGAGAGAATCAAGTGAAAAAATTAATGACCCTAATACTATATAATTCTCTGTCAGACTTTGACTTGCATTCATGAAAAATAAACACTTTTTTTTACTTTAACACTGTTATTTTCTTTACATTTGCAATTTTTCATGCACTTGAATGTGTTCTTAGCATAAATATCAATATTAACACATAATTAGATTATTTTTCACAATAAGGTTTTTTTCACTGGTATTTTATTTACTTTACACTTTATCCCATATGTGTCTGTGTTCATAGACATATTAGCACATTGAGTCCATGCAAATGTCTTACCTCCCTGGATCTTCATGCTGGCCGGGCGTCCTGATCAATGAGCATCTGTATCTCTAGGAAAACAGCTCCATTGGTGACTTTGCATGCTTTGACCTAGAGTCCCAATGGGCAGAAGTTCCTGACAGGTGAGGTGTCCATCTGTGCATGTGCCACCAACGTGTTCTCTATGAGTGTATGACATACATATGACATCTGACGCTCTCACTGGTTAATATATTTCCTGGGTGGACACTGACATTTGTCAATATTTGTCACAACGGGTTAATAGCCGCTGGTGGATCACGATTCCACCCGCAGCTGTTCCGGGCACATGTCAGCTGTTCAAAACAGCGCGCGTGTCGAAAAAGGTGTGGGCTCACCTCCGGAGCCCACATCAAAGGGAGAGGAGCGACCTGCTCAGTACCAGTACAGCGCAGGTCGCAAAGGGGTTAAAAGACCACATGGTAGGCCCTAATCCTTTGTTACAATGGAGAAGATAAAGGAGCTGTCTGAGGATATCAGAACTGCTATTATTACAAGACTTCCAAAGAGTATAAGGCCATCTCCAAAGACCTTAGCATCCCAGTTTCAAAAGTGTGCAATGTTATTAAGATGTTTCTAAGCATGGAACTATCAAAAACCTCCCTGGACAAAGGGGGAAAGCGGAAAATTGACGAGATGTCGTCAAAGGTTGGTATGAATGGTAGAAAAAACACCACATCAAACAGCCAAAAACCAGAAGGCCAACCTGGAACAGTCTGGGTTTATGGTTTCAACAAGTACCATGCACACTAAACCAAGCAGAGCTTTATGGGCGAAGGCCGAGAAAGAAACCATTGCTGAATAAAAGACATTAAAAGGAAGGACTGATCCTTGCCAAAAAGTATCTTGACAAACCACAATCCTTCTGGGAAAATGTTATGTGGACAGATGAAACAAAGATAGAGATTTTTGGCAATGCAAAGCAACTGTTTGATTTCAGAGGACGCAATGAAGCTTATAAGGAAAAGAAAACCCTACCAACAGTTAAGCATGGAGGATCCATTATGCTGTTTTGGTTGCTTTGCTGTGTCTGGTCCTGGAGGCCTTGACTGTATTACTGGAATCATAAAATCAGAGAATTATCAAGAGATTTTAGAGCAAAATGTGCTACCCACTGTAAGAAAACTTGATTTGCATCGAAGATCAAGGGTCATCCAGCAAGACAATTACTCCAAGCACATATTTAAAAGTACACGGGAATGGTTGAAAAAGAAAAAATGGACTATTTTAAAATGGCCAGTAATGTGTCCTGACCTCAATCCCATTGAAAATCTTTGGGGTGAGCTGAAATCTCCCATTGGGAAAAGGAACCCTGCAAACATTCAAGAACTTTAGCAAACTGAAATAGAAGTGTCAGAGAAAATACCAGCTGAGAAGTGCAAGAAGCTTATTCATGGCTACAAGAAACAGTTGGAGGCTGTCATGAATGCCAAAGGGTGTGCAACCAAGTATTAATTAGGGGTGCCTTTATTGCTGTACATTCTGTTTATTCTGTTTCTTCTTTTAAAGGGAACCTGTCACCCCGTTTTTTGAAGATGAGCTAAAAATAGCGTTAAATAGGGGCAGAGCTGGGCGTTACATTAGTGTCTTTGTGTGCCTTTATTACCCACCTATGCTGCTGAAATACCTTTGTAAAGTCGCCGTTTTCTGCTGTCACTCACGCGGGGGTGGTCCTATGGGCGTGGTGACAGCGCTGTTTCTCCCCCAGATCAGGCTCATCATTCCGTTGGTGGCGTAGTGGTGTGCGCATGTCCAACAGAAAATATCCACTGCCCAGGAGATGCAAAAGAGCGCGATCTGCGCTATTCAGCCATTTACCGGTGGGAGCGGCCATCTTTCCTGTGGCCGTGCGTGCGCAGATGGAGCGCTCTGCTGCCCGGGGCTTCAGGAAAATGGCCGCGGGATTCCGCGCGTGCGCAGATGGAGATCGCGGCGGCCATTTTCCTGAAGCCCCGGGCAGCAGAGTGCTCCATCTGCGCATGCGCAGCCACAGAAAGATGGCCGCGCCCACCGGTAAACGGCTGAATAGCGCAGATCGCGCTCTTTTGCTTTTTTGGGCAGTGGATATTCTCTGTTGGACATGTGCACACCACTACGCCACCAACGGAATTATGAGCCTGATCTGGGGGAGAAACAGCGCTGTCACCACGCCCATAGGACCAGACCAGTGTGAGTGACAGCAGAAAACGGCGACTTTACAAAGGTATTTCAGCAGCATAGGTGGGTAATAAAGGCACACAAAAGACACTAATGTAACGCCCAGCTCTGCCCCTATTTAACGCTTTGTTTAGCTCATCTTCAAAAAACGGGGTGACAGGTTCCCTTTAAATTGCAACATGTAAGTTGAAAAACAATGTTTAATTGTTGTATTACTAATTAGAAAATCCTGAGGATATAACTTTGGTACATTTCCATTTATTTCTGAAGATATTGTACAGTCTATGAAAAAAATGAAGGGGTGCCAATAATGGTTAGCAGTACTGTAACATATGCGCCTGTGATTGGCTAATCTAATATAGGCATGACGTTTTATTAGTTAGCATTGGCTACTGATTTACCATACTCACCTCTTTGCTCCTTTTGTAACACGCCCCTTGACAAAGCTAGGTTGAAACACGTATTGGAGCTCCAGGGAGACAAAGCAAACTAGCTCTTCTCTTCATCACAGGATGTAAGTGCTTTTTAAGTATAACTAATATATCTCATTTTGTATTGTTCACAAGGACATATACTATAGTCACTGGGAAGTTTTACTATCTGTTGCTTATGTGGTCCTCCATTGGGTTACTCTGCTTTTTATCTATTTGATGTTAACTATTTATTAGATTTGCTTCAATAAAGTATTCAGTTTTATGAGACCTTAGTGCACTATTTTATTGTTTTTTGTTGATAATATTAGAAATTAGTTTAGATTATGGCACCAAATAAATAGTCATTTAGATTAAAATGTCTTTGACCTTCGGACAACCCCTTTAAGGACCTAAGTGTGCAGAGCATCTTATAAACTTACAAGACAGAGAATCAAGTGAAAGAATTAATAACTCTGATACAGTATGATTCTCAGTCAGACTTTGACTTTCATTCAGAAAAATTAAAAAGATAAAATATGGAATTAAACAATGTGTTTCCTATGCTCAAATTCCGGTCCTGATCTATGTGAAATCCTGGTTCTCCTGCGATTCTGTACTGTAAGATTTTCAGCGTTCCTAGACACAGATCCGGAGGACATTGTTCAGATCCATCCAAATCTTGATCCAAGTTTTGTGTTGATCATTATACATACCGATCACAATTCCCTTTGGTTAGCTGTGTAAATAGTACATTAGTTACGTATACAAGCCACAGATTCTCCAGTCACATTTTCCTTCCTACAACAACTTCTCACTGATACAACTGTCGTCTACTTTTGTCAGGCTTTTCATAAAGACTAATTAATATAATGAGTAGCTGTCAGACATCTCAATTTTATATCATTTTATGTATTGTTATTTTATTCTTTAATTCAGTAGATGCTGGGATTGTAAGTGTAAGCTGTCTAAGACTACATAATCATGTACGTAACTGTCAGAGTTGGCAGATGTTGATTTCTCCTGCTATTGTTTTCTTCTTTCTTTCAATAGTTGTTTTGTAATGTTGTCATATAGATCAGGCGACTCATTTTGGTCCTTATTTTCATTAATCGTAAAAATGAACTCTTTACCCTTGTCATAAGTTTCTTATAACTTTAATAATAAAAAAAACAGCTATTCCGTCCTGTTGTGACAACCACCCACATTCATCAAAATTAAAGAACAGCTTGTTCCTGTTTATGGCTTTAACAGTCTTGAACGTTTATCAAATATATATATATATATATATATATATATATATATATATATATATATATATATATATATATATGCAGCAATTCAATCCTATCATTTGCACGTCTATGTATTTGCAATTTGTTGTACCATGTCCTTCAAAAACAATTTTATATACCATAAAATTACTGAATATATATGTCGTCATCAGAAAATAACCTATTGACTAAATTAGGTTTTCACGCTCAGTGTATTTTTGTATTTTTTTAATTCTTACATTTTTGGTTTTATTTTTTCACATCACTGTATAAAAAAAATGTTTTTCTGAAATCTTGCAATTTTCACATTGGCCACTAAGCCCTAACACTAGACTGATCCTTTCTGTTTTTTCAGCACACACATAGTTACAGCAACAATAAATTAACTGTGCCTCATTGACTTGTATACAAGTATTTGGGGCTGTTTTTGATCTGAACAAAGGTCTTCGTTAATGGAGAGGGAGGAAGAGAGCTGAGATTATCGCCTATTGTGAGTGGTGGATGCTGTGTTATCTACTGTATAGCAGTTTGTTTCATTTCATTGTGATCCTCTGTGATAATGAGATAAATCTAAAAGTCATCTTTACATAAAATAAGGGATAAATCTAGAACTGGGTTTAGTGGCCAGTTTGAAATTTGCAATATAGATAGAAATGAAAAATTGAATAAGACAAGCATTTACCATAAAAAACCATATGGGTAATTTTCCGATTACACATTCCCTTTTAAGCAGGTGGTGTAAATAGTCTGATATTAGGCAGTTATAAGGCAGTGGTGACTGAGTATAAAACTTGTTTTGTATTACTATTTTGAGCATTCAATATAATACAATATTTCCTTTTCACAATCCAAATGCCACTTTACATGCCTCTGTGGGTATGTATTAAAGTGTTACATTCTGCATCTGTGGACACCTCTTCAGCTAAAGCAGCTGGTGTATAGCAGAGATGCAGCCCACTTGCATACATCTGATTGAGCCCGTTAGGCTATGTTCACATGTTGCGTTTTGGCAACTTTTTTTTAATGCACTTTTTCAGCTGCGTTTCACAGTACCAGCAAAGTCTATGAGATTTCAGAAATCTCATGGACACACCTTGTTTTTTTCCCTGACTGTTTTGTCAAAGAGCTGCATTTTTACAAAATGCAGCATGCCACTTTGTTTTTTCTGCGTTTTTCACCCATTGAAAGCAGTGGTTTCCACCTGATGAAGCTGAATCATATATTATTTTTTTATTCCCTAAACTTTATCAGCATGCACAAGAGACAAATGTACCCTGACAAAAACACTGCAAAAATGCTGCGAAAAATGCGACAAAAACTCCGCAAAGCCTGTTTTTTTTATGTTGCTTCTTTACTGCCAAGAGAGCAGATTTTGCCTGCAGAAAAAAAGCTGCAAAAACGCACCTTGTGAACATGAAAATCATACCAGAAAAAAGCACTATTAGAACCAAAAATACAGAAAACTTTATTGAAATCATAATAAAACATGTAATCCAAGAGTATTGAAAATTATGCAGGGAAATGACAATAGTAAGCCAAAACAGCGATGGGACCACGGTGGTATAACAGGCAAAGAGAGTAAAGGCCCCGTCTCACATAGCGAGATCGCTAGCGAGATCGCTGCTGAGTCACTAGTTTTGTGACGCAACAGCGACCTCAGTAGCAATCTCGCTATGTGTGACACGTACCAGCGACCAGGCCCCTGCTGTGAGATCGCTGGTCGTGTCGGAATGGCCTGGACCTTTTTTTGGTCGTTGAGGTCCCGCTGACATCGCTGAATCGGTGTGTGGGACACCGATCCAGCGATGTCTTCACTGGTAACCAGGGTAAACATCGGGTTACTAAGCGCAGGGCCGCGCTTAGTAACCCGATGTTTACACCCTGGTTACCAGCGTAAATGTAAAAAAAAACAAACAGTACATACTCACCATCTGATGTCCGTCAGGTCCCTTGCCGTCTGCTTCCTGCTCTGACTGAGCGCCGTAAAGTGAAAGTGAAAGTACAGCACAGCAGTGACGTCACCGCTGCGCTCTGCTCTCACTGTACGGCGGCTCAGTCAGAGCAGGAAGCAGACGGCAAGGGACACCGAAAGGCGAGTATGTACTGTTTGTTTTTTTTTGTAACCATGGTAAACATCGGGTTACTAAGCGCGGCCCTGCGCTTAGTAACCCGATGTTTACCCTGGTTACCCGGGTGCTGCAGGGGGACTTCGGCATCGTTGAAGACAGTTTCAACGATGCCGAAGTCGTTCCCCTGATCGTTGGTCGCTGGAGTGAGCTGTCTGTGTGACAGCTCCCCAGCGACCACACAACGACTTACCAACGATCACGGCCAGGTCGTATCGCTGGTCGTGATCGTTGGTAAATCGCTATGTGAGACGGGGCCTTAAGAAACCTCAGGCCTAGTAAACATGACATTCAGGTCAAAAGTGCATTGTGCAAAAGTGTATATCCTTGTACAATAACAGAATAATTCCAAAAGTGGAGAAACACTGCAAGCACACAAAATCCATAAAGGCTAGCAGCCATGCATAACAAAAGGTGCAAAACTGAGAGTCATTAGCATAAAGTGCATAAAGACCTGAGGAATTACCTGTATTACCGTGGAGCCGCCCACCCCAATGCGCGTTTTGGTGTAGTGCCTTCTTGATAAGCCTAAGCCTTATCAGTGCAAGCTGTGGAAGCCATAATTATATTGTAAGGGGCAAAGATACAGTATAGTCAACAAGAGCTATGTTGTAAGGTGCAAAGAGACAGTATAGTCAACAAGAATAAGGTGCTGGATGTAATGCACAAAACAAACTCCACTAAAATAATATGAAAAATACCATTGATCCCCTAAAAAATAGATGGTGTTTGCATGTCATCAATTCCTTCTTAAATCCCAAAATATCCTTATTTTCAGAACGTTGGTAGAGCTCTTCACATCATCCCACTGTAAAAGTATTCTGTAAATACATGGATTGAAGAATTTTTTCATAAGCTTTATTTCTAGAGAAGGAGGAGAGCATTGTAGAATTTTACTCTCTAATGCTGTCTTCATTGTATAAGAATGTGAGTGCTTTGCTTAAGATGCCATGCATGTAATATAGGACTGCCAGGCGTCCCATATGGTTGAAAACTTCTCCTGTAATCTATGTAAATACAGTTTAAAGGGAACCTGCACCACATTTGATATCTAAACTATTAATATGGGCATGCAGGCTATAGACTGTTGAAACAGTCCTGCATGTATGTCTCGTATCAGATGCCTTGTTGCTGAGAAAAAATCTTGCATCCTTTCAGGCTATGGGGAGGATGTTCCCTGGATGATAATTCTGCCCTCCAACTCAGCAGCAGTTACATACTTATGATAAATTCCCTATCTAACCAGTCCTATATAACGTTATTCAGTTTAATTAATGTTTTAAAAAAGCATTTATATTGTCCCCTTTTCCTATGCTAATTGGGGCTTTGACTAGTCAATTGGGCATTGGTTTCTCCAGACTGGTAAGACCTCTTTCCATGTTATCACACCCCTGGGTGTGATAGCTTAATTAGCATGAGCTGGCATCATCGCCAACTCAGGCAAATCTCGGGCATGCACCCCGCTTATTTCGGCAGCATCACTGCAACTCTGTAGCTGGGTGCACACTTCCTGGCTTCAGAGGTGCACTGCGCATGCGTATGAATGTGAGTGATGCTGGGTTGGAGGGCATGGGGAACATGACAGGTTCCCTTTTTAAAGTAGTTGCATGGAGTTCAATTTTCTTGTTTGGTTCACTCTTGATGTGTCAGTCCACTGTTCAGAAATAGAATAATTGTCCACAAGAAAGGACTTACTGTAATATAATCTATGCAAATTGCTGTTTTGCCTCGGACTGAACAGCATCAAGTATCATAACCAGTTTTTATATGCAGCTTTTTAATTATTAATAGTATTTTTAATTATAGTAGTATTATTAGTATTATTAATTATTTTGCACTGCAATTCCATCTTATTTGTGTTTTCATAATATATTTCTAAGTCCATTTTTGCCTATTATCAAAAAGAAATTGGAAACTGTATGACTTTTGCAGTGGAAGATAATGTATGTGAAATTGTATATTGTATAGCTCCTACGATTAGCAATATGAGGTTTCCAAATAACATGTAGCTACTAACAGAAACACCCAATGCCCCGTTACAGAAATCTAAGGAGATGGACATACTGCCCACGTTTCGTTCTCGAAGAAACAAGTTGTGACACTGAGTCAGTGCTCACTGGCAAGCCGTGAGACAGTGTAGTCAGGAGGTCCGAGGTCAGATACCAGGAGGGCTTGTAGTAAAGAGGGGTAAGACAAAGGCATGGTCAGGAGACAGTCCAGGGTCAAATACAAGAAAGGGTAAATGAAAACCAGGGAGTACACCAAACGGATAGTCAGAGGCCAAGTCTAGGGTCAGATACCTGAAGTCACAGAGCGTCAAAAGCAGGGTCCAGGGTTCAAATCGTACCAAGGACAACATCTGCAAGGAGTTTGTTCTCTCCATGTTTGTGTGGGTTTCCTCTAGGTACTTTGGTTTCCTCCCACACTCAAAAGACATACTGATAGGGAAGTAAGTAATACAAATGTCTTAACACATTCTCTCTCTCTCTCATTATTCTGGCATTTGGCAAATATTAATAATTATGGTAATCCTAATTGACCTAAAACTGGAAAGGTTTGTTCTAATTTCATTTCAGATATTGTGAAAAACCTGCATATGTGTCTTTTTATAAAGTGTATGCAAACTTCTGGTTTCAACTATCTATATATGTGTGTGTATATACACTGTGTATGTTCCTAGGGGACGGAGTTTGTTTGCAGAGAATAGGCTGTAGCAACATGTAATTTCTGCTGGAGTCAATGAATAGTGGGCAGCCATAAGAGAAACACAGCAAATCTGCATTATAGTGATGATATAAATGATCCTAGGAGTGGAAGTGAACAAGTCATCCTTTACTGTGACTCACAAGAATACACCATAAATTATCATCTATGACAGTGAGCTAGGCTGACAAAGAAATTGGAATGTGCCATTGCCAGCGCTCACAGAACAAATGAATCAGAATGGACTATGGGACAATGAATTTGCTGATTTATGTAGTTAATGGAAAGAGCCAGATGATGCTCTGGGCTCATGCAGTCACACACATTCCCTACTGGTGGAGCAGCAGACAGCGTGAGTATAGTGGAAATGAAACAGCAAGGAACCCCCTGGAATCGGCAAGACCTCTAGAATAGCAATCATCTCAGTTTGTGTCACATGGTAAAGATGAGGTCAACCTAAAATGCTGAGAACTACCACCCTGCTCAAAGTGCACAAATCCCTATTAATGTTCAGCAGAAATGGTGGAAGCAGCATAGTCTGTACATTTACTGTGCTCTTTCTGCTACACTTAAAACATGTATTTATATTTGTCAGGATTTCACTTGTGTTTTATGACTTTACCATTGGACATAAATGCTTTGGTATTTTGGGAACAATGGAGGCACATTTAAAGGAAACCTTTCACCTGAAGAAACATTACTATCCTACAGATATGGATTAATTCTGCGTTACTAACCTGACCAGCGCTCTCACTTACCCAAACGCTGCGAGAAGAAAAAAAACTTTATTCCCCCAGTAGAGTTTTGATTTCTGTCACAGAAGTGGCGCCAGCACAGGTTCAGTGACCCGCTCTCCCGGTTCTGACTGACAACTGCCCCAATGCAGAGCCTATGTCAGTCAGGGCTGTGCCAGGCAGGTTAGTAATGCTTATTATTATTTTTTTTTTTTAATCCGATAACTTATTAAGGTTTTGTTTTAACAATACAACAAAATTAGATACTGAATTCTCTTTAAGTGCCACCCTTACATTCACCCCCTCCATTACACCATCAACAGAGCCCAGAATACACACTAAAGGTTGTTTAGGAATCCTGAGTAGAGTTGAGCGAATTTGTTGGGGTTTCCTCTTATTCGGCAAGCTATAGCAACAGGCTCTCCATGTATGTGTTGTGACTGTCACACAGCCGTGGCACATGCAGCTGCGGAGCTGTACAGCTGACAGCCTCTCTGACCTTTCCCGGGCGCCTGCGCACTGCAGTACTTTGCTCTGGCTTCAACAGGACAGACAAAGTACACCTGCGCAGGAGCCGCGGCAGGAAGCAAAGAAGAGGAAGTCATCGTATGAAGATGGGAGGCGCCGGACCGCAACGCCCATCGGACCGGACCGCACCAGGACCGCCCCTGGGTGAGTATAATATAACTTATTTTTCTCATCTTTCAGGTTACATCGGGGGCTTATCTACAGCATTACAGAATGCTGTAGGTAAGCCCCTGATGGCAGTGGCCACAGCTTATAGGCCAAAAATGGGGTGACAGATTCCCTTTAAAGTTTGGTTCTAGAAGTTCCCAATTATACCACATTCCCAGAACATGTGTACATTATCCGCTGGGCCCAACCCGTATCTTCGGCATAAGTAATTCGGTTTCACGCCTATTTCATGCATGTAGTAGCACAATTTTAACCTGCAAGATTAACCCCATATCTGCAAGTTAATGAAAACGATGGTTACTTTTTATATAACTTGCAAGGTATCTCGTCTATCCAGGTGTGGTCCTGCACCTCTTATGTGAGTTGACTTTACTGTAATTGAAGTCCATGGAGAGACTTGCTAGGTTGTCTTAAGTAGTAGGCTTAAGTGCAGATTCACAGGTCAGAGTATTTGCCCTGGACGTACATGAAACTGCCCCGCAGCTGAAGGGAATAAGTTCAATACTATTCTCACTGCACTAAGGCGCTACAATGAGAAGCTGCTTGCACACCGAAGGATTCGACTGGTTCTATTACTTTATACAAACAACCTGTTGATTATAATGAGAATTGTTAGGGTCTTGATATACTTTCTGGTATTGTGTGATTCTTTTGGTTTTACTAGTATGCATTTGAATTTTATATGTTTTATCTTTAATTTAAGGGCCTGCATATTCAGTTATTTGATATGGTCAGTGGAGGCCATTTTTGTTCCCTACTATTACTCCCTATGTGATTTTTGTTGACATGTGATCTAATTTTCCAGTTGTCCGTGCATGGGAGTCATTGGTGCATATTATTATTTTTGAAATTGTAGTCAACTTCAATTTTCACAGGTTTTTGTTGTATTTTGGAGTTGTTAAGTACTTCTGTGTATTCTTATGGCAAGAGATTTTGAATGTTCGATATCAGACTCACTATTGACTGCAACATCTAAGGAACTTGACAGAGGAAGAGAACTCACCGGCAGTCAATTTCCGCAGCAATTCTGCAACGTGTGCACATAGCTTAACAGTTTCATGCTTTATTGTTATTCCACTTTTAATTCGCACAGGGATCCAAGAGGTAAGAGCGCCCACTTATACTTCAAAAAGAAGGTAGAATTGTGCATTATGATGAGCTTTTGTACTGGAAACGGCATAAATACTGTTCTTCCTCTTACAGTCAATAGGCTGGGCTCATACAAAAAACCATCTAAATCACATTTTACAAATCTGTAGCAATTAATGTAACAAAACTACAAAATCTTATATGGAAACATAGAAAAGCTACGATAAATGACTATACAAGGAAGTAAGTTAAAAGTTAATAATGAAATACAAAATCTTGGTTACTATTTTACCCTTTATAATATATGGCCCCGATTCATCATTGCGCCTCTTTTTTTTTTGTCTAGTGTTGTGACTTTTTTTCTTTGTGCCCAATTCATTATTCTATTTGTGACTTACTTTAGGTCAATTTTTGCATCACTTTGCAAATCAGGACTGTGGAGTCAGTAAGCCAAACCTCTGACTCAATTTGTCCAACTCAGACTCCACGACTCTGACTCCACCTCACTGGACACTACTGAGCTTGTACATAATATGCAGCACAGATTCATCTCAACTAAAATCCTAATTCCTTACATCAGGAACAGACATTATAGGACGTTTCATAACTTTCCCAAATTCTCATGAAAAAATTTACTGTACATCCTGCACTGAACTACTGTACGCAATTTATTATATATTTTAGGAGTCGGATGCTGTCCATTTTATTCCTACTCCACCAAAATGGACACCAACTCCAATTCTCCAATTCACGGCACTGTTGCAAATGTCAATTTTTGGCACCAAAAAGTTACAAAAATCGTTCCAACAGCAAAACAACCATTTTTAGCTTTGTGCTAAATTCATGATTCACGTGCGCAATTTTGAAGAATTTGGCACCACCAAAAACGGCAACTAATACTACAAGACAAAAAAGGAAAGTCACTTAAAAAAAAAAAGGAGTTAAGAAAAACACAAATCATGAATGGGCCCATGTGTCTTGAGTAAAAATCAATAAGCTTACCTATTTTAAGAGTTTGTGGGGATGATCGCCACAGCACACGGGATTGCCTCTTTCAGTGCCTTGTACATTAATAGCAGAGCTATAACTTATGATAATTTACCTGAAAATTAGTAAATATCTGTTTTTGGTTTAAAATAATAGGTAGTGTTGCAACCATTCATACAGTATTTGAGGAATTATATAATTTAAGTTCAAAGGGCAGCGCAACTGCGCATGCCCATAAAAAAACTTACAGCGCAGGTGCCGGGGACGCTAATGAAGGAAGAGGAGGCGGTGCCCGGTGCGCAGAGGCCCTGAGTGACGGCTGTGGTGCGTCTGTGTTAGGGGGAAAGACCTGCCCCCAGGTCTAATTCGAGGTATGAGGGGCACATTATAAAAGCGATTATTGCAGCGTTGGCAGGGACCAGAACTGAAAGAGTCATCTTGACAGAATGCAGCATTAGTGCTGCACAAGGCGGCTCTTTTAGTTAAAAACGCCTGGGGGGTGACAGGTTCCCTTTAAACTCTTCCTTGCATAGGGCAACTTTATATGTATCTTCACTTATCCAAGGCATTTGCTTGCTCTGTTTTCATCTCCCCTTCCCAATTTGTCCCAGTTAAAATTATCAAAGTACGGTATATTTTAAAAGAGCTGACATTACATTTTAGAAAGGAACCAGCTCAGCACTAGATCCAGCAAAGAGAGCCAGAAGTGATGTAATAGATGTCTGAACAAAGTCAAGACTGATTACTTCAGCACCTTGGATAGAAACCGAAAACTTTTATGGCATATTGCAGTATTATTAAAATAAGACCTGTTTTTTTGTTAAAGAGGTTTTCTAGGAACAAAAAATATTTGTCCAAAGGCATTAAATGCTTTAAAATAAAATACACTTAGGCAGTAAAATATACTGCCCCTCTGGTGCTTCCTGATTACTTCTCTGTGCAGCATTATTTTGTCTACACCAGATTCAAGTAGGTTCAAAATATCTCTGTAGTGTAACATTCTTTCTAAACAACATTAGTTTTGAGTCTTCAGACCCTCTTAAGTCATTTACCTCATTGTCATGCACAGATATTGTCCTTTCACATGATTGGTAGATTGACATTCCCTAACAGTATGACTGATATGCCATTGGGCACTGGCTGCTTGACTGATGGGGAGCCAGTACCCAATGACATAAATGATAGACACTGTGAAGAAACCAGATTGTATCTTAATTACCCAGACAGCTACGTTTTTGCAAACCAATAAGAACTGACTTTTCATCTGTATATTGGCTTGTGCATTTAAGTGTTCATGTCTGGTGGTTCAAGAAGACAGACTTGCAAACTGATACCATTTAACATACAGTGTAAGGGTACTGTCACACAGTACCATTTTGATCGCTACGACGGCACGATCCGTGACGTCGCAGCGATCGTATGATTATCGCTCCAGCGTCGTAGACTGCGGTCACACACGTTGCAATCACGGCGCTGGAGCGATGCCGAAGTCCCCGGTAACCAGGGTAAACATCGGGTAACTAAGCGCAGGGCCGCGCTTAGTAACCCGATGTTTACCGTGGTTACCAGCGTAAACGTAAAAAAAACAAACAGTACATACTCACATTCCGGTGTCTGTCCCCGGCGTTCTGCTTCTCTCCACTGTGTAAGCGCCATAGCCGGAAAGCACAGCGGTGACGTCAGACGTCACCGCTGTGCTCGCTTTCCGGCTGGCAGACGCTCACACAGTGCAGAGAAGCTGAGACGCCGGAGGACAGACACCGGAATGTAAGTATGTACTGTTTGTTTTTTTTACGTTTACGCTGGTAACCACGGTAAACATCGGGTTACTAAGCGCGGCCCTGCGCTTAGTTACCCGATGTTTACCCTGGTTACAAGCGAACACATCGCTGGATCGCTGTCACACACAACGATCCAGCGATGTCAGCGGGTGATCAAGCGACGAAAGAAAGTTCCACACGATCTGCTACGACGTACGATTCTCAGCAGGATCCCTGATCGCTGCTGCGTGTCAGACACTGCGATATCGTAACGATATCGCTAGAACGTCACGAATCGTACCGTCGTAGCGATCAAAATGGTACTGTGTGACAGTACCCTAAGTCTGTAATAGTGACTGTACATAGTGTGTGTTTATCTTTGTTTATTGATGTGTGCTGATATGCTAATTGTGCATTGAATTCCAAAACTAGCTTGGTGAATTCTAAAGCAGAGAAGGAAAGACTGTGCAAATAGATTGAATGGTCAAGTAGTACTGCGTAATCTCATCACCATTGTTTGCCATATCTTGATGTTGAACTAAAGGACACTGGGTAATTCTAAAAATAGCTTACATGCCTTAAGTATAAAAAGACTCAGAGATCACATCATTGAGTCTGAAGTAATACAGAGCTACCAGCCAGAGATTCTGAAAACCACCCAACAGACAAGAGAAAGGACTGCAGCCAATTCATCATGGCACCATCTTGAGGGACACTGATCTAGGATTCTATAGGATGCAACAGAGGGGTTTTCGGCTCCGGTTGGAAGGACACAGATCTGATCCAGTGACCATCTCTGCACTATGGATATGTTTGGAGAAAGCCAGGGTTGGGACCCGCTGGTCGCCTGGTTCCATGGAGATGGTCAGATAAGCCAGGTGGTGACTCTTGTGTCAACTGACTTTGGACCTTGTATGGACTCTATTGACAGTTCTTGGTCATCTCCCTATGCTTGTCGTTACTCCTTCTCTGTGCGTTCATCCACAGATGGAGTAGCGACCCTGGGAGCTCTGACATCATGTCAACTGGCTTTGGACCTTGTATGGACTCTATGGACAGTTCTTGGTCATCTCCCTATGCTTGTCGTTACCCCTTCTCTGTGCATTCATCCACAGATGGAGTAGCAACCCTGGGAGCTCTAACATCATGTCATACTGGAAATACATGGAGACGTAGTGATCTTTTATATGCGCCCATGCGACCCTGTTTCTCTGCCACAGACACCCATTGCCCAGCGACATGACTGGTAGACAGCCACTGCCCAACAACATAATTGGTAGGAAGCCACGACTCAGTGACATGACTAGTAGGCAGCCACTACACAACCAAATGATTGTTAGGTAGCCACAATTAAAGCAAATGCCTTGTCGTCCATTTTGTTCACCTACATAACAAGTAGTAGGCAACCACTGTTCAACCATGATGGGTAGGTTGTCACTATTTAACCACATGAATGGTAGTCTGCCACTCCCCAACCACATGAATGGTAGTCTGTCACTCCCCAACCCAGTGATGGGCAACCTTTTGAGCTCGGTGTGTCAAAATTCGCCAAAAAACCGAGCATAACTTGGGTGGTGTGTCACCTTGATAAAAAAACATAATTTTGCGACATGTATAGTTTAAATAACAAATATGTATAATTAGAATTAACTTACCTGCTTAGTGACTTCTTTGTTCATCTGTCAGTTGGTTTCTTTTGTTGGTCTTGCTATTATTTAACTTGTGTGGGGTGCCGTGAACTAAGATAAGTGAGGGGGAGGGGGAATTCTTCCAGTGATGGCGAACCTGTGGCACTCCAGCTGTTGCAAAACTACAATTCCCATCATGTCTTCACAGCCAAAGCCTTTGCTTTGAATGGCCAGCCATGATGGGAATTGTAGTTTTGCAACAGCTGGACTGCCACAGGTTCGCCATCACTGATGCCTCCCTCTCACTTATCTCAGTAATGGCCAATGACACCCCACAGTTCACTGGATGATGGTTGCTGTAGTAGTCACAGGGCCTCCAGACAGCAATCACAGGGCCTGAGTCCAGACAGCAATCACAGGGCCTGAGTCCAGACAGCAATCACAGGGCCTGAGTCCAGACAGCAATCACAGGGCCTGAGTCCAGACAGCAATCACAGGGCCTGAGTCCAGACAGCAATCACAGGGCCTGAGTCCAGACAGCAATCACAGGGCCTGAGTCCAGACAGCAATCACAGGGCCTGAGTCCAGACAGCAATCACAGGGCCTGAGTCCAGACAGCTATCACAGGGCCTGAGTCCAGACAGCAATCACAGGGCCTGAGTCCAGACAGCAATCACAGGGCCTGAGTCCAGACAGCTATCACAGGGCCTGAGTCCAGACAGCAATCACAGGGCCTGAGTCCAGACAACAATCACAGGGCCTGAGTCCAGACAGCAATCACAGGGCCTGAGTCCAGACAGCAATCACAGGGCCTGAGTCCAGACAGCAATCACAGGGCCTGAGTCCAGACAGCAATCACAGGGCCTGAGTCCAGACAGCTATCACAGGGCCTGAGTCCAGACAGCAATCACAGGGCCTGAGTCCAGACAGCAATCACAGGGCCTGAGTCCAGACAGCAATCACAGGGCCTGAGTCCAGACAGCAATCACAGGGCCTGAGTCCAGACAGCAATCACAGGGCCTGAGTCCAGACAGCAATCACAGGGCCTGAGTCCAGACAGCAATCACAGGGCCTGAGTCCAGACAGCAATCACAGGGCCTGAGTCCAGACAGCTATCACAGGGCCTGAGTCCAGACAGCTATCACAGGGCCTGAGTCCAGACAGCAATCACAGGGCCTGAGTCCAGACAGCAATCACAGGGCCTGAGTCCAGACAGCAATCACAGGGCCTGAGTCCAGACAGCTATCACAGGGCCTGAGTCCAGACAGCAATCACAGGGCCTGAGTCCAGACAGCAATCACAGGGCCTGAGTCCAGACAGCAATCACAGGGCCTGAGTCCAGACAGCAATCACAGGGCCTGAGTCCAGACAGCAATCACAGGGCCTGAGTCCAGACAGCAATCACAGGGCCTGAGTCCAGACAGCAATCACAGGGCCTGAGTCCAGACAGCAATCACAGGGCCTGAGTCCAGACAGCAATCACAGGGCCTGAGTCCAGACAGCAATCACAGGGCCTGAGTCCAGACAGCAATCACAGGGCCTGAGTCCAGACAGCAATCACAGGGCCTGAGTCCAGACAGCAATCACAGGGCCTGAGTCCAGACAGCAATCACAGGGCCTGAGTCCAGACAGCAATCACAGGGCCTGAGTCCAGACAGCTATCACAGGGCCTGAGTCCAGACAGCTATCACAGGGCCTGAGTCCAGACAGCAATCACAGGGCCTGAGTCCAGACAGCAATCACAGGGCCTGAGTCCAGACAGCAATCACAGGGCCTGAGTCCAGACAGCAATCACAGGGCCTGAGTCCAGACAGCAATCACAGGGCCTGAGTCCAGACAGCAATCACAGGGCCTGAGTCCAGACAGCAATCACAGGGCCTGAGTCCAGACAGCAATCACAGGGCCTGAGTCCAGACAGCAATCACAGGGCCTGAGTCCAGACAGCTATCACAGGGCCTGAGTCCAGACAGCAATCACAGGGCCTGAGTCCAGACAGCAATCACAGGGCCTGAGTCCAGACAGCAATCACAGGGCCTGAGTCCAGACAGCTATCACAGGGCCTGAGTCCAGACAGCTATCACAGGGCCTGAGTCCAGACAGCAATCACAGGGCCTGAGTCCAGACAGCAATCACAGGGCCTGAGTCCAGACAGCAATCACAGGGCCTGAGTCCAGACAGCAATCACAGGGCCTGAGTCCAGACAGCAATCACAGGGCCTGAGTCCAGACAGCAATCACAGGGCCTGAGTCCAGACAGCAATCACAGGGCCTGAGTCCAGACAGCAATCACAGGGCCTGAGTCCAGACAGCAATCACAGGGCCTGAGTCCAGACAGCAATCACAGGGCCTGAGTCCAGACAGCAATCACAGGGCCTGAGTCCAGACAGCAATCACAGGGCCTGAGTCCAGACAGCAATCACAGGGCCTGAGTCCAGACAGCAATCACAGGGCCTGAGTCCAGACAGCAATCACAGGGCCTGAGTCCAGACAGCAATCACAGGGCCTGAGTCCAGACAGCAATCACAGGGCCTGAGTCCAGACAGCAATCACAGGGCCTGAGTCCAGACAGCAATCACAGGGCCTGAGTCCAGACAGCAATCACAGGGCCTGAGTCCAGACAGCAATCACAGGGCCTGAGTCCAGACAGCAATCACAGGGCCTGAGTCCAGACAGCAATCACAGGGCCTGAGTCCAGACAGCAATCACAGGGCCTGAGTCCAGACAGCAATCACAGGGCCTGAGTCCAGACAGCAATCACAGGGCCTGAGTCCAGACAGCAATCACAGGGCCTGAGTCCAGACAGCAATCACAGGGCCTGAGTCCAGACAGCAATCACAGGGCCTGAGTCCAGACAGCAATCACAGGGCCTGAGTCCAGACAGCAATCACAGGGCCTGAGTCCAGACAGCAATCACAGGGCCTGAGTCCAGACAGCAATCACAGGGCCTGAGTCCAGACAGCAATCACAGGGCCTGAGTCCAGACAGCAATCACAGGGCCTGAGTCCAGACAGCAATCACAGGGCCTGAGTCCAGACAGCAATCACAGGGCCTGAGTCCAGACAGCAATCACAGGGCCTGAGTCCAGACAGCAATCACAGGGCCTGAGTCCAGACAGCAATCACAGGGCCTGAGTCCAGACAGCAATCACAGGGCCTGAGTCCAGACAGCAATCACAGGGCCTGAGTCCAGACAGCTATCACAGGGCCTGAGTCCAGACAGCTATCACAGGGCCTGAGTCCAGACAGCTATCACAGGGCCTGAGTCCAGACAGCTATCACAGGGCCTGAGTCCAGACAGCTATCACAGGGCCTGAGTCCAGACAGCTATCACAGGGCCTGAGTCCAGACAGCTATCACAGGGCCTGAGTCCAGACAGCTATCACAGGGCCTGAGTCCAGACAGCTATCACAGGGCCTGAGTCCAGACAGCTATCACAGGGCCTGAGTCCAGACAGCTATCACAGGGCCTGAGTCCAGACAGCTATCACAGGGCCTGAGTCCAGACAGCTATCACAGGGCCTGAGTCCAGACAGCTATCACAGGGCCTGAGTCCAGACAGCTATCACAGGGCCTGAGTCCAGACAGCTATCACAGGGCCTGAGTCCAGACAGCTATCACAGGGCCTGAGTCCAGACAGCTATCACAGGGCCTGAGTCCAGACAGCTATCACAGGGCCTGAGTCCAGACAGCTATCACAGGGCCTGAGTCCAGACAGCTATCACAGGGCCTGAGTCCAGACAGCTATCACAGGGCCTGAGTCCAGACAGCTATCACAGGGCCTCCAGACAGCTATCACAGGGCCTCCAGACAGCTATCACAGGGCCTCCAGACAGCTATCTCCTCAGGCCTCAGAAGTGCAGCCTGGGACTTCTGGTCGGTGCAGCCTGGGACTTCTGGTCGGCGCAGCAGGGAGCAGCGCAATGTCGCCCAAACAACACAGATCCGACGCAGAGGCCTGGGACTTCCGGGAGCTGCGCCTGGCCTACCGGAAGTCCCAGGCCTAGACGCTCTGCACCGGAGCTCTGTTGTTTGGACCCACAGACCTCCTGCATGGCATCCGATCCGATAAAAAATCGGATCGGATGCCATTGTTTAGCATTCCGATACCGCAAGTATCGGGTATCGGCCGATATTTGCTGTATCGGAATTCCGATACCGAGATCCGATACTTTTGTGGTATCGGGTATCGGTATCGAAACAACATTAATGTGTGTAAAATAAAGAATTAAAATAAAAAATATTGCTATACTCACCTCTCCGACGCAGCCTGGACGTCCGCGAGGGAACCGGCAGCGTTGTTTGCTTAAAAATCGCGGTTTTCCTTCCTTACTTGAAGTCCCGGCTTGTGATTGGTTGCGTGCCGCCCATGTGACCGAGACGCGACCAATCACAGCAAGCCGTGACGTAATTTTAGGTCCTTCAGGATTTTAAAATTACGTTCCGGCGTTGTGATTGGTTGCGTGCGGTCACATGGGCGACGCAACCAATCACAACGCCGGAACGTAATTTTAAAATCCTGAAGGACCTAAAATTACGTCACGGCTTGCTGTGATTGGTCGCGTCTCGGTCACATGGGCGGCACGCAACCAATCACAAGCCGGGACTTCAAGTAAGGAAGGAAAACCGCGATTTTTAAGCAAACAACGCTGCCGGTTCCCTCGCGGACGTCCAGGCTGCGTCGGAGAGGTGAGTATAGCAATATTTTTTATTTTAATTCTTTATTTTACATATTAATATGGTTCCCAGGGCCTGAAGGAGAGTTTCCTCTCCTTCAGACCCTGGGAAAGAAGCAATTTCTATGGGGCCGCGGCCGGCGGCCGGCGTGTCACTGAAAATGACTACGCGTGTCAGCACTGACACGCGTGTCATAGGTTCGCCATCACTGCCCCAACCAAATGAATGGTAGTCTTCTACTTCCCAACCACATGAATGGTAGTCTGCCACTCCCCAACCAAAAGAATGGTAGTCTTCAACTTCCCAACCACATAAATCGTAGCCTGCCAGTCTCCAATCACATGAATGGTAGTCTGCCACTCCCCAACCAAATTAATAGTAGTCTGCCACTCCCCAATCACATGAATGGTATTCTGCCACTCCCCAATCACATGAATGGTATTCTGCCACTCCCCATCCACATGAATGGTAGTTTTCCACTCCCCAACCACATGAATGGTAGTCTTCTACTTCCTAACCACATGAAAGGTATTCTGCCACTCCCCAACCACATGAATGGTAGTCTGCCACTCCACAACCACATGAATGGTAGTCTGCCACTCCCCAACCAACCACATGAATGGTAGTCTGCCACTCCCCAACCACATGAATGGTAGTCTGACACTCCCCAACCACATGAATGGTAGTCTGCCACTCCCCAACCACATGAATGGTAGTCTGCCACTCCCCAACCACATGAATGGTAGTCTGCCACTCCCCAACCAAATTAATGTTAGTCTGCCACTCCCCAACCACATGAATGGTAGTCTGCCACTCCCCAACCACATGAATGGTAGTCTGCCACTCCCCAACCACATGAATGGTAGTCTGCCACTCCCCAACCAAATTAATGTTAGTCTGCCACTCCCCAACCATATGAATGGTAGTCTGCCACTCCCCAACCACATGAATGGTAGTCTGCCACTCCCCAACCACATGAATGGTAGTCTGCCACTCCCCAACCAAATTAATGTTAGTCTGCCACTCCCCAACCACATGAATGTTAGTCTGCCACTCCCCAACCAAATTAATGTTAGTCTTCCACTCCCCAACCACATGAATGGTAGTCTTGTTCCTAACCACATGAAAGGTAGTCTTCCACTTCCTAACCACATAAATGGTAGTCTGCCACTTCACAGCCACATGAATGGTAGTCTGCCACTCCTACCACATAAATGGTAGTCTGCCACTCTCTAATTACATGAATGGTAATCTGACACTCTTTAACTACATGAATGGAAGTCTGTCACTATCTAATTACATAAAGGGTAGTCTGCCACTTTCCAAAAAGTTATTTATGCAGCGTCAAAACCGCAGCAGCCAGATGTTACAGCATGGTGGATGGGATTTCTAGAAATCCCTTGTCCGCTATGCGTGTATGTGCACTTGCGGATCACCCACAGAGGCTGACATGCGCTGCATCTTTCAGGACCACAGCATGTCAATTTCTCTTGTGGAGATGCTAGTGTCCGCAACAGAAATTTCATCAATAGAATGTATTGAATGCGGTAAATCTACACGGTTCAGTGAACACATGTGGATTTACCTGTTTCAATAGAAAGCAGCAAAAATGCGCTGCATCCAAAACGTTGCTACTTCTGGATCATGGGCACATAGCCTAACCCACAATATTATGTGCACTGCGGAAATCATCCAGTCCTTTTTAAAAGCTGTTAATATTGCCAATACTTTTTCCTAATAATTCTCATGGCAGTGTGTTAAGAAAAATTCTGATTTTCTTTCTTTTCAAAAGAAGAAAGAATGAACATATCCGACAGGAGAAAATTTTCAATATTTCCTGACTTTCCTCCATAATTTGTCAGTCATTTTATTCTGCCCTCATTTTACCCTCAGTCTTTTCTTTACCTCTATAATAAGCTCCATATTTAGCGCCTTCTATACTCGGCCCACATTTTATTTTTCTCTCTTACATTGGCAATCTAATTCTGACACTTGATACATATCCCAGTCTCAGACTTATTATTCATGACACAGTACTGCCACAGAATACCAGTCCTTGTTTTGAAGTACAGAAGTAGTTTCAAAATTCATGACATGTTTCCCTCGAAGGAGAATTTGTTGCTGAAAATCTGACCGCGCTTGCCACGGGTGACAGCACTCTCCCTGGCTACTTAGGATTTGGCGCTGTACTCTATTCCTCATGTGTAAATTATTAAATATATAAGTATATATATATGTGTGTGTGTGTTTTAGATTTTCATTACTAGCCATCAAACCTTACTGAATTTGGTCCATCGATACCCCATTACTTAGTGCTTTAGAAACATTTCTGAAATTATTCTTCTACTGTTAAATTACTTTATACATTTCACATAGGGCTTAGAAAATGAGGGGTTTACACAAAAGCTATGCATATAAATGAGTAAGAATATGCAAATCCACTCAGAACTAAGTAATTCATGAGAAGTAGCAAATGCTCGATACATCTTTTCAATATAGAAATTCCGTTTAGTTGTGTATTACGGTTGCTGCTTACATTTTAAATTACTGACGTAGAACTATTAAATCAGCAAAATATGTCCTTACAAATATATTGTAATGTGCTGTACTGAATTGCACTCCAACAATACTATTGAAATCAAATGCCCAGGTCAAAAACTGTAGAACATAAAGAAGTGAACAATAAGAATTCCTTAAAAAGTTATTTTTATTAAAAATACAAAATATATATAATGTTAAAAGCACAGGGGTCGCAGATAAAGGGACATTGCATAGACCTGGGCAAAGCATATACCGGTATAATAAATATCACAGCATATTACAAAGGAGGGGCTTTTAACATTATATATATTCTGTATGTTTAAGAAAAATTATTTTTAGAGATTTCTTGCGTAATAGTATGTAGTAATATTACCAGACATGAGTATCTGCAATGTGCTATACAAATTTGTCTTTTATTGTTGTTAGAGATGGTAAAAGAGAACAAGCTGAAGTGGTTTTTACTTAATCTTTGTTGCCGGCAGCAGTTTAGTATGGAGAACCAAGCCACGCTTTACTCACTGTCCCCAGGTCCACCGGCGAGTCTCCACTGTTGATTTGCACTTCACCAGCTTCGAACCGTGGCCAGTTTACTTTTCAGTTCTCAGGCCTACCTATGTCTATTTTATTAGGACGCCACAAATATTTAAAGAGTGAATACTTGTGTGCAGTTTCTTTGAGTTTAGCTGTGGCCGGTCCTATGTTGCACGTGGTCCCATGACCCTGGACAGATCGATTATCCGTGTTTCCATCCCCCCCCCCCCCCTTTTGACCTTACTCCTATAAACAAATGACAGACACATTTCTTTGGATATTAAACGGCCACAGCAGCCAATTTATTAATAATTAAAGACTCTTGGTAGGGTCCTCGAAGTCGCACAAAAATCTCTAAAGCCTGGTGGTCTATTTTTTCATGGCATTGCCCCTCCCCCCCCCCCCCCCGTTTTTACTCCTAGCCGCGTTTTAATTTTAGCTCAGGAGCACCGCGAGTCCAGGGGAAGAGGTTACCTCCATTATGTTAACGTGAACCCGACGTTCCATCGCCAGGTATCACCCCAAAACTAACAACCATGTGACCCCGACATACCATCGCCGGGTGCCACCACCATACCACCACCAGGTAACCAACCAATGAAGGGGGGTTCGTGGCCTTTTCAATAATCCCCCACTTCAAATTTTTTACCGACCTCGAGGACCCACCAACGCTTCAAGATATTCCAAATTCTTTGTTGTTGTCCAGTCGTCCGTCTGTGGTCCAAGAGAGCCCTTACGTCCCACCCAGTCCTTTTTTAACCCTTCCTTGTTACCCCACCTCCCTTTGTCCTACGTCATCTCCTCCCTGCTCTCCCTTCCCCCAAAACCACCCCCCTCCTGTTTTTTCTTTTCTAACCACTCTCTCTTCCAGTGTCATGCCCGCTTCCCCCTATCCTTGCGTGCGTGTCCAGCGGATACTGTAGATCTGTTCAGAAGTGAATATATTTTACAACTGTTAATAAATTGGGATAGACCAAGAAAATGAGTCTATTTACCTGCATGTTAACTATGGGCACAAACCGTATCTGTGGAAGGGGATTACGCTCTCAATTGACTCAATTTTTTTTAAATTATTATACGTCTCTGGAATTCTGGGAATCCGGATGTTAATGGTTATATGTAAATTACATATTTAAGGTGAAATAACTTGTGTTCATTGCATAAGTTTGCAAATACTGTATTAATTTTCCTTATAATAAGGAAATATTTTCTTATGGTCAACTTCTGTTAGCTGTCAGAATAGATTGGATACAGCAGCTGGGAGTCTCGAGCTAGTTTCACCGAAGAGGTGAATGTTCACACTTGATGTATTTGTAGTTGAAATTAATGAGATATTGAAAACTGCAACTGAGCGCAATTAAAGTGGGCAACCTTTTCTTAAAGGGTCAAAACTGATAAGTCTGCAGTCACTCTGTGACTGGAAGATTCATACGTTTAAAGTAACTTTTTAAAAAATATCGGGCAAAATAGTTGTTTTGGACTTGTCACCAAGTATTAGAGGTTTCCTTGGACCCCTCTATGGAGCAGTCATAAAGAGGCTGATAGCATCATTTACCAAAGTCCACCTGTCTGCGCTGCTAGCAAGAGAGGAGGGCCATATCAGAGACATCCAGTGCATACTAGGCCTTTATTATTTACCAGGTCCTACATACCACATGCAAAATAAAGCAATACTCAAGATCAGGGATATCTGCTTTATTAGTTTAGTATTTTCTGGCTTGCTATTTTCTGTGCTGTATGCCATTTATAAAACACTAGATGGTGGCCCGATTCTAACGCATCGGGTATTCTAGAATATGTATGCGTAGTGTATAGCATAGCCCACGTAGTACATTGCACAGCCACGCAGTACATTGCGCAGCCCACGCAGTACATTGCGCAGCCCACGCAGTACATTGCGCAGCCCACGCAGTACATTGCGCAGCCTACGCAGTACATTGCGCAGCCAACGCAGTACATTGCGCAGCCCACGCAGTACATTGCGCAGCCCACGTAGTATATTGCGCAGTTCACGTTGTACATTGCCCGGCCCACGTTGTACATTGCGCAGCCCACGTAGTATATTGCGCAGCCCACGTAGTATATTGCGCAGCCCACGTAGTATATTGCGCAGCCCACATAGTATATTGCGCAGCCCACGTAGTATATTGCGCAGCCCACGTTGTATATTGCGCAGCCCACGTTGTATATTGCACAGCCCACGTTGTATATTGCGCAGCCCACGTATATAGCAATGTGGGCATGATATCCCTGTTAAAAAAAGAAAGAATTAAAATAAAAAATAGTTGTATACTCACCTTCCGTTGGCGCCTGGATCCAGGAAGCGGTTACCGACGCTTGGGATCCAGCGAAGCTCCGCCGAGCTGCTCGCGCCGGTCGCCATCTTCCGTTCCCAGGATGCATTGCGCAATTACCCAGAAGACTTAGAGGTCTCGCGAGACCGCTAAGTCTTCTGGGTAATTTCGCAATGAATCACCGGGAACGGAAGATGATGGCCGGCGCGAGCGGCTTGGCAGACTACGGAGTGTAAGTATAGCAGGTTTTTGGGTTTTTTATTATTTTTAACATTGCATTTTTTTACTATTTATGCCGCATAGGCTGCATCAATAGTAAAAACTTGGGGACACGCAGGGTTAATAGCAGCGGTTACGGAGTGCGTTACCCGCGGCATAATGCGGTCCGCTACCTCCGGCATTAACCCTGTGTGAGCGGTGACCGGAGGGGAGTATGCGGGCGCCGGGCAGTGAGTGCGGGGAGTAAGGAGCGTCCATTTTCTTCCAGACTGTGCCCGTCGCTGATTGGTCGTGGCAATGGTCGTGGGCATTTTGCCACGACCAATCAGCGACTTGGATTCCATGACAGACAGAGGCCGCGACCAATGAATATCCGTGACAGACAGAAAGACAGACAGAAGGACAGAAAGACGGAAGTGACCCTTAGACAATTATATAGCAGATAGAGTAGAGTCTGATCCATGCGTTGTCTCCTAAGATCACTTAGTATGGGAACCTCTACTATTATAAAGAATAGGAACCACAAAACAAGCCTCTAATACTCAATAGATGAGCTTAGGTAACGTAGGAATATATTTCTAATGAAAGACTGCCCATATTTATTTTCCAACAACCTTACCAAACACTTCTGGGCAGTCAGAGTTATAAAGTCCAGTAGAAGACATCTATTTCCCACAAAGAAATAAGCTGACAGCTTAAAATGCTGACCTGCAGTTTCAGCTAAACGAAGTGGCACCTACTGCAGCCATTATTCTGCCTCGCTAGGGCGTCCATCACTCAGATTATCCCCTCCTTATAAGCGCTTTTACAGTGGATGCTAGCTGACCTTTCTTTCACTGGCAGCACATAGTTGTAGATTCTTTCTCGGCTATAATTTTTAACAGTAAAAGCATTTTTTTCTAATTTGTGTGCTTTAATTTTGCTTTCATCGGTTTACTTTATAGATGTTGCTCCAAAATAGACGGTAGTGCCAGTGTAAATTATGTATTCCTAAAGCTAAACTATTAAAGGGTCCATGCACATATCTCACCTTATCTAATATATAAAGCTAAATGTGTGTGTGTGTGTATGTGTGTGTGTATGTCCGGGATTGGCATCTGCACCGTCGCAGCTACAGCCACAAAATTTTGCACAGTCACACGTCTGGACCCCGAGAGCGTCATAGGCTATGTTGTGAGGCGAAATTTTAACCCCGCGCTTTCCAATTCACCAAACAATTTTGCCCCTATATACATAATGGGGAAAAAGTGAAAGGAAGAGTGTTGGAGGCAAATTGACAGCTGCCAGATGTGAACAAGGGGGACATAAAGAATGAGATCGATGGCGCCAAAGAGTATATACCATACAGTTGCTAAGGTGGGGCCCCGACATGGGATACTCACCACACACGGGGATATGAACACACACACAAAATGCGCCACACACTACCATGTGCTTGAACACATATACCACCCTCAGCACACATTTCACCACACATACACCAACCTCGCCACATAAAAGTCGAAACACAAAAGTCACCGCTCAAAACTCGCCACGCGCAAAATTCGCCACATGCAAAACTAGGCTCACGCAAAACTCACCTCATGGAAAACTCACCACACGTGCAAAACTCATCTCATGGAAAACTCGCCACATGCGAAACTTGCACATGCGGAAAAATTGCCACATGCACAAAAGTTGCAATACATGCAAAAGTTGCCTCACACAAAACTTGCACATACTCAAAACGCACCACACATAAAACTCGCCACACGCAAAACTCGCCATTCGCAAAACTTGCTGCACACAACTTGCTACACTAACCTATCACATGCAACTCGACACACAAAAAGTTGCTACACGCATGTCACCACACAAAACTCATCTCACAAAAGTCGCTACATGCATGTCGCCACACGCAACTCAACACACACAACTTGACACATGAAACTCACCCTAAAACACACACAAGTCTGGTATTATCCTTAAAAAATAAAAATCTGATTAATAAGCAGACAAACTACAAGAGCAACAAATGTACCATATAGGAAATACGGCTGCTGTCAGTCACATGACCTGTCTATTATGTGTATGTGTGAGCTAATATATACTGCCAGGGGGGAGGGCTTCCTGTTGGCTGGGGATTTATCAGGCTGCCAATTTAGTTTTCAAATACTGAGGTAAAAATACTGAGCAAATAACGTGTGAACGAGGTCTAATACAGGAGGATATAACACACAGATATATACTATATACAGGGGAGATGACACAGGTATATACTATAAACAGGAGGAGATGACACACAGGTATATACTATATATAAGAGGAGATGACATACAGGTATATACGGGAGGAAATGACACGTATATACTATATACAGGAGGAGATGACATACAGGTATATACTATATATAAGAGGAGATGGCATACAGGTATATACTATAAATAGGAGGAGATGACATACAGTTATATACTATAAAAAAAGGCGATGACCCATAGTTATATAGAGGAGATGACATACAGCAGGTATATACTATATACAGGGGAGATGACATACAGTTATATACTATATACAGGAGATGACATACAGGTATATACTATATATATGAGGAGATGACATACAGGTATATACTTTATACAGAACAGATGACATACAGGTATATAATATATACAGGAGGAGATGACGCATAGGTATATACAATATACAGGAGGAGATGACATACAGCAGGTATATACTATTTACAGGGGAGATGACATAAAGGTGTATACTATATACAGGGGAGATGACATACAGGTATATACTATATACAGGAGATGACATACAGGTGTATACTATATATAAAGGAAATGACAAATATGTACACTCACCGGCCACTTTATTAGGTACACCTGTCCAACTTCTTGTTAACACTTAATTTCTAATCAGCCAATCACATGGCGGCAACTCAGTGCATTTAGGCATGTAGACATGGTCAAGACAATCTCCTGCAGTTCAAACCGAGCATCAGTATGGGGAAGAAAGGTGATTTGAGTGCCTTTGAACGTGGCATGGTTGTTGGTGCCAGAAGGGCTGGTCTGAGTATTTCAGAAACTGCTGATCTACTGGGATTTTCACGCACAACCATCTCTAGGGTTTACAGAGAATGGTCCGAAAAAGAAAAAAAATCCAGTGAGGGGCAGTTCTGTGGGCGGAAATGCCTTGTTGATGCCAGAGGTCAGAGGAGAATGGGCAGACTGGTTCGAGCTGATAGAAAGGCAACAGTGACTCAAATCGCCACCCGTTACAACCAAGGTGGGCCTAAGAGCATCTCTGAACGCACAGTGCGTCGAACTTTGAGGCAGATGGGCTACAGCAGCAGAAGACCACACCGGGTACCACTCCTTTCAGCTAAGAACAGGAAACTGAGGCTACAATTTGTACAAGCTCATCGAAATTGGACAGTAGAAGATTGGAAAAACGTTGCTTGGTCTGATGAGTCTCGATTTCTGCTGCGACATTCGGATAGTAGGGTCAGAATTTGGCGTAAACAACATGAAAGCATGGATCCATCCTGCCTTGTATGGAGCATCTTTGGGATGTGCAGCCGACAAATCTGCGGCAACTGTGTGATGCCATCATGTCAATATGGACCAAAATCTCTGAGGAATGCTTCCAGCACCTTGTTGAATCTATGCCACGAAGAATTGAGGCAGTTCTGAAGGCAAAAGGGGGTCCAACCCGTTACTAGCATGGTGTACCTAATAAAGTGGCCGGTGAGTGTATATACTGAGGGGAAAATGAGAGGTGTGAGGTGAAAATGAAAAGGTGTGAGTGCAAAATGAGAGGAGTGAGGGAAAATAGTGGAGTGATCGGAAAATGACAGATGTGAGGTGGGAATGAGAGGAGTGAAGGGGGAATGAGAGGTGTGTGAGGGAGAAAATGAGAGATGTGAGGGAGAAAATGAAAGATGAGAGGCGTGATGGGAAAATAAGAGAAGTGAGGTGCTATAACTAACCACAGATATTTACTATGCCCAGGCAACGCCAGGCTCTTCAGCTAGTTCTCTATATAACAGCAAAGCCACTAGAGGAGAACAGGTCTGATATAGAGCCACAGCAGTCTGTGGTCATAGTAATATGCTTCTACAACACATATGCACATCATTTCATTTCTGTGTTTTTATCTGCCAAACTTAACAAAAACTGCAGGTTGCAGTCTACTTGTGCCTCTAGCATTAACCATGTGCTGTTAAATACATTTATAAGTTGACACTTATGACCGTAATATTTTTATTCTTATGATGGGATTTTTAACAAAAAAAAAGCATAGTTAACAGGGTAAGACAAAAGGGTGATATAGGGTTCAGGGGATATATACATATGAGATGAACATGCATTATAAGCGCATCAAAGAATATGGTGATAATGGGCTTCAAATGTTTTTTCTCATTGATGTCATGCATCTTCACGTTCTCCGAGGCTACTATGATAAACCCAATAGGACTACGCTGTAAAATGTTGACTGTCTTCAGGCTGATCAAGTTATGTCTGTTGGGAAACTATTTGGTACTCTACGTATCGTTTTACTCCAATATGTGTGACTTTTCTGCAGTACAGATTGCAAATAAGTTTATGTGATCCCAAAACTACTTAGATGACAGATGGACTGGCTTCATATTGATTTACAATTTGTTCTTGGAGGCACAGATGTGTTCCTCATATTCTGCCAGATAAGTAAGGCTATCCCATATATACAGTCATGGCCAAAAGTATTGACACCCCTGCAATTCTGTCAGATAATACTCAGTTTCTTCCTGAAAATGATTGCAAACACAAATTCTTTGGTATTATTATCTTCATTTAATTTGTCTTAAATGAAAAAACACAAAAGAGAATGAAGCAAAAAGGAAAACATTGATCATTTCACACAAAACTCCAAAAATGGGCCAGACAAAAGTATTGGCACCCTCAGCCTAATACTTGGTTGCACAACCTTTAGCCAAAATAACTGCGACCAACCGCTTCCGGTAACCATCAATGAGTTTCTTACAATGCTCTGCTGGAATTTTAGACCATTCTTCTTTGGCAAACTGCTCCAGGTTCCTGATATTTGAAGGGTGCCTTCTCCAAACTGCCATTTTTAGATCTCTCCACAGGTGTTCTATGGGACTCAGGTCTGGACTCATTGCTGGCCACCTTAGAAGTCTCCAGTGCTTTCTCTCAAACCATTTTCTAGTGCTTTTTGAAGTGTGTTTTGGGTCATTGTCCTGCTGGAAGACCCATGACCTCTGAGGGAGACCCAGCTTTCTCATACTGGGCCCTACATTATGCTGCAAAATTTGTTGGTAGTCTTCAGACTTCATAAGCCATGCACACGGTCAAGCAGTCCAGTGCCAGAGGCAGCAAAGCAACCCCAAAACATCAGGGAACCTCCGCCATGTTTGACTGTAGGGACCATGTTCTTTTCTTTGAATGCCTCTTTTTTTCTCATGTAAACTCTATGTTGATGCCTTTGCCCAAAAAGCTCTACTTTTGTCTCATCTGATTAAAGAACGTTCTTCTAAAACGTTTTAGGCTTTTTAAGGTAAGTTTTGGCAAACTCCAGCCTGGCTTTTTTATGTCTCAGGGTAAGAAGTGGGGTCTTCTTGGGTCTCCTACCATACAGTCCCTTTTCATTCAGATACTGAAGGATAGTAGGGGTTGACACTGTTATACCCTCGGACTGCAGGGCAGCTTGAACTTGTTTGGATGTTAGTCGAGGTTCTTTATCCAACATCCGCACAATCTTGCGTTGAAATCTCTTGTCAATTTTTCTTTTCCGTCCACATCTAGGGAGGTTAGCCACAGTGCCATGGGCTTTAAACTTCTTGATGACACTGCGCACGTTAGACACAGGAACAATCAGGTCTTTGGAGATGGACTTGTAGCCTTGAGATTGCTCATGCTTCCTCACAATTTAGTTTCTCAGCCCTCAGACAGTTCTTTGGTCTTCTTTCTTTTCTCTATGCTCAATCTGGTACACACAAGGATACAGGACAGAGGTTGAGTCAACTTTAATCCATGTCATGTCAACTGGCTGCAAGTGTGATTTAGTTATTGCCAACACTTGTTAGGTGCCACAGGTAAGTTACAGGTGCTGTTAATTACACAAATTAGAGAAGCATCACGTGATTTTTCGAACAGCGCCAATACTTTTGTCCACCCCCTTTTTTATGTTTGGTGTGGAATTATATTCAATTTGGCTTTAGGACAATTCTTTTTGTGTTTTTTCATTTAAGACAAATTAAATGAAGATAATACCAAAGAATTTGTGTTTGCAATCATTTTCAGGAAGAAACTGAGTATTATCTGACAGAATTGCAGGGGTGTCAATACTTTTGGCCATGACTGTAGTCTATATTTAAGAGTAGCTGGATGTCACATACAATTTTAAATTCACAATATTTTATGTATCCTGTTGTTGGCCTAGATAGTAAACAGGTAACTAAATGACTTTTGCATAGATCAGGATACCCAACCTGTGGATAGGGAACCACTTGTGGCTCGCAGGACCATGACTTGTGGCTCATGGCTGTCTTCCAGTTTTGTGCATTTGCACCGGGTCTAGTAAATTGCTATGAATAGCTGGTTTCCAGATGGTGACTTTTGTGAGCAGGCCCACATAGAATACTGGCCTATGGGTTGGCAAGATAAATTAAGTGCCAAGCTGGACATAGGGTGTGCTGGAAGCTAGATGCGATAGTATGGTGGGAGTACCTGATACAAGAATACCATGTGAGGGTAAAGTGGAATCTCATACCTGTAACTATAATTACCTGGTGTGATTTTTGTGGAGAAGGTTTGGCTTTATTCTGAGAATGTGGGGACTCTGGGTGTCACTACTGAGGGGGAGGCAGGAGTTGGATGTCTTTATGGGGCATTCTAGATGTTGTTCTTGACCCTCTCTCAGCTGAATGTTTTTGCTGGAGGTAAGAAAGGTTGGGGACCACTTGCCCACTGTGCTGGGGCCCTGAGCAGGCAGGGGGCCCACTTGCCGTCGGGGACACTGGCGCGCTATAGTGCCGGCCCCCGCGAGTGGACCCCTGTTGTGAATTCTGCTTTTGGGTTCCCTCCGGTGGTAGTAGGTGGTAATGCAGTTGTCCCTGGGTTGCAGTCCTGGTCAGGTGTGTCTGCTGATTGCAGTTCTGACTGGGGTATATAGGTGTGCAGGATTCATTAGTCCTTGCCAGTTGTCAATTGTTGTTGGGAGGTGTAGGACCTCTGCCTGGTTCCTCCTGCCTTTCTGCCAAATCAGCAAAGATAAGTGTCTGGGTTTTTTTTCCTGTGGCACACATGCTGTGTGCTTCACAATTCAGTGCTATTCTTTGTGTTTTCTTGTCCAGCTTAGATTGTGTCAGTATTTTCTCAGTCTTGTTGGATTCTCTGGAGTGGCAGATATACATTCCATGTCTTTAGTTAGATTGTGGAACTTTTTGTATTATCTGTTGTGGATATTTTTGGAAGGGTTTTAATATTGACCGCCTAGTAATCTGTCCTAGCCTTTCCTATTTAGCTAGAGTGGCCTCTTTTGCTAAATCCTGTTTTCTACCTGCGTGTGTCTATTCTTCTCCTACTCACAGTCATTATTCGTGGGGGGCTGCCTATCCTTTGGGGGTCTGCTCTGAGGCAAGATAGCATTCCTATTTCCATCTATAGGGGTATTTAGTCCTCCGGCTGTGTCGAGGTGTCTAGGGTTTGTTAGGCACACCCCACGGCTACTTCTAGTTGCGGTGTTAGTTCAGGATTTGCGGTCACTACAGGTTCCACCGACTCCAGAGAAAGTTTTCATGCGGCTCCAAGGTCACCAGATCATAACCGACCCCCGCCTGCTCCAGGCCCTGGCACTTGCGATACTTACCTCTCCCAGTGCTGCAGCGTCTTCCATCCTCTGACTGTGACGTTCAGGTCAGAGGGCGCGATTACATCACCAGTGCGCGCCCTCTGCCTGAGCAGTCGCAGCACAGAGAGCTGGAAGACGCCGACACTGAGGAGTCCAGAGCAGAGCAGTGTCAAGCAACGAGAGGTGAGTATTTCATTTTTTTTTTTTATATTTGGAGAATATATGGGGACCATCAGAAAGGGCCCATATATGGAGCATTATATGGGGCTAATTCTATATGGAGTATCTTATGAGGCCAATAATATAGGGAGCATCTTATGAAGCCAATTCCATAGGGAGCATTATATGGGGCCAATTTAATATAGAGCCAATTTAATATGGAGCATCTTATGGGGCCAATTCAATATGGAGCAGTATATCGGGACAATTACATATGGAGCACTATATGGGGCCAATAATATATGAAGCATCTTATGGGACTAATTATATATGGAGCATTATATGGGGCCCATTTTACATGGAGCATCTTATGGGCCAATTGGCCAATTATTTTTGGAGCATTATATGGGACCCATTCTGTAAGGAACATTATATGGGGCCCATTCTGTCTGGAACATTATATGGGACCCATTCTGTAAGGAGTATTATATGGGGCCCATTCTGTATGGAGCATCATATGGGGCCCATTCTGTATGGAGCAATATATGGGACTCAGTATACTGTATGGGGCCAATCATATACTGTATGGAGCATTATATGAGGACCATTGTATATGGAGCAATAGATGGGGCCCATCATATACTGTATGGAGAATTATACGTGGCTCACTATACTGTATGGAGCATTATATGGGGTCAATTCCGTATGGAGCAATATATGCAGCTCAATCTGTATGGAACACTCTGTGGTGCCCATTATACTGTATGGAGCATTATATGAGGCTCATTATTCTGTATGGAGCAATATATGGGGCTCATTATTCTGTATAGAGGACTATGTGGTGCCAATTATACTGTATTGAGCACTATATGGGGCCATTATACTGTATGGGGCAGTATATGGGACTCATTATTCTGTTTGGCGCAATATATGGGGCTCATTATTCTGTATAGAGGACTATACTGTCCGGTTTCTGAGCTAATGTAGAATGTACAATAGATATCACTCATGTAATGTAAGAAGTAAGTGAAATCTTTGGCATTGTACTATACCTATATTTCTCTGCCGTATCGGTGCATTATGAATTGTGGTATGTGTTAAATGGGCCCACCGGGACTCTTTCACCCCGGGGCTCATGAAAACCTGGAGCCGGCCCTGGATATAGCCCAAATATTACAATGATTAATACCTCGTCCATATCTATTATACATGTGGATAGCTTGTTGTGTTTTTTTGCCATTGATTAGCATTGTACTTCTTGTACTTGTTCAGATTCTAGCCCCCTATGAATTGGCTTTTCTGTTTTATTTTACATAATCCAGCTGAAGTTTGCATGTATGCCCAATTGTAACTTTGTGGGGCTAATCCATGAGTTTTACATTTGTCATTTGTGGCAAAAAAAATTGCAACATTTTCATTGTTTAGTTTAGAATTGTATCCACTGCATGTGAAAGAAGTATACCTCTGAAATTTCAGCACATTCTGTGAAGTTGTAGTTGTGACATCTATTTGAAGCAGTTTGATAAATTAGTGCAGATGAGATGACACAGGGTTTCATACAGTGCAGTATAGAAAGATCAGTGAAATACACAGAGAATAGTTGGTGATGTTGACCGAATATACATGGGTTTGTTTATTGACATTGAGCTGTCTCTCTATCATTATTATGCCATGCACTTACAGAAATAATGAATCTTTACAACATTTTGTAGTTCCACGTGACAAGCGGGAACTCAGAGGAATGAGCATATTTTGTTGATTACAAATGACTTTGTTTGCAAACAGTTACTGCACAATTGTTAAAAACTGTTTGCCAACATAGCTGTATAACTGTTACTTCTGCAAGTAATTGCCCGGAGCACGTTAAAAGCTGATTAAAATAAGTCTTTGTTTGTCTGGATGCTGTATAATGTAAATTCTCAAGGCAAAATGTTGTCCTTCGAAGGGTTTGGAGGCAAGGAAAAGATCTTTCTCCTTCCCAGTAGGAACCTGTGTAGGCAGAGCTTCCATTAAGAAGGCTCAATCAGTCTTGTCTAGAATTGATGCTGACATTATCTCATTGTTACAAGGCATATCCTCAGCTTCCCTTGTGTTCACATTACTGACAAAAATGAGATTCCACATTATGCATTCCCTATCAGCTGTCCAATTATTTCAAAGATCCTGTCTACATGACCTGAGATGTGCTCAACTATCTGCAGAATTACTTATTCCTTGGTAATGGCTTGCTCCCTCTATTTTCTTTGGATGTGAATTATTGTCGGTTATTTATGTAATCACTGACTCATATAAAAAAAAAAGTTTTTGCTTTACACTGTGTTTTATACATTTCCTTTTCTTTGATTCTACATAATTGTTTTATTTCTATCACCAGAATTACTGGTTTCTACACATCTGTTCATAATATATTACCGCATCCTTCTTGGAAATGTTGAAGCTGGTAAACATGTAGTTTTTCATTTTTCTCATCAATCAATCTGGTACATCGGCCATCAAAATAAAGTATTTATTACGGATGTTTATTGACTTCTGTTGGAAAGTTTCCAAGGCATGATCTGTGCAAAGTTCTTTGTGTGAGGAAGGGAAGCTGTGACCATCAGCCATTGATAATGATATGATCCTAGAGGTTTTAGCTTTTATTGTAATCCTGCCTGTGATTGTAACGAGGTGACTGCTGAAAAGTGATTGCTGCAGAACAGGAGGTGTCTACCTATTATACAGCTAGAGAGAAATCTGCAAGATTTACAATTTTTTTTAAATATAGATAGCGGTATGGGAATAAAAGGAGCAATGGAAAATTCCTAACAAATAGGCTTGGCAAAAAAATTGAAACAATAGGTTATTTAATGTTGACGCATTCTCATTATGGATCAGACAATCCTATGTAGTGTGCAGATATAAAAATGTCACAGGATTACACCTGCTCAGTCCCAGTGCTAACGGGTGGCAGGTGGTATACAAAAGATTTTGATAGCTTGGTGGTTCAGTGGTTAGCACTCCAACATGTCCACCAAGGACAACTTCTTCAGAGAGTTTGTATGTTCTCCCTGTATGTGCTTGGGTTTCCTTCAGAGACATAGTGGTAAGAAATTTAGATTGTGAGCTACAATGGGGTCAGTGGTGGTGTGTATAAACGGCCATGGAATTTATGTCACTTTGGTGGTCAGCGGAGAAATTAGTTGCTGCCAGAAGAGTCTGGCAGCAGCTCTCTCCTGCAAAACACAGGGGGCTTAGCTGTGCGTTCTCTTGTAAAGGAGAGTAGGGAGAGATAGCTGTCGGCTAAATGCTTATTCGGCTGAGAGTCATCTAACATGTATGGGAACCTTAACTTACAAAAGTAAGGAGGATCACCTTCTGCTCCAAGCTGATGATCTACAGCTTGTAAAGAGTTTTTTTTTTTTTGCTCTGATCTTAAATGAAAAAAACAAATATTTGGGATAGATTTACTCAGATTTCCCTGTGTGCCAACCTTTACTTTTCCAAAGCACAAACTTGATAAAAACATGAAACATAGACATGAGCCACACATAGCTTTATCATGAATACAACAATATTAGACTATCAATCCATCAATCTTTTAATATACTGTTAATAATTGGTCCATAAATATCCTCTTTCCAAAAAAAGTCTAGATGCTAAAACTGTCATAAAATATGTAACTAGGAACATCTGGGGAATATATTTTAAGTAGGTATGGAAACATAGATGCATTATTAATTATCAGATTGCGTTTCACACCATCTGTTTGTACAGAAGAGAGTTTCTATGTCACAGATTGCACAGATTGTCATCTTTAATGTATTCATTGCTTAGTCTTACTGCAGCAAGATGGACAAACTAGCATCCTTAAAAACAGGCTATAAGAATGCAGCGCATGGCACTTGGTAGCATTGTTTATAATAATTATTTATGTAATATGCCTATAGGTAGGGACTCTGCGTACGTGAGCGCCAATATTCCTGTGTCTGTTCTGCTGGACTACAGCCATCTTGGGAGCAGATGCCTTCAGCACACCCAGAAAAATGACTTGGTCACAGGCTTTTTTCTACACTGTGATATGTAGTATGAAGGACATAACAAACGTGTATCATCAGACTCCAGGTCAGTCTACCTATATCATATAAAAGAAGCTGGCAGAATATCTTTAGTATCTTAGGTAAAGAATTGAAATGTCAGGTTTAGATTACCTGATGCGTGTCTTATTCTTTGTCAACATACAGTACCTATGATGACTCCTTCCAGTGAACAGACTACCAAGCTCAAATGTAAATTTGCTTTTCTTAACACAGTCCATTGAATTTATGCGCACGCTATATTTTGCCAAAGGCTTTGTCATAAATTGGAAAAATAATTTAATGCTAGCTGACCATGGATTCAATTAACTAATAAGCAAGTTCATATAGGTTGTCATAGAAAATCACTGTACTGCAGGGAGCTTTGTCTACTATAGTCCTTGTCATCTTGGCTTAGCTTACCCCAGGGGCATGCTGTGCTGCTAAATAAAAATATGAATATATTTGGCTGTCGTTATTATACCTTGGTTTAAATGATCAAATTATAAGCCAGATTTGACAGTTGTCTACCTGAAGAATACATCCTGACCTGGATTCTTTGTCTGAGTTTCTCAGGAATTCTAAAAAATACACTATGCAAGATAAAAAATGATCAAGTTGTTTCTTTGGACATAGTAGCAATCTTTTATTTTTTTTATATAGATTTTTTATTATTACAATTTACAGCTATAACTACCGTAATATACCTAGGAACTCATTACTTGTTATTGCATGGTCAGTGAAATGGCTGACTGCTAGATTCTTTGTTTTTTTGTTTTTTAAATAACAATTATAATTTAGGATCTTATATTGCATTTTAAATATTTAATTTTCACCTAAAATTATTATTGATAGGTTTACATTTTACATAGTATTTTCAAATGTATCACTATAACAGTGCACTCATACAATTTGCAGAGAACCTGGATTGTTAAAGCCAAATGTAGTATAATGTGCACAGAATATGCGATCTTTTAATATAATACAGTATTCCTAAAATATATATTTTAAATGTATAAAATACACACAAAAATTACTAGAGTTCCTCATGAAGTATGCTACTATTTCTTTATTCTTTTCTGTCTTGTGTTGCAATCTAGAAATGTCAGAGAAGATCCGTCATTTCTCTCTTCCGCCTCCTCCTTACAATCCCAGTCTAGCAGTTGGGGGACTGAATATAGCGGGAGCCTTCTCCACTGCTCTATACGTAGTATTAGCGTCTCCTCTCAGCTGTCTGTCAGATAAAATGGAAGGCAGCAGAAGGAAGTTTAAAGTTGAATTTTGTACAAGATTTCTGTATCTGAGTATGCAGAAAATCATGGTGACTGAGAAAAACT
This sequence comes from Ranitomeya variabilis, assembly GCF_051348905.1. NCBI lineage: Eukaryota > Metazoa > Chordata > Amphibia > Anura > Dendrobatidae > Ranitomeya > Ranitomeya variabilis. The sequence goes on along the minus strand of NC_135237.1, from coordinate 170,534,110 downwards.
TCTATTTTTTTTTTAATGAAAGAGTAACCATGGTTTTAATTCTTATCTCACAAATCAACAGTACACGTAAAAATAGGAAACTTTGTAATATATCTTATCAGAGAAATCTGCTTAATTTCTCATTCAGGACTGATTATTCGATCTCAAAATTATCAAAACAGGGGTAAACTCCTTGTTCAGTGTTACATTACTGAGATAGCAGATGACCATTTCTACTGTTAAGATTCTATGTAGATGTTGGCTGCAGAGGTTAAATGGAGGCACCTAAGGCTTTTTTCACACTTCCATCGTTCGGCAGCCGTCACAATGCGTTGTTGTGACGTATCGACGGATGTCAGGAAAATAAAGAAAAACGGATCCAACGCATCCAGTGTCTTGACGGATCCGTCGAATGAGGAAGTGCCCAAATTCGTAGGTATACATTTCTGGACAGAGAGAGATATTTTCCCCAGACTCGAAAAATCCTTCCAGGCATGCTCAGAATATAAAAACGCAATACGTCGCAGGATTCCTGCTTTTCACAGGCAACGACACATCCTGCGTTCATAGGCTGCCATTATAGCCGATGACGCAGGATTCGTCTTTGCACGTTTTTCCGACTCTGGCAAAAAAAACCCGTTTCATTGATCGTTTTTTGCAGACGACGTGCCGTCAAATTGCGCAGGATCCAGTGCGCGACGAATGAAACGTGTGGTCATGCGTCGCGATACGTCGGTAATACAAGTCTATGGAAAAAAACACATCCTGCAGGCAAATTTGCAGGATGCATTTTTTTCAAAAAACGACGCATTGTGAGGGGAATGCACAACAGAAGTGTGAAAGAGGCCTAATCCCATCTATCACTGATGACCAGTGGTTGAAGCACTGGAAGTGCATACAATGGTGTCTCCAGCAGTAAATAACAAATTAATTCAATTATATATAATCTACTAATCCTATTTAACCCCGAGTAGACTACATAAATTCGGTAGAAGAGTAAATGATGAATGTCATAGATGTGGGGAGGAGGGAGCGGATTTTTGGCATCTCATTTGGGATTGTACAATCATAAGAAGATATTGGAAGGATGTGATTTTTACACTAGAAAGGATACTTGGGATTCCTGTTGAATGTAGTCCAGAGCTGTGTGTTGGGTGTTGTGGATGACGAAATGTGGACTCATTATGACAGAATATTTCTCAGAGAGGCACTGTTTATGGCTAGGAAAGCGATAGCGCTGAGGTGGATGGGGGGAAAGTCTCCTTCAATCAATCAGTGGAAAAAATTAGTGAACGATATAATTCTATATGAGAACATATTATACAGGAACAGAGGTTGTCCCCAGAAATTTCATAGAATTTGGGAAAGGTGGGGTGACTCACCCTTAACACACCTAGCCCCTGATGCTGTGATTTCCTGAACCGCGAGATGTAATCCCTAAGGCTTTTTTTTTCAGTGCATGAACGTGATGCTCTATGTGGACTCAGGAATATTTGCTTATTATAACCTGAAATATTACGTTATCAGAACCTTAATACAGAACTTCTTGGTTGATGGTGCAATGCTCCTGAGAATACGTTATGTTTAATGTTTTATTTTACTTATTTTATTTGTTTGTTTTGTCATTTAAAGTATGATTTTACTATTGATATTGTGGATGATGATTTGATAGATTACTCTGATTTTACACTGCAATGTCACATGCCTGTTTTATTATTTTGTGGAATCTTTCAATAAAAAGAGTTTAAAAAAAAGATTCTATGTAGATGAGAAAGGAAAAGAGAGAGAGGGACTCTATCTAGCGCCTCCTTCCTCTGCCAAACTTCCCTTTACATATATTGGGCAGCAAGTAACAGCCATTAGGTTCCCTTAAGGGGGGGATAATTGTTATGGTTCTCAATGGCAAGAGAACATAGCCCAGCATACATAGGAACTAGCTCTTGGAAGGATGGAAACTTAAACTGACCATGAACTAAACCTGCCGCACAACTAACAGTAGCCGGGTAGCGTAGCCTGCGTTTTATCCCTAGACGCCCAGCGCCGGCCGGAGGACTAACTAATCCTGGCAGAGGAAAATATAGTCCTGGCTCACCTCTAGAGAAATTTCCCCGAAAGGCAGACAGAGGCCCCCACATATATTGGCGGTGATTTAAGATGAAAATGACAAACGTAGTATGAAAATAGGTTTAGCAAAATCGAGGTCCGCTTACTAGATAGCAGGAAGACAGAAAGGGTACTTTCATGGTCAGCTGAAAACCCTATCAATACACCATCCTGAAATTACTTTAAGACTCTAGTATTAACTCATAACATCAGAGTGGCAATTTCAGATCACAAGAGCTTTCCAGACACAGAAACGAAACTGCAGCTGTGAACTGGAACAAAATGCAAAAAACAAACAAGGACAAAAGTCCGACTTAGCTGGAAGTTGTCTGGTAGCAGGAACATGCACAGAAAGGCTTCTGATTACAATGTTGACCGGCATGGAAGTGACAGAGGAGCAAGGTTAAATAGCGACTCCCACATCCTGATGGGAACAGGTGAACAGAGGGGATGATGCACACAAGTTCAATTCCACCAGTGGCCACCGGGGGAGGCCAAAATCCAATTTCACAACAGTACCCCCCCCTCAAGGAGGGGGCACCGAACCCTCACCAGAACCACCAGGGCGATCAGGATGAGCCCTATGAAAGGCACGGACCAGATCGGAGGCATGAACATCAGAGGCAGTCACCCAAGAATTATCCTCCTGACCGTATCCCTTCCATTTGACCAGATACTGGAGTTTCCGTCTGGAAACACGGGAGTCCAAGATTTTTTCCACAACGTACTCCAACTCGCCCTCAACCAACACCGGAGCAGGAGGCTCAACGGAAGGCACAACCGGTACCTCATACCTGCGCAACAATGACCGATGAAAAACATTATGAATAGAAAAAGATGCAGGGAGGTCCAAACGGAAGGACACAGGGTTAAGAATCTCCAATATCTTGTACGGGCCGATGAACCGAGGCTTAAACTTAGGAGAAGAAACCCTCATAGGGACAAAACGAGAAGACAACCACACCAAGTCCCCGACACAAAGCCGAGGACCAACCCGACGCCGGCGGTTGGCAAAAAGCTGAGTCTTCTCCTGGGACAACTTCAAATTGTCCACCACCTGCCCCCAAATCTGATGCAACCTCTCCACCACAGCATCCACTCCAGGACAATCCGAAGATTCCACCTGACCGGAGGAAAATCGAGGATGAAACCCCGAATTACAGAAAAAAGGAGACACCAAGGTGGCAGAGCTGGCCCGATTATTGAGGGCAAACTCCGCTAAAGGCAAAAAAGCAACCCAATCATCCTGATCTGCAGACACAAAACACCTCAAATATGTCTCCAAAGTCTGATTCGTCCGCTCGGTCTGGCCATTAGTCTGAGGATGGAAAGCAGACGAGAAAGACAAATCTATGCCCATCCTAGCACAGAATGCCCGCCAAAATCTAGACACGAATTGGGTTCCTCTGTCAGAAACGATATTCTCCGGAATACCATGCAAACGAACCACATTTTGAAAAAACAGAGGAACCAACTCGGAAGAAGAAGGCAACTTAGGCAGGGGAACCAAATGGACCATCTTAGAGAAACGGTCACACACCACCCAGATGACAGACATCTTCTGAGAAACAGGAAGATCCGAAATAAAATCCATCGAGATGTGCGTCCAAGGCCTCTTCGGGATAGGCAAGGGCAACAACAATCCACTAGCCCGAGAACAACAAGGCTTGGCCCGAGCACAAACGTCACAAGACTGCACAAAGCCTCGTACATCTCGTGACAGGGAAGGCCACCAGAAGGACCTTGCCACCAAGTCCCTGGTACCAAAGATTCCAGGATGACCTGCCAACGCAGAAGAATGAACCTCAGAAATGACTTTACTGGTCCAATCATCAGGAACAAACAGTCTACCAGGTGGGCAACGATCAGGTCTATCCGCCTGAAAATCCTGCAAGGCCCGCCGCAGGTCTGGAGAAACGGCAGACAATATCACTCCATCCTTAAGGATACCTGTAGGTTCAGAATTACCAGGGGAGTCAGGCTCAAAACTCCTAGAAAGGGCATCCGCCTTAACATTCTTAGAACCCGGTAGGTATGACACCACAAAATTAAACCGAGAGAAAAACAACGACCAGCGCGCCTGTCTAGGATTCAGGCGTCTGGCGGACTCAAGATAAATTAAATTTTTGTGGTCGGTCAATACCACCACCTGATGTCTAGCCCCCTCAAGCCAATGACGCCACTCCTCAAAAGCCCACTTCATGGCCAAAAGCTCCCGATTCCCAATATCATAATTCCGCTCGGCGGGCGAAAATTTACGAGAAAAAAAAGCACAAGGTTTCATCACGGAGCAGTCGGAACTTCTTTGCGACAAAACCGCCCCAGCTCCGATTTCAGAAGCGTCGACCTCAACCTGAAAAGGAAGAGCAACATCAGGCTGACGCAACACAGGGGCGGAAGAAAAGCGGCGCTTAAGCTCCCGAAAGGCCTCCACAGCAGCAGGGGACCAATCAGCAACATCAGCACCCTTCTTAGTCAAATCAGTCAATGGTTTAACAACATCAGAAAAACCAGCAATAAATCGACGATAAAAGTTAGCAAAGCCCAAAAATTTCTGAAGACTCTTAAGAGAAGAGGGTTGCGTCCAATCACAAATAGCCCGAACCTTGACAGGATCCATCTCGATGGAAGAGGGGGAAAAAATGTATCCCAAGAAGGAAATCTTTTGAACCCCAAAAACGCACTTAGAACCCTTCACACACAAGGAATTAGACCGCAAAACCTGAAAAACCCTCCTGACCTGCTGGACATGAGAGTCCCAGTCATCCGAAAAAATCAGAATATCATCCAGATACACGATCATAAATTTATCCAAATAATCACGGAAAATGTCATGCATAAAGGACTGAAAGACTGAAGGGGCATTTGAAAGGCCAAAAGGCATCACCAAATACTCAAAGTGGCCCTCGGGCGTATTAAATGCGGTTTTCCACTCATCCCCCTGCTTAATTCGCACCAAATTATACGCCCCACGGAGATCTATCTTAGAGAACCACTTGGCCCCCTTTATGCGAGCAAACAAATCAGTCAGCAGTGGCAACGGATATTGATATTTAACCGTGATTTTATTCAAAAGCCGATAATCAATACACGGCCTCAAAGAGCCATCTTTCTTAGACACAAAGAAAAAACCGGCTCCTAAGGGAGATGACGAAGGACGAATATGTCCCTTTTCCAAGGACTCCTTTATATATTCTCGCATAGCAGCATGTTCAGGCACAGACAGATTAAATAAACGACCCTTAGGGTATTTACTACCCGGAATCAAATCTATGGCACAATCGCACTCCCGGTGCGGAGGTAATGAACCAAGCTTAGGTTCTTCAAAAACGTCACGATAGTCAGACAAGAATTCAGGAATCTCAGAGGGAATAGATGACAAAATGGAAACCAAAGGTACGTCCCCATGCATCCCCTTACATCCCCAGCTTAACACAGACATAGCGTTCCAGTCGATGACTGGGTTATGAGATTGCAGCCATGGCAATCCAAGCACCAACACATCATGTAGATTATACAGCACAAGAAAGCGAATAATCTCCTGATGATCCGGATTAATTCGCATAGTTACTTGTGTCCAGTATTGTGGTTTATTACTAGCCAATGGGGTGGAGTCAATCCCCTTCAGAGGTATAGGAGTTTCAAGAGGCTCTAAATCATACCCACAGCGTTTGGCAAAGGACCAATCCATAAGACTCAAAGCGGCGCCAGAGTCGACATAGGCATCCGCGGTAATAGATGATAAAGAACAAATCAGGGTCACAGATAGAATAAACTTAGACTGAAAAGTGCCAATTGAAACTGACTTATCAAGCTTCTTAGTACGCTTAGAGCATGCTGATATAACATGAGTTGAATCTCCACAATAAAAGCACAACCCATTTTTTCGTCTAAAATTCTGCCGTTCGCTTCTGGACAGAATTCTATCACATTGCATATTCTCTGGCGTCTTCTCGGTAGACACCGCCAAATGGTGCACAGGTTTGCGCTCCCGCAGACGTCTATCGATCTGGATAGCCATTGTCATGGACTCATTCAGACCCGCAGGCACAGGGAACCCCACCATAACATCCTTAACGGCATCAGAGAGACCCTCTCTGAAATTCGCCGCCAGGGCGCACTCATTCCACTGAGTAAGCACAGACCATTTACGGAATTTTTGGCAGTATATTTCAACTTCATCTTGCCCCTGAGATAGGGACATCAAGGCTTTTTCCGCCTGAAGCTCTAAATGAGGTTCCTCATAAAGCAACCCCAAGGCCAGAAAAAACGCATCCACATTGAGCAACGCAGGATCCCCTGGAGCCAATGCAAAAGCCCAATCTTGAGGGTCGCCCCGGAGCAAGGAAATCACAATCCTGACCTGCTGAGCAGGATCTCCAGCAGAGCGAGATTTCAGGGACAAAAACAACTTGCAATTATTTTTGAAATTTTGAAAGCAAGATCTATTCCCCGAGAAAAATTCAGGCAAAGGAATTCTAGGTTCAGATATAGGAACATGAACAACAAAATCTTGTAAATTTTGAACTTTCGTGGTGAGATTATTCAAACCTGCAGCTAAACTCTGAATATCCATTTTAAACAGGTGAACACAGAGCCATTCCAGGATTAGAAGGAGAGAGAGAGAGGAAGGCTGCAATATAGGCAGACTTGCAAGTGATTCAATTGAAAGCACACTCAGAACTGAAGGAAAAAAAAAAAAAAAAAATTTTCAGCAGACTTCTTTTTTCTCTCCTTTCTCTGCCAATTAATTTAACCCTTTGTGGGCCGGTCAAACTGTTATGGTTCTCAATGGCAAGAGAACATAGCCCAGCATACATAGGAACTAGCTCTTGGAAGGATGGAAACTTAAACTGACCATGAACTAAACCTGCCGCACAACTAACAGTAGCCGGGTAGCGTAGCCTGCGTTTTATCCCTAGACGCCCAGCGCCGGCCGGAGGACTAACTAATCCTGGCAGAGGAAAATATAGTCCTGGCTCACCTCTAGAGAAATTTCCCCGAAAGGCAGACAGAGGCCCCCACATATATTGGCGGTGATTTAAGATGAAAATGACAAACGTAGTATGAAAATAGGTTTAGCAAAATCGAGGTCCGCTTACTAGATAGCAGGAAGACAGAAAGGGTACTTTCATGGTCAGCTGAAAACCCTATCAATACACCATCCTGAAATTACTTTAAGACTCTAGTATTAACTCATAACATCAGAGTGGCAATTTCAGATCACAAGAGCTTTCCAGACACAGAAACGAAACTGCAGCTGTGAACTGGAACAAAATGCAAAAAACAAACAAGGACAAAAGTCCGACTTAGCTGGAAGTTGTCTGGTAGCAGGAACATGTGTTGTGAATTTGCTTTTTGCTCCCTCTAGTGGTTACTAGTTTTTTGACTCTGGTTTTTTCTGTCATTCCTTTTATCCGCACCTGGGTCGTTAGTTAGGGGTGTTGCTATATAAGCTCCCTGGACCTTCAGTTCAATGCCTGGCAACGTAGTTATCAGAGCTAGTCTGCTGTGCTCTTGTCTACTGATCCTGGTTCCAGTTATATCAGCTAAGTCTGCCTTTTGCTTTTTGCTATTTGTTTTGGTTTTGTATTTTTGTCCAGCTTGTTCCAAATCTGTATCCTGACCTTTGCTGGAAGCTCTAGGGGGCTGGTGTTCTCCCCCCGGACCGTTAGACGGTTCGGGGGTTCTTGAATTTCCAGTGTGGATTTTGATAGGGTTTTTGTTGACCATATAAGTTACCTTTCTTTATTCTGCTATCAGTAAGCGGGTCTCTCTGTGCTAAACCTGGTTCATTTCTGTGTTTGTCATTTCCTCTTACCTCACCGTTATTATTTGTGGGGGGCTTCTATCCAGCTTTGGGGTCCCCTTCTCTGGAGGCAAGAAAGGTCTTTTGTTTTCCTCTACTAGGGGTAGCTAGATTCTCCGGCTGGAGCGTGTCATCTAGAATCAACGTAGGAATGATCCCCGGCTACTTCTAGTGTTGGCGTTAGGAGTAGATATATGGTCAAACCAGTTACCACTGCCCTATGAGCTGGATTTTTGTATTCTGCAGACTTCCACGTACCTCTGAGACCCTCGCCATTGGGGTCATAACAGTTTGCCAGGCCCGTATTAAATGTTTAATGCATTGCAGAAGAGGGATTATAAGAAAGAAGATTCTGAGTTTTTTTTTTTTTTTTTTTTTCTTCTTCCCCTTTACCTCAGAGTGGCTATGCTTGCTGCAGACATGAATGTCCAGACCTTGATTACAAGTGTGGACCAGCTGGCTACTCGTGTGCAGGGCATACAAGACTATGTTATCAGAAATCCTAGGTCAGAACCTAAAATACCGATTCCTGAACTGTTTTCCGGAGACAGGTTTAAGTTTAGGAATTTCATGAATAATTGTAAATTGTTTTTGTCCCTGAGACCCTGTTCATCTGGAGACTCTGCTCAGCAAGTAAAAATTGTTATTTCGTTCTTACGGGGCGACCCTCAGGATTGGGCTTTTTCGCTGGCGCCAGGAGATCCGGCATTGGCTGATATTGATGCGTTTTTTCTGGCGCTCGGTTTACTTTATGAGGAACCCAATCTTGAGATTCAGGCAGAAAAGGCCTTGCTGGCTATGTCTCAGGGGCAGGACGAGGCTGAAGTGTATTGCCAAAAATTTCGGAAATGGTCCGTGCTGACACATTGGAACGAGTGTGCACTGGCCGCTAATTTTAGAAATGGCCTTTCTGAAGCCATTAAGAATGTTATGGTGGGTTTTCCCATTCCCACAGGTCTGAATGATACTATGGCACTGGCTATTCAAATTGACCGGCGGTTGCGGGAGCGCAAAACCGCAAATTCCCTCATGGTGTTGTCTGAACAGACACCTAATTCGGTGCAATGTGATAGAAAAACCGCAAATTCCCTCATGGTGTTGTCTGAACAGACACCTGATTTAATGCAATGTGATAGAATCCTGACTAGAAATGAGCGGAAAATTCATAGACGCCGGAATGGCTTGTGCTACTACTGTGGTGATTCTACACATGTTATCTCAGCATGCTCTAAACGTATAGCTAAGGTTGTTAGTCCTGTCACCGTTGGTAATTTGCAACCTAAATTTATTCTGTCTGTAACTTTGATTTGCTCACTGTCGTCTTATCCGGTCATGGCGTTTGTAGATTCAGGTGCTGCCCTGAGTCTTATGGATCTGTCATTTGCTAAGCGCTGTGGTTTTACTCTTGAACCATTAGAAAATCCTATTCCTCTTAGGGGTATTGATGCTACGCCATTGGCAGCAAATAAACCGCAGTATTGGACACAGGTTACCATGTGCATGACTCCTGAACACCGCGAGGTGATACGTTTCCTGGTTTTACATAAAATGCATGATTTGGTTGTTTTAGGGCTGCCATGGTTACAGACCCATAATCCAGTCCTGGACTGGAAGGCTATGTCAGTCTCAAGTTGGGGCTGTCGGGGTATTCATGGGGATTCCCTGCCTGTGTCTATTGCTTCTTCTACGCCTTCGGAAGTTCCGGAGTATTTGTCTGATTATCAGGATGTCTTCAGTGAGTCTGAGTCCAGTGCACTGCCTCCTCATAGGGACTGTGACTGTGCTATAGATTTGATCCCAGGCAGTAAATTTCCTAAGGGAAGACTGTTTAATCTGTCGGTACCTGAACATACCGCTATGCGTTCATATATCAAGGAGTCTCTGGAGAAAGGACATATTCGTCCGTCCTCTTCCCCTCTTGGTGCGGGATTCTTTTTTGTGGCAAAAAAGGACGGATCTTTGAGACCTTGTATTGATTATCGGCTTTTAAATAAGATCACTGTCAAATTTCAGTATCCTTTACCGCTGTTGTCTGACTTGTTTGCCCGGATTAAAGGTGCCAAGTGGTTCACCAAGATAGACCTTCGTGGTGCGTACAACCTTGTGCGCATTAAGCAAGGTGATGAATGGAAAACCGCATTCAATACGCCCGAAGGTCATTTTGAGTACTTGGTGATGCCTTTTGGGCTCTCCAATGCGCCTTCAGTTTTTCAGTCCTTTATGCATGACATTTTCCGGAAGTATCTGGATAAATTTTTGATTGTTTATCTGGATGATATTTTGGTTTTTTCTGATAATTGGGATTCGCATGTGGAGCAGGTCAGGTTGGTCTTTAAAATTTTGCGTGAAAATTCTTTGTTTGTCAAGGGCTCAAAGTGTCTCTTTGGTGTACAGAAGGTTCCCTTTTTGGGGTTCATTTTTTCCCCTTCTGCTGTGGAGATGGACCCAGTCAAGGTCCGAGCTATTCTTGATTGGACTCAGCCCTCGTCAGTTAAGAGTCTTCAGAAGTTCTTGGGTTTCGCTAACTTCTACCGTCGTTTTATCGCTAATTTTTCTAGCATTGTGAAACCTTTGACGGATATGACCAAGAAGGGCTCCGATGTAGCTAACTGGGCTCCTGCTGCCGTGGAGGCTTTCCAGGAGTTGAAACGCCGGTTTACTTCGGCGCCTGTTTTGTGCCAGCCCGATGTCTCACTTCCCTTTCAGGTTGAGGTGGATGCTTCAGAGATTGGAGCAGGGGCCGTTTTGTCGCAGAGAGGCCCTGGTTGCTCTGTTATGAAACCTTGTGCCTTTTTCTCTAGGAAGTTTTCGCCTGCCGAGCGAAATTATGATGTGGGCAATCGGGAGTTGTTGGCCATGAAATGGGCATTTGAGGAGTGGCGTCATTGGCTCGAGGGTGCTAAGCATCGTGTGGTGGTCTTGACTGATCACAAAAATCTGATGTATCTCGAGTCTGCTAAACGCCTTAATCCGAGACAGGCCCGCTGGTCATTGTTTTTCTCCCGCTTTGATTTTGTTGTCTCGTATTTACCAGGTTCAAAGAATGTGAAGGCCGATGCTCTTTCTAGGAGCTTTGTGCCTGATGCTCCTGGAGTCGCTGATCCTGTTGGTATTCTTAAAGATGGAGTTTTCTTGTCAGCTATTTCTCCGGATCTGCGACGTGTGTTGCAGAGATTTCAGGCTGATAGGCCTGAGTCTTGTCCACCTGACAGACTGTTTGTCCCGGATAAGTGGACCAGCAGAGTCATTTCCGAGGTTCATTCCTCGGTGTTGGCAGGTCACCCGGGAATTTTTGGCACCAGAGATCTGGTGGCCAGGTCCTTTTGGTGGCCTTCCTTGTCAAGGGATGTGCGGTCATTTGTGCAGTCCTGTGGGACTTGTGCTCGAGCTAAGCCTTGCTGTTCTCGTGCCAGCGGTTTGCTCTTGCCCTTGCCTGTCCCGAAGAGACCTTGGACACATATCTCCATGGATTTCATTTCTGATCTTCCGCTATCTCAGGGCATGTCCGTTATCTGGGTGATATGTGATCGCTTCTCAAAGATGGTCCATTTGGTTCCTTTGCCTAAGCTGCCTTCCTCTTCCGATCTGGTTCCTGTGTTTTTCCAGAACGTGGTTCGTTTGCACGGCATCCCTGAGAATATTGTGTCAGACAGAGGATCCCAGTTCGTTTCCAGGTTCTGGCGATCCTTTTGTAGTAGGATGGGCATTGATTTGTCGTTTTCGTCTGCTTTCCATCCTCAGACTAATGGACAGACGGAGCGAACCAATCAGACTTTGGAGGCTTATTTGAGGTGTTTTGTCTCTGCTGATCAGGACGATTGGGTGACATTCTTGCCGTTGGCTGAGTTTGCCCTTAATAATCGGGCTAGTTCCGCCACCTTGGTTTCGCCTTTTTTCTGCAACTCTGGTTTCCATCCTCGCTTTTCTTCGGGTCATGTGGAGCCTTCTGACTGTCCTGGGGTGGATTCTGTGGTGGATAGGTTGCAGCGGATCTGGAATCATGTGGTGGACAACTTGAAGTTGTCACAGGAGAGGGCTCAGCGCTTTGCCAACCGCCGCCGCGGTGTGGGTCCCCGACTACGCGTTGGGGATTTGGTATGGCTTTCTTCCCGCTTTGTTCCTATGAAGGTCTCCTCTCCCAAATTTAAACCTCGTTTTATTGGGCCTTACAAGATATTGGAAATCCTTAATCCGGTATCTTTTCGTCTGGATCTTCCTGTGTCGTTTGCTATTCACAATGTATTTCATAGGTCCTTGTTGCGGCGGTACATTGTGCCTGTAGTTCCTTCTGCTGAGCCTCCTGCTCCGGTGTTGGTTGAGGGCGAGTTGGAGTACGTGGTGGAGAAGATCTTGGATTCTCGCCTCTCCAGGCGGAGGCTTCAGTACCTGGTCAAGTGGAAGGGCTATGGTCAGGAGGATAATTCCTGGGTGGTCGCCTCTGATGTTCATGCGGCCGATTTAGTTCGTGCCTTTCATGCCGCTCATCCTGATCGCCCTGGTGGTCGTGGTGAGGGTTCGGTGACCCCTCACTAAGGGGGGGGTACTGTTGTGAATTTGCTTTTTGCTCCCTCTAGTGGTTACTAGTTTTTTGACTCTGGTTTTTTCTGTCATTCCTTTTATCCGCACCTGGGTCGTTAGTTAGGGGTGTTGCTATATAAGCTCCCTGGACCTTCAGTTCAATGCCTGGCAACGTAGTTATCAGAGCTAGTCTGCTGTGCTCTTGTCTACTGATCCTGGTTCCAGTTATATCAGCTAAGTCTGCCTTTTGCTTTTTGCTATTTGTTTTGGTTTTGTATTTTTGTCCAGCTTGTTCCAAATCTGTATCCTGACCTTTGCTGGAAGCTCTAGGGGGCTGGTGTTCTCCCCCCGGACCGTTAGACGGTTCGGGGGTTCTTGAATTTCCAGTGTGGATTTTGATAGGGTTTTTGTTGACCATATAAGTTACCTTTCTTTATTCTGCTATCAGTAAGCGGGTCTCTCTGTGCTAAACCTGGTTCATTTCTGTGTTTGTCATTTCCTCTTACCTCACCGTTATTATTTGTGGGGGGCTTCTATCCAGCTTTGGGGTCCCCTTCTCTGGAGGCAAGAAAGGTCTTTTGTTTTCCTCTACTAGGGGTAGCTAGATTCTCCGGCTGGAGCGTGTCATCTAGAATCAACGTAGGAATGATCCCCGGCTACTTCTAGTGTTGGCGTTAGGAGTAGATATATGGTCAAACCAGTTACCACTGCGCTATGAGCTGGATTTTTGTATTCTGCAGACTTCCACGTACCTCTGAGACCCTCGCCATTGGGGTCATAACAAACATGCACAGAAAGGCTTCTGATTACAATGTTGACCGGCATGGAAGTGACAGAGGAGCAAGGTTAAATAGCGACTCCCACATCCTGATGGGAACAGGTGAACAGAGGGGATGATGCACACAAGTTCAATTCCACCAGTGGCCACCGGGGGAGCCCAAAATCCAATTTCACAACAGATAATGATCTTTTGTAATCTGTTTGGCAGAGTAGTTGTGGTCCATTTTTCGTAATTGACTTGTGTTGGGCTTGTCAGGTACTTGTTTTCTTTTTCCTTATTTGAAAGTGCTGATCTATTCTAACAAAATCCCTGCACATAGGAACAATTTAAACATTTTGGTGGAAACCTTTCTCAAATAGATTGTGGTATAAGAATTCTGGAGACATATGTAAAGATTTTTCTCCAGAAATTTTACTACACAGCCACCATTTAATAGCTACAAGCACCTGGTCTTCAAAACTAAAATGTGCAATATTTCCAAATTGGTAGTTATAAAGGTCGACCCAATAGTATATCATAATGTGAAACTAGCAAAAAAAATAATTTGACCGACTTGTACTATGTAAAGTAATTTATACAATAAAACAAAATATCTTGACTGAAGACAACCACTGCCTTTTTATATTGTATTTTGCTGGTTCAGATTGTTTTTGATCTCCATGCTGGAAGGCCAGTACAGTACTTCTATCACTTATCTATTATTTGTTTCTAATAGGTTATGCAAGTTGTAAAAGAACAAATCATGAGAGCACTCACAAACAAGCCGAGTTCTCTGGACCAATTCAAGAGTAGACTACAGAACCTTAGCTACACAGAAATCCTGAAAATACGTCAGTCAGAAAGAATGAACCAGGAAGACTTCCAGTCCCGTCCTATAATGTAAGTAATCCTAATGATGCTAATGATCTGTAAAGCATGAAAATTGTAACTGTGTATGTGTGTATGTATTCTATGCATCGTCCGCATTGAAACTGCAGTACCAAGGATGGATAGACATGTTAATACACTAATACACAAATGATGAAAAGATGGAAATATTTTCAAAAATACAGATAATTTCATATTGAATATGAGCTAGTATAAATGTAAATACTTGACCATCATCAGTGAGGTCACTAATGGGTGTCTGAGGAATGTTCTGCCATCTTTAATGCTCTTGGTCACACACATCATCCAGATCCACTGTTGGCAGCTTCCTTTCCTGTTGGCATCTTAGATGTGCCTGTTGGGAGGCAAGTCACGAGATGCTACATATCTTGGAAACACATTCAGGCCACACAGGCTGCTCACAGTAGCAAGCAACAGGTGGCCGGGTCTTGTCATGCTGAAAAATGGCTCCTTGAATAACTTGGAGTATATATATATATATATATATATATATATATATATATATATATATATATAGTGAGGCAGTGACCCCTGTTACAGCTAAGGGGCGCTGTTTACGCATGCAGATGGATGAAGTCCATAGGTGTGCATGGCAGTCGCAGGTGTAGCTGTGATTGCAATATGAGGCAGTGACTCATGTCACAGGTAGGGGTCGCTGTGTCTTCTCCTCAGGTTGTAAAAAGAAAAAAGAAGAAAAAAGACAAGGCGCCCCCAATGTGTCACACTGTTTAAAAAACACACATACAGTCCTTTGTAGGGAATGTGCTCACCTATTGGTGTTGTGAACCTGGGTCACAACTCCCAAGAAGGCATAATCGTAGCAGCAGGTCTCCACAAGAATCCAAAAGGATGCTGGAGGTAATAGTCTTAGGCGAACTGAAGACCGCGCACACGAGGTAGATTTTAATATATCATATATATATATATCAGATATGCCCTGAAGAAGAGAGCAAGATAGCTCTCGAAACGCGTAGGCTTCAATAAACCACCTTAAAATCTACCTCGTGTGCGCGGTCTTCAGTTCGCCTAAAACTATCTTCTCCTCAGGTTGTGCATGCAGACGGATGGTCCATAGGTGTGCATGGCAGTCACGGATTTCCGATCCGGGTTTTCCATGTGGCTGAAGGCCACAGGTTTGTGTGTGTTTTAACATTTTCGCTGTCTGCACGCCCGCTTTTTGTTGCTGTGATGTCTCAAGGTATTAGTATTCAGTCTGTTTACCCTTGGTATTTCCCTTAATGTCAGAGCATTATAGCCGAGCACGTTGAGGCCCTAATATTTATACCTGCAGCCAATGTGGTTTTCTACTATTTCACATATGACTATTTACCACTGGCTGTTGTAATTTACGGTATTTATGGGGGTTTTTTTGCGTGGTGTGCAGCAGTGATTAGTATTATTTCTGTGTCGTCTTCAGCGCAATTCTTTTTACATCTTGTGCACTGTTCTTTTCAGCTGTTTCCATGCCTGTGCACTTTGTGTCTTTTTTTGATGTATTTATATACTTACTTATAGTCTTTTTCAATAAATTTATATTCATAAATTACCCTTGTCTGTTATGGATTTCATGTATTAATTTTTGTATTATTTACTGACATAGTTACATGAGTTATCCATTTATGCACTGAGTTGATCCTCGGTGTTGTCTTTCTCTTTCTTTGGTTTATTTGTGTGTGTGTTAACAGCCCTGCAGTAAGAGGTATGGGTGTGTCAGGTGTGAGGTGCAACCTCAGTTTCAGTCTGGTGTGTGCTGGTGTGCAAAGCAGAGGCCTGCAGAGCGCTGGCTGGGTGCCAGCACCCAGGGCAGCTGAATAGCCTGGCACCCGCAGCGTACACAGGGATGCAAGTTGTCCATGGTACTGGTCTTGGATGTGGACAGTCCTGTCCCCGGAGGTGGATGTCCTGTGCCCGAAAGAGATGGATGTGGACAGTCCTGTGCCCGGAGGTGGATGTCCTGTGCCCGAAGGAGTCAGATGTGGAGAGTCCTGTGCCCGGAGGTGGATGTCCTGTGCCCGAAAAAGACGTATGTGTACAGCTCTGTGCCCGGAGGTGGATGCCCTGTGCCCGAAAGAAGACTAGCATGTGTAACGATTGCAAACAGGTGGATATGGTGCCCGGATGCTATCCGGAAGATATCCTGGGCTGTGTACGGCTGTGTGAGTAAAGAGACTGTGATACAGTGATGCAGGACACCCACGGGAACTAGTCGGAGGTGGCTGGCGTGTGTAGTCTCTGCAACATATGAGGCTCTGTATATAGAGACTGTAATATGGCGTGCGGTCGCCCAGGGAAACGACACGGGAAGTATGGCTTGTTTAGGGACTGTAAATCTAAAGCCATATGATATGTATTGCTATGAACTGATGTGAACTGAACACTGATAATATACACTGAAGTTATATGCATTTGTGTGAATTGGACTTGGAATTCTGTGAAGACACATTACAGAGACTTTGTATTGGAACTTTGTGGATCACTGCCTCTTAACTGCGTACGATGCTACTGCAGCCTTATAATATATATATATATATATATACAGTGCCTACAAGTAGTATTCAACCCCCTGCAGATTTAGCAGGTTTAATAAGATGCAAATAAGTTAGAGCCTTCAAACTTCAAACAAGAGCAGGATTTATGAACAGATGCATAAATCTTACAAACCAAAAAGTTTTGTTGCTCAGTTAAATTTTTATAAATTTTAAACATAAAAGTGTGGGTCAATTATTATTCAACCCCTAGGTTTAATATTTTGTGGAATAACCTTTGTTTGCAATTACAGCTAATAATCGTCTTTTATAAGACCTGATCAGGCCGGCACAGGTCTCTGGAGTTATCTTGGCCCACTCCTCCATGCAGATCTTCTCCAAGTTATCTAGGTTCTTTGGGTGTCTCATGTGGACTTTAATCTTGAGCTCCTTCCACAAGTTTTCAATTGGGTTAAGGTCAGGAGACTGACTAGGCCACTGCAACACCTTGATTTTTTGCCTCTTGAACCAGGGAATGGTTTTCTTGGCTGTGTGCTTTGGGTCGTTGTCTTGTTGGAAGATGAAATGACGACCCATCTTAAGATCCTTGATGGAGGAGCGGAGGTTCTTGGCCAAAATCTCCAGGTAGGCCATGCTATCCATCTTCCCATGGATGCAGACCCGATGGCCAGGCCCCTTGGCTGAGAAACAGCCCCACAGCATGATGCTGCCACCACCATGCTTGACTGTAGGGATGGTATTCTTGGGGTCGTATGCAGTGCCATCCAGTCTCCAAACGTCACGTGTGTGGTTGGCACCAAAGATCTCGATCTTGGTCTCATCAGACCAGAGAACCTTGAACCAGTCAGTCTCAGAGTCCTCCAAGTGATCATGAGCAAACTGTAGACGAGCCTTGACATGACGCTTTGAAAGTAAAGGTACCTTACGGGCTCGTCTGGAACGGAGACCATTGCGGTGGAGTACGTTACTTATGGTATTGACTGAAACCAATGTCCCCACTGCCATGAGATCTTCCCGGAGCGCCTTCCTTGTTGTCCTTGGATTAGCCTTGACTCTTCGGACAAGCCTGGCCTCGGCACGGGAGGAAACTTTCAAAGGCTGTCCAGGCCGTGGAAGGCTAACAGTAGTTCCATAAGCCTTCCACTTCCCGATGATGCTCCCAACAGTGGAGACAGGTAGGCCCAACTCCTTGGAAAGGGTTTTGTACCCCTTGCCAGCCTTGTGACCCTCCACGATCTTGTCTCTGATGGCCTTGGAATGCTCCTTTGTCTTTCCCATGTTGACCATGTTTGAGTGCTGTTCACAAGTTTGGGGAGGGTCTTAAATAGTCAGAAAAGGCTGGAAAAAGAGATAATTAATCCAAACATGTGAAGCTCATTGTTCTTTGTGCCTGAACTACTTCTTAATACTTTAGGGGAACCAAACAGAATTCTGGTGGGTTGAGGGGTTGAATAATAAATGACCCTCTGAAAAAACTTTTCACAATTTAAAAAAAAAATAAACAAAGAAATAACATTCTTTTTTGCTGCAGTGCATTTCACACTTCCAGGCTGATCTACAGTCCAAATGTCACAATGCCAAGTTAATTCCAAATGTGTAAACCTGCTAAATCTGCAGGGGGTTGAATACTACTTGTAGGCACTGTATATATATATATATATATATATATATATATATATATATATACACTCACCGGCCACTTTATTAGGTACACCTGTCCAACTTCTTGTTAACACTTAATTTCTAATCAGCCAATCACATGGCGGCAACTCAGTGCATTTAGGCATGTAGACATAGTTACATAGTTACATAGTTATTAAGGTTGAAGGAAGACTGTAAGTCCATCTAGTTCAACCCATAGCCTAACCTAACATGCCCTAACATGTTGATCCAGGGGAAGGCAAAAAAACCCCATGTGGCAAAGAGTAACTCCACCATGGGGAAAAAAATTCCTTCCCGACTCCACATACGGCAATCAGACTAGTTCCCTGGATCAACGCCTTATCAAGGAATCTAGTGTATATACCCTGTAACATTATACTTTTCCAGAAAGGCATCCAGTCCCCTCTTAAATTTAATTAATGAATCACTCATTACAACATCATACGGCAGAGAGTTCCATGGTCTCACTGCTCTTACAGTAAAGAATCCGCGTCTGTTATTATGCTTAAACCTTCTTTCCTCCAGACGTAGAGGATGCCCCCTTGTCCCTGTCTCAGGTCTATGATTAAAAAGATCATCAGAAAGGTCTTTGTACTGTCCCCTCATATATTTATACATTAAAATAAGATCACCCCTTAGTCTTCGTTTTTCCAAACTAAATAGCCCCAAGTGTAATAACCTATCTTGGTATTGCAGACTCCCCAGTCCTCTAATAACCTTGGTCGCTCTTCTCTGCACCCGCTCCAGTTCAGCTATGTCTTTCTTATACACCGGAGACCAGAACTGTGCACAGTATTCTAAGTGTGGTCGAACTAGTGACTTGTATAGAGGTAAAATTATGTTCTCCTCATGAGCATCTATGCCTCTTTTAATACATCCCATTATTTTATTTGCCTTTGTAGCAGCTGCCTGACACTTGCCACTGAATATGAGTTTGTCATCCACCCATACACCCAGGTCTTTTTCATTGACGGTTTTGCCCAGAGTTTTAGAATTAAGCACATAGTTATACATCTTATTACTTCTACCCAAGTGCATGACCTTACATTTATCCCCATTAAAGCTCATTTGCCATTTATCAGCCCAAGCTTCTAGTTTACATAAATCATCCTGTAATATAAAATTGTCCTCCCCTGTATTGATTACCCTGCAGAGTTTAGTGTCATCTGCAAATATTGAAATTCTACTCTGAATGCCCCCTACAAGGTCATTAATAAATATGTTAAAAAGAAGAGGGCCCAATACTGACCCCTGTGGTACCCCACTGCTAACCGTGACCCAGTCCGAGTGTGCTCCATTAATAACCACCCTTTGTTTCCTATCCCTGAGCCAGCTCTCAACCCACTTACACATATTTTCCCCTATCCCCATTACTCTCATTTTATGTAACAACCTTTTATGTGGCACCGTATCAAAAGCTTTGGAAAAGTCCATATATACTACGTCCACTGGGTTCCCTTGGTCCAGTCCGGAACTTACCTCTTCATAGAAGCTGATCAAATTAGTCTGACATGAACGGTCCCTAGTAAACCCGTGCTGATACTGGGTCATGAGGTTATTTCTCTTCAGATACTCCAGCATAGCATCCCTTAGAATGCCCTCCAGGATTTTACCCACAGTAGAGGTTAAGCTTACTGGCCTATAATTACCGAGTTCAGTTTTTGCCCCTTTTTTGAATATTGGCACCACATTTGCTATACGCCAGTCCTGTGGTACAGACCCTGTTATTATGGACTCTTTAAAGATTAAAAATAATGGTCTATCAATGACTGTACTTAGTTCCTGCAGTACTCGGGGGTGTATCCCATCCAACATGGACAAGACAATCTCCTGCAGTTCAAACCGAGCATCAGTATGGGGAAGAAAGGTGATTTGAGTGATTTGAACGTGGCATGGTTGTTGGTGCCAGAAGGGCTGGTCTGAGTATTTCAGAAACTGCTGATCTACTGGGATTTTCACGCACAACCATCTCTAGGGTTTACAGAGAATGGTCCGAAAAAGAAAAAAAATCCAGTGAGCGGCAGTTCTGTGGGCGGAAATGCCTTGTTGATGCCAGAGGTCAGAGGAGAATGGGCAGACTGGTTCGAGCTGATAGAAAGGCAACAGTGACTCAAATCGCCACCCGTTACAACCAAGGTAGGCCTAAGAGCATCTCTGAACGCACAGTGCGTCGAACTTTGAGGCAGATGGGCTACAGCAGCAGAAGACCACACCGGGTACCACTCCTTTCAGCTAAGAACAGGAAACTGAGGCTACAATTTGTACAAGCTCATCGAAATTGGACAGTAGAAGATTGGAAAAACGTTGCTTGGTCTGATGAGTCTCGATTTCTGCTGCGACATTCGGATGGTAGGGTCAGAATTTGGCGTAAACAACATGAAAGCATGGATCCATCCTGCCTTGTATGGAGCATCTTTGGGATGTGCAGCCGACAAATCTGCGGCAACTGTGTGATGCCATCATGTCAATATGGACCAAAATCTCTGAGGAATGCTTCCAGCACCTTGTTGAATCTATGCCACGAAGAATTGAGGCAGTTCTGAAGGCAAAAGGGGGTCCAACCCGTTACTAGCATGGTGTACCTAATAAAGTGGCCGGTGAGTGTATATATATATATATATATATATATAGTCTTTACAAACCCTGATAATTAGAAGTATTCTTCTAGTAATTTATCCTGAAAAAATGTATATAATAATGAGTGGGCCACTACAGCATGAACACCTGCCCAGTTTTTGTAGAATTATGTATGTATGAATAGTTTTAGGGCTTATATCAACATTTGTATTCAGTCTAGATTTTGAAAATACATTTACTTTATAAAATATTCTCAGCTCTGAACATTCTGCCTTTTTGTCTGATGTGACCTTTGCAAAGATCTGTATAATCTCAAAATCTTATTTGAAATTTCATCTATTTTTCCTCAGTGGAAAGTAGAACAGATATTAAACTCGTGTATAAATCTGCTGTAGCCAGAAATGCAAATAAATGTCTGCGCATGAAAATGTAGAATTTCTTTGTACCTGATCATGATAGATTTAGACAATTGACATAACAGAAAATATTTTTTTAATTTGTTTTCGTCCTGGTCTGCCTGGAGTTTCTGTTACGGTCCTGTTAGGGTTGGCGGAACGCACCGAGTGTGTATATATATATATATATATATATATATATATAATAGATAATTTTATAAATGTGCTTCTTCTATTTGCTTTACCTCACAGAAAGCAGCAGCTGTGATCCTGTGCTGTCCTGTCTGTATACTCTCTCTTGCTTCCTCACCTGCTCAGGAAATGTGGTACACTTAGACCACCATGTTCCTGCACAGTCCCAGTCATTACAGCGGGGACACATTTCCGAGGTTATCTCAGCACAGGGACATTTGTTTTAACCCATCTTGTGGAGCTTCTTTTTTTTTTCAAGATCTATTGATTAAAATGTACCTTGTTCATGTGAAAATTCCTTTAAGCGTATATTTCACTAGATTGTTATTGATGAATCCTTCAGATAGGTCAGCAATATCAGATCATAAGGAGCCTGATCCCCAACACCCACACTAATTAGCTGATATAAACTCTGGCAACGGCCGGATGTAGGACACGATAGGTAGTGGAACACCACTGCTCCATCAAACAGTTTAGTGGCCACTGCCGGGTGCTTCAGAGTAGCTCCTACTAGTGCTTTTAGAAAAAATCACAAGCTATTATCTGTGCCCTTTACAGCCTTCAGTGAAGAGGGGGCTGCAAGAACTTTTCTTCATGTTACCACCCTGCTTACCAATCATAGATTATATGTGCTCTCTGTTATATTTGGACTGGAGGTCAGTGTTTGAGAAGATCAGCAGTCCTACATCCAATCAACCTCTACCCCAATCAGGATTTTTCTCATCTCTGTTAACTCGGATGTTTTCTGACATCCTGATCATGTAGACTTGGAACCTCAGTATTTAGTTCTGGTGAACATGTAAATTCTTCACATCTTTTACATTTATTTTCTCTTTTGCATCTTGGCTCTACCTATGACAAAGTTTAGCCATGAACATTATTTCTTAAGTATTTTTTTAACATTTTTACATTTTAATGTAAATTACGTGAAGGTACTGTATGTAAAGTGTTGGGTGGTATTTTTGCATTGTATCAGATGTCTTTTTTTAAAGGGGTTTTCCTGAATTGACTTATTTTTATTATTCAATGTAACCTACAGAGTTACTGTAAACAAATTTGTAATAGACTGATAAAGGAACATTTACTCTGGCCAATCATCGAGAAATGAGTTCTCGTTTCCTAACTATCTGCCAGTGTAAACAGACTGCAATATGCTGAATCAATGGGTAAAATTATTTTTCAGCTTTGCTACAAGTTATCACTCACAGTAGAACATCATAACATGTAAACCGGACATGTGCTTCTGAGAACGACAGTCCATGCACATAGATTAATCATATTACCGATTGTTGAACTTTCAACTGACTGCCTGTGATTAGAGGATCCAACCCCACCATTCTCTTCTTTACACAGCACTATGGTGCACTAAATTTCCGTGAATAACTGGCACAGATGGAACTTTGCCATCTCTTTGTGCAACGACATTTGGTTGCAAAATATTACTGTATAATTGTCATTGGGAAATGTCCATCAGTTTGTGTAATATTCAAATAGCCATTGCCCAGATAACCATTATGGCTCTCATCATGTCTGTCCTTTTTTATCAATGCATAGGGAACTGAAAGAGAAGATTCAGCCGGAAATCTTAGAACTTATTAAACAACAGCGACTTAACCGGCTTGTTGAAGGAACCTGCTTCAGAAAACTGAACAGTCGGAGACGACAAGGTAGGTTTTAGTCAAGTGTAGAGCTCTTTTCTCACCATGTTTTAGAGTATCTCTAGCTTTCTATGGTTAAAATCTGTGAAAAAGAAGTCTGGCACATATTTCACATTTCATTGTATTATAGGAAAATGAATTGAAGCACATGGCCTACATTTGTCCAAGTAACATCAACATAATACTCATACAAATTTTGTTGTAAAACGTATAGAGAATACCAACGCTCTTGGGCTGATTTCTTTAGATTTTGTGAATTCTACTTAAGCATTTCTCCACACAGAAATAAAAATGTGCAGCAGCTTAAAAAAAAAAAGTAACCAGAACCTGATGGATCTGAGCATAGGAATTTAATAACGGCCAAAGGGTGTGAAACTGACACAAATTTTGGTTTTCATAAAGTATGCTGCTTAAGATGTTTTTGAACCTTTAGTCTCTGCAAAATGTCCATGTAGCTAACGTGTCAGACAGATGAATGACCAATTTGTATAAAGTTCACCTCGCCCATTGATATAGTCTCTAGAGGTTATCAGCTTTTCACTAGTTTCAAACCGTAATATATTCTTAAATCGACCACTGGTCTAATGACCTGAATTGAAAGCCTTTTAGGTTCTGTGTTTGGGACTCTTATTTGTTATTTGGGCACATAGTTATGCCCTCATTGCTCTAAATTAGAATTAACCTTTGGATGTAAAAGAGAATGTCCCATCATTGATAGCAAAAAATATATTGTAAAAGGGTGCAACTTTCCATTATACAGTGATTGAACTTTAATTACCGTACATGCAACTGTTGTTCCATTGCCATTTATCTTCATTT
Source organism: Ranitomeya variabilis (assembly GCF_051348905.1). Taxonomy (NCBI): domain Eukaryota; kingdom Metazoa; phylum Chordata; class Amphibia; order Anura; family Dendrobatidae; genus Ranitomeya; species Ranitomeya variabilis. Next base: position 170,510,243 of record NC_135237.1, on the reverse strand, counting down.
CTACATTTGAAGTTTGTTAAATGATATAGAACAGCTTTGTTGCACTTCTCTCTATAACCCTTAATATTTAATGACATGAAATTAGTCTCCTATGGCAGAAGGGTGATTTGAAAGCTGTATTGGAAATTAATTCCTAACAGTATGACTAACCCGTCTAGATGAAATTCTAAGGTGCAGAATACATTTTTCAAATGAAATACAAATCAGGCAGCACGTTTTGATGTTTTCTTGTGCAAGCATCATCCTGTTTCCCCTGGGTCTTTTTTTATTTTTTACATGCAATGAAAAGCTTAACATTTCTAAGGCTTTCTGTGCTGTTTGCTTACTTATTAAAAACATCAGAAGCCATTCTGAAATGGTTCAGTTTATGTGACCTTATTATAAGATGATGTTAGATATGAGGTCAGTGCGATGGACACCTATACATACTAAATGTAAATCATCTAGTAAACGTTGGTGAAAGTTTATAAAACATATTCTAGGCTTAAAGAGAACCTTTCAGCATGATTTAGCAATGTAAAGACATGGATTAATGACACTGTTATACTGATTAAATTGACACCCTTAGTAAAGAAATCCGCGTTGTGGTTGTTCTTTAATCCGCATTTGAAGTTTTTTGGGTAATTAGCTTGGCGTGCATAGGCGCAGGACTGTGTATATGGTTTTTGCGCCTGCCCCAGCTCCTCTACCTGACTCTGGTGTCTGTGGACTGCATTATGTCTGACCTGCCTCTTTTGAAGTGTTGCATATACGCTGTCTTTTCCATGGGTGGCACGTGCACAGATGGATCTCCTGGTGGTCTCTAATAAAATGATGGCAGCGCATGTGCAGATTGAAATCTTGTCTCAATGACGTCCTTTAGAGATTTACCATATTTTTCAGACTATAAAACGCACCAGACCATAAGACGCACCCCACATTTTCAGAAGGAAAATCGGGAAAAAATATAATGCGTCAAATGGGGGTCCGTCTTCCAGTCCGAATTCAGCTTACCCTAGGGGGGATCGGCAGCGCTGGTAGAGCGGGGTCACAGGGGTATTTGGTGGTCTAGCGATGATATAACCCAGACTCGTGTCGTGTGGCAGGGTCAGAGGTGCTCGGTGATGCGGGGGCTCCCGACGACATTTTGTGAAAGCCCAGAGCCCCCGCACATCCATTGCTGCAATGTGGTGGTCTTCGAGAAAACCCATCCCAGGAAGGTGAAGCAGGTTTAGCGGTGCTCGGTGGTGCTGGGGCTACAGCGACATTTTGTGAAACCCCAGAGCCCCCGCACTTCTATTGCCTCGATGCTGTGGCCTCTGGGAAAATGGCCGCAAGAGGCGGCGCATGCGCAGATTGAGAACTCTGCACCGAGATCTCATCCCGAGGCAGATTGAGATCTCGGCACTGAGATCTTTTCTGAGATCTCGGCACCGAGATCTTGTCTCCCGAGAACTCAATTTGCGCATGCGCTGCCTTCGGCGGCCATTTTCCTGGAGGACACAGTATCGAGGCAATGGAAGTGCAGGGGCTCCAGGCTTTCACAAAATGTCACCGGAGCCCCCACACCACCGAGCACCGCCGAACCTGTCTCACCAGCCTGGGATGGGAGTGAGATCATCGCCCTGCAGCATCGGACCAAGAATCGCCCGACTCCTGCTGCCACCACGCTAATTGTAAATACATTCTGACTATAAGACGCACCCCAGTTTCCCAAAAAATTTGCATCTTATAGTCTGGATAACACGGTAATTGAGCCAAGATCTAAATCTGTTCATGCACCACCTCTGGCACCATCTTGTTGAAGACCACCGGCAGTTCAATCTGGGCAAATGCTGCCACCGGCACAGTTTTTTTTTTAAGACAATCGGGATATGGATTTGCACGCAGCAAATACCTAGCCAGCATGAAAGTTCAAACAGAAGACAGGTCATTCACAAGGCAACGACATGTCATACAGACACCAGAGGCAGGCAGAGGGGCCTGTGCAGGAGGCAAAGATCCTAACCACAGTCCTGCCCCTATGCACCTAAAGCTAGTTACCTAAAAACTTGAAATGTAGATAAAAGAACAATGAACAAACTGATTTCTTCACTAAAGGTACCATTTTAATCTGTATAATAGTGTCATTATGGTCATTATTTTACTTTACATTGCTGGATTATTCTCTCTTTAAAGGGATTTTAGGGTCAACAAAAATTGACTTAAATGTTCCCCTGCTATATGTAATGGCTGTGTCTGACCGTGCAGGAACGTGGTCTGGACATACCACATCTCCTGGCTGGGGAGGAAGCAAAAGAGAGTATACAGGCATTACAGAATGGGATCGCAGCTGCTGCTCTCTGAGGTAAAACATTTCCCTGCCTGCTTAAAAACATGTTTTACCTCACAGAGGGACTCAGCTGTGATCCCCCTGCTGTAATGTCTGTATACTCTTTTGCTTGTCCCCATGCCCATGAGCTGTGGTATGATCAGACCATGTCCCTGTACGATCAGACACAGCCATTACACAGTACACAGCACATTTATAAGATTATCTCAGCACAGGAACATTTTTTTTATACATCCAGTTGTGGAACTTGTTATTCAAAGAGCTATTGATTAAAATTAACTTTGTGTCACAAACCCCGGGAGTACCTTCTGCAAGGTGGGTGGCGGCGAACTCATCGGGTAGCAAGCAGGACCTGAACCACGTGACTGAGGGGAGTGGCCGAGGGCGGAGACAGGTGCCAGAGTGCTGGGGAGCCAGACGGCGCCGGAGAGAAGTCAAACGTGCCGAGGTCAAAACCAGGAAGTCAATGAGGTACCGGGGGTGAGACGGAAGGATAGTCAGGTGAAAGCTGGGGATCAGGAAGCCAAGCCAAGCAATGAAATGCCGAAAGAGACGCAAGTTGACAAAATCAGAACAGACAGGCCAGGAGGTCAGAATCAAGGAAAGCAGTCAAACAAACACAGTATGCACACACACCTCAGGGGGTCAGACACACAGACAGTATGAAAGTATAACTGATACATTTATGTCAAAGGTCATGTCCCTGCCTTTGTTGGAGGCTCGTAAACCAAGCCCATATCTTTCCCCACACATGATGGCTGATTTAATCAAACAGTGGTTGTAATCTGAGCATGCTTAGCTATTAAATGAGGCTTAAGGCAGAGCTGTGAATTGCTACTTTATATAAAGGTGACATAAAAAGTGAAAAATCAGTTCTAGACAAAAAACATGTCATAAGATGTGGCAAATTTCTGAAGCATCATGCAACCCTTTGATCAGTTTGGTGCTACTAGCAAAACTCACTTAAAAATTCCTCTCTATATGTGCAAAAACGTAATGCTTTAAATACTAATTGAATGGTATTGTAGTTTAAATCAAGTACTTCCGTGGGTGGGCCTGACTGTGATAACAAACATTCTGAAAATATTGAGTTAGTGGTTTTGTCACAGCTCCAACAATATAAATGGGTACAATGAAGGACCTTTCATTTTTAGGTAAATCTTTTTGTGTATGAACCCAGTTGTCTTATTATTTTGTGCCTGCAGGGTATGGTAAATGCCCTTATACAGCCCCAGCAGTCATGCAGCTCGGGTTCTTTACTGCTCACATTTTGGCTTAGAAAAGCTATTTTTTATGAATACAATGTGCTTGAAATAATCTCCAGAAAGTGTTTTAGAAGAGAATAGGAGACTTCAGTTTTCAAAGACTGAGGCACAGAATCAAAATGTATCTTCTTTTCTTTTCAGTGAATTCACAGAACAAAAAGAAAATGGAATTGTATAAAAGCAAAGACACGTTTTAGTCTCCAACATATGTCTTTTTTCTTGTCTTCTCTTTCTCCCGAGAACAAGCACTGTTTTTCTTTAATTAGAAACGGGTTGCTGGCACTGTGGCTGACTGGCAGGTATACAGCCAGTGAACTGATAACGAAAACCAAAAAATTGAAAATCGGATAAACTCCATATAATAAGGCTAGCATCCACCTGAAAAGAAGCATTATGTAGCTCCAAATTGATATGTCAGTCTTGTCAACTGCTTGTATTCCCTTATGTGGCAGATTTATCAAGAGTAGAGGATACAGACTCGCATGTCTGGACTGATAGTTGGGTATATTATGAAGTCATTCATGTACATTTACATTTAGAGTCCCACAAATCCTTCAAATGATTAATTATTTGGAATAACATTTATTTTATTAAATATATGAGAACATAGACCGTCATATCTGATCCAAAAGGGGCAATCAGAACAATCAACTTAAAAGACAGAGAATTGTTTTTAAGCAATCTCTTCTATTCTGTATAAGCAGATGTAGACACAAGTGTTGAATGTATAACTATGGCATCAGAGGCATTTTAAGCTTTTTAAATAAGTCTGATATGTCTTGTTTCTGTTTTGTTTAAACATTCTCTCTAACTAAAGGGGTTTTACCAAGTTTAGAAGTTATTCACGGAATGATCCTCCTGATCACTGGGGATCTGACCACAGGGATCCCCATAGATCCTGAGAATCAGGAATGGTGGTCGATCATGTTCACTTCCACTCCATTTGTTCTTAATGGGAGTGCCAAAGACCATTTGGCGATTTCAATAAGAACGGAATGGAGTGGAAGTGTTCATGATCAACTCGCACTCCATTCGGAGTTCCTGGTTCTTGAGATCGTCAGTTCCAGCAATCAGGCCACTAGCGATCAGGAAGTTATCCACTTTCCTGCGGCTAGGTGATAATTACTAATAACACTAATCTATTTATTTATTAGCAAAGGGGATATTTATGACCTCAGGATAGAATATCAATATCGGCTTGGTGGTTGTCTGACACCAAAGTACCTGCACTGATCAACTATTATTACTTCCAAATAGTAGTTGTAAAGCAGTACAAGGCAAAGACAGCTGCATATATTGTTTACAGCCGACCACCGCCGGAGCTAATAACAGCTGATCAGTGGGGATGCCAGGTGATGGTCTCCCACCGATCTGATATTGAATGTTTGCAGAACCCCTTTAATGATTTAATTTTATGTTGCCTAATTAATTCCATCTGTCCAATGACATTAAGACACAATATACCGTAACATTTACAAGATTCTCAACCAACAGAAACATTATTCAGCTTATCCATAAAGCCTTGTTTAGATTGAAACACATAATTTTATATTCACTTAAAATAGGAGCTTGTGAATATTTTTTTAGTTCTGCTTAAATATACATGTGTGGTGCTATCTGGAGCATGAAATGTATCCCAAGACGATTGATATAGACTGCAAGATGTATTTCTAGTTGATATGCTCGAGTGTTTTTCATCATTGTATTTGCTGACTTTCTCTGATATTTTGTAAGATTCCATTTTTCTAACCTACCCTTGACATGGTTGCAACAAACCGCTTTAGGGTTTCTTTTTCAATTTCTGTTTTTTTTTCTGAATAACCACAAATACTCTTGGTATATCTGAATTAAGAGTATTTTTGACAAGTAATGCGGCAGATATTGGCTGTGTTCATACCTGGGAGACTCAGTGAGGACTTTTCTGGAATTTTCCAAATGTCTACACTTTAGTCATATCTTGATGGCTTTATTTGAAATCCATTGTACTGGCAAAAGGGCAGAAGGTTCTGTCACGGTCCAAATGTGTTTGGGCTCGACTGTACTTTCCAGCATATAGACAGCATGTGCATATTTGTATTTAGCTTGTCATAATGAAATTAGTATGTGTAGCCACGACATGCTGAAAGACAAAAAGGGAGCTGCTGCGTAAATAGGGCGAGTCCAGAATCCCATAAGATACAGCAAACCTGTAAAGAAAGAATACATTATGCTACAATGTGCGTCAGAGTTTAAGATGTAAACTGACCACTGTAGACAGTTTGTAAGAGAGAATTGAAATGAAAAAGTCCAAGCACAAAATGTCTTTGTTAATTCAGTGTAATGTCTTTACAACTGACCTTGATTTTTCGTGGATGAAAAACATAGAATGTTCACAAGTCAATTGAACGGCATCTGAACAATCAAGAGAGGATTAGTGCAAAACCATCAGATGGATAAAGAAAATAGTTTATTAGTTATACTCACAAAGAAATAAAAAAACACACTTGTAGATAAAATCCAAACGATCAAACACCTTGTGGTAAACGCTGATCAGTAGCATAACCCAGGTTTGGGCTAATGAAAAGAAGAAGCCACATTGGTTAAGACCAAACCCTGAGTCGGGCTAATGATCGGTGTGTACTTTCTTTATTTGTGTGTTTAGTTTGTGTGTGGCTCACACAGTAATGGTAAGCCAGATGGCTTCTCACAATCATTCATCATGTTTCACCTTTTACAAAAAGGTAATTGAGGCTGAAATTACCGGTATTTGTATTGTGTGTGTCTAGAACTGTACTCTATAAGCTGCTCCTTGACCTATTATGTTAAAAAACCGCAATAAGTTTTGCAGTATGTGCTTTATGCCAAAATAGCAAAATAAATGGAAAGGAAAACTAAATTTCAAATAGCAGTGCCCTTTTTTTGTTAATCTTGGTCTTGTAAGTGTATGTACTTATTCTTGTCTGCTAATAGTTTGAGTTACTTCTTTTCTGTGGTTCTTTGTGACAAATAATTCATACATCTGTTCTACATACCTGGCTACATCGACAAATTTATAAAACTTCCCCACGGAGCCATTAATAATTGAAGTGCCTACACATTCAATATGATTTCCATGAACCTTACCTGTTTTGTTGCTCTGCACAATGCTGGCATTCAATTTCTTGCTATAACTTGGTAATGCATATCTGCCAGTGTCGGTGTCTGCCAGTCTTCTAGAATGTATTTTATGCATGCCATATTTCCTACTCATGAAATAAACGCAGTGCTGCCATAAGCTGATACTGTAGTGACACCTCAATGTGAATATGAAGTACTATTTACTTGTCAGGCAGAATTCATCCCTTGACATCTCGTGTCAGTAAATGTGACCCTCTGAAGAAATACTGAGCCTGGAGGCATTAGTGCAAGGAAAGGGACAGATCGAATGGCTTAGGGTACCGTCACACAGTGCAATTTTGATCGCTACAACGGCACGATTCGTGACGTTCCAGCGATGTATTTACGATATCGCTGTGTCTGACACGCTACTGCGATCCGGATCCCCGCTGAGAATCGTACGTCGTAGCAGATCGTTTGAAACTTTCTTTCGTCGTCTGGTGTCCCGCTGTGGCGGCATGATTGCATTGTGTGACACAGGTTGTATACGATGTGCGCACAGTAACCAACGGCTTCTACATCGCAAATACGTCATGAAATTATCGCTCCAGCGCCGTGTATTGCATCGTGTGACCGCAGTATACGACGCTGGAGCGATACTTATACGACGCTGCAACGTCACGAATCGTGCCGTCGTAGCGATGAAAATGGCACTGTGTGACGGTACCCTTACACTAGGATAAGGCAATTCCAGTCTGCTGGGACATAACACATCTGATTTCAGATATTTGTTTATTATGGCTCTTTTCTCTCTCTTGTCAGCATTGATTTCTGAAATATTATTCCACACAAGGAATCAGAAATATAACAAACTCAAACAAATCATTATGTAAATAATTGAGTTTTGCATATATTTACCAGAGGCTGGCGTCAAATGCAATTATCGCGAGCACAGTGTTTAACAGCTTGTTTTGGACTCTGTAATTAAAAAAGCTTAATTTATGGTTTAGATTGCCAAAATATTATTTTATTGTCACATTGTCAATCTCTCTAGCCTGACTAGGCCCCTTTAATTTATATGGTGTAATCCAACCTTTGTCACATCATTTAAATGTTGATTCTCAGAGACCAAAACATTATTTACACACAGTTAAATGTAGAACTTTTTACATCCTGAGGCTGGGCTCACACAGGCGTATATAAAATCGTGAGGATTGCACAAGGATGACAAGTGAGAAAAAAATGTATCCAACTTTACTGGAACCAGAAAAGTTGGATGAATTTTTTTCTCCCTTGTCATCCATGTGCAATCCTTTTTTTAACTTGGCAATGTATACGTAAAAATCAGATGCCATATTGATGGTCTGTATAATATCTGATTTTTTTTCTCACACCCATCCAATTTCAGAGTCGCAGCATGCTGTAATTTTTTTCCTCATGCCAAATATAGATGAGAAATAAACTCAGATCTGCTGTCACGATCCGGCGGATGGAAAAGGCTTAGCTTAAATAGCTTACGCTCCCACGCTGCAAGGCCAAGAGGATGTGGGGCGTGCATCCCAGGAGCTAAGGGAATGTGGACCCACTGGACCACAGAGGGGGCAGCGACCGGGTCTGTGGCAGCTGAGCATGTGGGCAAGGTGGTGACATGCAGGACTAGATCATCATACAGAACATCAGACATAATGCTAGGCTCCCGATTCCGCACATCAAGGAAGGGTGAACATCACAGGTTAGCAGACGGCAAGAGGTCATCACGGGTTGATGCAGTCCAGGGTCATCTGGCATGGGCATATCAGGAGAACCTCTCTCTCAGATCTCAGGCATAGCACAGGCACAGCAGGAGAACATCAGACACCGACCTCGGACAGACGTCATCAAAGGATGGACCCTAGCGCACAGGCAGGACATCTGGACACAGGCAAAGACATCGGCTGGTCAGATCCAGGACTCACGAGCAGAGCCGTCACCAGGAAGCAAGACTGGAGACTACCCAGGAACACGGAGGAGGAGCCCATCCAGGAACACGAGCGGGACCGACTCAAACATTGGCTGGACCACCAGGACCACTATCTGGATATCAAGACGCTGGCTGGACATAGGGACTCAGGCAAGACATGGACAGCACAGGACCAGGGACATCGACACGGCAGCTCAGGACATCGGCTTGTCAGATCCAGGATTCACAGGCAGAGCCGTCACCAGGAAGCGAGACTGGAGACTTCCCAGAAACACGGCGGAGGAGCCCGTCCAGGAACACGAGTGGGACCGACTCTGAAACACCAGCTGGACCACCTGGACCACGGACTGGATATCAGGACACAGGCTGGACATCTAGGACAAAGGCAGGACATCTGGACTCCAGACAACAGACATGGCTCCAGGCAGAGAACATCATGACCCAGGCAGGACATCAGAGACACCGGCAAAACACAGAAGGACTTCAGAAACATCATACAGCAGGAATTCACATTCAATGTACCAAACACATAGGCAGGACAGGTGCAGGGACAAAGACATCAGCTTTCCCAGAACTTACAACAGGCAGAACAGGAGCTGAAGACTAGGCAGACTAGAAGCAACATGGAGGACCAAACACACATGGCTAGGTTTGGAAACCTAATGAGAAGCTCTGGCCAAGCCCAACGGGGAAGAGGAATTTTAAATAGGTGCTGCCCCTCAGCAATAGGCTGGGGACAGCAATTCAAGCACACACACTGCCCCTAATAAAAGCAGGGAAGGTGTGGCCACATGCACCTTAAGCACAAAGAGAAACCAGTACAGCATAGCCAGCACAAGAACTGAGGCCTAGGGCACCTGGCAGCGGCTGCAAGCTTAGATACATGTGGAAAGTCATGCACCAGCTGTAGAGGACCTCGCAACCCACAGATGGTCGTGTAGCGGAGCAAAGACACCACAACACATGTACGGCTACGCAGCAGAGCAGGGAACTGAGCAGCATCCATACAGGTAACAGTCAACAGTATCCCATCTGATTAGGGAAAAAGGGTAAGAGCACAGACATGCAGAGTAACGCTGGCGAAACAAGGGCACAAACACACCGGCATTACATCTGCACTGCCTCATTGCATAACATTGGTTCATTTTTTTTTTTGGATTGCACTTGCCCTAGTTATACGCTCATGTGAACGAGCCCTTAAAGAACGAATCCTCCTAAAGTATCTGATATGTCAGCACATCATTTTTTTATTGGATTGGTTTGCCGGCTATGTGCAGGTGCCATGCAGGTTAATAACACCATTAACCTGCAGATTAACTCCATATCTGCAGATTAATAGCCTTTTCTGGTGACCGGTTCCCTTTAGCATGCGTAAAAGAAGCACCCAGGACCCAAATAACCAGACTTGGTAGGAATATGTCCCACCAATACAATTAGCTGCGCCACCAGTACACTTAGCTGCGTCTGTCGCCTCCAACCATCTGCTTGTACATTTTCAAATTTATAGTTATATCTCCAGTTAAAATACAAGATTTTTTTTATTTTCTACATTGGAATATATTTATTCTGCAGTTGTTTTCAATGAGACACAACATCTAGTTTTCTGTGCCATAATAATTACATTCCTGGCACAAAAGAGTAAAAGTCTAAATAATGTACAAAACTGAACATGAGGTTCTCTTTGCTAACATTCTGATCAGTCTGTATATGTAAATTCATTTATGACCAACAAACACAAAAGCATTTTAAGAGTGATATATTTATTGACTAACTGCAAAAATTATATTTGCAGGCCTTCAGAGCACAGAGGCTTCTTCGTCAGTCTATTTTACAAGTGAATTACTGGGAAGAGAGCAGAACATTTGCAAGATGTTACACCAATGTATTTGTGCATGTGGTGGATGGGATGATGCCTCCTAAACATAAGCCAAAGTTACAATTGGATAGGTGGTGGGAGTGATTTGGAGTCAGTCTAATGGAGGTGTGATGTGTGTCCATGTAGTGAATCATAAATCCAGGTGTAAGATTGAGTCCCTTTGTCATAGACTTGAACAACCTTATCAGCTTGAATTCCCAGGGTCTTCTCTGTCATTCCTAAAATGACCTTTCAGTATTAAGACTTTTAAATCTGTCATACTTTGTCCTATTCCAGAGAAGTATTTTCCACAAGGGTGTTCAGCTCTTTCCGTATAGTATAGTTTATTCCTTATTTTACTTTTTGTTAAGTTTCCACAAAATATGTACTTTCAGGGCAGCTTGTACACTGTATTATGTACTCCACATTGGAGGATGGATATCCAGGATGTTTAAGTCCTGTTTTGTGTTGTGTGCAGACAACGTGCATTTTTAACGGTTAAGTGGGAATTTGCCAGGCTCTGATGGCGATGAAATGACACTTCTCATGGGAGATTCCCTCAGTTTGGTGGTTGTCTGTAGGAGTGAAGTGGTAATTCTGGCAATATTTCTTTCAGTCTGAGGTCTTTATGGCATCAAGATACGCACCATTTTTTCTTTGGATGCTCATATGTTGTTGTCCTCTCTTTGTAAACCAGGAAAGTGCTTCTTGTGACTTTTGTGAATCTGTTCATCTAATACCAGTGGATGGTAATCTTGTTGTAAGGATGTTTTTCTCAGTCATAGCAGACGTAGTTTTCTATCTTCACTGTCTGAACAGATCCAAATTAATTTCAGAGTTTGACTGCAGATAATGGATTTTTGTGTGTCTTGGATGAAAGCTGGTCCATCTAAAATATGACAGAGGGCCTGTTGGTTTATGGTAAATTGATGTTTGTATGGTATGGTCTTTGATGTATATGGTCATGTCCAGAAAATATACTTGAGATTTTGAGAAGTTGAGGGTGAGAGTGATGGTTGGGTGGAACTTTTTATTGTGGAAAGTATGCAGATCATGTTTTGAGCCTGTATAGATTATTATAGAACATCATCAATGTAGTGGAATTATTTTAGAGGTTTAATAGCACAGCTTTATAAGAACTCTAACAACAGATCCAGCAGCAACCCGATGACAAAAATACTTGTGCTGACTCAACTATTTTGTCCGACTAAAAAAAAAATTATTACAACTGCATCCATTTTTAACATTGAAGTCTGTGGGAAATGATAAATAGCCATACATTTTCTTCCACTTGAAAAGGATCCATTTTTTGCTTATTGGATCCAATGCAAATGGAAGAAAAATGGATGACTATTTAATGGATCTTTTCTCCATAGACTTCATGTTATTAATGGATTCACTTGAAATTTCTTTTTCTCGGTCCCCCATGACAGCACTACGGAGAGAGGGGATCCGCCCTTCAGGGACAGGAAACCTACAGATAAAAGGGCGGTACCTCTCCCTCGCATCAGTTGGTTTCCTGTCCCTGACGGGGGAACCTCTTTTCGGCAGTACCTGACACGAAGACGCCGTTTCCAAAGGACCGGGACCGGACAGTCGGGTTCCGGCAGCGAGGAGGCTCCTGCCGCGGCTCGTCCGGCACCCGAAGCCGCCACCGCTGGAACCGACGGGTTCTTCAGGGTGTGCGGGGGAGAGGCCGCCGCCAGACTCCGAGGGAGGAAGGGGCGCTGGTCACCCGGAGCTCCGGTGCCGGCTGCTGCACGCTCCGGGTGAAGAAAGATGGCCGCCGCTCCGGAAATGCGGCGTTAACTTCCGGGTCATCTCCGCGCGCATGCGCGGTACTCTCTCCTCTCCCTGGGATGTGCGCAGGACCGGAAGTGAGGCAGAACGCCGGGGGTGGCGCCGGATTCAAAAAGGGAGATGGTGCACACATAGTTGTCGCACTATCTCCATTTAAACATGGAGGACAGCGATCCACAGCAGCTGCAGCCCAGACAGCAGCACCATAAGAAAGGGGACCCAAAGAGCTCCAGAAGAAGTGAATCAAGCAGTCGGTCCACACAGCGCAGCAGATCTGCTGCAGGGACTACCTCTCCTCCTCAAGAAGCTCCACTGCCAGACCCGGGCCCGCCTCCAGAATCGGTACCTGCCTCCACATCCGGATGGGGAGTGATCTCCGTGAAAGTGTACTTTTTTTTATAATAGGGCTCCCTCTTCTCCCTTACTAGGGTAAGAAGAGCCTGGAGAAAAATAGGGTCTGTCCCACCTGTAACAAAGCTTTGCCGGTAACCTGGAGAAAAAAGCTTTGTAAATCTTGCATTCAGCCATTATAATGTGAAGAGACCCCTGACTTCGCATCTGAACTAAAAACTATAATTAGATCTGAAGTTCAGAATGCCCTGTTATCTTCCAAAAAAGGGAAGGAAAAGGTGAAGGAGATGGTATATTCTCACTCTGTCCGATCCTCGTCTGAGGACGCGGACTCTGACGATTCCAAATCCTCCCTATCTTCCTCCGATGAAGATTCGGGCCGTCATTGCTTCCCACTAGAGGAAGTGGACGCTTTAGTTAAAACCGTCAGAGCCACTATGGGGGTTGAGGATCCCAGACCCGATAAAACGGCTCAAGATATTATGTTCGGAGGTCTGGGACAAAAAAAAGCGGAGAACTTTTCCGTTAAATCCCAATGTCCAGACACTGATCAAAAAAGAATGGGAAAAACCGGACAGGAGGAACTCTTCAGTACCCTCGCTTAAAAGAAAGTATCCCTTTGATGATGAGGTGTCCACTTCTTGGGACAAGGCACCCAAATTGGACGTGGCAGTGGCCAAAGCCTCGAAAAAATTTGCGCTCCCGTTTGAGGATATGGGTACCCTCAAAGACCCCTTAGACAAGAAAGCGGATACCTTTCTTAAAGGGGCTTGGGAATCGGCTGGGGGTAGCTTGAGACCTGCAGTTGCAGCGACCTGCACCTCCAGATCTTTGATGGTATGGGTTGACCAGCTGGAAAGCCAGATCAAAGACGGGTCACCCAGAAGTAAATTGCTGGACTCAATCCCTGCAATTAGGGCAGCAGCAGCATTCCTAGCGGACTCAGTACGTTTAACATCCAAGGCCGCTGCCCTCTCCAACGCAGCCAGAAGGACCCTATGGCTTAAGAGCTGGCCAGGGGATCTCCAAACAAAGTTGAAATTGTGTTCTATTCCATGTGAGGGAAACCCTGGATGACATCCTCCAGAAAGCAGGAGACAAAAAGAAGGGGTTTCCAAACCTGGGGCCAGCCCCATTTAAACAGTCCTTTCGGAACCGTAAATTTTTTCATCGGAGACCTCCCAGAGAACAGAATAAATGGGAAGAAGGGAGAAGACGAGATAGAGGTTAACTCTTTGGCAACACCTCCCGTGATAAAAAACCCTCCAAATGACATTTTCCCTACGGTAGGGGGAAGGCTCACCTCATTTCTTCCTGCTTGGGAAAAAATATCCAACAACACCTGGATTTTAAGACTAATACAATCTGGTCTAAAAATAGATTTCTTTTCTCTCCCCCTCCCCGAAATTATGTAGTGACAAAGACGAGGTCTTCGGCAGCAGAACAAGCGGCATTAGAGAAAGAAATTATTTCCCTACTGCAGAAAGCCGTAATTCAGGAGATCCCTCCTCAAGAAATGGAGGAAGGGTTCTTTTCCCCTCTCTTTCTAGTACCGAAACCCGACGGGTCTTTTCGGACGATTATAAAGTTGAAAAATCTACACAACTATGTAAGAAATCACAAGTTCGAAATGGAAACAATAAAATCTACAATAAAAATTCTCTTCCCAAATTGCTACATGGTTGTGATAGACCTAACCGACGCATATTACCATGTGCCCATCCACGAACATTCTCAAAAATTTCTCAGGATGGCGGTGTCCATAAAGGGAAAAATAAGAAACTTCCAGTACAGGGCCCTCCCATTTGGGATTTCTATTGCTCCGCGGATATTCACAAAAATAGTAGCGGAGATGATGGCCCACATAAGGGAACAAAACATTATCATAGTCCCTTACTTGGACGATTTTCTTATTGCCAGCGACTCAGCTCAAAGTTGCAGAGAACAGAGAGACCGAGTAATGACTATTCTAACGGACTTGGGTTGGCTCATAAATATAAAAAAATCAAAATTGGAACCCTCTCAAGTGCAGGAGTTCCTAGGGCTGACGTTAGACTCCCAGGTTCAAGAATGCCGACTCCCGGGCCCCCAAAAAGACAAAATATTAACCATGATAGCACAAACACTGCAAAACCCCTCCATGACTCTAAGGAGGGCAATGTCACTGCTGGGGTCTCTATCTTCATGCCTGCCGGCGATACCCTTTGCACAATTTCACTCAAGGGAGCTTCAGTGGCACATACTAGAATGGCAGGTAATATTAAAAAACAATTTAGAAAGCAGGGTCATTCTAAATTCCTCCGTTATTCATTCCCTTCTCTGGTGGGGAAAGAACCAGAATATCTCAAAAGGGATTCCTTGGGTACCAAAAATATCTCGGGTGATAACAACCGATGCAAGTCCCAAGGGGTGGGGGGCCCACATGGCAGACAAAGTGGCTCAGGGCAACTGGTCAATTCAGGAACTGTCAGCATCCTCAAATCAAAAAGAACTCTGGGCGGTACATCATGCGCTTCTATCATTCCTTACCTACATTTGGGGACATCATGTCCGAATTCTCTCGGACAATATAGTGACAGTAGCCTACATAAATCACCAGGGAGGAACAAGGTCTCGGTCACTGATGAATTCCTCCGCCAAAATTTTCAGCCTTGCTGAAACAAATCTACTATCCCTTTCTGCACTGCATATTCAGGGTTCAAAAAACGAGAAAGCAGATTACTTGAGTCGAACCCACTTGAAACAAGGCGAATGGTCCCTGAATCAGTCTGTCTACAACCAGATCACAAGGATGTGGGGAACCCCAACAATAGATTTGTTCGCCAATTACAAAAACAAAAAAGTAAGCAAATTTTGTTCTCTAAGCCCGGAAGGGAATCCTCAGGCTCTGGATGCCTTTCTGATTCCATGGACACACAAACTGACATACGCTTTTCCACCAACCATTCTGATTCCGGCAGTCATTCGGAAAGTCAGAGAGGACAAAACAAAAATGATCCTTATTGCCCCATTCTGGCCCAAAAAGACATGGTTTTCCTGGCTAAGGATGCTATCGGTCTCAGACCCATGGGTTCTACCGAATTTGCCAGACCTACTACAGCAAGGACCGATCTTCCACCCACAGGAGACGAACTTGCATTTGACAGCCTGGTTTTTGAACGGGAACTATTAAAAAAAAAGAGGCTTCTCAGACAACTTGGTCACAACATTATTAAAATGTAGAAAACCTATTACTACTAAGATATATGGGAAAACATGGAAAAAATTCTTGTCTGTATCCAAAGTTAAAATCCAGGAGGGACCCTCAATTAATAAAATACTTGAGTTCCTACAAAAAGGTCTGGAACAGGGGTTAGCGGTTAGTACTCTTAAAGTACAGATAGCAGCCCTGGGTGCACTCTATAACCAGAATATTGCAGCCAACCCATGGATAATAAGATTCATTAAAGCGGTAACAAGAGCAAAACCTGTAGTTACCCAAAAAATGGCCCCATGGGACTTAAATCTAGTACTCTCGGCATTATCTGGTCCTCCGTTTGAACCAATAGACATGATTCCCATTAAAATACTATCTCTTAAGACCATTCTTCTAGTAGCCTTAACATCTGCACGCAGGATAAGCGACATTCAAGCCCTGTCCTCTAACCCCCCCTTTACAAAAATCATGGATGATAGAGTCACTCTAAGACCTGACCCGGCCTATTTGCCAAAAGTGGCGACAAAATTCCATAGGTCACAGGAAATATCCCTGCCGTCCTTCTGCCCGAACCCTAGAAATGAGAAAGAGCAGAACTTCCATAATCTAGACGTCAGAAGATGCCTAGTCCAATACCTAGATTCCACCAGGGAGTATAGGAAGGAAGGCTCTCTGTTTGTCTGTTTTCAGGGTCCCAGAAAAGGATTCCGGGCATCTAAAGGTACCTTGGCAAGGTGGATTAAAGAGGCAATAGCGTTGGCATATTCATCCACGGGGAATGCGATCCCGGACGGTATAAGAGCGCATTCCACAAGAGCAGTAGCTACCTCATGGGCCGAGAGGTCAGAGGTATCAATAGAACAGATCTGTAAGGCGGCCACCTGGTCATCACCGTCAACCTTTTTTAGGCGCTATAGATTAAATCTAGCCTCTGTGTCTGACCTGACCTTCGGTCGAAGGGTTCTTGAGGCGGTGGTCCCTCCCTAAGCTTAGTCTCTGCAATTCTCTCCGTAGTGCTGTCATGGGGGACCGAGAAAGTCATAGTTACTCACCGATAACGTTGTTTCTCGGAGCCCATGACAGCACTCGCTTATTCCCTCCCATCACGAGTGCGGCGAGCACCTTTAATTACATATGATTTATATAGTTATATATTATAATTTAGGCACGGGGTTCCTTTTTTTAAGAAATGTTATAATATGGTATTTTCTCTGTTGTAAACTAACCTGGAGGTCCTCCGATGCTCTGTAAACCAACTGATGCGAGGGAGAGGTACCGCCCTTTTATCTGTAGGTTTCCTGTCCCTGAAGGGCGGATCCCCTCTCTCCGTAGTGCTGTCATGGGCTCCGAGAAACACCGTTATCGGTGAGTAACTATGACTTTTTTAGCCAGACAAAAAAGTTGTGAATGCACTTATCAATGGATTTTTGCCGAATCTGTTGTAACGGATGTAATACAACATAAGGTAAGCTCTGTCCCCTTGTTTTTTGAGCACCTCTGCGCTCCATTCTGAACGTGACGTCACAAGTAGGTGGAGTATATCAGTCATCTTTCTTTTTGCCCCGCGTGACACCTAGGGACACTACCGGCCGGAGCTTCCCTAGCTGCATATCGCGCCTCACCATCCGATGCACATGGTGCTGTAGCCCTTACACGCTGATTTCCAAACAGCGAGCCGGCACCTTGCAGACCTTGTAAGTTCATTGCACGTTGCAGCACCAATTTAGGCTACGTTCACATTTGCATTGTTGGGCGCAGCGTCGCCGACGGATACCGACGCATGTGTCATGCGCCCCTATCTTTAACATGGGGGGCGCATGGGCATGCGCCGGTATGCGTTGTCTAGCGTTGTCTGACGCATGCGTCATTTGGGCGCAACAGTCCGGGCGCAGCCGACGCTACATGATGCAGTTTTTCTGCGGCCAAAATTCATGTAAACGTTGAACGCATGCGTCAAAAAACGCTGCATTGTGTATGCGTTTTGCGTTGCGTCGGCGACGCTGCGCCCAACAACGCAAATGTGAACGTTACCTTACAGGTAAGCTTGCAGCTATACACAGTCCTACTGCTGGAAGCAGTAAAATAATATAACATACGGATGCGTTAGTGTTCTGGCCATCAGAGAGATTTGTTGCTATTTACACAGTTACCTACCGTACTAAAAGCGGAGGCTTTGGTGTACAGTGTAATGTGTAGCCGGACCTACATGAAGTATTTATTTTCTGGTTTACCCTTAAGTGCGGGATCAATATTGTATTACATGTTTTATGACTATTGACACAGTTGCCACTACTCTGTCTGTATCCCAGCAGCTAAGGATTGTTGTGGTTTCTTAGGGTGAGCGCCAGTGTAACCCGTTTAATGTTGTAACGGATGATTACTGAACATTTGAACATAGCATTAGTGTATACCTAACCTTAAAGGTGCAGCCACAACCGCCGAAGCAATACTGCACAAGCAGGGGGAGCTATCCAGGTGTCCTACAGTACCCATTCTGCAAAGCCCCCACAGCTCCATGTCACACCACTTCACAGGCTCGGCACCATAACAACAATGGCCACCATACAGCACCAAAACTAAGTGAATATATAAAAAAGTGCATTTCTAATACCAATAAAAACAAAAAAATAACCGGTTGTTAGTTACATGCTGTTAGTGTTGTAAAATCTTGATAGCAGATTTGCTTTAAGGTTAGTAACCAACTAATAGGTTTGCCATGATGTGGCAGTGATCTTCGCTCATTTTGATCAGAAAATTTATTAAGAGAATCATGTTCAGTTTTGTAAAATTTTGATAGTTGAAATAGATCAATATATAAGTTTTGGATGTGCAGTCCATGTCTTTGTTTTCTACATTTATGTAGAATGAGGCTTTGCATATTTTTAACGACACTATAAAGCCTGGAGACTAATCATCGAGGGCTGAATCTATATTTAAGTGGAGGCGCTGGATATCTATGTGTGTAGCCTTACCCAGAATGAATCCTTTTGATTCGGATAAAGTATCAATGGTTGACCCAGTATAAAGCACCACTCCAGCATTTTTATTTATTTTACCCCTGGAGTGGTTTCACTAATATAAAGTTCCCTGCCATTATTATACATACAAACCATTGTTTTCATCTGTTATCGGCACAGCTCTTGTCGTTCTTCTGCCGTTTGTGACCTGTGTTTGCAGAGCGATGTGGAAGTCACTACTCAATGTAAGTCTATTAGAGACAGAACGAGGCTCTCATAGACTTACATTGAGAGCGTGTGACCGTTCCCTCTGACTTCAGTAAGAAGTTACGTTCATAAGATCGGAGCGGTACCGAGAGCAAAACAAAACGCCGGCTGGTGAGTATAATACTAGAGGCAGGGAACTTACATTCATTGCACCACTCCAGCTCTGAAATAAAAAATAAGAAAAAACACAACCACTGGAGTGGTGCTTAAAACTAGTAACTTGGATCTTGGCTAAAACCTTATCTGTATTGAGTAGAGAAATAGGACAGTAGGAGTCTGGGGATGTAGAGTCCTTCACGGGCATAAGCAACACCACCATGGAATCAGATAACTTACTCTGTTGAAATATCACCTCATAGAGTTCTAGCAAGTGATGTTTAATTGCAATTGAATTTTGTACCAGTCTCCTATTAGATCGTCCATTCCAGGGGTTTTCCATTAAGGTAATAATTGAATGATATTTTCAGTGTTCTTCTCAGGGATTGGGACACCCAGTGCCTCCACTTTGTAGTGCAATATGCACCACCAAGGTTGTCTGTATAGAAAGAAGTCTCTGGGATCTCGAGTATCTCATCGGGAGCTGTACAAGTCCTTGTAAAAGAATTAGAAGACACAGTTAATATCTTGATGATCAGTACACAAGTCACTACACAAGTGTTTTTATACAAGGAATGCAAGTTAAAGTTCTTGCAAAATGATCTTGGTATTTTAATAGTTTCCCAGTTTTATCCCCTTTTTTAAATATTGCTGATATTTCTGGCAAGAAGCTTTGCCTGAGTTTATTCATTGACAAGAAGTAGCAATTCACTCTAAGCCCCTGCTCAGTGATGCTGATTACAGGTTGGGTCCACTCTATAAGTTTTTTCAGCTTAAGCTTAAATGGAACCTGTCAGCAGGATTGTGCACAGTAACCTACAGACAGTGTCAGGGTGGCGCTGTTGTACTGATTAAAATGATACTTGGGTTGGTGAAATCCATCTTTTGGTTGTTGTTTAATCTTTATTTTCAGTTAATGACAGGCTCGTGCCTGCTGAATGTGATTTTTTTTTCAATACATGTAATATTCAGTATGTAAATTAGAGGGCCGGTCACTGAGGGATCAGTGACCTGTCCTAAGCCATACAGATGAATATGTAAGTAGAGCACCACATGAAGACCCCCCCACAGGCCGCCCCGAAGCATGAGAATCTCTTTAACTGAAAATAAAGATTAAACAACAACCACAAGACGGATTTCATCAACCAATGTATCATTTTAATCAGTACAACAGCGCCACCCTGACACTGTCTGTAGGTTACTCAGCACAATCCTGCTGACATATTCCCTTTAAGAATGTCTCCCTTTCCCGGAGTTTATGTCTGTGGCCAGCCACTGCTAATGTAAAAGTTTCTCTGATCGTAGTTTTATTGCAATCTCAACTACAAGCCCAAGTGGTCAGAAATTCCTCAGGGAGTGTAATCAACATGTGTGATCCTTTATTCTCACTCATTGTCCTGTCGTACGTGGGAGTGGCCTAAATCCATGCTAGGGCTTTCGCAGCAGTAGTGAATAAGCAACAGGTTTGATCGTCCACAAATCTTGAGTTTAGCAATGGAAGTCATAACATATTTCTACCCTTTCTCACTATTTTTTTTCACTAACTTCTGTGAATTGAGTATGTTGCAGTCCAGATAGTGAGTAAGCCTACACAGGATGATATAAGTAAGAATATAGCCCTTATCTCAAGACGACGTTGATTTTCCATTACATTTTCAATTATATCTACAAGTACTTTAAGCTAATAATTTTCATGAAGGAAGAATATTGATTAAATACAGAAATAAAAACAAATTGTCTGAAGGTTGAGTTCATGTACAACAATATACAGATCTCCTTGTATCCGGACTTTTCTGTCCCTGACAGTAAGGCTACTTTCACACATCAGGTTTTTTGCATCAGGCACAATCAGGCGAATTTTTAAAAAAACGGATCCGTGTTTTTTTTTCTGCCAGATCAGTTTTTTTTTTTTACGTAGAGTTGAATTAGCGCCTGATTGCACCTGATGTCCCAACGTTTCATCCTTTTTTTTTAACGGATCTGTCAAAAATTGGTTTTCTGGTCCATAGCAACGTTTTTTTCTGTCCGGCGGAAAACTGCACAACGACTGATCTGGCCAAAAACGTATGAAACGCAGGTATAAATGGCCGAATCCGTTGACCGGATCCAATTTTTAACAGAAATCATGCATTTTGCCATTCTGGAATATCTCTCTCCTCTCTCTCCCTCTCTTTTCCACCTCGGAACAGGAAGTCACTGCATTTCCGGGTGAAAAACAAAAACTGATCCAGCAGAAAAATGGATCCGTCGCATCAGTTTTTCACTATTTGCGACGGATCCGTTTTTTTATAAAATTAGCCAGATTGTGCCTGAAACAAAAAACCTGATGTGTGAAAGTAGCCTTATTCACTTCCCATAAATCAGATGAATAGACTTGGGTGTGTTCCTGTCTAGATTCCATTATCTATTCCACTTCAGTTTCTAAATCTATCAGGGCTAACGTCAGAACAGAAGTGAGATTGGTATCAGATGTTCTCTAGGTTTTCTTGAGCAGATATTAATCTTGTGCTTTTTTTCTTACTAATCTTGACCCTCTTTAGTGATTTGTTAAGCCCCTTACCGACATTCCGCTTCCATGTACTGTGCAAGTCAATAGCAGGTATATAGTTCGGGCTCAGGGGGTAAGCCTGGCAGATAATGGCTGTGACACATAGCCAGGACCTGCTTCTAACAGTTGCTGGTGGAGTACAGCTCCATCCACAACTGTTAACCTGTTAAATTCTGACAGCAAACTCTGACCATACATTAATAGCTTGCCAGCATGGGAGCGTGTCATTCTGTGCGCCCATCGGTGCCCCTCATAACGCAATCCAGGACGCCGATGGGTTGCTATGACAGCTAGGGATCTGTTCAATTTCTGTGTGCCTGTCATCATTTTGCTCCTGTGCAACCAAGTCTGTGGCCAGGCATCAAAGAAAACCATAATTTTTACTATATGAAGCAACACTGTAGTAACTGCTGTATATAGTACAGTACAAGTGTTTTAAGTCCCCTAAAAGGTCTGATAAATACAGTAAAAAAAATAATAAAAGTTCGTATCACCTCCCTTAAAAATAAAGGTAATAAAAAAATTAACATGTGATATCGCCACTTCCAGAAAAGTACAAACTATGAAAATATAAAATAACCCAATCGGTGAACACCATAAACAGAAAAAAAAAATGGAAAGTACCAAAATTGCATACGTTTTATCGCTGTAATATAGGAAAAAAATGCACATTAAAATAAGTTTGGGATAAATTCATTATTTCCCTTTAATAGCGCCAGTTCTGTTGCCCGGTTTGGGCATATTATTAGATGCCCCGTACAGACTCTGACCACAGTCTATGTGATATTTGCATTCCGAGAGAGCCTGTTTGCAGTCCATTGAACATGGAACGCTGACAGATGACGTCAGTGTCCCACCAGAAGTGACATGTGCGTTATGAAAACACTTCTGTGCGTTCCAATGATACGGGGTGTGGACAAATGCCATCAGCGTCCAACTGGAAATGGCATGAAGACTTCCCTGCATTCCAATTCACAAGCTCAAAATCTATAGATTAATTAGTCTATAATAAGCTTTTGTATGAACTGGCTTCTGGGCTAAAAATGACTTGTATGATTATTTCTAGGCCACATAACAAAATTTTCCACACCCAGACCATACAATGAATGACATGCAGATCAGTGATTTTCTCATACGAGATATTCGGCCCGAGTTTCGAGTGTCTTTTGATGACTGTTTCATCCGTTTTCTCTTATGAGAAAAAAATGCTTTTCTACTCCTATCAGTACGTGAAAAAGTGACTCATAGACTTTCATTGCCAAGTTTGTGAACTAACAATCGGATCAACATCGGTCTCCACAATTGTGCATAGATTACTCAGTCAGAAAAATGTTGCATTGCTCCATAGACTATTACAGCTACGAGAGCTACCCGCGAAAAACATGGATAGCGCATGTATGCAAACATCTAATGTGTGAATGAGCCACAAGTGTGAGAAAACCTCTGCATGTAAGCATAGTTAGAGAGTGTTGAGAACCAAGTATGAACACCTCTTTTCTACTGCCAGTTCTTTCTTAGACTTATAGCTACTTCACATCTATTTAATAGGAAGCTCAGTATTGGGGTATGAATTTATAAATGTTCGATCAGTGAAGTTAAATAGCCGAAAATAATTCTACAAAACACCTATATCATCCACTTTAAAGTCCACGTAAAAAAACTCTTTGTGAGCATAATTTAGGGAAAGAGTCTCCATAATACATCATGAGATGGAGCTTATTTGGTCTCTATGTAGCATCACAGGAATATTGGGATATTATATAGCTAGAAATAGTGCTATTTCTACAATATTATGGATCCACGTGACATGTTAAATATTTGTATTCACCAGTTATGGGTAAAACAAAACATTTTTTATTCCCAGTATTTGTGACTGCTTCGTGCCGTTTAAAGGGATACTGTCAGTTGATTCATTCTGCCCAAGCTATGATTGCAGCCATGTATGTTTTACTCTGAAACGCTCCTGCATTTGAGAGAAGACGTGGTCTATATACCTGGCCAGAGCCAGCACCAGTGCAAGTCTGGTATCTGCCTATAGTCATCGGCCGGCTCTTAGCTCTTCAAACTGTGTATGTCCCCTGGCCGCTTCTTCAAGCTATGACCCCAATTCGTTAAGACTGGCATGCAGGAATAAGAGGAATAAGATTTGCCAAATTAATTAAAAGGCTCACGCCACTTAATGAATCTATCGCATCTTATCAGTAATCACAATGTTTCTCAGTTCAAGTACTGGAGTCACATTTCTGGTGCATGAAACGCAGCCAGTTTTGAACACTTTGATGGGTAGGCGTAACCACGCAGCGTCCTGCCCCATCTTCACCCATTTTGACAGTTTTGTTTTGAAACTTGTTGTGAAAATATCAATAGTCGCAAATTGTTTGCACAACTCTGCGTTGTCACTGTTAAAATATATATTTTTTTTCTTTTGCATAAACACTTTGATGTGTCAGCCCCTGTATTTTTTCTAAAAACATACCTGTCTGTAATTGTGTAGCCAGGCTGTGATTAATGGACAGCGATTTGGGCAGCATGAGTCGATTGTCAGGTTCCCTTTAAGCCTTTGTGACTTTAATTAATAAATGTGAATGATTTTTCACAGATTTTACTTCTGAGTTGAGGTGGTTTCTGGCTTGAAATGTTATTAGACCTATGAGTCAGATATCTGATCAGCTGCAGCACTCTGCAATGCACAGATGACCAGTAGATTATGTTCTAATTTACTAGCGGTGTGAGAAACATACCTAATTGCATTTTGCATTCCGAGTGTCCCATTACTTATAACCATTTTGATCATTATATTGAACTGAAATGGACACTAACCTTCGTAACGAATAATATTTACTGTGCATTGGGCTGTTTTGTTTTTTTCAGAATATGTTCTAGTTTTGCAGTGATGATTAGTGTATTGAATTCCATTATTGTCTGTTTTACAGATAAGTTTTGGTATTGCCGTCTGTCACCCAATCATAAGGTATTACACTATGGAGACTTGGAGGAAAGTCCTCAAGGAGAGGTCCCCCATGACAATTTGCAGGACAAATGTAAGTCACCTTAATATTCATTCTTACAAAATCAAACAATGCAGTTATTGACTAATTGTTTGTTTTTCCCTAATTTAGAATGAAGATGTCTAAGCTGGGATTGTAATTACTATTTTTATTTTTTTACTCTGATGCCTTAATCCTCTTGGTTTAACTTGATGAGTGATAATTCTCTTTTAGCCCTGCTTAATTTATAATGGACTGTATTTTAAATGGCAATATTTAGTGCACATTTATTGCCTTAATGAGCTGTGGTGCGTGAATAATACACCTGGAATAATGGTAATTGGTGGTTGAAGTGGACAAAGCAAAATGTTGGTCCTCCACAGCACATTCTCCACCGGGTTCTAGCAGTAAATCTGTGTAATATCAGGAGTTGGGCTTACTTTAACTAAACAAACACAACTACCTGTTTGTTCATTCTAAAAAAGGAAGGGAAAGAAGTGCAGTGACTATAAATGTGGACATAGTATAGCCTAACCTAATGTATTGCTGTTACTGTTTTCTGCAAAAGTGCCTTAATTTAATTGTTCCTGAGCAATCTCATTGGTGCATACCAAAATAAATGAATGTATGCAGCCAAAAAACACACCTGTGTTACCTCAGGCAGGGAAATGTATTACGTCAGAAAGTAGCAGCTGTATGGTCACTCATCATAAGTGACCTATGCCACCACCCCGGCCAGGAGGTGTGGCTTGTGACGACCATGGACTGGAGAAGCTCCTGCACTGTCAGACAGGTCCATTACACAGTACATAGCAGTGGCACATGTATAAGATTAGCTCAGCACAGGAACATTTTTTTCAACATGTGCAATTGTTGAACTTACCGTATTATTATTCCAAGATCTATTTTAAAAAAAATGTACTATGTTCGTGGGACTGCCCTGTAAGTGTTCGCAAAAATAAATTTATATGCTAAAAGATTTTTTTTACACAATTATTAGACACTTTTTTGTGTTGTTGATCCTTTTTGTGGCCATGAGACTGTATAATAAAAATTCAGTATGTTTAGATTTAGTTTAAAGAAAGTGACATTGTGTACCTCAACATTCTCATAGGTATGTAGGTTTTCTACTTTTCTTCTGGTATTGCAGCTCAGCTCTATTAACCCTGTCCTGATTGGGCAGGTTCGTTTTTTCTTTTTGAGTCCAGTATTTCCTCAACTTATTTCCAGAAGCCTTAACTTATACAAGGGCTTGTTTCTTTGCAGGATGAGTTGTAGTGTTGAATGACACCATTAATTTTCCATACAATGTACGGGAAAATTGATAAAAAATTTGAAGCAATGTGAAATGAATCATTCTTCCAATGTTTTGGGGGTTTAGTTTTAGGATGTTCATTCTCCAGATCAGCTCAATGGACAATTTTGTTAAAAAAGAAAAAAATTGTTGTGTCACCATTTTGTGAGAGAGTGGTACAGGTGCTTCTCACAAAAATAGAATATCATCAAACTGTTAATTTATTTCAGTTCTTCAATACAAAAAGTGAAACGCATGTATTATATAGAGTCACTGCAGAGTGATCTGTTTTAAGTGCTTATTTCTGTTGATGTTGATGATTATGGCTTATAGCCAATGAAAACACAAAAGTCATTATATCAGTAAATTAGAATAATTAACAAAAAAACACCTCCTAAGCGTTTAAAAATGTCTCTTAGTCTGTTTTAGTAGGCTCCACAATCATGGGGGAGACTCCTGACTTGACAGATGTCCAGAAGGCAATTATTGACACACTCTACAAGGAGGGCAAGCCACAAAAGTTCATTGCTAAAGAAGCTGGCTGTTCACAGCATATTATTGGAAGGTTGAATGGAAGGAAAACTTATGGTTGAAAAAGGCACAAAAGCAACTGGGATAACCGCAGCCCTGAAAGAATAGTTAAGAAAAGGCCATTCAAAAATGTTGGGGATATTCACAAGGAGGGGACTGCTGCTGGAATCATTGCTTCAAGAGCCACCACACACAGATGTATCCAGGACATGGGCTACAAGTGTCGCGTTCCCTGTTTCAAGCCACTCATCACCAATAGACAACCCGAGAAGTGTCTTACCTGAGCCAAGGAGAAAAATAACTTGACTGTTGCTCAGTGGTAGAAGGTGGTGTTTTCAGATGAAAATAAATTTTGTATTTCATTTGGAAATCAAGGTCCCAGAGTTTGGTAGAACAGTGGAGAGTCACACAATCCAAGCTACTTGAGGTCTAGTGTAGTTTCCACAATCAGTGATGGTTTGGGGAGCCATGTCATCTGCTCGTGTAGGTCCACTGTGTTTTATCAAGACCAAAGTCAGCGCAGCCGTCTACCTGGAAATTTTAGAGCACTTCATGCTTCCCTCTGCCGACAATCTTTTTGAAGATGGAAATTTCACCTGTTCACACTGCCAAAAGTACCAATACCTGGTTTAAAAACAACAGTGTCCCTGTGCTTGATTAGCCAGCAAACTCACCTGACCTTAACCCCATGGGGAATCTATGGGGTATTGTCAAGAGGAAGATGAGAGACACCAGACCCAACAATGCAGACGAGCTGAAGGCTGCTATCAAAGCAAACTGGGCTTCCATAACACCTCAGCAGTGCCACAGACTGATCGCCTCCATGCCACACCGCATTGATGCAGTAATTGATGCAAAAGGAGCCCTAAGTATTGAGTGCATTTATTGAACATACATTTCAGTAGGCCAACATTTCAGATTTTAAAATAATTTTTCAAGCTAGGGTTATGAAGTATTCTAATTTACTGATGCAATGACTTTTAGGTTTTGTTTGGCAGTAAGCCATAATCATTAACAGAAATAAACACTTGAAATAGATTGACTCTATATAATATATGAGTTTCGCTTTTTGTATTGAAGAACTGAAATAAATTAACTTTTAGATTAAATTCTAATTTTGTGAGAAACGCCTGTATGTGAGAGATTGTGTTTCACATGCCAAGCTGACATTTTTATTGATACCATTTTCAGGTAGGCTACCAGAAAACCGCAATTCTTTCATTTCAGTATTTTTCTTATTATAGTATTTTCCAATAGGGTTAGTTCATTTAATATTTTGATTGAGCGGACTTTTACTAAAATATCACAGTATTGCCGTTTATAGAAAAAATTACATTCTCCTTTGAAGCCCAGCCTAAAAGGGTTGGTCTGGTATCTAATATGTCCTTTTTAAATATCTGTCTAACAACTTTTGTAGTTAGCTTTACTATAAAATGCCCTTCATTTCTCCCTGTCTAACTAACCACTTAACGTGGTTTTTTTTTACTTTACTGCCTGTGATGATTCGATTGAGAGGATTTTCAAACAGGATTTCACAAGAGGCTGGGGTTGCACTCGCCCACAGGCAGTGTCTATGGCCCCTCCTGGAACATGACGTCATCAGGGGGACTCCGCCCCACAGCTTCTAGCACCGCCCTCAAATTAATCCCTTTCAACTCAGAGGACAGCACTGGTGTCACTCACTGCTTATATTACCGCCCCTGTAAACTGTTTCAAGTAACTGTGGTGCTAACCCCTGATGACATCCTTTTCTAGGAGGGGCAATGAATGGTACAGGAAAGTGAGTGCTGCTCCGTGAAGTAAAGTAAAAAACACACATTTAAGGGTTAGATAGATAGGAAGAAGTGTAGAGAGTTTTACAATTAGGTTGATTACAGAAATAGTTAAGATTTATTTTTAGGTACCAGACTAACCCTTTAAGCTTCACAGGAGGACAAATAAGGTATCTGTACTGTCATGACAACCTATCAACCATGTAGTGGGGGGCCCAACCAGTGTACATGTGCACCAGAAGTCGCTATAAGTGATTGACTGTGGTATTTAATGGGTTTAAACAGCAGTTTAACCCAACCCATCTTTTAGCATTGAGAGATAGAATATCAAAAATAAAATCCAGAAAATCACATTGTATAAATTACCGTATATACTCGAGTATAAGCTGAGATTTTCAGCCCACTTTTTTGGGCTGAAAGTAACCCTTTCGGCTTATACTCGAGTCATACCCAGCGTAATAATTATAGGGGATAACTCAGGAGACAACTACAGGACACAGTTTTATAAGTGGTAAAGTCTATATTATCAAACGGTGATTCAAACAGGTGCAGAGAGAAACTCAAGTCCACAACACTTGGTGTAAATATTAAACGCAGCTTAGCAGTCTATAGGAAACTTCAGAGGAAAATGCAATCAAGCAGAAAGTCTATGAAGCACAGTTATTCTTGAGGATACTTGACACGAATAAATCCTTGTCTTAGTCCAAACACAGATAGATAAGCTTATAAGGCAGTTCAAATCACATCTTCGCTCAACCAGGGAGGCCTGGTTAATAGTCTCAGGTTTTTGCAGAGCAGAAACAGCTTACATGTCCAGCAAATGCAGATGGAAGTAAACATGAGCAGCAGATGAAGGAGGATTACTGGAACTGGTGTATGCAGCAGGAACTCAGAGCAGAGTAGCAGGATCACCACACAGGTTCACAGGAGCAGGTATATAGCCAGGGAGTAATCAGAGGTCAGGAGCTGGATGCAAGGCAGAATACTCTAGCACAGACCGAAGGCTGGGGTGGAGTTTTATAGCAGGAAGACACAGTGCACATGAGACCAAAGACGCCATCTTGGAAAAGGGCAGTAATGCACAAAAGGTAAAAAAAGTTCAGAGTCCTGACACCCAGGGGTCGGCAGGGGAGGGGGAGCGGAGCTGTGTATTAATGCTCACCTGCTCCTGGCACGGTCCCTGCACGTCCCTGGTTCCCCGGCGCCGGCAGCTTCTTCCTGTAGTGAGCGGTCACATGGTACCACTCATTACAGTAATCAATATGGACCCCACTCCCATGACTGCTCACTACAGGAAGAAGCTGCCAGTGCCGTCGCCGGGGAACAGACGTGCAGGTGAGTATGGCAGGGCAGTGTGCGATATTCACCTGCTCCCCGTTCCACCGTCAGCGCCACTGCGTCTTCTGCGTCCTCTGCAGTGACGCGCAGGTCAGAGGGCGCGATGACGCGATTAGTGCGCGCAACCCTCTGCCTGAACGTCAGTGCAGAGGACGGGAAGACACAGTGGCGGTCGGCGGTGGAACGGGGAGCAGGTGAATATAGCAAGTGCTGGGGGCCTGAGAGGTGAGTATGTGATTTTTTTATTTTTTTAATCGCAGCAACAGCATATGGGGCAATTATCTGCATGGAGCATCTTATGGGGCCATGTGCAGCATTATATGGGGCAATTATCTGTATGGGGCATCTTATGGGGCCATGTGCAGCTATCTGTATGGGGCCATGTGCAGCATTATATGGGGCAAATATCTGTATGGAGCATCTTATGGGGCCATATGCAGCATTATATGGGGCAAATATCTGGAGCATCTTATGGGGCCATGTGCAGCATTATATGGGGCAAATATCTGTATGGAGCATCTGATGGGGCTATGTGCAGCATTATATGGGGAAAATATATACGGTATATAAATGTATTTGCATTTCGCAGTGAGAAATAAGTATTTGATCCCTCTGGCAAATAAGACTCAATACTTGATGGCAAAACCCTTGTTGGCAAGCACAGCAGTCAGATGTTTTTTGCAGTTGATGATGAGGTTTGCGCACATGTTAGGAGGAATTTTGGTCCACTTCTCATTGCAGATCATCTCTAAATCATTAAGATTTTGAGGCTGTCGCTTGGCAACTCGGAGCTACAACTCCCTCCATACGTTTCGTATGGGATTAAGGTCTGGAGACTGGCTAGGCCACTCCATGACCTAAATGTGCTTCTTTTTCAGCCACTTCTTTGTTGCCTTGGCTGTATGTTTTGGGTCATTGTCTTGCTGGAAGACCCAGCCACGACTCATTTTTAATGTCCTGGCGGAGGGAAGGAGGTTGTCACTAAGGATTTTATGGTACATGGCTCCATCCATTCTCCCATTGATGCGGTGAAGTAGTCCTGTGCCCTTAGAAGAGAAACCCCCCCAAAATATATGGTTTCCACCTCCATGCTTGACAGTGGAGACGGTATTCGTTGGGTCATAGGCAGCATTTCTCTTTCTCAAAACATATGCCGAGTTGAGTTAATGCCGTAGACCACAATTTTGTCTGACCACAGACAAAACCACAGCACTTTCTCCCAATCTGACCACAGCACTTTCTCCCAATCACTCATAGAGTAAGTTGACACAGGGCGTTTTTGCTGCGTTTTTTTGTTGCTTTTTTATGCTAATTTTCAGCTGCTTTTTACAATACCAGCAAAGCCTATGAGATTTTAGAAATCTCATGCACACACATTGTTTTTTTGTTTAATCAGTATTTTGTGCTTTGCTGCATTTTTTGGACATAGAGCATGTCACTTCTTTCAGCGTTTTTGCTGCGTTTTTTCACCCATTGACTTGAATGGGTGTTGAAACAAACACAGGTATCATTATTTGCTGCATTTTTGCTGCTGAAAATCTAAGGACATTAGCATGGACAAAGAGAAAAAAAACGCACCAAATACGCAACAAAAAACGCACCTAAACCGGCGTTTTTGACGCTGCTTTTTTACTGACAAGAAGATCAGGTTTTGCTGCAGGAAAAAAAGCAGCAAAAACGCCCTGTGTGAACTTACCCATAGAATCATCCAGGTGTTCATTGGAAAAGTTCAGACGGGCCTGCACATGTGCCTTCTTGAGCAGGGGGACCTTGCGGGCACTTCAGAATTTTAAACCTTTAGGCTAAGTTCACACAGGGCGTTTTTCCTGCTTTTTTTCTGCAAGAAGTTGCATCAAAAACGCAGGTTTAGGTTTTTTGTTGCTTATTTCGTGGCTTTTGGTGCCTTTTTTTTTCGTTGTCCATGCTAATGTCCTTGAATTTTCAGCAGCAAAAACGCAGCAAATAATGATACCTGCATTTTTGCTGCATTTTTGTGCGTTTTTTCAACACCCATTCAAGTCAATGGGTGAAAAACGCTGAAAAAAACGCTGAAAGAAGTGACATGCTCTATGTCCAAAAAACGCAGCAAAGCACAAAATACTGATCACACAAAAAAAACAATGTGTGTGCATGAGGTTTCTGAAATCTCATAGGCTTTGCTGGTACTGTAAAAAGCAGCTGAAAATTAGCATAAAAAAACGCCCTGTGTGAACTTACCCTTACAGCGTAATGTGTTACCAATGGTTTCCTTGGTGACTGTGGTCCCAACTGCCTTGAGATCATTAAAAAGTTCCCCCCGTGTAGTTTTAGGCTGATCTCTCACCTTCCTCATGATCAAGGATACCCCACGAGGTGAGATTTTGCACGGTACCCAGATCGATGTCGATCTTTGTATTTCTTTCATTTTCTTACTATTGCACTAACAGTTGTCTCCTTCTCGCCCAGCGTGTTACATATGGTTTTGTAGCCCATTCCAGCTTTGTGCAGGTCTATGATCTTGTCCCTGATCTATATATATAATTGTCTAAGGGGTACTTCCATCTTTCTGTCTGCAACTTCCGTCACGGAAATCCCGCATCGCTGACTGGTCTCGCCAGCTACCTGTCATGGCTGCCGCCACCAATCAGCGACGGGCACAGTCCGATTAGTCCCTCCCTACTCCCCTGCAGTCAGTGCCCGGCGCCCGCATACTCCCCTCCAGTCACCGCAAACACGAGGTTAATACCAGCGGTAACGGACCACGTTATGGCGCGGGTAATGCACTCCGTTACCGCTGCTATTAACCCTGTGTGTCCCCAACTTTTTACTATTGATGCTCCCTATGCGGCATCAATAGTAAAAACGTAATGTTAAAAATAATTTAAAAAAAACAAAAAACGGCTATTCTCACCTTCCGTCGTTGGACGATGCGCCCGCCGCCATCTACTGTTCCCAGAGATGCATTGCAAAATTACCCAGAAGACTTAGCGGTCTCGCTAGACCACTAAGTCTTCTGGGTAATTTTGCAATGCATCCTGGGAACGGAAGATGGTGGCAGCCACGCACGCATTGCCAGGACTTCGCTGGATCCCTGCGGGTGAGTATATAACTATTTTTTATTTTAATTATTTTTTTTAACAGGGATATGGTGCCCACACTGCTAAATACTATGAGGGCTGTGTTAGATACTACATGGCTGCTGTATACTGCGTGGGCTGCTATATACTGCGTGGGCTGCTGTATACTGCATGGGCTGCTATATACTGCGTGGGCTGCTGTATACTGCATGGGCTGCTATATACTGCGTGGGCTGCTGTATACTGCGTGGGCTGCTATATACTGCGTGGGCTACTATATACTGCGTGGGCTGCTATATACTGCGTGGGCTGCTGTATACTGCGTAGGCTGCTATATACTGCGTGGGCTGCTATATACTGCGTGGGCTGCTGTATACTGGGTGGGCTGCTATATACTGCGTGGGCTGCTATATACTGCGTGGGCTGCGTTATACTGCGTGGGCTGCTACATACTGCGTGGCCTGTGCTACATACTATGTGGGCAATGTTATATACTGCGTGGGCTGTGTTATATACTACATGCCCTGTGTTATATACTGCGTGGCCTGTGTTATATACTACGTCACCTGTGTTATATACTGCGTGGCTGCTATATACTGCGTGGGCTGTGTTATATACTGTTTGGGCTGTATTAACGTATCGGGTATTCTACAATATGTATGTATGTATATAGCAGCCACATAGTATATACCACAGGCCACGTAGTATTTGTCTGCTATATACTACATGGCTCCTATATACTACGTGGCCTGTGCTATATACTGTGTGGCTGCTATATACATACTGTACATACATACATACATACATATTCTAGAATACCCGATGCATTAGAATCGGGCCACAATCTAGTATCCTTATAAAGCTCTTTGGTCTTGCCCATGTTGTAGAGGTTAAAATCTGACTGATTAATTGAGTCTGTGGACAGGAGTCTTTTATAAAGGTGACTTATGTAAGACAGCTGTCTTTAATGCAGGTAACGAGTTGACTAGGAGCATCTAACTGGTCTGTAGGAGCTAAAACTCTTAATTTTTGGTAGGGGATCAAATACTTATTTCTCACTGCAAAATGCAAAGAAATTTATATAATTTATACAATGTGATTTTCTCGATTTTATTTTTTATATTCCAACTCGCAATGTTAAAATTAACATACCCTAAAAAATAAAGACTGTTCATGTCTTTGTCAGTGGGCAAACTTACAAATTCAGCAAACGATCAAATACTTATTTCCCCACTGTGTATAAAAGTTCAAATCACCCCCTTTCACCCCATTCAAAATAAAATAAAAAAAATCAAACATGCACATATTTCGTATCACCTCGTTTAGAATCGCCCGATCCATCAATAAAAAAAGGATTCATCTGATCACTAAACAGCGTAGTGAGAGAAAAGTAAAAACAACAGAATTACATTTTGTTTGGTTGCCGCAACATTGCATTAAAATGCAATAACGGGCAATCAAAAGATGATATGTGCACCAAGGTGGTATCATTAAAAACGTCAGCTCAGCGCGCAAATAATAAGCCCTCACTCAACCAGAGATCACGAAAAATGGAGACACAACGGGTATTGGAAAATGGAGCAATTTTTTTTATTATTTTTTTATTTTTACAAAGTTTGGAATTTTTTTTCACCACTTACATAAAAAAGAACCTATATTTGTTTGGTTTCTATGAACTCGTAATGACCTGGAAAATCATAATGACAGGTCAGTTTTAGCATTTAGTGAAGATAGTAAAAAAGCAAAACCAAAAACTGTGGGATTGCACTTTTTTTTGCAATTTCACCGCACTTGGAATTTTTTTTCCAGTTTTTCAGTAAACAATATGTTAAAACCAATGGTGTTGTTCAAAAGTACAACTCATCCCGCAAAAAGCAAGCCCTCAAATGGCCATATTGACTGAAAAATAAAAAAAGTTATGGCTCTGGGAAGAAGGGGAGCAAAAACCAAAAACGAAAATACCTCTGGTCGTGAAGGGGTTAAACTTCCGGCCTGCATGCATTTAACAACAATGGGTCAGTCAGACTAAATGCATATTAAATGTGAAAGTTTCCTATAGTTTCACAGATTTAGCCCTTCCGAATTAGTTAAAAATGGCTATTACTAAAGGTGTTATCTTCAGTCTTCTTCATTGTTTACCAGACACAGGTATGTACATCACCATTCCAAATTTTGGGGTCACCCAGACAATTTTGTGTTTTCCATGAAAACTAACACTTTTATTAATCAAATGAGTTGCCAAATGAATTTAAAATCTAGTCCAGACATTGACAAGGTTCGGAAAAAAGATTTTTATATGAAATAATAATTTTCTTTTTCAAACTTTGCTTTCGTCAAAGAATGCTCCCTTTACAGCAATTACAGCATTGCAGACCTTTGGCATTCTAGCATTTGCTGAGGTAATCTGGAGAAATTTCACCCAATGATTCCAGAAGCTCCTCCCACAAGTTGGTTTGGCTTGATGGACACTTTTTGTGTACCATACGGTCAAGCTGCTCCCACAACAGCTCAATGGGGTTGAGATCTGGTGACTGCGCTTTTCACTCCATTACAGATAGAATACCAGCTGCCAGCTTCTTCCCTAAATAGTTCTTGCATAATTTGGAGGTGTGCTTTGGGTCATTGTCTTGTTGTAGAATGATATTGGCTCCAATCAAGCACTGTCCACAGGTTATGGTATGGCATTGCAAAATGGAGTGATAGCTTTCCTTATTCAAAATCCATTTTTCCATGTACAATTCTCCCACTTTACCAGCACCAAAGCAACCCCAGACCATCACATTACCTCCACCATACTTGACAGATGACGTCAGGCACTCTTCCATCATCTTTTCAGTTGTTCTGCGTCTCACAAAGGTTCTTCTGTGTGATCCAAACACCTCAAACTTGGATTCGTCTGTCCATAACACTTTTTTCAAATCTTCCTTTGTCCAATGTCTGTCTTCTTTTGCCCATATTAATCTTTTCCTTTTATTAGCCATTCTCAGATATGGCTTTTTCTTTGCCACTCTGCCCTGAAGGTCAGCATCCCGGAGTTGCCTCTTCACTGTAGACGTTGACACTGGTGTTTTGCGTGTACGATTTAATGAAGCTGCCAGTTGAGGGACCTGTG
Organism: Ranitomeya variabilis; assembly: GCF_051348905.1. Lineage (NCBI taxonomy): Eukaryota > Metazoa > Chordata > Amphibia > Anura > Dendrobatidae > Ranitomeya > Ranitomeya variabilis. Next base: position 170,474,472 of record NC_135237.1, on the reverse strand, counting down.
AGGCGTCGATTTCTCAAACTACAGACTCTAATGTACTTGTCTTGTTGCTCAGTTGTGCAGCGCGGCCTCCCACTTCTCTTTCTACTCTGGTTAGAGCCTGTTTGTGCTCTCCTCTGAAGGGAGTAGTACACACCGTTGTAAGAAATCTTCAGTTTCTTGGCAATTTCTCGCATGGATTAGCCCTTATTTCTAAGAACAAGAATACACTGGCGAGTTTCACATGAGTTTTTTTTCTAGCCATTTTGAGGGTTTAATGGAACCAACAAATGTAATGCTCCAAATTATCAGCTAGCTCAAAGGAAGGTCAGGCTTATAGCTTCTCTAATCATCCAAACTGTTTTCAGCTGTGCTAACATACTTGCACAAGTGTTTTCAAGGGTATTCTAACCATCCATTAGCCTTCTTACACAGTGAGCAAACATAAAGTACCATAGGAACACTGGAGTGATGGTTGTTGGAAATGGGCCTCTATACACCTATGAAGATATTGCATAACAAACCAGACGTTTGTACCTAGAATAGTCATTTCCTACATTAACAATGTATAGAGTGTATTTCTGAATCATTTAATGTTAGCTTCATTGGAAAAAAAACCTGTGCTTTTCTTTCAAAAATAAGGAAATTTCTAAGTGACCCTAAACTGTTACACGGTAGGGTATTTGTATTAACGTTTGTGCCTTGTACTATAACTCGCTACAACTTTATTTAATTCATGTAAATGGGACAATGCTGCATTGCCAGGTGCAGCCAGTGCTAAAAGGATTGATTCATGCCTGGTCAATGATGTAGGCGAGGTGACACTCATCTGAACAATGCAGTTGATCCGAGGATTCTGAGAGGTGGGACACTGCTGGACAGAGATAGACAACCCCAAGGATAGTTTATCATTTTTTTTGTCCCGGATAACACCCTTTATTATGTTAAGCCTTGTTGGAGGTATACTATACATGAAGATTTAATATCATATTATAACTCCCATTTTAACCTTTTGTCTCATACAATAGTTGCAGTGTTCGTTTCATTATAGGTCCATCCTCTTGAATGGAGAAACTGAACTAAAACAGTCATATTTTCTCTAGCTCCCAAGTTTTAAGCTTTGTAACTGGCACATATTCTTTTTCACAATTCATTTTACACACTCATGTGAGCAAATACTTCCTTCTGTAATGTATGGAACCCTGATAAAATGAAAATGTTGATGCAACTGGAGGCTGCTGGTTTTAGCTGTTCTTTGTCTTATGCATGATGCATAATTCATTTGGGTTACAATAACATGTAAAAAGACTTGATGTACTGTAGAATCTATTTTTATTATTCAGCATGTAATCTTTCTCCAGTTAAAACATGTCGGAGCTTATGAGGATAAAAATAAAAGATTTTCAATGGATTTCCAGCCTAATGTAATTACTGCTGGGAACTTGGCATCTGCTGTAAACATAAATGCAGGTCCTTGTGCATGCAAAATTAATCTGGCTGCTTGTGCTGATTGAAACTATAGTGCAGTGGATCTTAAGTCTCTAAAATAAATAATGGAAAAATATGGAATATTAAATTATATCCCCCTACGGCCATACAAATCATTGTCATTGTTCTTTAGGATTAATGTTTGTGAAAGGGGCTTATCGGCAATTAGTTCACAATAACAAGTAATATAAGGCTTTATAGATCTCCTGCCATCTACATGGTTACATGAGTTATTCTTCATTTATGTCTAACTCCAACAAAATGTATGAAGTAACACTGCAACAGGAGTGATAATTGTCACGAGATGGTAAAAGTTAGTTGATGTGCTCTCTGGAAGTCATGAATGTCTGTCCTTTGTTAAATATTTGCCTTGTTTATGAAGTTTGTCTGAAAGTGTTGTGAGAAATGTCTTTGTTAGGTCTTTAATGGGGTATTTCAATCTTTGATATTTATGGCATATCTAAAAGAATTGCCATAAATGTTTCAAAGATTTAAGTCCCTCATCTACAGTGCTTTGAAAAATTACTCATACCTTTCCACATTTTTTAACTTCAATAAATTTTATGTGATATACCGACACAAAGTAGCAAGTATTTGTGAAGTTTAAATTAAATGATACATAGTTTTCTAATTATTTTAAAAATATAAATCTGAAAATTGAGACGTGCATTTGTATTCTGCCCCCTGTAGTCAGACACCCCTAAATAAAATACTGAGTGATTAATTGAATCCAGAAGTGACAATTAGTAAATTGAGTCCACCTGTGTGTAATTTACTCCCAGTAGAACTACAGCTGTTCTGTGAAGGCCTCCGATGTTTGTTAGAGAACATTAAGGATCAAACAGCATCATGAAACCAAGGAACACACTAGACAGGTCTGGGATAAAGTTGTGGAAGAGAATAAAGCATGGTTAGATCAAATAAAAAATAGCCCAAGCTTTGAACATTTTTCGGAGCACTATTCAATGTATCATTCATAAATGGAAGGAGAATGGCACAATTGCAAACCTATCTAGAGATGGCCGTCCACCTAAATCGACATCCCAAGGAAGGAGAGCTCTAATTAGAAGCAGCCAAGAGGCCCATGGGCACTCTGGAAGAGTTCCAGAGATCCACAGCTCAGGGGGCAGAATCTGTCCACAGGACAATTATTAGTTGTAAACTCCACAAATCTGGCTTTTATAGATGAGTGGCAAGAACAAAACCATTTTTGAAAGCAATGAAAAAGAAGTCTCATTTTCAGTTTGCAAAAAGCCATGTAGGGGACACAGCTATGATGTGGAAGAGGGTGTTGTAGAAAACTAACACTGCACATCACCCTGAAAACACTATCCCCATTGTAAGGAAAACCTGTTAGAGGCTGCAGAAGACTTGAGATTGGGGTGTCTGTTCAACTTCCAGCAGGGACAACAACCCTAAACGTACTGCCAGATCTACAATGGAAGTGTTTAGATCAAATAATATTCATGTGTGTGAATGGCCCAGTCAAAGTACAGTCCCTAAATCCCCTTGAGAAATCTGTAGGAAGACTTTAAAATTCATTTTCACAGACGCTCTCCATCCAATCTCACTGAGCTAGAGCTAGTTTGCAAAGAAGAATGTGCCTAAAATGTCAGCCACTAGATGTGCAAAGCTGATAGAGACATACTCCAAAAGACTTTCAGCAGTAATTGCAGTGAAAGGTGGTTCTACAAAGTATTGATTCAGGGGGCTGAGTACATTTGCACATCTTTTTTAAGAAAAAGATACAACGATATAGTGAATTAACAGACTGACATATATTCACTTGCATCAAAGGAGAAGAAAAAGAGGCACTCGCTGATCTGTAATGGTCTCTTGCTTTATTGAATTTCCATCAAAAATTCATGGCCGGGAGAGTGAGACAAGGAGCTCATGTGAGCAGTACTTGACGACGGCCGTTTCGCGCTCTATCCGCGCTTCCACGGGTCAGTATGTGAAAGGTCGAGGCAATATACCCCGGACACAGCATACTCCTCCCCCTCTCACAAAAAATCCTCCCACTACATCATAGGATACAAACTTAAGAACAGTGAATTAAAACACAATTAAAAACAAAACATCTATTGCACCATACATTAGAAGTTGACACCGTCACTGAAGCAGGGAAATAATTATTAACATTTGTACCTCCTAATACCATTTGCAAAACTAACGCATGAATTATGATCCACTTCCCACATCTCTAGAATGCACGATCCCTTAAACCCATATGTGAATTATAAATCCATGTTCGGTCACAAAAATACCGCAATATCCAGTTTGTCATTCAATCCCATCGGACCCATGGCATTGGTGCGCATGACCCATTTCGCCTCATGTCTAAGAAGGAAGATTGTTCCAGTCCCCACCCCGTGCAGGTGAGTTGACCCTCTCAATCCCCACGAATGACAAAATATTAGGGTTTCCCCCATGTATTTCTTTTACATGAGTGATTAACCTGGGAACTCCTTTACCCGAACTAATTGACTTGTAATGTTCCCGAAATCGCACATACATCGGACGTATTGTTTTTCCTATGTAATAGTGCCTACACGAGCACATAAACTACGTGATCTGTCTTGCAAGTGATAAAATCTGTGACCAGATGTTCTATAGCCCCTATCTGTAACACCCGACTAGTGTCATGATGTTTACAAAAGGGGCAATGCCCGCATTTATAATTACCCTTGGAAACCCCCATACTTAGCCAATTTTTATCTTGTTTTTCTCGGCGGTTTCTCACCAGTTTATCCTCCGGCACATTTTTCGTTACTTTCTAAAGGGTTAGAGTACAGTATTCCAGAAGATTTCGGGAACATTACAAGTCAATTAGTTCGGGTAAAGGAGTTCCCAGGTTAATCACTCATGTAAAAGAAATACATGGGGGAAACCCTAATATTTTGTAATTCGCGGGGATTGAGAGGGTCCACTCACCTGCACAGGATGGGGACTGGAACAATCTCCTTCTTAGACATGAGGCGAAATGGATCATGCGCACCAATGCCATGGGTCCGATGGGATTGAATGACAAACTGAATATGGCGATATTTTTGTGACCGAACATGGATTTATAATTCACATATGGGTTTAAGGGATCGTGCATTCTAGAGATGTGAGAAGTGGATCATAATTCATGCGTTAGTTTTGCAAATGGTATTAGGAGGTACAAATGTTAAATATTTCCCTGCTTCAGTGACCGTGTCAACTTCTAATGTATGGTGCAATAGATGTTTTGTTTTTAATAGTGTTTTAATTCACTGTTTTTAAGTTTGTATCCTATGACGTAGTGGGAGGATTTTTTGTGGGAGGGGGAGGAGTATGCTGTGTCCGGGGTATATTGCCTCTCCCTGCATGTCCTTTCACATATTGACCCGTGGAAGCGTGGATAGAGAGCGAAACAGCCGTCGTCAAGTACTGCTCACATGAGCTCCTTGTCTCACTCTCCCGGCCATGAATTTTTGATGGAAATTCAATAAAGCAAGAGAACATTACAGATCGGTAAGTGCCTCCTTTTCTTCTTCTTTGATGCAAGTGAATTACCTGTGGTTTTCTGGAAGAGCACCCGGAATCTTTGAAGTACAGCGTAACCGTTCTTATAGATGAGCACACCTACAGGACATACAGGCTGGGGGTCTTGCGTGGGGCAGTGCCGTCCACTTTTTCTTTTCTTTTTACTTAAGACTGACATATATACTAATATCTAAAATCAAATTTTTATTTCAACCATTTTTTTAAAAACAAAGACAAAAATACCACAATTGCCTGCAACCTGCAGATCCAGTAATTTGATTGTTTTTAGACATACAATAAACCCCTAAATGGCCCTACTGGACCCTGATGTACCCTTCCTACCAGCGGAGGTTGGCACCCTAGCTTGTTCGCAATGTGGCGCCCCCGCTCACCGATGGCTCACCCTGGATGCAACCTGGTAATCCCTAGATAAATATTGAATGCAACCAGTCAATTACAAATATCCAAACCACAAGGAAAAATAGTGCCGTGGTGATTAGGAAGAGACAAAGGGGTATAAAAACAGTGAACCCAAGGATAGCTTATGATACGAAAAATCAACCTTCTCCTCCTCAGGAGCCCAGTTTAAACAAATACAATCAAATTCAAACCAAAAAACAAAGAAAACAAATTAAACAAATAGGATACCCAAACATAAGTTGTATAATTCAAGGGCAGAGATTGAAAAAACGAAAGCCTAATCTGGCTCGCCCTCCATTGTCCCTGATATGATTGTCCCTATCTTGCTGCGGAGGTTGGCGCCCTAGATTTATACGCAAAATGGCGCCCCCGCTCCCGTCACCTCACCCTCACTTTCCCTTCACACATTCTCTCTCTCTGGCATTTGGCAAATATTAATAATTATGGTGATCCTAATTGACCTAAAACTGGAAAGGTTTATTCTGATTTCATGTTAGATATCGAGAAAAACATGCATATGTGTATTTTATATAGTGTATGTAAACTTTTAGTTTCAACTGTACTTCAATGCTTTCCTTTTCCAGTCTCTAGAATATCTGTAAATTTCCACCCCCACACAGAAATTTTAGTAGTAGGACCCCCGCCCCTTAAATCCAATTTAAAGCCCACCTTCTAAAATGCTGGAACTGACAGATGCTAATCCCCCCAGGTTTTTAGGCAGCTGTAACCTGCGGCAGCTTCAGAACAAATCCCTGAAAATATTGTGCATCTTTCTAAACCAGTATTTAGGTGAATTATGTAGTACAGAAAGAATGCGCATTTTAACAATGTTTGTGCAACCCTAAAGCCAATAATGGTAATTTCTCCCAAGTGCTTACTTTGTCTAGCTCTAGTTACCAGTGGACAAAGATTCAAAGGGATATACTCTTTTGTAAAAATTCCATGATATTTGAATTTTGAAGCTGTTGGAATATTTAAGAAACTATCTGTCCCATGACCAATTTGTAGTCAATACTGAGAAAGTTCCAAACGTCTGCATAATTTCTATTATAATTTGAAAGGTCATCTTGTTAACAAATAATAAGAGATTATCTGCGTAGAGAGTGACCCTTTCGTCTTTATTTCCATATTTAAAACAAATCAAGGCTGAGTGTTGTCTAATCATGCAAGTCTCAATTGCCAATGGCTTAATTGCCAGTGCAAAAAGTACAGGAGACAACGGGCAGCCTTGTCTCATTCCCATGTATGGCTCTTGACTCTCGGAGATATCTCGATTCACTCTTATTTTAGCAGTTGGAGCTCTGTATAGTAGCATAACCCATTTAATTAAGTTAGGGCCAAACCCCATTTGCTTTAGTGTATTGAGAAACCCTTAGCGGCATCTTTGGATAGAATAGCTTTTTCCTTAGGTCCATCTGTGCCGCTTGCTGATTAAAAAAAAAATACTATTAAATAGATGTGGACATGAAAATGTACACATCGGTACTTGCGCTGGTATAGCTGCCTATCGGTACTACTTCCCACTGCTCCAAGCCACAGGATTTTGAGGATGAAGCGGAAGCTCTAACTACTAAATTCTTGGAAAAGGGGTATAATTTGGATATGTTGAAGGAATCTAGGGATGCAGCACTTTTGAAACCACGTCAGGATCTGATAAATCCCATTACTAAATTAAAAAATGACAATCTGGATTGTATTCCAATAATTACCCAGTACAATCCAAATTCAAATATCCTACGAGGTATAGTGAGAAAACACTGGCATTTATTGAAAAAAGATAAGATACTGGGGGACAATATCACAGAAGTACCTCGTTTTATTTATAGGAAAAGCCGTAGTTTAGGTACTTATATCGCTCCGACAGTGCAAAAGAAACCAGCATCTATTCAAACTACTCTCTCACGGAATGTTTTAAAAGGTTTTTTCCCCTGTAAAAAGTGCAACATGTGTAATAACACTCAAACACAGAAACAACAGAAGATTGGGAATACCGAATTGAGGATCGAAGAATTTATAACTTGTTCTTCTACAGGGGTCATTTATACCATCGTATGCCCCTGCAATAAAATATACGTTGGACGTACTAAAAGATCCTTGCGGGTTCGAATTAACGAACATATCCGGAACATTAATAATAAATTTCTGGGACACCCACTCTCGAAGCATTTTATTGAGTACCATGCGGGAAAAGTACAAAGCATGAAGATTACGGGAATTGAAAGAATACATCCACATTGGAGAGGAGGGAGTTTCATTAAATCCATGTCTAGATCCGAAACCAAATGGATTTTTACTTTGGACACTATTATCCCCAAGGGTTTGAACAGTGGGATTGAACTTTTTGGGTTTCAATAACTTTTAGTACGGCTGGCGTCTATATAAGGACCATTATGGGGAGGTATGGACCATACCTGAGGAAGGAGACAGACGTCTCCGAAACGCGTTGTTCTGTTCTTTTGGTCCATATCGCCATCCGTACTCGCACCCCTCGTCACGTGCGCGGTCACGTCACCACGGCTCACAGGTCCTGCGCAGGCGCCGTTTACACTGCTCGCACCGGAGGGGGATTCGAGTTGTCTCCACGAGATTGCTGTGCTGCATACGGGGGTTGCACGAATTGTTACCGGCCCGAGCAATCAAGCGGAATCTGGAGAACTTTCCTCAACAGCAGACTTTCATTCAGGATGACTTTTACTTCCCTTATGGCTTCACATTAAGGGTAAGAATCGATCATTCTTTTTAACCAGGCGTGCATGCTGGTTCACTGATTTTAAGTTTATTAATTCAGCCTTGGGCTTATATCATTCCCTTTTTCCTTTGTTTTACATTCTGTGGGGAAGTAGTACCGATAGGCAGCTATACCAGCGCAAGTACCGATGTGTACATTTTCATGTCCACATCTATTTAATAGCATTTGTATTATTTACAATCCTCTGTGGTGATTGTTGTACTCGCTGCAGGCAAACTGCCTTGTGACTCATAGCGCCACTCATAACCTTCTTTTTGAGTGTCTTAAAAAAAAAATAGCCTATACATGTTTATAGCAGATGACTTTGAGGACTTAAACCTGCTTGGTCAGGATGAATTACTGATTGTATCAGTGTGGTCAGACAGGAAGCGAGGATTTTGTCCAGGAATTTAATATCTGATGTCAATAATGATATCGGCTTGTACAAATTGGGTAACTCTTTACCTCTCCCTTAATTTTACAGAACAACAATTACAACCTCATAAAGAGAGTTTGGGAGTGTCCCAGATAAAATGGTATTATTCATTTCCAAATATTGTGGCAGTACTGTAATTCTCTTTCACAATATTTCTATTAAAAGGTCATCTACCCCAGGAACCTTATCATTAGACATTTTCCCTATAGATTGTTGAACTTCTTCCAAGGAAATTGGCTGATCTAAAGAGAATCCCTGACTTTATTCTCTAAGGCAGGGGTCCCCAACCTGTAGCCATGAATTGTGGTTTGCGGCTCCCTGCCAGCTTGGTGCATTAGCTTCAGGTCTAGCAAACTGGTATGAAGAACACATATAAAAATGGTGAATTTTGTGATTATCCATCCACAGAAGAGCAGATCTGGATGCAAATATACTGGTCTTAGGAGTTTAGACATAACTTAAGTATGGTACTCTGGAGATAGGATGATACTACGTATCAGAGGAGACTGGACGCAACAATGTATTGGGAGGGCTTGATGTGAGAATACTGAATGGGGATATTGTGGGATCTTAGTATACTGCTTTGGTGTAACTTCTGTGGAAAAAGCTTTGGTTATCATATCCATAGTGGGGGCTTTGGTTGCCACTACTATGAGGGGGTGGGAGCTGGATGTGGCTCGCAACCCTCTCTCAGAGCTGAATGTGGCACTCAAGGTCAAAAAGGTTGATAGCCCTCCACTCTAAGGTGTGGAGAGATAGCCCAAATAGTCTTCCTGAGTGTAATTAACCATAGATGAGTACAAATTGGAATAAAAGCTATGCAGGACTTCTAGTATTTGCAAGTAACCAACAAGTGGTCTCTCCGTATTCATAAAATTGCTATTTTAAAAACATAGATTTATTGTTCACTTGCTCCATTTGAAAAGACTTTGGTTGCTTTTGAGACTCCTTCCGCCAGGGTAAAAGGGGTTGTGCCACCATAAAAAATACATTTAACTAAGCAAGAAATGTGGAAACAAATGGGATTGCAATTTACAGTTGTTCAAAATTATGCTCCATTAAAAAAAATAACAAGCTTTTATTTGCTGAAGTATGCCCCTTAGCTTTATTCCATTTCGTCTTTCCAGTGGTCGATCACCTGGCAGAGCGTGCGCAGTTCCTGTCATCATAAGAGTTCCCCCCAACTCCCCACCCCCTGTGTGCACAGCATATTCTCCCTCACACAGGTCTGACAGCACAGGGAGCATATTGCGGAGAAGAATGGAAGCGTGTCAGTGATTCTCCCACCCCCCAACCCGTCCTCCTAGCGCTCACACAGGTCTGGGTGAGACCAATCCGATCCACAGACCTGTTGGAGTGCGATTACAGGCAGATGCTTCCCGCACTCACACAGGACTGTAAAGCACAACGATCTCACTCACAGGTTCGGGGGGTTGGGAAGAGCCACTGATGCGCTTCCGTGCTTCTCAGCAATATACTCCCTGCGCTGTCACATCTGTGTGAGGGAGAATACGTTGTACACACTGGGGGTGGGGAGTTTTGGGGACCACTTATGATGACAGGAACTGCGCAAGATCGGCCAGCTGATCGGCCACTGGAAGGACGGAATGGAATAAGGGCAGGGGTATACTTCAGAAGATGAAAGCTTGTTATTTTTTTAATGGAGCATCATTTTTAATAACCGTAAATTACAAAAACATTTATTCCACCTTTTCTGCATGGTTAAATCTATTCTTTATGGTGGCACAACTAATTGTGTTTTCAGGACTAGTGTTCAAAATAAGTGATGCCTCAGTTTCCTGGACTTCATTTTCTCAGTCTATACTCACTGTTATTATTATCATTAACAATCTTTATCTCCCTAATCAAAGCCCCCTCACAAAGGCCTTAATGGCATCCAATACCACAATAATTGGTGCCTAACCCAAAAAAAATCTCCCTCTAACAGTATTACAATCTATAATTTTCAGCCGGAAAAGATTTAACTTCCATTCTTGTGAAAATCTATCCCTTATTGCATCCACTTGCATCTTGAACAACAGAGGAGAGTGGTCTGATAAAGATTTAGGGGAATATTCAATATCAGTGAGCACAGGGATTATTAGAGCATTACATACCAATAGGTCAGTTCTGGAGAGGGAGAGGTTGGTCGATGAGGCGCAGGAGGAAACGTTAGAGTTGGGAGACCTCTCCCTCCAGACGTCAACCAAGCACGCCTCAGCTATTAGACAGCAAAGTGGGTAAATGGAGTCCTCGCCTCCAGGAAATTTGTCCCTAGACGTGTTACATTCAAGTAAGGAGGGGGAACATACACTACAACAACAGCACATTCAAAATGGTAGATTACATAATGAGCACCTACAAACCTCCCCTCAACATCCCTGAAAGAATCTATACAGTTAAAGGGAATGCTTTTATGCACTATAAGACTAACACCTCTGGAGTAATTTGTATGCAGAAAGTGCAAGATGAACCCCATCCAGGATCTGTGCATCAAACCAATAGACTCTCTTGTCATTTGCATCTCTTGTAACCCTATAATTACCAAATTGACATTTTTTAAATATTCAAAAATTGCATACCTTTTTGAATTATCGTTCAGACCTATTATATTACAAGATAGAAAATTAACTTTTACACTCATTTTTTGCAATAAAGATAATAGAAAGCAGCCCATACACCATCATATGGTTCAGTACTGTAACTTTCCCTTCCTACCCCCAACCAAGGTAATCTTACCCTTACCTTTAAGGAATTGGACATAGAACTATTAAAAACCATTCGGTGTAAAGCTCTAACAATGAGAGAAATAAGCAAATATCTACTTTTTGATGACTCAATTCCACATCCCGCTGCATTAAAAGCCATCATGGATATCTTGCGCACAAACTGAGTTAAACAAATCACTTACTGAACAAAAAACTCCACATTAAACCTGTCACGAGAAAGAGTTATTCACATATACAGCTCTGGCAAAAATTAAGAGATCACTGCAAAATTTTCAGTTTGTCTGATTTTTCTCTTTATAGGTATATTTTTGAGTAAAATGTAAACTGTTATTTTATTCTATAAACTACTGAAAACATGTCTCTGAAGTTTCAAGCAATACATTTTGTATTTATTTTGTGAAAATGAAATGGTTAAAATAACCAAAAAATGCATTGCTTGCAGACCTCAATTAATGCAAAAAAAAACAAGTTCATAATCATTTAGAAACAACAATACTAATGTTTTCATGCAGGAAGAGTTCAGAAATCAATATTTTGTGGAATAACCATGATTTTTGATCACAGCTTTCATGCGTCTTGGCATGCTTTCCACCAGTCTTTCACACTGCTTTTGGGTGACCTTATGCCACTCCTGGTACAAAAATTTAAGCAGTACGTCTTTGTTTGATGGCTTGTGACTATTCATCTTCCTCTTGATTACATTCCAGAGGTTTTCAGTTGGGTTCAGATCTGGAGACTGGGCTGGCCATGACAGAGATTTGATACGGTGGTCCTTCATCCACTCCTTGATTGACCTAGCTGTGTGGCATGGTGTATTGTCCTGCTCGAAAAAACAATGTTCAGAGTTGGGGAACATTGCCTGAGCAGAAGGAATCAACTGTTTTTCCAGGATAACCTTGTATGCGGCTTGATTCAAAGGTCCTTCGCAAAGATTAACCTGCCCAATTCCAGCCTTGCTGAAGCATCCCCAGATCATAACCGATCCTCCACCAAATTTCACAGTGTGTGTGTAGCGCCCCCACTGCCGCAGGGCCGAGGGGTACCCGGTACCGGGCCTCTAAGTCTCTGCTCTGGGGTTGTCACGGTGGCTACACCCGGTCCGTGACCCTGCTGAGGGGCGCCCAATGAAAGGTGTGGAAGGTGGTGGTAGTGCGGTACAGTGCTGGTCACAGTAAATAACGAGGACACCAGGTTGCAGTCTCTTTACCTCTTTACTGAAGGCTTCAGGATCCTCAGTCCGGAATACGGTTAACCAGGCTGCGCAAGTCCGGCCGGTCCGATGGCACCTCCAGAGTTCCCTTTGCAGGTGGAAATCTGTGCCTACCTTCTAGCGCTTGTGTGTTGCGGTCCTCCCCTGCTGTGCTCACGGGATAGTCCCCACAACTGTTGTGTCTGTTTCTCGTGTTCCCTCGCAACTCGATTCTGATGTTCTTCTTCATCCCCCAGATGATATGGCTAGGACGCACCCGTATGACGGGTAGGCTCGGAGCTCTTCCTGGACCCTAGTGTCGCCCTTCTCCTATTGTTGCCCCCTGTGTCTTCGTAGGTGATTTGTGTGAGACAGCCCGCCTATAGCTGACTGTCCTGCCATAGGTTTGAAGTATTGCTTGGAGCCTAGTACTTCCTCGGCGTTCCGGCCACTGGCTACGCGCCTCAGTAGGATGTTGCCTCGTCTTACAGCACGACTCCTACTGGTATTTCGCCTTGTTGCGTTGATCTCGTTTCTCACTCAGCACAATATACCTCGCTTCTTGTCCTTTCTTAGGGCACCGCCGCTATTTAGTGCAGGCGCGGTCCCGTTACGTTCTCTCTGTTCGCTAGGCCTCTGTCAGGATCCCACCCCTGACAGGGACCCCCCCCCCCGAGTCTCTCCCCGCAACACCCTCTGCCACAGGGTGTTGCCTGTTCGATTCCCAGTCAGCTTCTGTCTAACTTCCTATCCAACCCCCAGTTTTACCAGATTGTGAGGAGTGGCCTAATACATAGTACCCTTAGCTCCCCCTGGAGGCCAGACTGTGAAGTGTATTGGTGTCTGTGATACCTGGTCAGGTGAACTCCTCCAGTGCCATCAGACGTACCATAGCCCCCCTTAGCGGCGGAGCATCAGTACTGCAACGACCAGGACTCTGGGGCGCTGCATGTGCAAGACACTGTGGCTTGTACGCCTCTCCAGGTCTCAGTCTAACCATCAGACGACCAGGTCTTGGGCAAAGCTGAAAATTATACTCATCAGAGAAGATTACCTTACTCCAGTCCTCTATGGTCCAATCCTTATGGTCTTTGGCAAACTTCAGTCTGGCTCTCCTTTGCTTCTCATTGTTGAAAGGCTTTGTAGCTTTACGTGACTTGAGTCCTGCCTCTAGGAGCCTGTTATGAACTGTTCTTGCCCTGCACTTGACCCCAGCTGCCATTTGCCATTCCTTTTGTAGGTCACTTGATGTCATCCTGAGGTTGCTGAGTGACATTTGAATAAGATGACGGTCATCCCGGTCAGTGGAGAGTCTTTTTCACCCTCTGCCGATCTGTAGCTTTGTTGTCTCCAATGTCTGCTGTTTGATCTTGTTGTAATGGACTGCCATCTTAGAAATGTTAAGGATGAAGACAACATGACGCTCACTGTGTCCCTCCCTCTGCTAGTAAATCCAGAATTGAGCCCTTCTTTTCCTCACTGAAGACTTTTCTTTTCAACTCCTTTGGCATGGTTAAAAGTTATTTTTTCATTCCTATTATTTTTGGGATATTACTAGCACTTGTTTTGCCATCCAGCTTGTCCTATTGCAAGGAGATTATGAACACCACAGCAGTGTTTTTTATACTTTCCTAATAAGATTTGGTTCAAGTGATCACCTAATCAGAAGCACATTAAGTAGAAGGAGGTGTTCTCTGGTTGGAATTCAACTGACACTGGAATGGAATGGCTGTCAGACATGTAGAGAAGCTGATTTTTATAAAGCTGTGCAGTGGTCTCTTCATTTTTGCCAGAGCTTGTTATTTAAAGAACTCAGTGTTGAACCACAAAGCCTGTGTTGCCCACAAAGGCTGGAGGCCTAATCGATCACACGGCCTCATGCCAAATCTGGCATTCATGAGTGTCCAGCCATCTCAAAGCATCTTTTTACAGATTCATAAAAAAAAGTAGAATAAGGGTAATCACTCGCAGTTTTGAAGATTAGATCATAGAGTGTTGCACTCCAAGCACCCTCAGCCTTCTCTTTATGTCCAAGAACAGGAATCTTTTGCGCTGGACTTCCATAAACGTCTGAAAAAAAAGGACATCTTCTGTCCTCTAAGTGAATAAGAGATATGTCGTGCTTTTCCCTGGATTTCCTCAGGATGATGTCCCGGTCGTCGCAGTGTAAAATCTTTATCAAAATGGGTTTAGAAGGTCTATCCACTCTGCCAAGTCTCTTGGGAACCCTGTGGGCCCCTTCAATAACAAACAAAGGAGTAAAGGACTTCCTTGCCACAAATATCCACTAGCCATTAAAAAAAAAAAACACAAAAAAAAAAAACATTTGAATCTCTCCCACCAGCCTGATATTATTATGCCTTTCGTGACTTTCAAGATTATCAACTCTCGCCGGTAAGGCGGCGACTGCTTGAGTGTGGCTCTGAATGTTTCTATGGACTGGAGGGAGGGTATACTCACTGACTTTCCCCTCCACTGTGGTGGTACGCTCCTCCAATTTTTGTACATCGTGCTGAATATTGATATGAACTCTTGAATATAGCCTACATGCCTGGTAGCGTAGCCAGTGTGGTATTGCTTTTATTGCATTTTTTTACAGCATTTAGAGCATCCAGTAGGAAAGAGGAGTCGCCAAGGGGATTTTTACCAGGGACAAGCACAGTGTTCTTAAAGATTAGTGATGCAATATTGTGCTCTTTAGCAGATGATGGCATAATGGACGTCCTCTCCTCCTTCCTCCAGTGCAAGTGCTGCAAACTGGGACCTTTTTGTAGACCTCTCCCTGCATCTCCGCTTGTCTATCAGTGACCTCTAGACCTGTGGGCTATAGGGTATCGCTCTATGAGCGTATTGCTCCAGTCTGTCAGTAGATTATTCTCCTACATCACGCTGTCTCTCACCACAGGACTTGTGTTCACCATCTTGGATTTCTGATGATGCTGCATCATCTCTGCAACTCCGCCTGCTTTGCATCATTTCACTGCCGCAGCTCAAAAATAGTGCCCACAGCCTCCTGATATCTTCAGGCATGGTGAAATACAGTCGTTTTCTGCCCGAAAATTGTACCCCAAGATAGTTTGCCAGATCAATGCAGCGGGAGCCCTCCGGAGTCACGTCCTCACTGCATGCCATGACTTCAGGGACTGTCTTTACTTTCTCAAATTCATTAGTAGCTTCTCTTTTTCAGAACTCTTTTAGCACTTATTCAAGAGTCAGAACATAACAGACCCCTGCTGACACCGGTGTTACTGCATAGGTCACACAGCATTGCCTTCTTCCTTTGACACTTTTAGGGCAGTAAGGACACAGCGCTAACAATCACAAATAAAAAATTGTAGCAAAAATCATTGTACTTTAGTGCATTGTGGATCATACACTTTTCTCCTTAAGGAAACAGCATATTCTCTGATATACACTGTATATGTCTAATGATGTAGGCACTTGGGTCAAAGATGTGGATAGAGAAAAAGTTATTCCAGTAGTGAAGAACCCCTTTAAGCGGAATCCTACTTTGGAACCATTTATTGTCTTAAATCTACTATATAATTGTCTAAGGGTCACTTCCGTCTTTCTGTCTGTCTGTCCTTCTGTCTGTCACGGATATTCATTGGTCGCGGCCTCTGTCATGGAAATCCAAGTTGCTGATTGGTCGCGGCAAAACAGCCACGAACAATCAGCGACGGCCACAGTCCGGAAGAAAATGGCCGCTCTTTACTCCCCGCAGTCAGTGCCCGGCGCCCGCGTACTCACCTCCAGTTACCGCTCACACAGGGCTAATGGCAGCGTTGACCGCGGTGTAACGCACTCGGTTAACGCTGCTATTAACCCTGTGTGACCAACGTTTACTATTCATGCTGCCTATGTAACTATTTTTTATTTTAATTATTTTTTTTAACAGGGATATGGTGCATACTATGTGACTGGCCAATATACTACGTGACTGGGCAATATACTACGTGTCTGTGCGGTATACTACGTGGCTCTGTGCTGTATACTACGTGACTGGGCAATATACTATGTGGCTGGGCAATATACTATGTGGCTGGGCAATATACTACGTGGCTCTGTGCTGTATACTATGTGGCTGGGCAATATACTATGGCTGGGCAATATACTACGTCGCTGGGCAATATACTACGTGGCTGGGCAATATGCATGGCTGGGCAATATACTACGTGGTTGGGCAATATACTGCGTGGCTGGGTGATATACTACGTGGCTGGGCAATATACTACGTGGCTGGGCAATATACTACATGGCTGGGCAATATACTACGTGGCTGGGCAATATACTACGTGGCTGGGCAATATACTATGTGGGCTGGGCAATATACTATGTGGGCTGTGCAATATACTACGTGGGCTGTGCAATATACTACGTGGCTGGGCAATATACTACGTGGTTGGGCAATATACTACGTGGCTGGGCAATATACTACGTGGTTGGGCAATATACTATGTGGCTGGGCAATATACTACGTGGGCTGTGCAATATACTACGTGGGCTGTGCAATATACTACGTGGCTGGGCAATATACTATGTGGGCTGTGCAATATACTACGTGGCTGGGCAATATACTATGTGGCTGGGCAATATACTACGTGGCTGGGCATTATACTAGTGGCTGGGCAATATACTACGTGGTTGGGCAGTATACTACGTGGCTGGGCAATATACTACATGGGCTGTGCAATATACTACGTGGACATGCATATTCTAGAATACCTGATGCGTTAGAATCGGGCCACCATCTAGTATGATATAATGTCTTTAAGATCAGTCCCAACCGCAGTATAAGCAAATCTAAACTGTATAATTATGCACAGAGGCAGATTTTCATTTTTAACTATATTAACCAGTGGTCCATGGTAACATTTCAATCCGTGTAAAATATTCTCTATGGTTTTCTTAAAGTAACATATCCCATAGACCACACTAGACTGAGGTTTTAAAACTAAATCTTGACACATTCATGATCAATTTTAACCCATTACCGACCTGCAAATTTTCATTTTTGCGTTTTAGTTTTTTGCTCCCCTTCTTCCCAGAGCCATGACTTTTTTTATTTTTCAGTCAATATGGCCATGTAAGGGCTTGTTTTTGCGGGACAAGTTGTACTTTTGAACAACACCATTGGTTTTAACATATCACGTACTGGAAAATGGGAACAAAAATGCCAAGTGCCGTGAAATTGCAAGAAAAAAGTGCAATTCCACAGTTGTTTCTTTTTTTTACCATATTCACTAAATGCTGAAACTGACCTGTCTATATGATTCTCCAGGTCATTACGAGTTCATAGACACCAAACATGTCTGGGTTCTTTTTCATTTAAAAATCCAAAATTTGGTAAAAAAATATATCTACTATATAATTGTCTAAGGGTCACTTCCGTCTGTCCTTCTGTCTGTCTGTCACGGATATTCATTGGTCGCGGCCTCTGTCATGGAAATCCAAGTCGCTGATTGGTCGCGGCAAAACAGCCACGACCAATCAGTGACAGGCACAGTCTGGCGCCAAAATGACCGCCCCTTACTCCCCGCAGTCAGTGCCCGGCGCCCGCTCCATACTCCCGAGTCCCCTCCAGTCAGCGCTCACACAGGGTTAATGGCAGCGGTAACAGACCACGTTATGCCGCGGGTAACGCACTCCGTTACCGCTGCTATTAACCCTGTGTGTCCCCAACTTTTTACTACTGAAGCTGCCTATGCGGCATCAATAGTAAAAAAATGTAATGTTAAAAATAATTAAAAAAACAAAAAAACCTGCTATTCTCATCCTCCGTAGTCCGCCGAGTCGCACGCAGCCGCCGCCATCTTCCGTTCCCAGAGATGCATTGCGAAATTACCCAGAAGATTTAGCGGTCTCGCTATATACTGCGGGGGCTGTGCTATATACTACATGGGCAGTGCTATATACTACGTGGGCTGTGTGATATACTGCGGGGGCTCTGCTATATACTACATGGGCAGTGTGATATACTGCGTGGGCTGTGTGATATACTGCGGGGGCTGTGCTATATACTACATGGGCAGTGTTACATACTACGTGGGCTGTGTGATATACTGCGGGGGCTCTGCTATATACTACATGGACAGTGTGATATACTGCATGGGCTGTGTGATATACTGCGAGGGCTGTGCTATATACTACATGGGTAGTGTTATATATTACATGGGCTGTGTGATATACTGCGGGGGCTGTGCTATATACTACATGGGCTGTGTGATATACTGCGGGGGCTGTGTTATATACTACGTGGGCTGTGCTATATACTGCGTGGGCTCTGTTATATACTACGTGGGCTGTGTGATATACTGCGGGGGCTCTGCTATATACTAAATGGGCAGTGTTATATACTACGTGGGCTGTGTGATATACTGCGGGGGCTCTGCTATATCCTACATGGACAGTGTGATATACTGCGTGGGCTGTGTGATATACTGCGAGGGCTGTGCTATATACTACATGGGCAGTGTTATATATTACATGGGCTGTGTGATATACTGCGGGAGCTGTGCTATATACTACATGGGCTGTGTGATATACTGTGGGGGCTGTGTTATATACTATGTGGGCTGTGCTATATACTGCATGGGCTGTGTTATATACTATGTGGGCTGTGTGATATACTGCGGGGGCTGTGCTATATACTACATGGGCAGTGTTATATACTGCGTGGGCTGTGTTATATACTGCGTGGCTTGTGTTATATACTACGTCGCCTGTGTTATATACTGCGTGGCTGCTATATACTGCGTGGGCTGTGCTATATAGTACGTGGGCTGTGTTATATACTGCGTGGCCTGTATTAACGCATCGGGTATTCTACAATATGTATGTATGTATATAGCAGCCACATAGTATATAGCACAGGCCACTTACTATTTGTCTGCTATATACTACGTGCCTCCTATATACTACATGGCCTGTGCTATATACTATGTGGCTGCTATATACATACATACATATTCTAGAATACCCGATGCGTTAGAATCGGGCCACCATCTAGTGTATATATATATATATATATATATATATATATATATCGCCATTTTCTGAGACCTGTAGTGTCTCCTTTTTTGTGATCTGGGGCTGGGTGGGGGCTTATTTTTTGCGCACCGAGCTGATGTTTTTATTGATACCATTTTGATGGAGATACTGTACGTTATTTTGATCACGCGTTATTGCATTTTATTGCAATGAAGCAGCAACCAAAAAAACATAATTTTGAAGTTTTTAATTTTTTTTTCTCGTTACGCCGTTTAGCGATCAGGTACATTTTTTTTTTTTATATATTGCTAGATCAGGCGACTGAACATGGAGATACCAAATATGTGTAAATTTGATTTTTTATTGTTTTATTTTGGATGGGGCAAAAGGGGGTGATTTGAATTTTTATATGTTTTTAATATTTTTAAAAACTTTTTCTTTTTTTTTTACTCTTTGCATGCTGCAATAGTCTCCATTGGAGTCTAGAAGCTGCAGTACTATAATCACCTCTGCTACATACAGGCGATGATCAGATCACTTATGTGTAGCAATCCGGCAATGACAACCATAAAGGTCTGCTGAAGACCTCTGGTTGTTATGCCAACCCATCGGTGACCCGCGATCATGTGACGAGATCACCGATGGGCAGGATTAGTGACGCCCTTCCGGTAAGCGGGAGTTAAATGCCGCTGTCAGAAATAGACAGCAGCATCTAACTGATTAACAGCCATGGGTGGATCGCAATTTCACCCGCGGCTGTTGCGGGCACATGTATAAATCAGCTGACATGTTCCTGGAAACGTGCAGGCTCAGCGCCGGAGTCCGCACCAAACAGGGAAACAGGGAAAGTCCAACATCGGCGTACTACGCCCGATGTCAGAAAGGGGTTAAAGGGAACCTGTCACCCTCCCCAGGCGTCCCTGGCACTGCTGCAATAATCGTTTTTGAAATTTGCCCCTCATACCTCGAAATCGCCGTGGGGGGGCAGGTCTTTCCCCCCTAATCCAGACGCCTCACAGCCATCACTCATGGCCTCTGTGCGCCAGGCGCCGCCTCCTCTACCTTCATTATCGTCCCCGGTGCCTGCGCTGTAATTCTTTTTTTCAGGCATGCGCAGTTGCGCTGCCCTTCGAATTTACAGCGCTGGGGACGATTATGAAGGAAGAGGAGAAGGCTCCTGGCGCGCAGAGGCCCGGAGTGACGGCTGTGAGGCGTCTGGATTAGGGGGTGAAAGACCTGCCCCCCTGGCGATTTCGAGGTATGAGGGACAAACTTCAAAATTGATTATTGCAGCAGTGCCAGGGACCCGAACTAAAAGAGCCACCTTGTCAGAATGCAGCATTAGTGCAGCACAAGGTGGCTCTTTTAGTTACAAACGCTTGGGGAGTGACAGGTTCCCTTTAAACTTCCTAACATCTGTCCAGCCTAAAGTATGTGCATATTAGAATATTTTGTAATATATTACTTGCTGGCACTAATAAGTTACAGCATGTATAGGTCAAAGCTGCATTCACAGTTCTGCAGTTGAGATGTCAAACCATTTCCTGCTGGTGAATTAAATTAGTTTCCCAACTGAATTATAAATGGACAAATAAATATAATTTTACATATATACAACCTTTCCTCTGGCTAGGTAGAGAAAAATGACTAGCAGAGGCTGTATTAAAAATACTGAGTGTATCATTTTTCTGACCGGTTGTGGATTCCAGACTGGTGCACAAAGTGCACAACCTTTTTTTCCAGTTTTTCTGAACGCAGGCATAAAGCTGACACAAATGATATTTGTGAACATTCCATCATAAGTGACAGTGCCCAACAAACTACCTATGAATTTGTATATGTTTTTTTGATAATGGTATGGTGTGTTTTTTTTTACTCACAGTGCCTGTAGCAGACATTAAAGCAATATTGACTGGTAAGGACTGTCCTCATATGAAGGAGAAAGGAGCCCTCAAGCAAAATAAGGTGAGATGTCTTAAAACCATATGAATCTTATATTCAAATATTCTCATGCCTGCCTATAATTATTCATTATAGCTCCCTGTGTCTTCCTGTGGCACAATTTATGTCACTGTTATGTAAGTATATAATTAAAAGATGACCTGTATAGTTGCCTTGAAGCTTTCATAGTCAGATAATTATATAGTAAGCCTCTGAAGTGTCAGGACCCATATGACTAATGGAAAAATTGCCTTTTCTTGTATAACCAATCACTTGCAATATGGTTGCAAAACTAACACATCTAGGTAAGAATGAAATTGGTTTACCGTGTTAAGAATCTATTAAACCTTGTGACTAAAGTAGTGAACAGTTACTCCTGACCCTATACATGGGTTATTTTGGGACTTCTCTGAAGGATCCATAGCTGTTAATTTCACTGGTTTGCACTTTAGCTACTGTAACTTTGCATGACTTCCACTATTGTTTTTGTACAACTAATAAAACTATTTTATATGCATTTGTAAAACTCCTCTCCCTCCAGTTTTTTCATTAATAGATCTTTGTGCCTGTGTAAAGTTAGGGGTTCAGGATCCTCATACACATCCGAGAAAAGTTGGCCAAATCTGCTGATTTCAGTGGGACTGTGCACCTATCTGATATATATGAGGGCCTCCACTTCTTCCTTGACAGTTTGAAAACACATAGACTATGGCCAGGTATTCTTATGTGTGCGTGAATTTGGAGAATTAGCTGTCTGGCCAACTGACATCTAAAGTCTAGTCACCTTCAGTCAAACACGTGTCTACAGATCCACAAAATCTTAAGGTACCGTCACACTAAACGATATCGCTAGCGATCCGTGACGTTGCAGCGTCCTGGTTAGCGATATCGTTGTGTTTGACACGCAGCAGCGATCAGGATCCTGCTGTGATATCGCTGGTCGTTGATTAAAGTTCAGAACTTTATTTGGTCGTCAGATCGCCATGTATCTTTGTGTTTGACAGCAAAAGCAACGATACCAGCGATGTTTTACAATGGTAACCAGGGTAAATATCGGGTTACTAAGCGCAGGGCCGCGCTTAGTAACCCGATGTTTACCCTGGTTACCAGTGTAAAATGTAAAAAAACAAACAGCACATACTCACCTTCTGATGTCTGTCACACGTCCCTCGCCGTCCTGCACTGACTGAGCGCTGGCCGTAAGTGAAAGCACAGCGGTGACGTCACCGCTCTGCTGTTAGGGCCGGCACTCACACTGTGCAGGGAAGCGGACGCCGGGGGACGCGAAGGTGAGTATGTACGGTTTGTTTTTTTACATTTTACACTGGTAACCAGGGTAAACATCGGGTTACTAAGCGCGGCCCTGCGCTTAGCAACCCAATGTTTACCCTGGTTACCCAGGGACCTCGGCATCGTTGGTCGCTGGAGAGCAGTCTGTGTGACAGCTCTCCAGCGACCAAACAGCGACGCTGCAGCGATCAGCATCGTTGTCTGTATCGCTGCAGCGTCGCTTAGTGTGACGGTACCTTTATTCTCCACTCAATCTGATAATCGAAACTGCTTTCTTTGCTGATCATCAGTTCTCAAAATTCTAAATTCATGAGTAAAAAATGCCTTCAGTGAATAAAGATTTTCCTATTAAGGAGATAGGAGATGACCATTGCTGCTCATAGCATTAGATGGAGAGGAGGAAGAAGCAGACCCTTCTGCTGTAAGTTCATCTGACACAACGATTACACGTTAAATCTCTTCATAAGGTTTAAAGAGACCTGAGAACATTGAAGAGTGACACTGCTGATGAATAGGATATGGGGATTTTAGGAAGTGATCTACTGTATGAATCCTAGCATCAGATATGATTTCACTGTCTACTTTTTTTTTGTTTCTTCTCACATATTCATTTTTGCATTATTCTTCTTTTAGGAGCTGCTTGAGTTGGCTTTTTCAATCATGTATGATTCCAACTGCCAATTAAATTTCATTGCTCCTGATAAACATGAGGTAAGTGGATGTCAAAATGCATAAGCCCATAATAACTTGTAAACATGCTATTTATTTAATTAGATTTCAGCCACTGAATTGGCTATGCATTACCATTTATTGATTTTGTATAAATAAACATGAAATATTGTTCATTTTGGAGGTTTCGAATTTCTGAAGTGTCAATGACTACAACATTAGAGAATTCTATTTCTGCTTCTTTGCCAGGAGGTTATATAATTTATTCACTACACTGTCAGTAAAATGTTTTATCACGGTCCCTTGTGACAACACTTCTTCAGTGCATGACCCCTCATTCATGGCTCTTCCATAATGCATCTCCCTGAGGTACACAACTCTTAAATTCTGCCTTCCTTATCTGTGGTACAAAGATAATGAGTACCATGGTTAGATACTCAAATGGAAATCATCCCATATTAAGATTGTAGGCTACATATTAGAACTGATGTGTTATGATCAGATGAAACTAAGTGCTGATTTCAGTCGTTAAAATATTGCTTTTGCAATGCTGTGAAGTATTGAGTGAAATGCTACATTACATTTATACCGGCTCAAGAGATTAGAACCCAATTTACTAGAGGTCAAAGCTGAGGCCAAATGGTGCTAACAGAATACTATGTCATGCCTGTCTTAGAGCTCTGAAGTCAAAAAATATACTATGTAGCTTTATTGTCAGAGAATTTCCACCTAGACATGAAATTATATATTCATAAATAAGAGGATTTTACATTTTTCTTTTAGTAAAATTTGACAACATAGAGTTCAGCCATATTGTTCTACATCATTTGAGCTATATTCTCATATACACTCACCGGCCACTTTATTAGGTACACCATGCTAGTAACGGGTTGGACCCCCTTTTGCCTTCAGAACTGCCTCAATTCTTCGTGGCATAGATTCAACAAGGTGCTGGAAGCATTCCTCAGAGATTTTGGTCCATATTGACATGATGGCATCACACAGTTGCCGCAGATTTGTCGGCTGCACATCCCAAAGATGCTCCATACAAGGCAGGATGGATCCATGCTTTTTATGTTGTTTACGCCAAATTCTGACCCTACCATCCGAATGTCGCAGCAGAAATCGAGACTCATCAGACCAAGCAACGTTTTTCCAATCTTCTACTGTCCAATTTCGATGAGCTTGTACAAATTGTAGCCTCAGTTTCCTGTTCTTAGCTGAAAGGAGTGGTACCCGGTGTGGTCTTCTGCTGCTGTAGCCCATCTGCCTCAAAGTTCGACGCACTGTGCGTTCAGAGATGCTCTTAGGCCTACCTTGGTTGTAACGGGTGGCGATTTGAGTCACTGTTGCCTTTCTATCAGCTCGAACCAGTCTGCCCATTCTCCTCTGACCTCTGGCATCAACAAGGCATTTCCGCCCACAGAACTGCCCCTCACTGGATTTTTTTTCTTTTTCGGACCATTCTCTGTAAACCCTAGAGATAGTTGTGCGTGAAAATCCCAGTAGATCAGCAGTTTCTGAAATACTCAGACCAGCCCTTCTGGCACCAACAACCATGCCACGTTCAAAGGCACTCAAATCACCTTTCTTCCCCATACTAATGCTCGGTTTCAACTGCAGGAGATTGTCTTGACCATGTCTACATGCCTAAATGCACTGAGTTGCCGCCATGTGATTGGCTGATTAGAAATTAAGTGTTAACAAGAAGTTGGACAGGTGTACCTAATAAAGTGGCCAGTGAGTGTAGATTAAATTTAGTTAATTAAAATCAAAACATCACATCAATTGGAGCATTGACTTCCATTGGTGGCTCCAACTCCCTCCTATAGGCAGTCATGGCAACTGGAGAGCCACTGGTTGGAAACTGTTGATGAATGGATAATTGAACATTCCTTATTGCCATTACTCATCCATGATATATTTCATTCCTTCACAGTATTGTATTTGGACAGATGGACTTAATGCATTACTTGGAAAAGACATGATCAGTGACCAAACACGGAACGATATGGACACATTGCTTAGCATGGAAATAAAGCTTCGCCTCCTAGACCTGGAAAATATACAGATTCCTGATGTACCACCTCCTATTCCAAAGGAACCTAGCAACTATGATTTTGTTTATGACTGCAACTGAGAATAATGGCATGGAACTCATATTGAAACTGGAATTACTGGACATGTGGACTGAAATGCAATATATTTCACTATTTTGTCTCCGAATTTCACTTAAGACATTCCCAATCTTCACTAAAATATGAGGCCATTTTACTACTGGGCATATTATTCAAGTTGACTTAGTTTTCACATGATAAGAGGCCATGCCATGAAAGCTCTTGGAACAACATGTCCATAATTCTAATGCTTTAAATAACACAAGGACTATAATCCACCACCAACGTGTGGTGCCCTCAGCTTTATGTTCTGGAGCTCTAGAATGAACAGACATTATTGTCGATGCTGCTTCTCATTCTGATCAGAGATACAGGAGGCACTAATGAAGGCTACTGATGTTCTGAACACCGCTTTGAAGCATTGCAATTTTTTTTCTTTGCTAACTCTCTCGCTAGTTAAGTAGATATCTAGTTGGATTACTTTAGCAGTAGTCAAATTGCCAGCTTGTCCTTAACAAGTGCAGTCACTGTGTCACATAGAATATCTTCCCTTTGGAAAGTTATGACTTCAAGTCATAGATGGCTAAAATATTCTAAGATGTCTGGTATGTATATCTTACATTTTAGGCTTGTTTTCTGAAATGGGCCATTGTGTTTAGAGCACACTGTTATAACATAACAAAAAGTGTTATAATATGAAATCCCTCTTAGACTGTCCTATAAGTTTACACAATGCAAGAGATCCTGATAATTTATATACAGCAGTGGAGTTGTCACCTACTGATCAATATGGTTGTGTAGTCCATGGGTTTCAATATCCTTTTTCTAACAATATGCAGTACCACTCACCATCAGTAAGAATTCTGTTCACATATGTTATCCTCAGCAGGCGTTATCCACAGCATTGGAACGTTTTATAGTGTTGTATAATTAGCTTTAATTTCAGGAACATATCTTGCCATTTGTTTAAATACTAATTTGATAAAATATCAACTAACCATAAAAATGTTAGTAAAAATCACTGTGACTTTTTCTAAAACTCATCACAAATCAGTCAAGAACGTTTCATTTTTAGCAAATTGATAATCCTCTGCAATGTAGAAATGATGCATTGTATTGGACCGTTGTTCCATTTACTTCAGTGAGACAGTCCTGCAATACCCTGGACCACATGTAGACATTATGATGTAGACAGTGAAGAGATTGCTGCAAACACCTGATTGCTAAGAATTCCAGGAGTCAGACTCCCACAAATCTAATATTTATGGCATATCCTAACAATCAACCATCAGTAGTATTAATCCTGAAAACCCCTTTAAGGGCATGCTGTCAATTTTTAAATCTAGAGCATGCTCTTAAGCTGGTACGCATTTGTGCTGTAGATTTCACAATGCAAATTGCGCCATGTGTTTAACAACAAATATGCAAAGAAAATGTTCTGCCATGTGTAAACTCGGCCCTGGCCCGGTTGTGCGTGAATAGAAAATGGGTTTGTTTCCCTTGAAACAACGCTACTTTTCTGTTGTATGTGATATTCTAGTCAATTCAATACTAGACACTGAGAATGGAAATACAGATATAGCCTTTGTCATATTAACACACAAGAACAGTATCATAATGCAGGAAGTTAAAGGTAAACTATCAGAAAAGCACCTTTTGATTAATACAGGTTTTTGTGTCAAATGTATTCAAACATTTTTGGCATTTTTTTACATATCAATATCTGTATTAAAAGTAAAAAAAAAAAAATAGAAATCTTGCAATTTTCACACTGACCATTGAGGCTTTTTTAGAGTTATACTTCCTTTTGTTTCAGGAAATAACACATGTACATAGCCACAATGGTGAGATCTCATCCCCATCTTTTATATGGAAGTATCTAATGAGCGTGTACAAAGGTCATTATGAATGGAGGTGGAGCAGGATCAGCTAAGACATCACCTATTGTGATCAGTGGATCCTATGTTATCAGTTGGGTATAAAAGAGTTACCTGCCATCGTACTCCTGCAGGATTACTAATTTTGTTTCCTTTTTTATAAAGATCGTGATATGAAAAATAAAAAATGCTATTTTTTTGTAAATACACATACAATAAAAACCTTCTTTAAACAATATAATTTTCTGATGAAAGTTTCCCTTTAACACTTAGCACAACAAAATCTATTGAATTTGTATAATTAGTAGTGATGAGTGAGTGTACTTGTTGCTCGGGTTTTCCCGAGTATTTGTGATTGCTCAGAGATTTAGTTTTTGTTGACACAGCTGCATGATTTACAGCTACTAGCCAGCCTGAGTACATGTGGGGGTTGTCTGGTTGCTAGGGAATCCCCACATGTAATCAAGCTGTCTAGTAGCCGCAAATCATGCAGCTGCGGCAAGGAAAACTAAATCTCTGAGCAGTTACAAATGCTCGGAGACCACCCGAGCGTGCTCAGGACAACCTGAGCAACGAGTACACTCACTCATCACTACTAATTAGGTATATAGTATAGTTTATATAGTTATCTTTGTCATTTGAAGAAAGATTACATTTGTAAGTGGTGCTGTTTATAGACTGACATTTTTATTATCTCATACAACTCATTTACCGTAGCATTAGGACGGATCGTTAGACAGTCACTTCAGTATTCGGCAAAGGTTATGACCGGTTGCTTGAAAATATCACATGATGTCTATTATCCTATGTTTCCAAGGGTCACCTGATCCAGACAAGCTCTTTTTCCATATATAAATCCCATGCATTTTTATCTTCATTTGGTTAGGAAAATTGGGGAATAGTTTACAAATGTATTTTTTCCACTGCGGGACAGGATAATGCACAGAAGATTTAATAGTTGTGTTTAGTGTGAAGAGTACAAGGTTCAAAGTTTAATACATTTCAATGTTTATCTTCATGGATTTTTTTATTTATTTAATATATACAAGAAATATCAGCCAGTGACATGGAAAGGATGTACATATTTATCTCAATTCTTAATAAACTGTATGTGGCTTTTCCTCTGTTTCTATTCTTGTCTGGTGAGTTCTTCTATTATACAGTATACAGATGTAAAGCCGTTGATCGTTTCACCTTGTAAAATGCTTCCAACCAGCCCAAAGAGTGAAAAATCAAAGTAAACCGTGTTCTAATACACAGACCAGAGCTCACGGGAGCTGTAGTCCAGGCCGTGATGATAATCTGGTGATTAAACATTCATTGGAAAGGGAATGTGTCAGTTGGATCAACTGTCCTTATCCACCTGTATGAGCATGCAGGCCTTAGGAAGCTGAATAAAATTATGCCTTGATACCTGGATCGATGTCTTATCCAACAGAAATCCATGTCTGTCTAATATGTAAAATGAGCTGTTCCAGCCTGTGGGCCGAACACTGATCTGCTTGAGAATCTGCCTTCAGAGCTTTTGTTACATGAAGGGGGATTTACCAGTGTGATGTGTAATGGCCGCTCTCTGCTCTCCTGATCTCACTGCAGAGCTGTGTGTGATTATACCTGACACATCAGCAGGTTCCTCTCAGCTTCCATCTCACAGGCAGCCAGGGTTGCAGTCATGTTTAATAGATTAATAACTATCTTTTGAAAAATTGGGCCAATACACCACCACAGTATCACATATTTTTTTGCACACAACCCCAACTAATTTTTAAAAAGATGTAATGTTTAATGATAAATTATTAAAACATTAATAAAAATTCAAACTTGGAAGACAAAATATTCCACAGTGATTGGAAGGAAACAATAAGGTTAACTTATCAAAAGTGCAAGTGCATCTAATATGAGTTGGAATTCTTTCAATGGAAAGGTACACAGTTTGACCTAGGTAATACAGTCTCAGTGGATTTTATAAAAAAAAAAAAAAAAAAATCTCACCAGATACACCCTCAATTGTTGCAAGATGCTCTGGTAGCCTAAGGAATTCCTTAGTCCATAGTTATTACTACCCAGCCCCGTCAAAACAATCACTGACGTACAGTTAAGTCCATATATATTTGGACAGAGACTCCTAAACCCTTCATCCAATTTTAATGTGGATACCCTCAAGTGAAAGCTGAAAGTCTGAACTTCAACTGCATCTGAATTGTTTTGTTTAAAATTCATTGTGGTAATGTCTATAACCAAAATTAGAAAAATGTTGTTTCTGTCCAAATATATATGGACTTAGCTATACAATGGGTTTTTCATGTGGGATGTGTAAGGCTTGCCGTAACTTAATAAAAAGCAAAACATTCACCAACTACAATGGAACCAGAAATTTTGACATACTAAAACCGCTGAATTGTTCCTCAAAGAGAGTAATTTACCATGCCCAGTGTCCATGCAGCAAGATATATGTAGGTCTCACCACACGAGAGCTAAGGTAACGAACAAGAGAACACGGGAGAGACATTGAGAAATCCATTTCTACAAAAGACATGAGTACCCAAAAAAACCCTGCCCAGACACTTTAAGTTGTATCAGCAGTAACCCCTTGGGTCTTAAAATTAAGGCAATAGACCAGGTTTTTGGGGGGTTAAGGGGGGTGACTTGGGGAAAACCCTAGCTCAGATCAAGAGCAAATTGATCTATAGGCTTGGAACGTTCGCACCACAAGGACTTAATGAAAATCTAGGTTTTAGTGCATTTCTGTACCACCATTCCATATATGATCATCCTGTTGAAGTTTATAGTGCTTTTAACTTTTATTTTATTACTACATTCTAGATTTCTACCATTCTTGGTCAGTGTTCTCCTGTTCTGTACTTTGGCTCGTCAGTCATTGCATTGCAGTCCTTCTTTACCTAACTGTAGGCACATTTTTCTTGTGAGATTTGGGGGCGCAGTATCTGTCTCCAATCGGGTGTCGCTATGTGGGGATCTGAGAGAAGAAAGAAATGATTTGAGATGACCTTACAACCTCCCAATCCGGGATCTTCTATAATCATCAGCTGCACTGCATCGCAGGAACACGATACCCATCCCAGGTAAAGCCATGTCTTAACAATACCTATGCATGGGATTTTTCTTTCCATGATCTATTTATTTGCTGCATAGAGACTTTAGAACGGCATTGCAATAGGCCCATTTAAAAAATGTTTTCATTAATTGGGTCTCTAACTAATTCATGTGGCCTCTCTAACTCTGCATAATTTTGCATATTTACTTTTTGGTGCCTATGTGGATTTTAGTTGGTCAGCCTCTATATCCTTATATGATTCTTTGATGTTTGTCAACATTGATGATCCAAATTGCATGCCATGTCTCTTTAATACCATTGTTACAGTGCAGGTGTTTGTGACTTGCTGGTTCCTCCCCACTTTTTTTTGGAGGTTTTTTCTTCCCTCTGCCTTTTTAACCCCTCTCTTTTAAATATTGTAATCAATAAAGATATAAGTTTAATTTTATTTCATTTTCTTGTCACTTCTTACTGTTTTGGCACCATATCATATCAGTGTGGAGAGCAGATTGCAGATACATAGTAGTAACCATCTTATTGTAAAAAATAAACGAGACACCACTTCAATACCAGTAATCCAGTTACAAATTACTTTTTGTCTTTTTTTAACTTAATTCAAATAAAGATTTTTATTTACATAGCTATTTGGACTCCTATTTCTCCTTTTTGAAAGCATGGAATGTGTATGTTGCAGATTCAGACTGAAAGACCACAAAACCATGAAGGAACACACATGGAAACAAGGATAAAGAAACATGTGAAGCAACAAACTAGACTGTGCCAATCGTTAGATCTAACCATATGCATTGTCAAGAGCTCAATTGTAGA
Organism: Ranitomeya variabilis; assembly: GCF_051348905.1. Classification (NCBI taxonomy): domain Eukaryota; kingdom Metazoa; phylum Chordata; class Amphibia; order Anura; family Dendrobatidae; genus Ranitomeya; species Ranitomeya variabilis. Next base: position 170,443,229 of record NC_135237.1, on the reverse strand, counting down.
GTCAACAGCTTCAGGAAGTATGTGTGACTTTCAGGGTATGTGCACACGTTGCGGATTTGCCTCTGGAATTTTTTGTGTGCAGATTTGCTGCGGGGTTTTTTTTGTGGATTTTGTGCTTTTTTCCTGCGGATTTACTGCGGATTTCATGCGTTTTTCATGCGTTTTTACCCCTGCAGATTTCTATAATGGAATGGGGGCAGAAGCGCTGCAGATCCGCACAAAAGAAGTGACATGCTCCTTCTTTTAATCCGCTGCGTTTTCCATGCGGAATTTTCTGCACCATTAGCACAGCATTTTTTTTCCCATTGATTTACATTGTACTGTAAATCACTTGCGGATCTGCAGCGTTTCTGCGCGGATAAGAATGCCTCGGATCCGCAGGAAATCCACAACTTGTGCAGATAGCCTTTGATGTGCTTTTCAGAGGCAGCATTGGGGGACACTGCATTGAGCCCTATTCTGGTCTAATCCAGAATATGGCAATTAGCACTCAACTAAGTAAAGAGAAACAGCAGTCCATCAGTAGTTTGTCATAAAGGTCAGTCAATCCAAAAATGATAGAACATTCAAAGTATCTTTAAGTGAAGTCATAAAAATCATCAATTGCTGTGATGAAAACTGCCTCTCAGGTCCACTTGAAGAAAGGAATATAAAGAATAACCTATTCTGCAAAAAATAAGTTGATCAGGCCTCAGAAACTGCAAATTGACAGCACCTCAGATAGTAGCCATCATAAATGATGTACAGATAAGTACAGTTGCTGGCACATCTCAACAGCAACTGGTTAGAAGAGACTGATGAACAGCAGCAGGCCTGTATGGTAAAATTGCTGCAAATAAGCCACTACTACGAACCTCAAACCGGAAAAAAAAACTTGTCTGGGCCAGGAAATGCAAGGGCTGAATATTAGATCAGTGGAAATCTGTAATGTGGTCTGACGAGTCAAAATTTGAGATATCTAGTACCAGCCAAAAAGTCTTTTTGAGATGCAGATGGTTTCCATATGTGTGTTACCCACTGTGAGTCATGAATAGGGAGATGAAAGGGTGCGGGGATGCTTTGCTTGTGACACTGATTAATTCTAAATTCAAGGCACAGTTATCCAGCATGGGACCAGTGTTTGTGTTGCAAATGGCCAATAACATACCTCCAGGCAGGGTCATTGCTAGGGTGCTAAAACATCAGAGGCCCATCCCAAAAGTGCATATTTCCCAATATGACCCCACCCCTCGCCATTTAAAAAAGGATTTATACAGTTAGTTTGTTTTAAGGAGGGAAGGAAATCACTTTTTTCAACAGGGTCCTGTAAGTTTGGATTTCTTTTTCCCTTAATAATAAAGAGCATTTAAAAACTGCATTTTGTGTTAACTTGTGTTATCCTTGTCTAATATTTAAATTTGTTTAGTGATCTGTAACATTTAAGTGTGATAAACATGCAAAAGAATAGGAAATCAGGAAGGGGCAAACACTTTGACACAACTGTATATAATGACGGTATATAACTGTGGCTAACCTAAAATACACTATAAAAATCAATATTATCAAAATTACTACCATAATAATAACCGCTACACAATATCAACTACCATTACCACTACACTGTACATAATATGACCATTACCTCTGCATTACAAAACACAGAGTACAAAGGCTAATAACTGCCATACAACTTCTACTACGTAATGACTGAAATACTTTCATATGTTTACTAAATAAAACTGCTCATAAAGTCCCACGGATTTCATTATCATCTCTATGCTGATGACACACAGATCTACCTCTCTGGACCAGATATGACCTCCTTACTAACAAGAATCCCACAATGTCTGTCCGCTCTTTCATCTTTCTTTTCTGCTAGATTTCTAAAACTTAACATTCATAAAACAGAATTGATCTTTCCATCGTCTCACTCAACCCCCCAAACAGACCTATTCATTAAAGTCAAGGCTACCACTCTCCCCAGTTCCTCAAGCACACTGTCTCACGGTAGCCTTTTATTACGATCTCTCCTTCAAACCACATATCCAAGCTCTTTCCACTTCCTGCCGACTCTAACTGAAAAATATCTCCTGGATCTGCACATTCCTTAACCAAGAATCTGCAAAAGCACTAGTGCATGCTCTCATCATCTCAATTGCATTAACTACTGCAACCTCCTGCTCCAATCTATCGTAAACTCTGCTGCCCAACTAATACACCTATCCCCTCACTATTCCCCGGATTCTCCTCTGTCACTCCCTTCACTGGCTCCCCATTGCCCAGAGACTCCAGTTCAAAACCCTAACCTTGGCATTCAAAGCCATCCACCACCTATCTCCTCCATAAATCTGTGACCTAGTTTTCCAGTACTTACCTGGACGCAACCTCCGATCCTCACAAGATCTCCTTCTCTACTCCCCTCTTATTTCCTCCTCCTACAATCACATACAAGATTTTTCCCGAGTATCCCCCTTACTCTGGAACTCTCTACCACAACATAGCAGTCTCTCGCCTACCATGGAAACATTCAAAAGGAACCTGAAGACCTACATCTTCCGACAAGACTGCAACCTACTTGCAGTAACCACCAAACCGCTACACGACCAGCTCTACCCTCACCTACTGTATCCTCACCCATCCATTGTAGATTGTGAGCCCTCGCGGGCAGGGTCCTCTCGTGTAGGAGTCGGTGATTAGTTTTGTTCAAGATTATTGTACTTATTTTTTATGTATACCCCTTATCACATTTAAAGCACCATGGAATAAATGGCGCTATTATAATAATAATAATTAAACAAAAAATCCTGTTAAAAAGAGCACTATTACCATCATATAGTGGTAGATACCAGTCCTGCAGAACATACAAGTGATTACAGTACACTTGTAGAAATAGGCTTTCAGTTGACGTTCTTTCTGATTAGGATCATTCACTTTTCCTGTCTTTGCCATCTGGTCCACACCTCCAACTTATTCCAACCAGGACTCATTTGCAGAATCTACGACAAAGGCACATTTGACTCCTCACATCTCCATTTATTCCAACCTTTTATCCAACCTACAAAAACTCCCTATTCTGTGGCATAGATCAGTGACCTCAATATTTTTTTAAAAAAAAGTGTCATTACTTTGTTTATCCCCTTCTTCCAAATAAATTAATTGTCCGATAGAAAGTTTTAATGCCCCTACTTTAGTCTTACGTAGAAAGTTAAAATAGCTCTCCTTGGAGATGTACATGAAGGTAGAACTGTGGTCTCTCCTTATAGAAAACCTACTGATTGTAACTCCATTCTTCAAGCTGAGATTCAACAAGTGGAGGAAAATACATGTCAAACCTGCGCTGCTGAAAGATCCAGGATGTCAGCTTGATTCTTTAAAATAGTTTATTCTGAACAGGTTTAGCAGTTAACGTGTTTCTAGGTCACACAGGACCCCTTCTTCAGGACAAAAAACTTGTGGGTCAAGTTAGATAATACTGTTTAAATTAGCTGTGTTTTTGAAAAAAAACAGCCAAACTGGGCACATGTCAGGTAACGTTCAATCATGATAACACTTAGAATCAAGTGAATAATAGTGATGAGCTAGTGTACTCGTTGCTCGGGTGGTCTCCGAGTATTTGTAACTGTTCGGAGATTTAGTTTTTGTTGACGCAGCTGCTTGATTTATGGCTGCTAGCCAGCCTGAGTACATGTGGGGGTTGCCTGGTTGCTAGGGAATCCCCACATGTATTCAAGCTGTCTATCAGCTGTAACTCATGCAGCTGAGGCAACAAAAACTAAATATCCTAGCACTTACAAGTACTTGGAGATCACCCGAGCATTCTCGGGAAAACCCGAGCAATGAGTATACTCGCTCATCACTAGTGAATAATAATAGCAAAGGTGCAAAATGAAGGATCGTGTAAATAATATGCAAATTTGATGATAAAATAGTAAATATAAAACTGAACAAAAGTTTGAAAAGTTAACCATTAAAATATTTTTAAAATTACTGTGTGACTTTAATTTATTGAACTCCATGCCTAGAACCTATGTTGGGTGAAGGTAGAGAAGAACACATTGAATTAGCGGGGAGCACCACTGAATGGACAGGTGATTGTAAGGGAAGGTAGGAATTTTCCAGGGAAGTGAGCACTGGTGCTGAAAGAAACATGAATGCAGAGTGTTCAGTGAATGAGGAGTGGGATGTGAAAGTGGGGAGAACACATGAAGCCAGGAGGAGGTAAATGTTTTTTTTACCTAAGAGTTATCCAAGAAGTATCGTTTCTCCTTGGGGAGATTGACATGCTAAGCATGCTGAGATAAGGAGGCTTAAAGCTGCAATGCTCCTCTGGGAAATATGCTAATTATGCAAATTGTCTCTTCAGAGAGGAAGAGAACTAGAACTCTCTTGCTACCTATTGGAAGGTAGCAGTCCTACATGTCAATGTCGACCCTTTAATGAGCCTTGTCACATGACTTCGGATAATAGCCAAACCACAATCTCAATTTGCAGACACTGTGTTTCAGAGTACTGCCCCTCGTCAGTGCAAAGCGGAGATCTAGTTTGGCTGTGTGAGAGGCGTCCGACCAATATCCAAGAAGTATCATTTCCCCCATACTCTGGAACTCTCTACCACAACACATCAGAATTCCGCCTACCACGGAGACTTTCAAAAGGAACCTGAAGACCCACTTCTTCTGACAAGCCTACAACCTGCAGTGATCCTCAGTCTGCTGAACCACTGCACAACCAGCTCTACCCTCTCCTAGTGTATCCTCACCCATCTCCTGAAGATTGTGTGCATTGTATTGCTCATGTTGATTGTACTTGTCTATGTATGCCCCTTTTTTCACATGTAAAGCGCCACGGAATAAATGGCGCTATAGAAATGAATAATAATAATAATAATGGGCCCCATATAATGCTCCATACAGAATAATGGGCCCCATATAATGCTACATACAGAATAATGGGTCCCATATAATACTCTATGCATAATGGACCCCATATAATACCCTATACAGAATGAGCAGCATATAATGGGCCACATATAATGCTCCATATAGAATAATGGGCACCATGTAATGCTCCAAAAAGAATGATCCCCTTATAATGCTCAATACAGAATGGGTCTCATATAATACTCCATAGAGAATGCGCCCTATATAATGCTGCATACAGAATAATGGGCCCCATATAATGATCCATATAGAATAAGTCCGATATAATGCACCATACAGAATAATGGGCCTCATATAATGTTCCAAACAAACTTATGTACCGCATATAATGCTCCATACAGAATAATGGGCCACATATAATGCTCCAAATAGAATGGGTCCGATATAATGCACCATACAGAATTATGGGCACCATGTAATGCTCCATACAGAATAATGGGCCTCATATAATGGTGCATACAGAATAATGGGCCCCATATAATACTCCATACAGAATAATGTAACCCATATAATACTCCATATACTATGGGCCGCATATAATGCTCCATACAGAATAATGGGCCACATATAATGCTCCATAGATAATGCACCCCATATAATGCTCTATAAAGAATGGCCTCCATATAATGTTCCATACATAAATAAATAATCAAATACTCACATTTCCTTGTTCCTTTCTGGCTGCAGCTCCGGTCTCCTCAGCGATTTCTTCTGACTCCCTGCACTGCTCAGTGCAGAGGGCACGCTGTAGTAATGTCATCGTGCCCGCCACCCTGGGACGTCAATTAGAAGACATGGAAGAGACAGGACCTGTGGTCAGTGGGTAACAAAATGAGGTAAGTATTTTTCAAACAGATTAAATCACGGGGTGGGCCCCCACGACTCATGGCCCCTTAGCATGCCAGTGTCCCCGACGGCAAGCGGGCCCCCCTGCTTGCTCAGGGCCCCGGCACTTGCTTGGGTGCATCGGGTAGTGACGCCGGCCCTGCAATTGCGCATTATGATGATCTAAAGGGCCCATATATTGTTCCTGCAAAGTCTGTGTCCACTTGTGGTTCCAAACATCTTGTAGAACCCCAGAGTTTCTGTGGAAGTAGGCTTGTGAAAATACTTCTCTCTTTTCATGAGGTCTAAGGGGTAAGGTTTCTCCTTATGGAGAGTGACATACCAGCTCAAGCTTGTCAAGATAAGGAGGCTAATTCACTGTGCAATGCTCCTCTGGGAAATGTAATATGCAAATTGCCTCTTCAGGGAAAAAAAGAACTTGAACTCTATAGCGCCACCTGTTGGAACAGGTGGTGCTATAGAGTTCAAGTCCTCTTTTTCTCTGAAGAGGCAATTTGCATATCTGTCTTTTCATGTCATTCCAGACAGATTTGGTGTTGTTGATCAGGGCTCTGTTGTTGCCATATGATCACTTTCAGGGCTACATGTACTTTTTTCTGAAGGTAGTTTTTAGTAACATTAATTACATTAGCTGTATGTTTGGAGTCATAAATTTGGAGCCAATCAGAAGGCTGCCTGATGATATTGCACAAAGTATCTACCTGTATTTCTGAACATTGAGGACACCAAGAAATGTGCAACATTGAGGACCTCAGATGCAGCGGTCGGGAAAGGGTATTTAGTGCAGCAGAAGAAAGACACATCATACTTACTTACCTTTGAAATCTCAAGATATCCAGCAGTGCCATCAGCTCAGAACTGGCGGCAGCTAGTGGGTCACGGCTACACCCATCTACCCTTCATAGAAATCTGGCAATAATAGCTTTTACGGAAGATTTGCTGCCAAAAAGCCTTACCATAAACATGGAAACTAGGCTAAGTTGATATACCCGAATACATAGAAATTGTCATTTTTCTGCCTATTGCGATGCTTTCCATATTAGGGGCATTGGGATAAACTGTGTTATGTGCTGGTAAAATAACAGCCTGTATTTATTAGAATAGAAAAATACAGCATTGGAGGAAAAATTTACCTGTTTTCTCAGTTTGTAGAAAAGAAACAGCCTAAATGCTCATTTTTCTGAGCTTTTTGACATAAGGTCGTCTCACAAAATAGTATTTGTGAGTAGTCCATTATCCACAATAATTTCACCCGCCAAGAAGCGTAGGACAATCTGTACAGCTTAAATTACACTCATTTGTCAAAAGTACTATAGTAGAGCACAGTAAGAGCAGAGAACTGGCCAAATAATATACACCACTCACAAAAATGAAGGAAACACTTAGGCACCGTAAAATTCCAAGTTAATATTCAGAGATAATAATCTGTCTAGTTAGATAGCTTAAGCAATTTTGAATCAATTTCAAAATCCATTTTGGTGCAAACATAAGTGGCAAGGGGTGCATTGGAGCTCAAGACGTTCCCCAAAATGGGCTTGGTTTTACAGGCCATAGACAATAGCTCTCTACCCATCCTTCCTGACTAATGACTTTGCACTGTGAGTCGTGATTTTTTTTTATATTTGTTTATTAGTGTTACCTGGTCTCTCAGTCACTGGGACTTGTTTTCTGCATGTGATTTCCTTGTGGTGGCCATCTGATTATACCATGGTCACGACCATTGCACTTGCTGCATTATTTTGATTGGTTTTAAAGGAATTCTCACCCCACCTCATAAAAAGCATATATGGGCATGTAGATCTTTGACAGCTAAATCTATTGACACATTTAAATCTTTTATCTGATGCTGCATTCTCGACAAATCCATGTTTGAACCACATGCAAATGAAACGCTAAGTGCTCTAGACATGACAGTCCACTTCCTGAGCCTGTTCCTGCCAAGGTTGTTTATCATCTAGCTCACTGGCTGATTTCTCTTCCTGATGTCACACAGACAGTGAGCTATCAATCAAGCAAAAGAGGCTGGTGTTAGTTGGCCAAACAGCCCCAGGAGGCAGAAGCTCAGGAAGTGCTCTGTCACTCTCAGAGCATTTAATGCCTCATTTACATATGAATTAATACACTGATTTCTCATGAATGCAGCAAAAAATAGAAGATATAAAGGTGTTGATGCATTTAGATTTCAAAGATCTAAATGCCCAAATATGTGGTTTGGGGGAAATATGATCTTAGGGTACCGTCACACAGTGCCATTTTCATCGCTACGACGGCACGATTCGTGACGTTCTAGCGATATCGTTACGATATCGTTGTGTCAGACACGCTACTGCGATCCGGAACCCCGCTGAGAATCGTACGTCGTAGCAGATCGTTTGAAACTTTCTTTCGTCGTCTAGTGTCCCGCTGTGGCGGCATGATTGCATCGTGTGACACAGGTTGTATACGATGTGCGCACAGTAACCAATGGCTTCTACATCGCAAATACGTCATGAAATTATCGCTCCAGCGCCGTGTATTGCAACGTGTGACCGCAGTCTATGACGCTGGAGCGATAATCATACGACGCTGCAACGTCACGAATCGTGCCGTCGTAGCGATGAAAATGGCACTGTGTGACGGTACCCTTACTGGCAGATACTCTTTAACTGTAATGTGTCTTTATAGTGATACAATAAAATGTTGTGATAATCTTTTGTTACATCCTTGTTTGCCAACTCTTTTACTCTTGTTTCTGTTTGCTGTTTACCACATTTAATTACTGTATATGCAGGTGTGTAAGCACTCCACTAGGTATGCAATGGTGCCAGCATTCTTTTTTTATTTCAGTATCCTTGAAGGGTCGCAGATATCTCCACCTTTTTAGGTTACATTCAATTCTCAGAGCCATAGTCTGACCATTGTGTTGCGAATAGTCAAATATGAGTCTGGTACCTTTAAAAAATAACTAGCGTGTAATGAGGTATGAATATGTAGATATAAATTGGCTGACTGACATTTATAACTACAACCCCTGGCAAAAATTATGGAATCACCGGCCTTGGAGGATGTTCATTCAGTTGTTTAATTTTGTAGAAAAAAGCAGATCACAGACATGGCACAAAACTAAAGTCATTTCAAATGGCAACTTTTTGGCTTTAAGAAACACTAAAAAAAATCAAGAACAAAAAATGTGGTAGTCAGTAATGGTTACTTTTTATAACCAACCATAGGGGAAAAATTATGGAATCACTCAATTCTGAGGAAATATAGAATAATCAGATATGACTTCACAGATAGGTAATGTTGTAGTAAGAAAAAATTTGCTAGAATAGCTTAAAAATATTACAATCTAAAAAGCATAAATTACAATGCACAAGCTCAATAGAAAAATCCTATACAAAGGAACAGAAAGTCCAGACAATTTCCCGTTTATATAATCAATCTAAACTGTTATCAGCATATCAGGGTACAATTAATAGCTATTATGGTAAACCCTTCAATGTTACAGCTGTGTGATGTTTGACATATCCTGAACTATACTTTTTTAGTCTGTTTATTAGGATCTGGATGGTCCTATATATATAGTGTAAGCCACATGGGCTTTCCAATAAATGAGAAGCAAAGTCTGAGAGACATTAGGGTTCATCATCGGCATTACTTTCTTAAGCAGATGCATTTGTGTTTAATGCTCAAAACCACATCTGCGCAGAGATGTATGACAATGAAATACTGCAAATGTAAGGGGGGGACAGAGACTGGTTCATGCCCCACATTCCTTACATACGTCCCTAAAGGACTGGTGTATTTCTTGTGGTAATGTTATGTTGTGTAATGTCCTGTATTTATGCATATTACCTCATATGTCTTATAATGCTGCTATAATGTCTATTGTAATGTGCATATATTCTTTGTGTTATGTGGGTGTATGGAAAATGTAGAATTTTGGCTTAGCCCACAAGGGGGAGACCAATAGAAAACAATAGAATAATATAGGAATCAGTTTACCAATAGGATTTAGTTAGGAGAGGCCAACTGGGAGTAAGTAAAAGAGAGCTTCCTGAGTTGAGTTAGTTGGGGATGGGAGCCCGGACGAGTCAGTTGAGTCCTGTAACGTTTAAGCAAGGAGTCCAGCCGTCCAGGGCCTATGGGCTGAAGTAGTGGCGCAATACAGGGCAGCATCAGGATGGTAGCGAATAACTTCAGGGGAACGATCCCAAATGTCTGGAGCGAGGAGGACAGGGGATTCCTGGAGCAGGTTGATCTGACCAGTCGTGAAGCTGCGGTACCGAAGGCAACGGTGTGAGGGACAGCACAGGGAAAGGAAAAGTTATACTCTCTGGAGAACCTTGTGCTGCCTTTGTGACAAAACTGGATGCGCTGTGTAAAGAACTGAGTAAAGTTATTTCGTTGACTTGCAGTGCTGAGCCCCCTGGTGGCATAAACTCATGCGAATTCTAGCGTGAGAAAATATTCAGAAAAATTCCCAAGCTGCATTCCATTCATTCCCCAGTTTTTACAGCTAGGGGCAGCTGCATTAGCAGGCTCCTGATTGTAAAATTATTTAACCCCTTCAGATGGATTTACATCGTGGGACATGACTGTACGGTGGACAGGTATGGGATATTGGTGCTTCTTTATTTTTCCATTTTTTTCAGATCGAGGGTCATCAGTTGGATTGAGAGTACAATAAAGATATTAAAACCCATGTGTTTATTTAATAAAAATATTTTATTTAACCCTTTATTACTATTGGATTAATAATTGATAGGTGTCTTATTGATATCTCTCCATTATGAACCTGGTTTAATGTCACCTTAGATTAGCAAGGTGACATTAACCCCTTATTACCCCATATCCCACCGCTACTCGGGAGTGGGAAGAGAGTGGCTAAGTGCCAGAATAGGCGCATCTTACAGATGTGCCTTTTCTGAGGTGGCTGGGGGCAGATGTTTTTAGCCAGGGGGGGCCAATAACCATGGACCCTCTCTAGGCTATTAATATCTGCCCTTAAGGCCCCGTCTCACATAGCGAGATCGCTAGCGAGATCGCTGCTGAGTCACTAGTTTTGTGATGCAACAGCGACCTCCATAGCGATCTCGCTATGTGTGACACGTACCAGCGATCAGGCCCCTGCTGCGAGATCGCTGGTCGTGTCGGAATGGCCTGGACCTTTTTTTGGTCGTTGAGGCCCCGCTGACATCGCTGAATCGGTGTGTGTGACACCGATCCAGCGATGTCTTCACTGGTAACCAGGGTAAACATCGGGTTACTAAGCGCAGGGCCGCGCTTAGTAACCCGATGTTTACCCTGGTTACCAGCGTAAATGTAAAAAACAACAAACAGTACATACTCGCCTTCTGATGTCCGTCAGGTCCCTTGCCGTCTGCTTCCTGCTCTCACTGACTGCCGGCCGTACAGTGAGAAGTGAGAGCACAGCAGTGACGTCACCGCTGCGCTCTGCTCTCACTGTACGGCCGGATCTCAGTCAGAGCAGGAAGCAGACGGCAAGGGACCTGGACACCGAAAGGCGAGTATGTACTGTTTGTTTTTTTTGGTAACCAGGGTAAACATCGGGTTACTAAGCGCGGCCCTGCGCTTAGTAACCCGATGTTTACCCTGGTTACCCGGGTGCTGCAGGGGGACTTCGGCATCGTTGAAGACAGTTTCAACGATGCCGAAGTCGTTCCCCTGATCGTTGGTCGCTGGAGAGAGCGGTCTGTGTGACAGCTCCCCAGCGACCACACAACGACTTACCAACGATCACGGCCAGGTAGTATCGCTGGTCGTGATCGTTGGTAAATCGCTTAGTGAGACGGGGCCTTTAGTCACTGGCTTTCCCACTCTGGCGGAGAAAATTGCGCGGGAGCCCACGCCAGATTTTTCCGTGATTTAACCCTTTATGTTAACACCTAGAGCTTCCAAATTTTGCACACAGACACTACTAACATTATTAGTGAGGAATTTGTAAAAATATAAGGGATATGAAATGGTTCACTGTATGTAAACCATGTCTCATATCCTGTCGGGTTTGATAAGGAGAAATGAAATGCCGGCAATTTAATTACCGGCTTTTCTGCTATCTAGCTCTGTATGAAATATATATATAAATATATATATATATATTTTATATATATATATATATATATATATATATATATATATATAGACTGTATATATGCTTTCACAAATATTTGAGTCCATGGATCCATTCTATGTCCATTTTGCAAGCCAGCGAGAAAATCTGGCGGACGGATGCCATACGGATAATTTTTGGAGAAAAAAATCGCATCCTCGCATTAAATAAGGATCACTGTTCAGGAAATTTTCTGCATATCTCGGCCGTAAAAAACGGACCGTATTTTGATACGTTAGGTGTGACCCCGGCCTAATATGTTGAAGGTGTTGAGGAACTGCTAAATCCATACCAGTGTCTTGGATGTCGCATGTCTTTGAAAATGCACTTTCTGCATTCACATTTAGATTTCTTCCCTCAAAATCTTGGGGATGTCAGTGATGAACAAGGCGAGCGGTTTCACCAGGACATTAAAGAAATGGAACACCGCTATCAGGGTTTTTGGAATGACTCAATGATGGCAGATTACTGTTGGATCTTATATAGGGACAACCCTGAAAAATCGTATCAATGACAGTCTAATGTCAAGCACTTTTAATTTCTGCTCCTTTTTTGGCTTCTATTTTGCATGTGAAATTATTTTGGTTTTGTAAGGTGAAGCATTTTTTTCTGACATGTAGATTACTGTTTTCTTAATGTCGCCAATATATTTCCTATACCTTATAATAATGATGCTGCTTCATGGAAACTGCACATGCTACAGAAAAACTATCAACATTTTTGAAATCAGGACAAAAAGATGATTTGGAAAAGTACAAAGTCAACTGTGATGATTACAAAAAATATTTTTTGTAGACCTGTGTTATGAAAGAACATGTTCCTTGCATTAGGATGACCTATTTGGTCACTCTTTCGAGTCCATTCTCTTGGCTTAACACCATCAGTTCAGTAGAGTTTGCTCACTGAGAATTTTAGCTTTATTTAGAATAAAATGTTACTCTCTTTTCTTGAACCTCTGTTTCATAGCTATGAGAATTACGTCTTGGTAGTGCAATTTTCGACAATCTTCCAAAGTGTCCAAGGGTTACATTTGTTAGCCATTTCTTATAAAATCCAACTAACTATTGCTATCAACTGGCTTAAAAAATGTATTAGTTTGTGTATAATTGTTTCTTGCACTTATTAATAAATCCAGATACTCTTATCATATTGCATTAAATGGTCCTTGAAAAAGGTAATTCCCATGTATTAGGATTTAAATAGTTATCAAAATCCTGGAACGCATCTTCTATTCCTGTGCTAATATTAGGGTGACAGTCAAAAATTTGTTGTGCAAATTTGTAGGTCTCACCCATGAATATAATTTGAATTCTGTTTGGTTTGATTGTAACATACACAAAATTTTGTAACATTGCAACTTTGTTTACTGGTGGGTCAGTCATCATAAAACTAACAATTATCACTTTGTAACACAATTTTTGCTCCTGGCTTTCAAGTGTAATATTTCAACTGCTTATGTTTAAACACTATGGAAAAACGACTACATTCAGCACAAACTTTGATTTTATGACCACAGGCCAGAAAAATTTTGTATTTATTGTGACAAAAAAAGGAAACTTATATTTTCGTTCATGCGGTCTGATAAAAAACAACACTTGCATGGTAAATAGAAAAAGAAAGTGAAAAATCACTCATAAAGGTTCAGAAATGAGTAGTTTTTCTAGATTTGCCAGTGTATTTAAAATTGCTTTCTCGAAGAAGCCCCCAAATGTAGTCCCCCATCATGTTTTCACTATACTGTCCTTGGTAACGACATTCAAAGTCCAATATATCTTGATGAAAGCGCTCGCCTTGCTCCTCTGAGTAAGCTCCCATGTTCTCCTTGAATTTGTCAAGATGAGCATAAAGGATATAGACTTTGAGAGACATTCTACATCTCATTATGGTGTAATTCTTTTTGAGAGTCTGAACCAACTGATATATGGAAATTGAACCAACTGCACAGTTTTCAGCCCTGTGATTACCCAGGAAGCCATGAACCACTGCAGCAAAACTGTTCCAAGCCGCTTTCTCCATCCTGTTCAGCAGCTTGGTGAACTTGCCACATTCTATGATCTTCTTGATCTGCGGTCCGACGAAGATACCAGCCTTGACCTTTACCTCGGACAGCTTTAGAAAAAAATCTTGGAGGTACTTGAAAGCTGATGACTCCTTCTCAAGAGCTGTAACAAATTGCTTGAGGCCTAACTTGATGTGCAGTGGTGGCATCAGCACCTTCAGAGGTTCTATCAGCGGCTCCCACTTGACGTTGCTCTTCCCCACAGAGAACTCGGTCCGCTGTGGCCAGTCCTTTCTGTGATAGTGTGAGTTAGTGTCACGGCTGTCCCAGAGGCAAACAAAACAATGAAATTTTGTGAAACCGCCTTGAAGACCCATCAGGAATAACACCATGTTGAAGTCTTTGATGACCTCCCATTCATAGTCGTCATACTTCAAGGCACTCAGTAACATCTTGACACTGGTGTAGTCCTCTTTGAGATACAGAGAGTGAGCCATACGGAGAGACGGATAGTTGTTTCTGTTGTGAAGCAGCACGGGATGAACTGTCTATAAATAGGCGCCATTCACTCGGGTTACAGGTGATACCTATAGCCTCAAAAAGACCGGCCACATTGTTGCAGAAGCACAACCCATCTTCCCAACTGAAGTTGGAAAATGTTTGGTGACGCTTTCTCTGATCTGTGACTTGCACGCTTTCATCCAACAAGTTCCACTGCTTGAGCCTGGATGTCAGAAGCTCAGCATTGGACTTGGTAAGATGAAGGTCTCTGATCAGATTGTTGACGTCTTATTGGTTAGGAAACTATGTCCTTTCCCCAACCGCATCTGTGAAAACATAATCTTGATCTCCAATATCTTCCTCGCTGTATGACTTGCAGCTTTTTCCTGAAGATGGCTGATCCCTCTTCGGGGGAGTTGGAACAGGCATCTCGGGGCAGTGTGGTACTGGGGCAATGGAAGAAGGAATGTCTGGATAAACGATTTGAGGTGCATTCTTGCCTGTGCAATGTTTGGCAGGATCCACCACCATGCAGAAGTAGCAGTTGCTTGAGTGGTCGGTCAGTTGCCGCCAAATTCACGGGATAGCAAACTTCATGGCTCTCTTTCCTCCCCTGTACCAACCTGTAACATAGCAGATTTAATTAGTTATATAAATTTAAAAGCAGGAAATTTTACACATTACTTAATACATATTTTACTATAGTGCATTGACATATGTGAACATTTTGTCAATTGCAACTCTTTAAACTGTACTAGATCCAAATCATTGAAATTCTACAAAATAAAGCACTGCCTTCTAAACGAGCAGCAATTGTTCACCTTACCTTCAAGAGTTTTCTTGCAATATTCGCATGTGAAATGAGGTGCCCAGGACTTGTCTTGATCTCCGACAGGCATGCCGAAATATGCCATGTAGGCCTCGCACGCACATCACCCGAAATGCTTTCACGGAATACTTTCTCTCTCTTGTCTTTATAAATTGTCCACACGCGTAGCAAAATGCATCTGCTGGGCGCAAACAACTTCTTGATGCCATCTAAAACAAATAGTTGCTCATTAACTACAATTCGCTGTTCTCTTACTCAGCAATAACATAAACCGTAATGTTGGTTCGAGTCACCTGTGCTTTATACTTGTATGACTACTATTGAACAGTCCGAGAACATTCTAGAAAGTTCTAAAAGTTTCTAGAAACTTATCGATAATTCTGGAAAATTGTAGAAACTTCTGCACAATTCTAGCAGCTCAACAATACTCTAGAAGACTCCTCAGTATTGGATACGAATCTAGAATTTTCCCGAAAACAGACAAATTTCAAAATGTCATTGTCCTGATCGCAGAAGTAATGTTTTTGTGGAACAACAACTATTTTCTATTTGTTTTAGGCATAACGGGTTAGGGAAACACACTTTGTACCCAGGAACAAAAAATAAATAATAATTTGTTACATAGTGATTTGTAATAAATGTCTTGCAGCAAATTAAATGTACAATTTAACAGTAGTTTAACTTTTTGTAACAAAACACGCTTTATTTGGTTCATGACAGTCACGGTGAGTTCTCAATGACAAATTGAATGGACTCATGAGTGCAATGGAGCGGTGGACGGCATCATTCACGATTTTCAATCTGGAGACTTTGGAGGGTGCATCAATATAACTTGCATTACTGTACCACAGGCCAGGATCTTGATGAAGAAAATCTTGGTTTATTTCCAGTGCAACAAACTGTTTTTTGAATGACGGGCTCTCACTTAGCCTTGCTGTAGAGGATAACAAGTGGAAGTTCTGTGGATGGAGACCTGTGTGAGAACACTTGCCATGGTGACAGAGGAGGAAGAAGTAGCAGATGGGAAAGGCCAGTGGTTGGCAAGGCCCTCTAGTCCGTATTTCAGCTTCGTGAGATTACCAGACTAATGCACGTTGATCATGCAGGTGCTGGTTCATGAAAGTAGTATTTATTTTATGTATTTATTTTCTCATTTATATAGCACCACTAATTCCACAGAACTTTACAAGCATTATTGGCACTGTCCCCATTGGTGCTTACAATTTAGAATCCCTATCAGTATGTCTTTGGAATGTGGGAGGAAACCCGAGAACCCGGAGGAAACCAATGCAAACACGGGAAGAACATACAAACTTCTTGCAGATGTTGTCCTTGGTGGGATTTGAACCCAGGACCCCAGCGCTGCAAGGCTGTAGTCAAATTATTGCAGTTTTTGCATCTATTGAGTTGTTTTTGCAAAGTTGGTGGATAAAGTGTGTTGGATCATCGTTTGCAGTCTCAATAAAGGCCCAGGCTAGGCAACCCTTGCTGCCCCCTTGCGAGCTGCAGATCCGTGACCGCTGCTGGCCACAGCCAGATTTGTGGCTGACGATGCAGTGCTTGTCATGGCTGCCTCACTCCATGTCTGTGTGACAAGCTGCAACATAACCTCCTCGTCTTCCTCCTTTGCTGAGCCACTCAGCTGAATGCCTCCAGGTTCACACCAAGCGGGATCTACAACCTCATCATCATCCTCTCTGATCTCCCTCTCCTCGCCATGAAAGTCACTCTCCTCTTCCTGCCCTGACTGCACACAGTACAGTCTGCATGCGCCTTAGGTATCTGAGTCTCATCAGAATCACCTCCACCCCCAAGGGTCTGGATTCTGCTTGGACACTACTTAGTCCGGCCCCAGATCCAACTGAAAAAATGTTTGGGCATCGGTGCAGATGCTTTCTTCCTCTTGATTCTGTGAATCTTTGGAGCAGACCTCTGATGCCCATGGAATAGAATGTGTGAACAGCTCTACAGACTTTCCCATCTGTGGTTCCCAACAGTCAGTTGGGCGGTTAGAGAGTTGTGATTCGGGGGGGATACAAGGGTAATTGGGCTGTCACCCCTGAGGATTGTACTGTGTATGATGTTAAGGTGGAGGAAGAGGAGGTGGTGAGGCCATTTGAAGCAGTCCTTGCCATCCACTGGAGCACATGCTCTTTCTGGCCCTCATCTACAATGCGTACCACTGTGTAGCTGCCAAAAAAAGGGAGTCGAGTACTCATCCAGTAACAGATGTTGTCGGTTGTCTTTGGATAGGACAAGACAGTGTTCATTCAGTAGAGCTTTCAGTAACATTACCCACCCAACCCATGTACACCTTGAACACTAAGCCTTTTCCCCCTTCCATCATAACCTCGCTTTTTCATGTTGGATGTACCTTCCCCTCTTTTAACCAGCTGTTTCAGAACCTTAAGCCCAGACCTGTCAGTCAATTGTCTCTAAATTAATAATCAGTAGTTATTTGCAAGGATAGTGTGTATGGTCCAGATTATTAGCAGAAAGGATTCAGATTCAGAAATGTATGCTGATGTCTGGACCACATTATTAGCAGAAAAGATTTAGATTCTGAAATTTAGACTTCTGCCTACACCTCAGTATTAGCACACACAATTTAGATTCTGAAATGTGGACTCCTGCCTGCACCATAGTATTAGCACAAACGATTTAGATTTTGAAATGTGGACTCCAGCCTGCACCACACTATTAGCATAAACAATTTTGATGCTGGAAGGTCGATCTGACCCAGGATCCTATCTAGCTGAACTAGCTGACAATAAACTGCCTGACTACTTGAAGTAGCAGTAGGAGCAGCCTCTCGGCGCTGTTAGTCTTACAAAATGGCACAAAAACAACATGTCCGCTTTTTATATGGAGAGGGACATGTGACTATGGCATTCAATGACAGAAGCCCTTGTATCTGGACCTTGTAGATGGTTTCTGCACCCTGATTGGCTGCTGGAATCTCCACACATTAAGTTAATTAAAAAAAATACAGACCTCTCCCCACCCCCTTCCCTCATCAAACACAAACATGTCCTCCCCGCTCATCATACAGTACCACTAGCCAAAGTCCTAACAAAATCATTAGTGGAAATTTAAACATTTACAGAGCTTTGTCTGAAATTTGCTGATTTCTAGGAATAAATGCTCGGGAATCTGAGCACAATGTGCAACGTTCGTTTCGAATTTGAGTTTGGTGAACGTTTTCCAAACAATTTTGCTCATCTCTATTTAACAGTTGGGTTAATTAATTTTATATTTTGATAGATCTGACTTTTATGGATGTGGCAATACCAAATGTGTACTTTTTTTTATTTTTTGTTATTTTTAATGTGGGAGGAGGAGGCCTGATTTGACCTTTATTGAACCCTACATCTCCTTTTTAGCAAGCCCCATTTTGTGATTTAGTGATTATTGAATCACCACAAAATAGAATTTTAAATCTGTGCTTCCCCTATACTAATAAGTGGGTGACTAGTCATGGGTGTGTTCATTTTCAAAGTCTAATCCTCCCACTTATCATGTTATCATGCCCCCAAGGGACATGATTTGCAGGAGCATCTTCACCACTTACACTATGCATGTGTCTCGCATTTGCACAATTTTTTGCCTCCCTGGCAATGTGCAGTTTAGCTGGGTGTACTCTCCCTAGCTTCACAGGTGCATTGTGCATGTTCAGGGATGCAGCTTTGGCGCCAGATTCATCCAACTATATGAGCAAAAAGATTAGTCTGGATAAATTATTGCTCCCATGATTAATTACCATTAATTAGCATATTGTAAGTGCTGTTTTAAAATTGATTTTATTATGGGTGAGCAAACAATAAGATTGTTAGAAAGCAGATGTAGAGTTCAATAAAATTATGGTAGCAGTTTTGGGGGATAGTACAGCTGATAGGTTCCTTATTATAGATGGGGAAAAAAAGAAATATCGAGAAGGATGGGAGTAATAAGACTGTATGGTGACCCAAGACCAATAGGATTTCATTGTACTTACTATCAAAACATGTTGTGATGCTAGTCACTTCTCACGTCCAAGTCGTGAGTCAGAGTGGGCAAGGAGTCCAAGGTCAGAAGGCACAAAGGTAACGTTGTGAGGTCAGAGTACCATGAGGATAATGGATCAGAGCTGAAGGGGTTAAAAAAGGCGGATGGTCAGAACAAAGTCCCAGATCAGGCAACAGATCAAGCATACAGAACTCTAGACACAGGAAAACACAAACCTCATAAGCTGAATATACAGGTCCTTCTAAAAAAATTAGCATATAGTGTTAAATTTCATTATTTACCATAATGTAATGATTACAATTAAACTTTCATATATTATAGATTCATTATCCACCAACTGAAATTTGTCAGGTCTTTTATTGTTTTAATACTGATGATTTTGGCATACAACTCCTGATAACCCAAAAAACCTGTCTCAATAAATTAGCATATCAAGAAAAGGTTCTCTAAACGACCTATTACCCTAATCTTCTGAATCAACTAATTAACTCTAAACACATGCAAAAGATACCTGAGGCTTTTAAAAACTCCCTGCCTGGTTCATTACTCAAAACCCCCATCATGGGTAAGACTAGCGACCTGACAGATGTCAAGAAGGCCATCATTGACACCCTCAAGCAAGAGGGTAAGACCCAGAAAGAAATTTCTCAACAAATAGGCTGTTCCCAGAGTGCTGTATCAAGGCACCTCAATGGTAAGTCTGTTGGCAGGAAACAATGTGGCAGAAAACGCTGTACAACGAGAAGAGGTGACCGGACCCTGAGGAAGATTGTGGAGAAGGACCGATTCCAGACCTTGGGGAACCTGAGGAAGCAGTGGACTGAGTCTGGTGTGGAAACATCCAGAGCCACCGTGCACAGGCGTGTGCAGGAAATGGGCTACAGGTGCCGCATTCCCCAGGTAAAGCCACTTTTGAACCATAAACAGCGGCAGAAGCGCCTGACCTGGGCTACAGAGAAGCAGCACTGGACTGTTGCTAAGTGGTCCCAAGTACTTTTTTCTGATGAAAGCAAATTTTGCATGTCATTCGGAAATCAAGGTGCCAGAGTCTGGAGGAAGACTGGGGAGAAGGAAATGCCAAAATGCCTGAAGTCCAGTGTCAAGTACCCACAGTCAGTGATGGTGTGGGGTGCCATGTCAGCTGCTGGTGTTGGTCCACTGTGTTTCATCAAGGGCAGGGTCAATGCAGCTAGCTATCAGGAGATTTTGGAGCACTTCATGCTTCCATCGGCTGAAATGCTTTATGGAGATGAAGATTTCATTTTTCAGCACGACCTGGCACCTGCTCACAGTGCCAAAACCACTGGTAAATGGTTTACTGACCATGGTATTACTGTGCTCAATTGGCCTGCCAACTCTCCTGACCTGAACCCCATAGAGAATCTGTGGGATATTGTGAAGAGAAAGTTGAGAGACGCAAGACCCAACACTCTGGATGAGCTTAAGGCCGCTATTGAAGCATCCTGGGCCTCCATAACATCTCAGCAGTGTCACAGGCTGATTGCCTCCATGTCACGCCGCACTGAAGCAGTCATTTCTGCCAAAGGATTCCCGACCAAGTATTGAGTGCATAACTGAACATTATTATTTGATGGTTTTTTTGTTTGTTATTAAAAAACACTTTTATTTGATTGGACGGGTGAAATATGCTAATTTATTGAGACAGGTTTTTTGGGTTATCAGGAGTTGTATGCCAAAATCATCAGTATTAAAACAATAAAAGACCTGACAAATTTCAGTTGGTGGATAATGAATCTATAATATATGAAAGTTTAATTGTAATCATTACATTATGGTAAATAATGAAATTTAACACTATATGCTAATTTTTTGAGAAGGACCTGTACATCTGGCAGTGGTTTGGGAGAAACTGCTCAGTTAAGTAGGCATGGCAATCACCCAGGATAGTGAACACTTGGAGACAACCAATGCCTCCCAGTCATAGATTGGATAGTCGAGCTGTCAATCAACACACTGACAGCTCAGCATGCCACTGAACCAGATTGGATGGCCATGCTGTCAATCAACGTACTGACAGCTTCAGCATGCCCCTGTCCCGGACTGGACGGCTGAGCTGTCAGTAACTGCATCCCAGACACCCTGAGGGGTGGAAACGTGACACATATGTCTTGTGAAAGTGAGTGTGCGTATATATGTGTTGAGATCCACAAATAATTGGAACTTGTGAATATGATCTGTGGAACAATAGGGGAGACTGTTATTTGACAAGCTTATTGAGCATGAGTTAAAGAGAAGTTAAATATTTTGACTGTTTTTATTTTGCCTTTTTTCCTCTTTGGGTCTGGATCTTAGAGGGTCATCATTTGTAATTTTTATCCTTCCTCTGTTCCTGTTATGACCCCAATGGCGAGGGTCTCAGAGGAACGTGGAAGTCTGCAGAATACAAAAATCCAGCTCATAGGGCAGTGGTAACTGGGTTGACCATATATCTACTCCTAACGCCAACACTAGAAGTAGCCGGGGATCATTCCTACGTTGATTCTAGATGACACGCTCCAGCCGGAGAATCTAGCTACCCCTAGTAGAGGAAAACAAAAGACCTTTCTTGCCTCCAGAGAAGGGGACCCCAAAGCTGGATAGAAGCCCCCCACAAATAATAACGGTGAGGTAAGAGGAAATGACAAACACAGAAATGAACCAGGTTTAGCACAGAGAGGCCCGCTAACTGATAGCAGAATAAAGAAAGGTAACTTATATGGTCAACAAAAACCCTATCAAAATCCACACTGGAAATTCAAGAACCCCCGAACCGTCTAACGGTCCGGGGGGAGAACACCAACCCCCTAGAGCTTCCAGCAAAGGTCAGGATATAGATTTGGAACAAGCTGGACAAAAATACAAAACCAAAACAAATAGCAAAAAGCAAAAGGCAGACTTAGCTGATATAACTGGAACCAGGATCAGTAGACAAGAGCACAGCAGACTAGCTCTGATAACTACGTTGCCAGGCATTGAACTGAAGGTCCAGGAAGCTTATATAGCAACACCCCTAACTAACGACCCAGGTGCGGATAAAAGGAATGACAGAAAAACCAGAGTCAAAAAACTAGTAACCACTAGAGGGAGCAAAAAGCAAATTCACAACAGTACCCCCCCCTTAGTGAGGGGTCACCGAACCCTCACCACGACCACCAGGGCGATCAGGATGAGCGGCATGAAAGGCACGAACTAAATCGGCCGCATGAACATCAGAGGCGACCACCCAGGAATTATCCTCCTGACCATAGCCCTTCCACTTGACCAGGTACTGAAGCCTCCGCCTGGAGAGGCGAGAATCCAAGATCTTCTCCACCACGTACTCCAACTCGCCCTCAACCAACACCGGAGCAGGAGGCTCAGCAGAAGGAACTACAGGCACAATGTACCGCCGCAACAAGGACCTATGAAATACATTGTGAATAGCAAACGACACAGGAAGATCCAGACGAAAAGATACAGGATTAAGGATTTCCAATATCTTGTAAGGCCCAATAAAACGAGGTTTAAATTTGGGAGAGGAGACCTTCATAGGAACAAAGCGGGAAGAAAGCCATACCAAATCCCCAACGCGTAGTCGGGGACCCACACCGCGGCGGCGGTTGGCAAAGCGCTGAGCCCTCTCCTGTGACAACTTCAAGTTGTCCACCACATGATTCCAGATCCGCTGCAACCTATCCACCACAGAATCCACCCCAGGACAGTCAGAAGGCTCCACATGACCCGAAGAAAAGCGAGGATGGAAACCAGAGTTGCAGAAAAAAGGCGAAACCAAGGTGGCGGAACTAGCCCGATTATTAAGGGCAAACTCAGCCAACGGCAAGAATGTCACCCAATCGTCCTGATCAGCAGAGACAAAACACCTCAAATAAGCCTCCAAAGTCTGATTGGTTCGCTCCGTCTGTCCATTAGTCTGAGGATGGAAAGCAGACGAAAACGACAAATCAATGCCCATCCTACTACAAAAGGATCGCCAGAACCTGGAAACGAACTGGGATCCTCTGTCCGACACAATATTCTCAGGGATGCCGTGCAAACGAACCACGTTCTGGAAAAACACAGGAACCAGATCGGAAGAGGAAGGCAGCTTAGGCAAAGGAACCAAATGGACCATCTTTGAGAAGCGATCACATATCACCCAGATAACGGACATGCCCTGAGATAGCGGAAGATCAGAAATGAAATCCATGGAGATATGTGTCCAAGGTCTCTTCGGGACAGGCAAGGGCAAGAGCAAACTGCTGGCACGAGAACAGCAAGGCTTAGCTCGAGCGCAAGTCCCACAGGACTGCACAAATGACCGCACATCCCTTGACAAGGAAGGCCACCAAAAGGACCTGGCCACCAGATCTCTGGTGCCAAAAATTCCCGGGTGACCTGCCAACACCGAGGAATGAACCTCGGAAATGACTCTGCTGGTCCACTTATCCGGGACAAACAGTCTGTCAGGTGGACAAGACTCAGGCCTATCAGCCTGAAATCTCTGCAACACACGTCGCAGATCCGGAGAAATAGCTGACAAGATAACTCCATCTTTAAGAATACCAACAGGATCAGCGACTCCAGGAGCATCAGGCACAAAGCTCCTAGAAAGAGCATCGGCCTTCACATTCTTTGAACCTGGTAAATACGAGACAACAAAATCAAAGCGGGAGAAAAACAATGACCAGCGGGCCTGTCTCGGATTAAGGCGTTTAGCAGACTTGAGATACATCAGATTTTTGTGATCAGTCAAGACCACCACACGATGCTTAGCACCCTCGAGCCAATGACGCCACTCCTCAAATGCCCATTTCATGGCCAACAACTCCCGATTGCCCACATCATAATTTCGCTCGGCAGGCGAAAACTTCCTAGAGAAAAAGGCACAAGGTTTCATAACAGAGCAACCAGGGCCTCTCTGCGACAAAACGGCCCCTGCTCCAATCTCTGAAGCATCCACCTCAACCTGAAAGGGAAGTGAGACATCGGGCTGGCACAAAACAGGCGCCGAAGTAAACCGGCGTTTCAACTCCTGGAAAGCCTCCACGGCAGCAGGAGCCCAGTTAGCTACATCTGAGCCCTTCTTGGTCATATCCGTCAAAGGTTTCACAATGCTAGAAAAATTAGCGATAAAACGACGGTAGAAGTTAGCGAAACCCAAGAACTTCTGAAGACTCTTAACTGACGAGGGCTGAGTCCAATCAAGAATAGCTCGGACCTTGACTGGGTCCATCTCCACAGCAGAAGGGGAAAAAATGAACCCCAAAAAGGGAACCTTCTGTACACCAAAGAGACACTTTGAGCCCTTGACAAACAAAGAATTTTCACGCAAAATTTTAAAGACCAACCTGACCTGCTCCACATGCGAATCCCAATTATCAGAAAAAACCAAAATATCATCCAGATAAACAATCAAAAATTTATCCAGATACTTCCAGAAAATGTCATGCATAAAGGACTGAAAAACTGAAGGCGCATTGGAGAGCCCAAAAGGCATCACCAAGTACTCAAAATGACCTTCGGGCGTATTGAATGCGGTTTTCCATTCATCACCTTGCTTAATGCGCACAAGGTTGTACGCACCACGAAGGTCTATCTTGGTGAACCACTTGGCACCTTTAATCCGGGCAAACAAGTCAGACAACAGCGGTAAAGGATACTGAAATTTGACAGTGATCTTATTTAAAAGCCGATAATCAATACAAGGTCTCAAAGATCCGTCCTTTTTTGCCACAAAAAAGAATCCCGCACCAAGAGGGGAAGAAGACGGACGAATATGTCCTTTCTCCAGAGACTCCTTGATATATGAACGCATAGCGGTATGTTCAGGTACCGACAGATTAAACAGTCTTCCCTTAGGAAATTTACTGCCTGGGATCAAATCTATAGCACAGTCACAGTCCCTATGAGGAGGCAGTGCACTGGACTCAGACTCACTGAAGACATCCTGATAATCAGACAAATACTCCGGAACTTCCGAAGGCGTAGACGAAGCAATAGACACAGGCAGGGAATCCCCATGAATACCCCGACAGCCCCAACTTGAGACTGACATAGCCTTCCAGTCCAGGACTGGATTATGGGTCTGTAACCATGGCAGCCCTAAAACAACCAAATCATGCATTTTATGTAAAACCAGGAAACGTATCACCTCGCGGTGTTCAGGAGTCATGCACATGGTAACCTGTGTCCAATACTGCGGTTTATTTGCTGCCAATGGCGTAGCATCAATACCCCTAAGAGGAATAGGATTTTCTAATGGTTCAAGAGTAAAACCACAGTGCTTAGCAAATGACAGATCCATAAGACTCAGGGCAGCACCTGAATCTACAAACGCCATGACAGGATAAGATGACAGTGAGCAAATCAAAGTTACAGACAGAATAAATTTAGGTTGCAAATTACCAACGGTGACAGGACTAACAACCTTAGCTATACGTTTAGAGCATGCTGAGATAACATGTGTAGAATCACCACAGTAGTAGCACAAGCCATTCCGGCGTCTATGAATTTTCCGCTCATTTCTAGTCAGGATTCTATCACATTGCATTAAATCAGGTGTCTGTTCAGACAACACCATGAGGGAATTTGCGGTTTTTCTATCACATTGCACCGAATTAGGTGTCTGTTCAGACAACACCATGAGGGAATTTGCGGTTTTGCGCTCCCGCAACCGCCGGTCAATTTGAATAGCCAGTGCCATAGTATCATTCAGACCTGTGGGAATGGGAAAACCCACCATAACATTCTTAATGGCGTCAGAAAGGCCATTTCTAAAATTAGCGGCCAGTGCACACTCGTTCCAATGTGTCAGCACGGACCATTTCCGAAATTTTTGGCAATACACTTCAGCCTCGTCCTGCCCCTGAGACATAGCCAGCAAGGCCTTTTCTGCCTGAATCTCAAGATTGGGTTCCTCATAAAGTAAACCGAGCGCCAGAAAAAACGCATTAATATCAGCCAATGCCGGATCTCCTGGCGCCAGCGAAAAAGCCCAATCCTGAGGGTCGCCCCGTAAGAACGAAATAACAATTTTTACTTGCTGAGCAGAGTCTCCAGATGAACAGGGTCTCAGGGACAAAAACAACTTACAATTATTCATGAAATTCCTAAACTTAAACCTGTCTCCGGAAAACAGTTCAGGAATCGGTATTTTAGGTTCTGACCTAGGATTTCTGATAACATAGTCTTGTATGCCCTGCACACGAGTAGCCAGCTGGTCCACACTTGTAATCAAGGTCTGGACATTCATGTCTGCAGCAAGCATAGCCACTCTGAGGTAAAGGGGAAGAAGAAAAAAAAAAAAACTCAGAATCTTCTTTCTTATAATCCCTCTTCTGCAATGCATTAAACATTTAATACTGGCCTGGCAAACTGTTATGACCCCAATGGCGAGGGTCTCAGAGGAACGTGGAAGTCTGCAGAATACAAAAATCCAGCTCATAGGGCAGTGGTAACTGGGTTGACCATATATCTACTCCTAACGCCAACACTAGAAGTAGCCGGGGATCATTCCTACGTTGATTCTAGATGACACGCTCCAGCCGGAGAATCTAGCTACCCCTAGTAGAGGAAAACAAAAGACCTTTCTTGCCTCCAGAGAAGGGGACCCCAAAGCTGGATAGAAGCCCCCCACAAATAATAACGGTGAGGTAAGAGGAAATGACAAACACAGAAATGAACCAGGTTTAGCACAGAGAGGCCCGCTAACTGATAGCAGAATAAAGAAAGGTAACTTATATGGTCAACAAAAACCCTATCAAAATCCACACTGGAAATTCAAGAACCCCCGAACCGTCTAACGGTCCGGGGGGAGAACACCAGCCCCCTAGAGCTTCCAGCAAAGGTCAGGATATAGATTTGGAACAAGCTGGACAAAAATACAAAACCAAAACAAATAGCAAAAAGCAAAAGGCAGACTTAGCTGATATAACTGGAACCAGGATCAGTAGACAAGAGCACAGCAGACTAGCTCTGATAACTACGTTGCCAGGCATTGAACTGAAGGTCCAGGAAGCTTATATAGCAACACCCCTAACTAACGACCCAGGTGCGGATAAAAGGAATGACAGAAAAACCAGAGTCAAAAAACTAGTAACCACTAGAGGGAGCAAAAAGCAAATTCACAACAGTTCCATCTTCTAGTCCAGCCCTTCTTTTTGGCCTAATTAAGTAAATTACTGAGCATTCTTGGTTTAGAAGGAATTCTTTCTTATGTTATATGGTTTGGTTGTGGATATCACTGTGTGTTGCTCTAAAAAAAAGCCAGTGTTAATAGAATTGGGAAAACATATAAGATAAGATATACAGTTAGGTCCAGAAATATTTGGACAGAGACAACATTTTTCTCATTTTGGTTATAGACATTACCGCAATTTAATTTTAAACAAAACAATTCAGATGCAGTTGAAGTTCAGACTTTCAGCTTTCATTTGAGGGTATCCACATTAAAATTGGATGAAGGTTTTAGGAGTTTCAGCTCCTTAACATGTGCCACCCTGTTTTTTTAAGGGACCAAAAGTAATTGGACAGATTCAATAATTTTAAATAAAATGTTCATTTCTAGTACTTGGTTGAAAACCCTTTGTTGGCAATGACTGCCTGAAGTCTTGAACTCATGGACATCACCAGACGCTGTGTTTCCTCCTTTTTGATGCTCTGCCAGGCCTTCACTGCGGTGGTTTTCAGTTGCTGTTTGTTTGTGGGCCTTTCTGTCTGAAGTTTAGTCTTTAACAAGTGAAATGCATGCTCAATTGGGTTGAGATCAGGTGACTGACTTGGCCATTCAAGAATATTCCACTTCTTTGCTTTAATAGACTCCTGGGTTGCTTTGGCTTCATGTTTTGGTCATTGTCCATCTGTAGTATGAAACGACGACCAATCAGTTTTGCTGCATTTGGCTGGATCTGAGCACACAGTATGGCTCTGAATACCTCAGAATTCATTTGGCTGCTTCTGTCCTGTGTCACATCATCAATAAACACTAGTCACCCAGTGCCACTGGCAGCCATGCATGGCCAAGCCATCACACTGCCTCCACCGTGTTTTACAGATGATGTGGTATGCTTTGGATCATGAGCTGTACCAAGCCTTCGCCATACTTTTCTCTTTCCATCATTCTGGTAGAGGTTGATCTTGGTTTCATCTGTCCAAAGAATGTTCTTCCTGAACTGTGCTGGCTTTTTTAGATGTTTTTTAGCCAAGTCCAGTCTAGCCTTTTTATTCTTGACACTTATGAGTGGCTTGCACCGTGCAGTGAACCCTCTGTATTTACTTTCATGCCGTCTTCTCTTTATAGTAGATTTGGATATTGATGCGCCTACCTCCTGGAGAGTGTTCTTCACTTGGTTGGCTGTTGTGAAGGGGTTTCTCTTCACCATGGAGGTTATTCTGCGATCACCCACCACTGTTGTCTTCCGTGGGCGCCCAGGTCTTTTGGCATTCATGAGTTCACCAGTGCTTTCTTTCCTTCTCAGGACGTACCAAACTGTACATTTTGCCACTCCGAATATTGTAGCAATTTCTCGGATGGGTTTTTTCTCTGTTTTCACAGCTTAAGAATGGCTGGTTTCACCTTCATGGAGAGCACTTTTGACCGCATGTTTACTTCATAGGAAAACCTTCCAAATGCAAGCACCACACCTCAAATCAACTCCAGGCCTTTTATCTGCTTAGTTGAGAATGACATAATGAAGGGATTGCCCACACCTGTCCATGAAATAGCCTTGGAGTCAATTGTCCAATTACTTTTGGTCCCTTGAAAAAACAGGGTGGCACAGGTTAAGGAGCTGAAACTCCTAAACTCTTCATCCAATTTTAATATGGATACCCTCAAATGAAAGCTGAAAGTCTGAACTTCAACTGCATCTGAATTGTTTTGTTTAAAATTAAATTGTGGTAATGTCTATAACCAAAATGAGAAAAATGTTGTCTCTGTCCAAATATTTCTGGACCTAACTGTAGATATACCAGTAATAGTCATACAGTATGAGCTCATCATGCCGCTTTATCACACAATCATAACTTTTAAGGTTTGCCACAATACCTATTGAGTAAGAGGCAGACAATAGTTTAAACTATTTAGGTTATTAGAAAATGTTCTGGATTTATCATCTCTTCACCATCACCATAACAAAGGGGGTTATTTTATGCTTGTGCATTGTAGTTTTATTATGTGGGTACCTTATTTTTAGTTATTGCAGTAACTTTATTTTTAGTTATTGGAGCAACTTTTGCTATATATCACCTTATTATGTAACCGTTTAAATCCAAAAGTGTTTCCATGTACAGCCATCTTTACCAGCACAGCACCCTCTGTCACTTGCTACCTCCACACTCCTGTTCTCGTTCACGGATTACCCCTACTCTTGATCCTCCTGTGAGTATGCCTTAGATCAGGGGTCGGGAACCTATGGCTCGCGAGCCAGATATGGCTCTTTTGATGGCCGTATCTGGCTCGCAGACAGGGCTCCTACCTGTCTATGGGAAGGATGCATGCACCGCGCTCCATCAGGCCGCGGTGCACGCTGATATTGGTAGTTCTTTGATGGCCTGATAAGCATTGGCGGCAGTGGTGAGCGGCAGGGAGCATGGACTACATTTCCCATAACTCCCTGCATAGCCGCGCCGTCTGCAAGCACGCACCTGCGTCCCCTAGTGAAGCGGCATCTGCCTCCTCCCTTGTGTCTCCCTTGGACGTTCCAGAAACCCCTGGCTGTGCTGCTGCTTTGAAGGTGAACATTATAATAGTAATTATAATAGCCTAATAGTGTCACAGGCCAATCTGTTGTGGATTCTGTTTGTGGGCTCCCTCTGGTGGTTACTGCTGGTACTGGGTGACTTTGGTGGGTTGCGGCCTTTGGTTTCCACCTGTCCATCAGAGGCTGGGTGTTTCCTATTTTACCTGGCCTTTCTGTCATTCCCTTGCCGGCTATCAATGTATTCAGATGTGCTCTGTTTGGTTCCTGCCTACCTGCTCCCAGATCTTTCAGGATAAGCTAAGTGCTGATTTTCAGTTGTTTGGTTTTTTGTCCAGCTTGCTTATTATGTCTCTATGCTAGCTGGTAGCTCTAGTGGACTGAGGTTCTCCCCATGTGCCATGAGTTGGCACATGGGTTCTTGTAATCTCAGGATGGTTTTTTTGATTAGGGTTTTTTGCTGACCGCTCAGTCCCCTTTTGTATCGTTCTGCTTTCTAGTTTACAGCGGGCCTCAATTTGCTAAAACTATATATATCATCTCTATGTGTGTGCCTTCCTCTCATTTCACCGTCAATACATGTGAGGGGGCAACTATATCTTTTGGGGTTCATTCCTCTGGAGGCAAGTGAGGTCTTTATTTTCTCTGCAGTACTAGTTAGCTCTTAGGCTGGTGCGTGGCGTCTAGAACCAACGTAGGCACGCTCCCTGGCTATCTCTAGTTGCGTTTGTCAGGCGTAGGGCAGCGGTCAGCCCAGGTTCCATCACCCTAGAGCTCGTCCGTTATCTATTTGTACTTTGCTTGTCCTGTGCTATCCCTAGCCATTGGGGATTCATGACAGTATAGCCGGCCCGCTAAGTGTTAATTGTTTGGGCTGAAGCAGGAGTAAAAGAAGTGTTTAAGGGAAATTTTTTTTTTTTTTTTTTTTTTTCCCTTCAGAGTTTTGCTGCCTAGCCCTTAATTGCTGTCTAGCTGCTTCTTACCTCCTCTTAACCCTTGAATGGCTCTGATCTTAGCTGTTTAACATGGATGTCCAGAGTTTGGCTTCCAGCCTGAGTAATCTCGCGGCAAAAGTTCAAAACATACAGGATTTTGTTGTTCACACTCCCATGTCTGAACCTAGAATTCCTATTCCAGAGTTCTTTTCTGGAGATAGATCTACCTTCCTGAATTTCAGGAACAATTGTAAATTGTTTCTTTCTTTAAAATCTCGCTCCTCTGGAGACCCTGCTCAACAGGTCAAGATTGTAATATCTTTCCTGCGGGGCGACCCTCAGAATTGGGCATTTGCATTGGCACCAGGGGATCCTGCATTGCTCAGTGTGGATGCGTTTTTTCTGGCATTGGGATTGCTCTATGAGGAACCTAACCTAGAGATTCAGGCTGAAAAGGCTTTATTAGCCCTCTCTCAGGGGCATGATGAAGCGGAAATATATTGTCAAAAATTTCGGAAATGGTCGGTGCTTACTCAGTGGAATGAGTGCGCCCTGGCTGCAAACTTCAGAAATGGTCTTTCTGAGGCCATTAAGGATATTATGGTGGGGTTCCCTACGCCTACAGGTCTGAATGAGTCTATGGCTATGGCCATTCAGATTGATCGGCGTTTACGGGAGCGCAAACCCGTGCACCAGTTGGCGGTGTCTTCTGAACAGGCACCTGAGACTATGCAATGTGATAGAATTCAGTCCAGAAGTGAACGGCAAAATTATAGGCGGAAAAATGGATTGTGTTTTTATTGTGGTGATTCAGCTCATGTTATATCAGCATGCTCTAAACGCACAAAAAGGGTTGATAAATCTTTTGCCATTGGTACTCTGCAGCCTAAGTTCATTTTGTCTGTGACTCTGATTTTTTCACTGTCTTCCATTTCCGTCGATGCCTATGTGGATTCGGGCGCTGCCCTGAGTCTTATGGATTGGTCATTTGCTAAACGCTGCGGTTTTAGTCTGGAGCCTCTGGAAGTTCCTATTCCTCTGAAAGGAATTGACTCTACACCATTGGCTATGAATAAATCGCAGTATTGGACACAAGTGACCATGCGCATGACTCCCGTTCATCAGGAGGTGATTCGCTTCCTTGTACTGTATAATTTACATGATGTACTAGTGCTTGGTCTGCCATGGTTACAAACTCATAATCCTGTCCTGGACTGGAAAACTATGTCTGTGTTAAGCTGGGGATGTCAGGGGGTTCATGATGATGCACCTCCGATTTCAATCGCTTCATCTACTCCTTCTGAGATCCCTGCGTTTTTGTCTGACTATAGGGATGTTTTTGAGGAGCCTAAGCTCAATTCGCTCCCTCCTCATAGAGAGTGTGACTGTGCTATAGAATTGATTCCTGGCAGTAAGTTCCCTAAGGGTCGTTTATTTAATCTGTCACTGCCAGAGCATACTGCTATGCGGAATTATATTAAGGAGTCCTTGGAAAAGGGACATATTCGTCCATCTTCGTCCCCTCTGGGAGCAGGTTTCTTTTTCGTGGCAAAAAAAGATGGTTCCCTGAGGCCTTGTATAGATTATCGCCTTCTGAATAAGATTACAGTCAAATACCAGTATCCATTGCCATTATACTGATTTGTTTGCTCGCATTAAGGGGGCTAGGTGGTTCACTAAGATAGATCTTCGTGGTGCGTATAATCTGGTGCGGATAAAACAGGGTGATGAGTGGAAAACCGCATTTAATACGCCTGAGGGCCATTTTGAGTATTTGGTAATGCCTTTTGGACTCTCCAATGCTCCGTCAGTCTTTCAGTCCTTTATGCACAATATTTTCCGTGAATATCTGGATAAGTTTATGATTGTGTATTTGGATGATATTTTGGTGTTTTCTGATGACTGGGAGTCTCATGTTCTACAGGTCAGGAAGGTGTTTCAGGTTCTGCGGGCCAATTCTCTGTTTGTGAAGGGTTCAAAGTGTCTCTTCGGAGTCCAGAAGATTTCTTTTTTGGGGTACATTTTTTCTCCTTCTACTATTGAGATGGATCCCGTCAAGGTTCAGGCTATTTGTGACTGGACACAACCTACATCTGTTAAGAGCCTTCAGAAGTTCTTGGGGTTTGCTAATTTTTATCGTCGGTTCATTGCTAATTTTTCCAGTATTGTCAAACCTTTGACTGATTTGACTAAAAAGGGTGCTGATGTTGCTGATTGGTCTCCTGCGGCCGTGGAGGCCTTTCGGGAACTTAAGCGCCGGTTTTCTTCTGCTCCTGTGTTGTGTCAGCCAGATGTTTCGCTTCCTTTTCAGGTTGAGGTTGATGCTTCCGAGATTGGAGCGGGGGCGGTTTTGTCACAGAGAAGTTCTAATGGCTCGGTGATGAAGCCATGTGCATTCTTCTCTAGAAAATTCTCGCCCGCCGAGCGCAATTATGATGTGGGTAATCGGGAGCTTTTGGCCATGAAGTGGGCATTTGAGGAGTGGCGTCATTGGCTTGAGGGTGCTAAACATCGTGTGGTGGTCTTGACTGATCACAAGAATCTCATTTACCTTGAGTCTGCCAGGCGTTTGAATCCTAGACAGGCTCGTTGGTCGTTGTTTTTTTCTCGTTTCAATTTCGTGGTTTCATACCTGCCAGGTTCAAAGAATGTGAAGGCAGATGCTCTTTCCAGGAGTTTTGTGCCTGACTCTCCTGGAGACTCTGGGCCTACTGGTATCCTTAGGGATGGGGTAATATTGTCCGCCGTATCCCCAGACTTGCGACGTGCTTTGCAGGAGTTTCAGGTGGATAAACCGGATCGTTGTCCACCAGAAATACTGTTTGTTCCGGATGATTGGACCAGTAGAGTCATCTCCGAGGTCCATTCTTCTGTGTTGGCTGGTCATCCTGGAATATTTGGTACTAGAGACTTGGTGGCCAGGTCTTTTTGGTGGCCTTCCTTGTCTAGGGATGTGCGTACCTTTGTGCAGTCTTGTGAAGTGTGTGCTCGAGCTAAGCCTTGCTGTTCTCGGGCCAGTGGGTTGTTGTTATCCTTGCCCATCCCGAAGAGGCCTTGGACGCACATTTCCATGGATTTTATTTCTGATCTTCCGGTTTCACAGAAAATGTCCGTTATCTGGGTTGTGTGTGACCGCTTTTCTAAGATGGTTCATTTGGTGCCCTTGCCTAAGTTGCCCTCCTCCTCTGAGTTGGTCCCTTTATTTTTTCAAAACGTGGTCCGTTTGCATGGGATTCCGGAGAATATCGTTTCTGACAGGGGATCCCAGTTTGTGTCTAGATTTTGGCGGACGTTTTGTGCCAAGATGGGCATTGATTTGTCTTTCTCGTCTGCATTCCATCCTCAGACGAATGGCCAGACGGAGCGAACTAATCAGACCTTGGAAACTTATTTGAGGTGTTTTGTTTCTGCTGATCAGGATGACTGGGTTGCTTTTTTGCCACTGGCCGAATTTGCTCTTAATAATCGGGCTAGTTCTGCCACGTTGGTCTCTCCTTTTTTTTGTAATTCGGGGTTTCATCCTCGTTTTTCCTCTGGTCAGGTGGAGTCTTCGGATTGTCCTGGAGTGGACATGGTGGTGGACAGGCTACATCAGATTTGGAATCAGGTGGTGGACAATTTGAAGTTATCTCAGGAGAAGACTCAGCAGTTTGCTAATCGCCGTCGCCGCGTGGGTCCCCGACTTCTTGTTGGGGATTTGGTGTGGTTGTCTTCTCGTTTTGTCCCTATGAAGGTCTCTTCTCCTAAGTTCAAGCCTCGGTTCATCGGTCCTTATAGGATCTCGGAGATTCTTAACCCTGTATCTTTTCGTTTGGATCTCCCAGCATCGTTTGCTATTCATAATGTGTTCCATCGGTCATTGTTGCGGAGGTATGAGGTGCCCGTTGTTCCTTCGGTTGAGCCTCCTGCTCCGGTGCTGGTGGAGGGAGAATTGGAGTATGTTGTTGAGAAGATCTTGGATTCTCGTGTTTCCAGACGCAAACTCCAGTATTTGGTTAAGTGGAAGGGTTATGGTCAGGAGGATAATTCCTGGGTGGTCGCCTCCGATGTTCATGCGACTGATTTGGTCCGCGCCTTCCATAGAGCTCACCCTGATCGCCCTGGGGGTTCTCGTGAGGGTTCGGTGACCCCTCCTCAAGGGGGGGGTACTGTTGTGGATTCTGTTTGTGGGCTCCCTCTGGTGGTTACTGCTGGTACTGGGTGACTTTGGTGGGTTGCGGCCTTTGGTTTCCACCTGTCCATCAGAGGCTGGGTGTTTCCTATTTTACCTGGCCTTTCTGTCATTCCCTTGCCGGCTATCAATGTATTCAGATGTGCTCTGTTTGGTTCCTGCCTACCTGCTCCCAGATCTTTCAGGATAAGCTAAGTGCTGATTTTCAGTTGTTTGGTTTTTTGTCCAGCTTGCTTATTATGTCTCTATGCTAGCTGGTAGCTCTAGTGGACTGAGGTTCTCCCCATGTGCCATGAGTTGGCACATGGGTTCTTGTAATCTCAGGATGGTTTTTTTGATTAGGGTTTTTTGCTGACCGCTCAGTCCCCTTTTGTATCGTTCTGCTTTCTAGTTTACAGCGGGCCTCAATTTGCTAAAACTATATATATCATCTCTATGTGTGTGCCTTCCTCTCATTTCACCGTCAATACATGTGAGGGGGCAACTATATCTTTTGGGGTTCATTCCTCTGGAGGCAAGTGAGGTCTTTATTTTCTCTGCAGTACTAGTTAGCTCTTAGGCTGGTGCGTGGCGTCTAGAACCAACGTAGGCACGCTCCCTGGCTATCTCTAGTTGCGTTTGTCAGGCGTAGGGCAGCGGTCAGCCCAGGTTCCATCACCCTAGAGCTCGTCCGTTATCTATTTGTACTTTGCTTGTCCTGTGCTATCCCTAGCCATTGGGGATTCATGACACCAATCACCGCTAACTGATGCCTGTATACAGCACTTAAGGCAGTGATACCCCTGTGCTTTCCAGGATTGCGGTGGAGGTGATAGGATGTGACATCTTGCACAATCCTATCACAGCCAGCGCTGCAGCCTCCACTATTCCAGGCAGCGGTATACAGGCAGCGGATAGCAGTGATGGGACTGTGACATCAGTGGTGGTCCTCTACTGTTAGAAGCCCACCGCTTCCACCAGGTGTTTTCTAAGACACCCCACGTTTTTGGGTGACAGTAATATAAGACTGTCTTATTCTCAGAGAAACTAGATTTTTGGCACACTTAGGCTCCTATTCACACTGAGGAATGAAGCACTGAAAATTGTACTTCATTCTTCAGTGTTGGCGCGATGAACATGGGCTGTGTATACTGCCCAATTTGAGTGCAGAAATGCTTCTGCGAGTCCTGTGGGCTCCCATTGAGCTCCTCTTGAGCATAACAGGAGGTCAGCGCAGACCTGCAACATTTATTGTCAGGGTCTTTATGTCAATAGGAGCTCAGTGGCAGGAGGAATGCTGCAGCATTTCTGGACTGAAATTGGGCAGTATACACAGCCCTTGTGCTTCGAATCTAGCCTCACGCAGGCAGCACTGAGGAGTGCAATTTTCTGTGCTGTATTACTCTGTGTGAATGTGGGTTATTCTATATATGGGAAAATTTGAGAAACAATAAGCTTGTGTGACAAACTCTCAATAAAGTGATCAAGATAAGCTGTGTTAAATTAAAATGAATGTCACTTTGATACAAAAACAGAGTTATTAG
Source organism: Ranitomeya variabilis (assembly GCF_051348905.1). Classification (NCBI taxonomy): domain Eukaryota; kingdom Metazoa; phylum Chordata; class Amphibia; order Anura; family Dendrobatidae; genus Ranitomeya; species Ranitomeya variabilis. The sequence goes on along the minus strand of NC_135237.1, from coordinate 170,406,713 downwards.
TTCAGCAATGAGCTACATTCACTGCTGAAGTACTTGCTCCTTTTAGCTAATAAAGCCCCTTTATACTTACCTATTGTTCTGACCTCAGATTTATGTCCCAGAAGAGGAGTTTTGACTGTTCCTGTCACAGTGTCTCTTCTTTGCTCAGTGACTGTTTTTTCCTCGGAAAGACTGGAAGTTGTGAAGCTATCTGCGCCATATTGGTGAAGAACACTAAGTTGAGAAGAAGCGACCTTCAATCAAATTGCAGACTCCCCCCAAGGATAAAATTTGAGGTAAGAAAATATCTAAACACAAATGGGGCTTTATTAGATAAAATTATGATGTTTTGAATGTAATAGGTACGTGGGCAGGGGTGGGTGATGTTGCTTGTAGTCACTGGGTGTAATAGGTATGGGTAAGGGCACACCACCTGTAGTCACTGGATGGGGGGGGGCTACTGGGGTGTAGTAGGTATCCCTACAGCTGACATCTTACCCATATGGTGGGCCATGCTGGGGTATTGAAAGTGACAGCTGAACACGGCCGGCGTCAGCACCCGACTAACCCGTGACGAAAAGAAGACAGCTCTTCTAGAGGTCTACTAAAGTTCTATAGCACAAGGACCAAAAGAAACCTGGAGTTGGCCCTGCTTGCAGACAAATCCACAAATTAAAGAAATAATGACTCAGAGCCTTCTATTCACCCCCACAGTACTGCCCTTTATTGAAGAAGATGGCTAAAAGAAAGAAGGATGAGGAGTATCGTACTTTTCAGCAGGAGTGGACAGACGAATTTGCCTTTGTGGAGAGAGCAGGTTCACCAGTTTGTCTTATATGCAATGATAAAATTGCATCCATGAAGCGGTCAAATATAAAGCGCCACTTTGACACACGCCATGCTTCATTTGCATCGAAATATCCTGCAGGGGACAGCAGGAAGAAAGCCTGTCAAGAGCTGCTGTGCAAAGTGCAAGCTAGTCAGCAGCAACTTCGAGTTTGGACCCAACAAGGTGACTTAAATTCGGCTAGCTTTGTTGGTGCTTTGGCAATTGTCAGAAACGGAAAACCATTCACAGATGGGGAGTATGCCAAAACATTTATGCTTGATGTTGCCAATGAACTTTTTGATGATTTTCCGGATAAAGCCAAGATTATCAAACGGATAAAAGACATGCCTCTGTCAGCAAGAACAGTTCATGACCGTGCCATCATGATGGCAAATCAGATTGAGGCATCCCAAGTGAAGGACATAAATACAGCTCTGTTCTTTTCTCTTGCTTTGGATGAATCAACTGACGTAAGCCATATATCTCAGTTCAGCATCATTGCAAGGTATGCTGTCGGTGACACGTTACATGAGGAAAGTCTTGCTGTTTTGCCTCTGAAAGGGACAACAAGAGGGGATGATTTGTTCAAGTCATTCACTGAGTTCACTAAAGAAAAAAATCTACCAATGCATAAACTTATTTCAGTGTGTACTGATGGTGCTCCATGCATGGTAGGAAAAAACAAAGGATTTGTAGCGCTTCTTCGTGAACATGAAAAAAGACCTATCCTTAGTTTTCACTGCATCCTACATCAGGAGGCACTTTGTGCTCAGATGTTTGGTGAGCAGCTTGGTGAGGTGATGTCACTTGTCATTCAGGTGGTCAACTTTATTGTTGCCCGTGCTTTAAATGATCGCCAGTTTAAAACACTCCTGGATGAAGTTGGGAATAATTATCCTGGTCTGCTTCTGCACAGCAACGTGCGCTGGCTGTCAAGAGGGAAGGTGCTCAGCCGTTTCGCAGCTTGTCTGAGTGAAATACGAACTTTTCTTGAAATGAAAAACGTTGACCATCCTGAGTTGTCCAACACTGAGTGGCTCCTGAAGTTCTTCTATCTTGTAGATATGACTGAACATCTGAACCAGCTCAATGTGAAAATGCAAGGCGTTGGTAATACAGTTTTATCGCTTCAACAATCTGTGTTTGCATTTGAAAATAAGCTGGAACTGTTTATCGCAGACATTGAAACAGGTCGTTTAATACACTTTGAAAAACTGGGAGAGTTTAAAGATGCATGCACAGCAAATGACCCTGCACAACATCTTGATATTCAGCAGCTAGCAGGCTTTACATCCAATCTCCTGCAATCATTCAAAGCGCGCTTTGGAGAATTTCGTGAGCACACTCGTCTTTTTAAGTTCATCACTCATCCACATGAGTGTGCACTGGACAGCACTGACCTGAGTTATATCCCTGGTGTCTCCATCAGAGATTTTGAGCTACAAGCTGCTGACCTGAAGGCTTCAGACATGTGGGTGAATAAGTTTAAATCACTTAATGAAGATTTGGAAAAACTTGCACGACAGCAAGCAGAGTTGGCAAGCAAACACAAGTGGAGAGAAATGAAACAACTCCAACATGCAGACCAGCTGATTGTCAAAACTTGGAATGCACTTCCTGTCACATACCAAACACTGCAGCGTGTGGGTATTGCTGTACTGACAATGTTTGGCTCTACCTATGCATGCGAGCAGTCTTTCTCACATCTAAAGCACATCAAGACTAACATACGTTCACGTTTAACGGATGGAAGTCTCAACGCCTGCATGAAGCTAAACCTCACCACGTATGAACCAGATTACAAAGCCATCAGCAAATCCATGCAGCACCAGAAGTCACATTAATGGTAGGAAGTATTCTATTCATCGTTGGTTAGCAACAGCATTAAAACGTTATTATGTTATAAAAAAAAGAGTTCGGAGATTTGTTGTTCTTTAAAATTAAATACAAGTCAATGTGTGCACTTTATGTACAGTGAGACTATTTAATAAAGTTCAATTATTTATTACGCTGGGTGTGCCTGCTTGTATGTACCACTTTAAGTAGTAAATGCTTTAGTTCCCTATGGGTCTGAGCCTCTCTTTTTTGTTCATTTTCTGTAAGACCAACACTTTTAAAAGGGCCACTGACAGATACAATTGCTCCAGCGGTCACTTAGTACACAAAGGAGTGTTCCTCTCTGCTGCACTAAGCCACCGCTGGACCTAAACAATAATTCGCTGTAAAATAATAAAATAGATAATTGACATAACTGACAATGCATTGTGTGACATGTCCAACATTCCAGCTTCTTTCTTCTGCGAATGCCTCAAAGCTGGCATTCTCTCAACATCAGGTGGGAAGAATGCCAGCTTCCAGTCATGCGCAGGAAAAAGAAGAAGCCAGACTGCTGGACTGATGTCATGCATCGCAAGCTCACAATGTAAGTTATTTATTTAATTTTTTTACTGCTAATTACCATTGTTTCAGTCCAGTTGTGGCTTTATACAGTAGGGAGGAGCATTCCTTGCTGTACTAAGTGAACATTGGAGCGATTGATCTGTCAATGGCCCTTTAAACATATTGTACGGCTCTCGCGGAATTATATTTCAAAATATGTGGCGTTTACGGCTCTCTTAGCCAAAAAGGTTCCTGACCCCTGCCTTAGATTGTCAACGTTTCCCTCACACGGTTCCACACCCATCTTCCACTCTTCGGAAGGGTTGTCAATGCTCTTCATAGCCCCCGACTCGAGCCTTTGGCTCCGGACCTTGCAGGAATGTTCATACGGAGTTTTGTATGACCTCATATTGCCAGAACGTCTTTGCCACACCATGCTTCACCCCACTGCAACTTGAACTTGCCCTAGCAAGTGTCACCAACGAACTCTCCTCACTGACTGACTAAACCAGGTAGTGGTTGCCTTTTACTGGACCTAACACTTCCCACTTTGGGCTGGATGAATCACCAACTGTCTCCTTTCTTTGTCTACCCCAGCAGTAAGTTGCTGGGCAAACTATACCTTTCAACTATTTAACTTCAGTCACTACCTGATAACAGTATGCACTGAACTTCCTATATCTAATATGTCCCCAACTAAATATCCCCCCTTTCTAACTTAATCCCTATGTCCTATATTATACTTTATATTCTCTAAACTTAACCCTAGACTTTCCCTATACACTGTACATGAATAACATTATACTGTACATTAATCACAATACAATACATTAACTGCGTATATTAGTGCCAATGAAACTCTGCGTATTCACATATTAATACAGTCACAAAAATACAATAAAACCATACACTTGGTAAAAATACTATTTAAAGAGGGAGAGGCAGATAACAGTCCCTGTCAAACCCTTGCACCAGTCAGTAAGTAATGCTGTGCATTCTCCATTTCATGGGAGAGTTTCTTTGAGGATGGAGGCCCTGGGCTGGTGTCCAGTTTGCCTTCATCAGACTCCAGCCCTGGTCCACATTTAAGTCAATATATGGGCTCCATGAACACTGCTACACCTGAGGATTTCCCTTCTTCTTAACATATGTGTAAATCCTTGAGGCGGACCTGCATGTATCCTCTGAATATGCCATATGCAATCTCATAGTGTTCACATATTTGGAAGTAGGTGTAATTATATTATATTACATATTTAAAGAAATGATGTCACAATGTGTCTAAGGTTTAAAATAATTATATTCAATAAATTCTGTATATATTAATATTTGAGCATGCTGCATTTCAGATATAATTAGAAAATACACTGGTTTCTGTCAGAGAGTTGTAATCCATTAAACATTTAATCTTTGTTCACTTGATTCCATTTTCTATAGGACTGCACCTTTATCTGATACTAACCACAGGGGTTTTCTTTCAAGTCTGATTCACCGGAGATATAAGACACTGCATGAACTGAATTCTAATGCAGCATTTTCCAAGCTGAGGCTCAATAACCTTCTAATGTCAGTCATTTATATTGGTAACAGCTGAATTTTCTTCCTTCTTTCTGCTCTGAATTTAGTAGTGAAATTCTGTAAGATATTCCAATACGTGTTGTTATTTAATACATTTGCATGCTTTATTGTGCCCTATGTATTTTTATAAGGAATTATTTCATTTAGTTATATCTTTCATGTTCATTACCCAGTAATTAGTAATTTTTTTTTATGGAAAGCGGAAAAATGTGCTTACTGGTAGCCCTGCAATAAACTATTTATCTCTTCAAATCTGTCCTTTATGTATTGAGCCTCGCTGCCATAATCCCCACTGTGGGTCTGAGTGGCTCCGGTTGGACAGGTGCACATTTTCTCTTCATAGAAAACTATGATATTCCTTGTATCTGTCATTCATCACAGTGGTGCAGAATACAGCCGGTGCTTTACCCAGCAATCATAGCTTATCACACTGGGCAGAAACACTGGCGTGAGGCTCATCTGCAGACGTGGACACAATACTTCCTGAGATATAAATGTTCTAAAGACTAGAAAGCATTCACACTCATTGATGCTTTACATTGGATGGTGTTTTTTGCAGTATCTTTGGCTAGTGCACCCTATGTGGTGCACTGTCACACAATGTACAAGCAACTTTACATTACGGTTCATTTATAACAATTATATGCAGTGCTATCCCCATCATACATTGCAAAAATAATTAGCTGTACAGTGCCTAAGTAGCAGAACCATAGTCAAAGAAATCAACATAATTACTATCTTTGTACGTTTCCTGTCCTGTGCGTCTTAGAGTCTTTGTACATGACCTTCTGCTGGCCATGACTGCCTTCTTGCTAGGCGCTGTGCTGCTGACTCCTGGTCACTAAAGCACCACTCCAGTGTTTTTTTTTCAGCACTGGAGTGCGCCCTGCCCCAGTTCTTGCACTCACCTTCCGGCTGCTTCGCATTTTACCTACGCCGCTCTTGTCCAGGGACGCAATCTTTTGCCCGTAACTTCTGACCGGCTAGAAAATCAACGTTACATCACAAAACTTCAATACAAGTCTATGAAAGCCAAAACAAGGCTTTCCTAGAGGTGTATTGAAAAGTGACCTCTGGCCACTCCATGAAACACTGGAGTTGTCGGCAGGCCACTTTTTGCAGGAGACAGACATTAGCGACACTGTAAAATGATGAAGGCGGCGGCAGGTGAGTATGAGAGTATGGGCAGGGGAATTATATGTTAAGAACCACTCCAGCAGTGCAATAAAGATATGCTGGAATGGTGCTTTAAAGTGCCACTACATACCAAATTTCTCCATCCACAGTCAATATGCAGCCATGCTGTGATTTTGTTGGATAACTCTTCTCCCACCACTCTATAAGGTTATATGCCAAGGTGTTATTCCAGATTTCTTATCTTTAATAATAGCCTGGCTAGTTTCCTCATCTCAGTATGTTTTTCTGTCTGCTGCTTGACCAGACCTTCTGACTGTCACTCTGCCAGCTTGAACCTTCTACGTGTTTGACTACAGGCTTGGTATGGTGGCGACATCTGCACAATCTCATGTCATGAGACTACTCTGGCATGGGAAAGTTCACACTATGTTGTGGTGTATAAGAGTAAAGATCTGCAGTCCCTTTGATTTTCCCCATGGTTGGGCCTTCAGTCAAATCTGTAGCATCATAGCAGATCCACAAGGGAAAAAACAGTGCTAAACAGTAAAGAAGCACTCCTATATATTTTTTTCGATAACTGCACCCCTCATCTGATTGTCTATCACATTCTGCACTTATTTGTGTATAGTGTACTTACTTCCTTGTAGCCTAGCCTCATATTTTCTTCCCTTCAGATAGTATTTTGATTCCTTGCTCTTATCTTGCATTTTATTATTTTATTCCTTGGTATGAAGTAGTTACGAGTGTCTAGTGCCAGGCGATCTGAGATATCCCCTCCTGCAGATTTCAAGCTTTTAGGGTATGTGCACACGATCAGTGTTTGTTCAGGCCTTGACGCTGGTGAATTTCCACTTGAGGTCCACACCTGCGCCCACTTGCATTTTTTAATGTTTTTGAATGCGTTTTTTGTATGCTGCAATAATGCATGTGTTTTTAACGCAATGCATTTTTGTAAAGTATAGATTGATACATAGATATGAGATATACAGATAGATGGATAGATAGATAAGGCATAGATAGATATTTGTGAGATTAATTAGTGTCTTGCCTAATTTAAGTAATTTAAAAAAACACAGTGAAGTCCCCTCTATTTTTGATAACCAGTTCAGGTAAAGCAAACAGGTGCGGGCTTATTTTATCAGGCTGGGAAGGTCCATGATTATTTGGCCCTTCCCAGCCTAAAAATACCAGCCTGCAGTCGCTTCCGAATTGGCTCATTCCAGTTCAGGCACATTGCACGACTCTTCCTGATTGCAATGGTGCGGTGACAATCAGGGTAATAGTTTATGGGGTTGATGACCACCTTCCCTGGTCATACAGGCTCCATTCCATATTGAGGTGACTATGAGGAATGGAGAATCAGAGTTTGATTCCGGAGAGAAAGAGGAAGGCAGCAGTCAAACAAATTAATCACTCCTCAGTAGTTGATCTTGCAAGGCAAAATAGCCATCCATGACAATTTAGATGCTCCGTAATTGAAATGAGCAGTTTACATCCTTTAATGAGTATCTACTGGAGTGCAAATCTGGTGCCAGCAGGCATGGTAATTCCTGCTCCAGTAGGGTACACTAAAGTCTCCCACAACTACAGAGCACACATGGATGGTACAGTGAAACTGCAAATGATAATTAAATGAGTTAATTTGCCTGTTTTGATGAATTTCTGAACACAGATCTGATGGAAAAAAAGGTATAAAGTTATCAAGACTGTGGAAGAAATGTATTGTATGTGACCAGACAGAACACTCATTTCCAGACAAAAAGAAACACACAAGATGACAAAAAGCAAGAACTTGCCTTGGCCTCGAAAACTTTTGTTACAAATGTAAAAAGATTGTGAAGTGGATTGGATTTTAAAAAGTTTGGAAGAGGAGGTCCTGTACCATGATTACCGTGTACACATGGGATGGTACAGTAAAACTGCGAGTGGTAATTAAATGAGTTAATTTTGCCTGCTTTGATAAAATTTCTGACTACCGATCAACATAAAAGACATGAATCTGTGAATGAATTTATGGAAAAAAGCTATCAAGTTATGGACTGTGGAAGAGATGTATTACGGGCACACTAAAACTGTCCTGACTCCATCTGGCCAGAATGACAGCATTTCAAAGGCCAGTAATTTGGAAATGCTGTCAAATCAGGACCATGGCTCGTGAGTGGGTAGTGCGGTATTAACTCTCTCGCTAGGGTTTATCGAGTTACAGTATATACTGTAAGTGAGTAAAATAAATAAATAATTACAGCAGCAAGTCTGATTATGTGGTGTCTACTATTAATTTCTACCCAAACGTTCAGAATCTGTACTCTGCGCTCAAATTAATTCCAGAAAATATTTATGGGGAAACAAATTCAACAGAAAGTTGCCAGTATAGAAAAAGCCATCATACAAGCAGCAAGACCGAGAGCTGCCATTGCACCGCTGCAGATTGGTTTAGCAGTTCAGATGCACCACCACTATCAATAAGTTCCTTTTGGATACGCTTATTAAGATGGAGTATAGATCATTGTGTAGTGAACTGCTCCGATTTGAACAGAATGTGCTATCTGTGGCGCACTAGACTCATTTTTCAAAGGTAATGTTATATTCAACTCTTTTTGGTTGTTTGCTGGTGACAATACTATAACAATAGATGGCAAAAGAACATTTCATGGGATGGGCATGGTTGCTGCATTAACATCAGGAACAAAGCAGACATATACTGCGAATAAGAAATTATTAGTCGGAAACTCCATATAACAGAGATTACAAATATTAATCTACAGTATTAGTGTGCACATTTTGCAAAAATACATTACGAGAATTTTTTTTAAAGCTCTTGCATGTTATCAAGATTGTGACATTACAGCTGATAGAGATATTTTGTGGGAACTTTCATTCCATTTCAGGCAGCCTGTACCAAATTAGCAGGGAATGATGTGTGTAATTCACAAGTGGGATGCTCATGCTGGCTATTTCTCAATCCTCTTTTTGTCCCTTATACACTCCCTGACAGAAGTTATGTCGCTTATCCATGTTATGTAAATAAAAGCTTATAACCTAAATTCATCCAATGGTTGTATAAATTATTCTTTTGATCGCTGAAACCCTCTGAAATGTGGTTTAGGTTAAGAAAATAAATTGGCATCAATGCAGAAATATTGATCAGTTAATGGACACAGAATGGTCAGATTTTGGCAAGACAAAAGTTTTGTCGCCTGGTCATATAATGCACCCAATCCTAGTTTACATCCTCACCTATGCTCAGTAAATGATCGGTTAATTAGTGTGTGTGTATAAAAAGAAACCCAGCACCCCAGACCTTCACTTGAACTGCAACTTGAGCTCTGACAACATGCCAAAAATCCACCCTGCGACCAAAGCCTGGATTATCAAGAGGCTGTAGACCAGATCCACTGCAGAGGTGGCTGGCACCTTTAATGTGTCTGAGCATCAAGTACAAATAATAAAAAAAAGATTTGAAGAGAATGGAGATGTGTTTGGCAAGCCCAGGTCCGGCAGACCCAGCAAGACAACTGCTCAGGAGGAACGTTTGTTGGTTAGAAAATCCAAAGCAAGCACCTCTTCCACTGCAGCAGAGCTCCAACAGGCCTGGTCACAGTTTGTAGTATTCTGTCTCGAAATGGCCTCCATGGTCGAATCAGTGCCCAGATGCCAGCACTAAACAAAAGGCAAATAAAAAACCATGTGGCATTTGCAAAGTTCCACAGCCTGCTAAACAGATGGACGCTGGAAAAGTGGCAGAAGGTGCATTTCTCTGATGAATCTTCAGTAGAATTACACCACAGCCACCACAAATACTGCAGGAGACCTATTGGAGCCCATATGGATCCAAAATACACCCAGAAAACAGTTAAATTTGGTGGTGGAAAGATCATGGTCTGGGGTTACATTCAGTATGGGGGTGTGCGAAACATTTGCAAGGTGGAAGGCAATATCAATAGCCTAAAATATCAAGAAGTATTAGCTACCTCTTATATTCCAAATCATAAATGAGGTCATATTCTGCAGCAGGATGATGCTCCATCTCAAACATCCATCTCTACAACAAAGTTCCTCCAGGCAAAAAAGATCAAGGTGCTCAAGGACTGGCCAGCCCAGTCATCAGACATGAACATCATTGAGCATGTTTGGGGTAGGATGAAAGAGGAAGCTTGGAAGACAAAACCAAACAATCTAGATGAACTCTGGGAGGCATGTAAGACTGCATTCTTTGCTATTCCTGATGACTTCATTAATAGTGTTGAGCATTCCGATACCGCAAGTATCGGGTATCGGCCGATATTTGCGGTATCGGAATTCCGATACCGAGTTCCGATATTTTTGTGATATTGGAAATCGGAATCGGAAGTTCCCAGTGTATGGTTCCCAGGGTCTGGAGGAGAGGAGACTCTCCTTCAGGCCCTGGGATCCATATTCATGTAAAAAATAAAGAATAAAAATAAAAAATATGGATATACTCACCCCTCCGACGGACCATGGACCTTAGCGGTGCAACCGGCAGCCTCCGTTCCTAAGAATGCAGTGAGTGTACAGGACCTGCGATGACGTCGCGGTCTTGTGATTGGTCGCGTGACCGCTCATGTGACCGCTCACGTGACCGCGACGTCATCGAAGGTCCTTCACTCACTGCATTCTTAGGAACGGAGGCTGCCGGTTGCACCGCTAAGGTCCAGGGTCCGTCGGAGGGGTGAGTATATCCATATTTTTTATTTTTATTCTTTATTTTTTACATGAATATGGATCCCAGGGCCTGAAGGAGAGTTTCCTCTCCTTCAGACCCTGGGAACCATCCAGGATACCTTCCGATATTTGTGTCCCATTGACTTGTATTGGTATCGGGTATCGGTATCGGCGATATCCGATATTTTTTGGATATCGGCCGATCCAATCCGATACTGATACTTTTGAATATCGGAAGGTATCACTCAACATTATTCATTAATAATTGTATGAATCATTGTTGAACAGCATGGATGCAGTCCTTCAAGCTCATGGAAGTCACACAAAATATTAAATCTAACTCTAATAGCACCTCAGCTTCATTCACCAATGTTATGCAACATATATTTATATTTTAAGTTAATTATTTGTTTGAATATTACGTTACTTTCTGTGAGCGACAAAACTTTTGTCTTGCCAAAAATCTGACCATTCTGTGTCCATTAACTGATCAATATTTCTGCATTGATGCCAATTTATTTTCTTAACCTAAACAACATTTCAGAGGGTTTCAGCTTTCAAAAGAATAATTTATACAACCAATGAATGAATTTAACGTCAGGTTATAAACTTTTATTTACATAACATGGATAAGCGACATAACTGTCAGGGAGTATAGATGTGTCACTCGGTGACAAAAAGTGCATACAATGAACATTAGAATTCATCAATAACTTAGGAAGAAAACAACTTTAGATCAACCCCTGCACTGGAAACCTAGTGAAATCATCAAAGCTGCCACACAGGATTCCCATTTGAAAAAAATCATACTAATGCTTGGTAGTTTCCACACTTTTATGAATTTGCTTGAAGCCATAGGTACACAAATAGACGGGACAGGTCTAAAAAGCATTTTGGAAGCTGTGTATGGTGAAAATGCCGTAGTGCATATGCTTAGTGGTAAAGCAGTTGCAAGGTCTTTCCGAGGCCATCTTTTACTGAAAAAATGTCTTCATCAACTACATGTGCAATCTTTTCTGGACAACAGTCATGAACTCACTACACTAATAGATGGAACTGAGAATTGGTATTCATGTCTCATGAAGGGAAAAACCACTATTGAAGCTGTTGTCTCGTCTAGCGCAGTTACTAAAATCATTGAGGTACTTTAACTGAAGTTAGAGAAAAATCTAAAGCTAGTAAATTTGAACTAGCATATCAGCAAATGATAAGTACTGCTTTAGCGCTGATGAAATATCATACTAAGTCTTGGATATACAGTGGGGGAAAAAAGTATTTAGTCAGTCACCAATTGTGCAAGCTCTTCCACTTAAAAAGATGAAAGAGGCCTGTAATTAACATCATAGGTAGACCACAACTATGAAAGTGAAAATGAGAAAACAAATCCAGAAAATCACCTTTGATTTGGCAAGATTTATTTTGCAAATTATGGTGAAAAATAAGTATTTGGTCACCTAAAAACATGCAAGATTTCTGGCTCTCACAGACCTGTAACTTCTTCTTTAAGAGACTCCTCTGTCCACCACTCATTACCTGTAGTAATGGCACCTGTTTGAACTTGTTATCAGTATAAAAGACACCTTTCCACAACCTCAAACAGTCACACTCCAAACTCCACTATGGTGAAGACCAAAGAGCTGTCGAAGGACACTAGAAACAAAATTGTATTCCCTCACCAAGCTGGGAAGACTGAGTCTACAATAGGCAAGCATCTTGGTGTGATGAAATCAACTGTGGGAGTAATAATAAGAAAATGGAAGACAAACAAGACCACTGATAATCTCCCTTGATCTGGGACTCCAAGCAAGATCTCACCCCGTGGGGTCAAAATGATCACAAGAAAAGCAAAAATCCCAGAACCACATGGGGGAACCTAGTGAATGACCTGCATAGAGCTGGGACCACTGTAACAAAGGCTACCATCAGTAACACACTACGCTGCCAGGATCAGATCCTGCAGTGCCAGACATTTTCCCCTGCTTAAGCCAGTAAGTACATGTCCAAGCCCGCATGAAGTTTGCTAGAGAGCATTTTGATTATCCAGAAGAGTATTGGGAGAATGTCATATGGTCTGATGAAGCCAAAGTAGAACTGTTTGGTAGAAACAAAACTTGTTGTATTTGGAGGAGACAGAATGCTGAGTTTCATACAAAGCACACTATACCTACTGTGAAGCATGGGGGTGACAACATCATGCTTTGGGGCTGTTTCTCTGCAAAGGGACGAGGATGACTGATCCGTGTACATGAAAAAATGAATGGGGCAGTGTATCGTGAGATTTTGAGTGCAAACCTCTTTCCATTAGCAAGCGCATTGAAAATGAAACGTGGATAGGTCTTTTAGCATGATAATGATCCCAAGCACAGCACCAGGGCAGTGAAGAAGTGGCTTCGTATGAAGCATATGAAGTGTTATGATCCAGTGACCTTGGAGCCGCATAAAAACTTTCTCTGGAGTCGGTGGAACCTGTACTGACCGCAAATCCTGAACTAACACCGCAACTAGAAGTAGCCGTGGGGTGTGCCTAACAAACCCTAGACACCTCGACACAGCCGGAGGACTAAATACCCCTATAGATGAAAATAGGAATGCTATCTTGCCTCAGAGCAGACCCCCAAAGGATAGGCAGCCCCCCACGAATAATGACTGTGAGTAGGAGAAGAATAGACACACGCAGGTAGAAAACAGGATTTAGCAAAAGAGGCCACTCTAGCTAAATAGGAAAGGATAGGACAGATTACTAGGCGGTCAGTATTAAAACCCTTCCAAAAATATCCACAACAGATAATACAAAAAGTTCCACAATCTAACTAAAGACATGGAATGTATATCTGCCACTCCAGAGAATCCAACAAGACTGAGAAAATACTGACACAATCTAAGCTGGACAAGAAAACACAAAGAATAGCACTGAATTGTGAAGCACACAGCATGTGTGCCACAGGAAAAAAAAACCAGACACTTATCTTTCCTGATTTGGCAGAAAGGCAGGAGGAACCAGGCAGAGGTCCTACACCTCCCAACAACAATTGACAACTGGCAAGGACTAATGAATCCTGCACACCTAAATACCCCAGTCAGAACTGCAATCAGCAGACACACCTGACCAGGACTGCAACCCAGGGACAACTGCATTACCACCTACTACCACCGGAGGGAACCCAAAAGCAGAATTCACAACAATGAAGGTCCTGGAGTGGCCTAGCCAGTCCCCAGATCTCAACCTCAAAGAAAATCTTTGGAGGGAGTTGAAAGTCCGTGTTGCCCAGCGACAGGCACAGACCATCTCTGCTCTAGAGGAGATCTGCATGGAGGAATGGGCCAACATACCAACAGTGTGTGCTAACCTTGTGAAGACTTACAGAAAACATTTAATCTCTGTCATTGCCAACAAGGGATATATAACAAAATATTGAGATGAACTTTTGTAAATGACCAAATACTTATTTTCCACCATAATTTGCTAAATAAATCTTGCCAAATCAGACAAGGTGATTTTCTGGATTTTTCCAATGAAAGAAGAAAACTAAGAGCACTCACCGTCCTAAAATCAGTCCTTTATTGAAACGGAAGAATCTTCAGCAGGGGAGAATGTAAATTGTGACAGACAACGGCCGTTTCGTGCTACTGCGCTTCCTCGGGTCCTACAGCAGATTGGAATTTTCCTGCATACTTTTTTCAGATTGAGCATCTGATCCTTTTGGGATGTTTATGGCACATGGCCGTGGTGAGTGTGAGGCGCGGTGAACCCTTGTTGCAGTGGTGTGGATTCTTTGCTCTTTTTTTATTGTGATTTTCTGGATTTGTTTTCTCATTTAGACTCTCATAGTTGTGGTCTACCTATGATGTCAATTACAGGCCTCTCTCATCTTTTTAAGTGGGAGAACTTTTGGTGGCTGATTAAATACTTTTTTTCCCACTATATCATTTACATGCTATTTACAACGCATTGCCGATATTTGCAGCAGCAGAGCACGACAACTATCTGAAGTCATCATGTATGTACCTTCAGGAAATGATCAAATTGCAAAACAATAGCCCTGAGGGCTACAGGATGCTTCAAAATGGGTTGCATATCATCCAACGAAACAAATCAGTTTGGGCTGGTCTATGTTCTGATCTCATGATTTAACAAATACTTACACTTAACAAACACTTAAAACCTCAAGTGGATTAACCCCTTAGTGACAGAGCCAATTTTGTATTTAATGACCAAGCCAATTTTTTAAATTTTGACCACTGTCACTTCATGAGGTTATAGCTTTGGAACGCTTCAATAAATCCCACTGATTCTGAGACATATTGTACTTCATGTTAGTGGTAAAATTTATTCGATATGATTTGCATTTAATTATGAAAAAATGGAAATTTGGCAAACATTTTGAAAATACAGCAATTTTCAAACTTTAATTTTTATTTACCTTTAAATCAGAGAGTGGTGTCACACAAAATAGTTAATAAATAACATTTCCCACATGGCACCTTTACATCAGCACAATTTTGGAAACATATTTTTTTTGTTCGGACATTATAAGTGTTAAAAGTTGACCAGCAATTTCTCATTTTTCCAACAAAATTTATAAAACCCTTTTTTTAGGGACCACCTCACATTTGAAGTGAGCTTGGGGGTCAATATTACAGAAAATACCCAAAAGTGACACCATTCTAAAAACTGCACCCCTCAAGGTGCGTAAAACTAAATTCAATAAGTTTATTAACCCTTCAGGTGCTTCATGAGAACTAAAGCAATGTGAAAGGAAAAAAATGAACATTTTACTTTTTTCACAAAAAATTTAATTTGGAACCAAACTTTTTTACTTTCACAAGGGTATCAGGAGAAAATAGACCACAAAATTTGTTGCACAATTTCTCCCGAGTACGCCGATACCCTGTATGCGGGGGAGAGCCACTTTTTGGGCGCATGGCAGGGCTCAGAACGGAGGGAGCACCATTTGATTTTTTGAATGCAAAATTGGCTGGAATCAATGGCAGGCGTCATGTCGCATTTGGAGACCTCCTGATGTACCTAAACAGTGGAAACCCCCCAATTCTAACTCCAACCTAAACACAGCCCTAACCCCATCACACCTCTAACCCTAATCCCAACCCTAACCATAACCCTAACCACAACCCTAACCCCAACACCACCCTGACCTAAAACACAACTCTAACCACAACCTTAGCCCCAACCCTAACCCTAGCCCCAATCCTATCCCTAGCACCAGCCCTAACCCTAGCCCAACCATAACCCTAGCTCTAACCCTAGCCCCAACCCTAACCTTAGCTCAACCCTAACCCTAGCTCTAACCCCAACCTTAACCCTAGCCCCAGCCCTAATGGAAAAATGGAAAAAAAATTTTTTTTATTATTTTTAGCTAACTAAGGGGGTGATAAAGGGGGCTTTGATTTACTATTTTTTTTATTTTGATCACTGTGATAGGGTCTATCTCAGTGATCAAAATGAACCAATAGGAAAAGTCTCCTATTATTGCCGGGTGCCAGCCGGCAGATCTCGGTGGGCGCACTGCACATGCGCCTGCCATTTTCTTTCTGTAAGATGATGCTGTGAGCTGGGGGACAGAGTCGGAGGAACTGGGGGATGCTGGAGTACCGGAAGGCTTGGGGGACCCCATTTTTCTCTCCTCTGATATGCTAGAAAGGAATAAATGGGAAATCTGACTTTTTTTTGGTGTCTCAACCCTGGGGACGGTAAAAACCAACCCTAATCAAGTTCTCCGAGGTCTCAACTACCCCCGGTAGCCGAAACTCCAGAGTTTTTCTGATGCTGTGGTGCACTAAACCCTTATTTCTCAGCGACATTAAAAAGCGGGGCTGAGGAATAAGTACCCTTAACCATTAAAAGTTGTATTGTGGTCTTTAAGAGTTAATTCATGGAAGCCAGATGACGGAAGATGAGTGAGCGCTGTGGACTATGTGAGACACCATAATGTCTGACTTCAATCTTGCCGTGCAGGACTTTAATGGAATCACTTGTACCATAAATAAGCAACACATTGATTCCACTGTCTCAAAATTGTAAGAGATGCTCTAGACATTTCAAAAATGTATGCAAAGATGTCACTATGTTCACCTTTCTCAGCTGACCCCTCATTGAGAAATATCATAAATGGTATTGTGGTAAAGGAAGATGTCAATATGCATGAATATGAGTCAGTGGGAGGAGTTATGCATGGTATGATTGGACAAAATGTGTTTTCATTCCCTTTTAAGAGGACCAACAAAGTAAAGACCCTGAGTAGTTCATCATTTGCAGTCACAGTTGCACTGGGCAAAAGAGTTGATCCGTGCTTACTGTTCCATCGATTTCTTGTAGTCTCAAAGATAGGACAATTAGATCGAGGAGGTGATGAGATTAGTGTTAGGGTACCGTCACACAGTACCATTTTCATCGCTACAACGGCACGATCCGTGACGTCGCAGCGTCGTATGATTATTGCTCCAGCGTCGTAGACTGCGGTCACACTTTGCAATCACGGCGCTGGAGCGATGCCGAAGTCCCCGGGTAACCAGGGTAAACATCGGGTTACTAAGCGCAGGGCCGCCACAACTGTTTGAGGACTTGCACTTTCTGAGAAGGCTCATAAAGGCTGATAAACCACAATTAGCTGATGCCATTGATGAGAATTGTAACAATCAAACATCCACTGATTCAGTTATGTGTACGTGAAGATATGTTACTGACGGAGACTACTTGATGCACAAAATTAAGTGGAAAAATGGAGATACATATAAAATAGCCAGAGTATATGCAGACTTTACAATTAAACACTACATGATGGCAATTGTTGTGATCGATGGGTATGACACAGGTCTTTCAATAAAGGATAATGCACATAAGAAAAGACAATGGAAAATCAATCTTCCAATAGTTCACTTCAACAGTGATACTGAATTTGAAGGGAAGCAGGAAGAATAAACAACACCTAATCAAATTAATTATTGAGGAAATGGTGATGAGAGGCTGCATGGTTGTTCAAGCGGAAGGTGACTCTGATGAAGACATTGCAAAGGCAACAGTTAACAATGCACAGGACCCTTCCACCAACCTTATTGGAAATGGTACTGACCTGTTAATTCTTGTCCTATATTACGCTAAAGCTAATGGCAAACCACTGTATTTTCGATCAGCTAATCAGTCAAGAGGCACCCTAAAAGTGTATCACATCAATAATTTGAAGTCTGTTCTTGAGATTGAGTTATGTACAAAGTTGTTATTTTTTCATGCATTCACAAGATGTTATTCCACTTCTCTTATTTGTGATGTTGGCAAAAAATCAGTATTCAAAAAACTTTTAAAAGGTAATCATGTCTTTTATTCCTGTGCGAATGCATTCACTTTACCAGGAAAGAACCCTGCTGATATAGTAAATAGTCTTGGCAGTCAAATAATGCTTGTTATTTTTGGTTGCAACAGTACAATTTCTTTGGTTATCTTGAGTTACCAGACACTTACGAAGAAAGTGGTAACAGCCAAATTGAATGTTCATCCAGAACGTCTTCCTCCAACTGAGTCTTCCAACAAATTCAATTGTTTAATAGTGTACTACCAGACAATGACATGGATGAGTACGGCTAGCGAGATTAATCCTGTGGATTGGGGTTGGAAACTTGATGATATGAACTTGTACCAGTAATGTGTGCTATAAATATTGTTCCAGGCACTCTACTGAAAATTAGACAATGTAGTTGTAAAACTGCTTGCAGTGGTAAGCTATGTAGCTGCCAAACAAACAGACTTCCACGCAGTTTTGTAAGTTGATCATGCCAAGTTACGCATTGTGACAACCAGAAGTCAGATACAGTAGAGGACAGTGGTGAAGTTTTGACTTTTATACCCTTACCTTCTGATGATACCGCGTGTCTAAGCATTGAAACGTGCGTCGAGGTTGCTGCTTACCCCCATACTTGCATATACCATGTATATACAGGTACATAGTACAGGTACTGTACATGTCTACCACTAATACAGTTTTAATACTTACACATGGTGCAAATTTAATTTATATATCTATTTAAGGGGTTGTTCTATATCTATTGTGATCTTTATACTCTGTATGCTGTCTATGTTAACTATTTATTCAACACACAGGAGTGATACTTCTCTAGATAATCATGCATAATCCTATTAGCATGGATATTATTTATTTATCTAACCAATGAATGTTTACATATTTTAGTTAATATACACCTATATAATAGTGGGGTAAGTTGTCTTATCTGCTTCTGTTGTCTGTCTAGCATTATTCTTTCATGTGGTTGCTCTAGGTATACCACTCTATGTATTACTTTTGTAATAATAAAATTTGTTAATTTTGTACAATTTGGATCCCAGTATCTCTTTATTGAACTCAATAGGTTACTGAAAATTATACATTGTAGTTGTAATACTGGTTGCAGTGGTAAGCGCTGTAGCTGCCAAACAAACAGACTTCCACACAGTTCTGTAGGTGGATCATGCCAAGTTACGCATTGTGACAACAAGGAGGAAGATACAGCAGAGGACAGTGATGAAGACTAGATAGTCAAGTTTTGACTTTTATACCCTCACAATGCTGCATAATTTCATAACCTAATTTAAAGTGTTAAAATAGGTATTTTGGATTAAAAATAGTCCTGCTTACAATGTAACTATTTTTTTTGTGATAATATAAAAATAACACAAAATGCTGTGTACATATTTAGACCTAATAAAAGGTGTTGTACCTATATTATTCACTGTTGGTCACCATTTTAATCCCATAGGCAAAATTTGTTGGTATACATGAATTCATTGACCATAAAAACCATAAGTTTGACTAATAAATATAATTATAGTATGCTTAGAGATAAGAAAGTTATAAGACTTTGTCTGATTTTGAAAGTCTTCAACAGCCATCTTGAAAATAACCCACTTCCGGCTGGAAGTTTTTGGTAGACTTTTTTAAATGTTGATCTGTACACTTATTAGAGACAAAAATCATTCACAGACCTTTTGTTGAAATTTGGTTAGGTCTAATGTCATATTCAACCAAATAAAGAAGAACTAATTGACTGTCAGGGGAAGTCAGAAACCAAGGGGTTTAACTAGTAGACTACCCGGAAAAAAGTTCTCAGAAAGGAGTAATCAAAAGCCAACAATTAACACTACATCTCCCTGATCTAGCAGCAGCAAAAGTCCCAGGAATAAAACAGGACATACGCTGTCATGTGTCACCTGCAACAAAGGCGTGGCACGAGCTAGCGGGTGAAGCAGAAAGAGAAAGGACAGGAAGCGGCACAGATGTTACACTACTATTTAACCCTCCGTCACATACAATATCGGTTCTAACGAGTTCACATACAATGTGACTGTCAGGCGCAGGCTAGGAAAATACCTATAATATCTAATGTTTGCAATTTCAGTGCTCTAAAAGTGATCTGTGACCTTCATAGGGATGTAATAAAAGAGACTACACATAATCAGGTGCAAAAAAAAACATTTACTTAACATAAAACTAATAACTCTGAAATACAAACATTTCAAAACTCCCACCAAATAGCCCCCAGTTCGACTCTGTCAAAAAACTACAAAGAAAATGTATGGAAACAAACTTAATTTTAAGGTACCTTAAGTACTATTAAACACATATTCAATCAGAATTAGATCCTGAAGTTTCCCCAGAAAAATTACACTTGCAGAGCAAAGAGCAAGAATTACACATCATTTTTGCATGTGTCAGGCAGATTGCATTATGACATTTGTGACATTCATAATTAGAAAGCCTTCTGATTCCGCTTTCCGTGATGCAGGTGGTGCATCTCCTTCTTTTGGGAGGTGGTGCAGGTGGTGAATTTTCACTATCATCTTCTGGGCGGAATCTACTGTATACGCCTGAGCAGCACACTTTCTTATTTAATCTGCCTTATTTCTATGAAATATCCTCACACTTTGTGCTATACATTCATAAAACAAGCTAAATAAACAATTGTGATGAATAAAAACATAAAATACCAAGCTTATTGAGTGTGACGTGTTCACATACAATGAGCCTGAGAGATTAGCGCAGCTATAGCTGTCCTCCTGAAGCTCTGCAATCCAACTGTGGTATGAGGTTTCACAGAGCTGCTAGAGACAGGAGACTACCTGGAGGGAGGGGATTTCCTCACAATCTGGTGAGGAAGGAGAAATGAAAGTAAAAGAGAAGCGCCTGTCAGGCCTATTGTATGTGACGGAGGGTTAACATGTTTAAATGTGATTGAATGATTCTGAACACAACAATATCCACAATTATAAAAGGATGTTCACACTTATGGAAACATAATATTTTAGTTTTGCTATTTTTATTTTTCCCTTTTCACGTCAGTTTGTTTCTCAAAAGATTTCTACAGATAATGGGTGACATTAAACATGGAAAAAGTTCTGAAATTATTCTTCTAGGTATGAATTTTTTTTTTAAATGGCAAAGACCTGGCATTTTAACAGGGGTGTATATTTTTTACCCACTGTATGGTGTACAAAGCACTGATGTAGAACTGATGTCACCTGTTGTGAACTCTGTTTTGGGGCTCCCTCTTGTGGTCACAAGTGGTACTGTATGAGTGCTGTCTTTGGGCTCCCTCTGGTGGCTCTTTGTGTCTTTCTGCAGGTCTGAGGCGGATCAGCTGTCTAGTTATCTGTTAGCTGGTTTCCTATTTAGCTCACCTGGACTTTCAGTGTTTGCCTGCTGTCGATGTATTCAGTGCTATCTTGATCCTCCTGAATTCCTTCACTATCAGTCTCTCCAAGAGAAGCTAAGTTTTCTGTTTGGTTATTTTTTGCTCATTAGTGTTCAATATGTTTCTTGGTTATTTACTTGTCCTTGTCCAGCTTGCTAATATGTAATTTCCTCGCTTGGCTGGTAGCTCTAGGGGGCTGAGTTTCTCCCCTCACACCGTTAGTTGGTGTGGGGGTTCTTGTATTCTCAGCGTGGATATTTTGTATAGGGTTTTTTACTGACCGCACAGTTCCCTGCCTGTCTTCTGCTATCTAGTATTAGTGGGCCTCATTTGCTGAATCTGTTTTCATTTCTACGTTTTGTATTTTCCCCTTACCTCACCGTTAATATTTGTTGGGGGCTTACTATATCTTTGGGGTCATTTCTCTGAGGCAAGTGAAGTCTTACTTTCTCTATAGGGGTAGCAAGTTTCTCAGGCTGCGTCGAGACGTCCAGGAATTTAGGCACGTTCACCGGCTACCTTCAGTGTGTTTGGTTAGGATCAGGTTTTGCGGTCAGTCCAGTTACCACCTCCCTAGAGCTCGTTCTATGTTCAGTAACTTAGCTAGTTCATTCTGTGTTCCTCAGCCACTAAGGATCATAACAGTCACCATTATATGCTGACTGTGTGGTGGTGACATCAGTCTTACTATAATGGTTTTGGTTGATGATCAGTATGGTGGCATTATCGTCAGTATATATGCAGGTAATATTTAGTTACGCTCTGGTGTTATTTGTTTTTTATTTTGCAATATTATTATTGCATTATTGTTAATCTTCTACAGTGGTATTATTGGAAATGTAGGACTTGGTGTACATTTTTATTTCCTCCATGCATAATATTATTAGTAATAAAGACCCCCATTTAGGGAAGGGGAGGGACAGCATGGGCCTGTGTGATTTAAAACACCAGGGCTGAATGTCAGTACCAGTCTGCCCTGATTTTCATCCATCAGTCTGTAAGTAGTCTCAGTAACAGCATTTTTAGTTGAATTTTGGTTGCTTCCTGCCCTAAAGTCTGTGCAGATCATTATTGTGCAACCAACTGAGCAACAACATACCCAAAACATGAAATTATAATCATGAAACATTGTACTGTGTATTATGTAGTAGAATAAAGTGGCCTAAATTAACACTTCTATATTTATGCTTACAGAGAACAAGAAAAGGTAAAAGCTAACATGAAATTGGGAATGCAGTGCTGCCAAGCTGCCCCAGAGAGGCAAACGTGACTCTCTGCCATCTGGCCAAATTTCCATCTCAAATTAGTTTTAACTAAAACGTGTCCTTCTGCAGTGACAATAGCACTCTCCGGAAATCCAGCACAGGCATCTAATAGTTCGGGAAATTTTGTTTTTTAAACCTAAAGGGAGGTTATTGCAAGGAAAAAGAATGTTCATCTGTCACTATCTGTGATATCAAAGACTTACACTGTCGAATACCAGTTATGTAGACTAGGACATTGGAGTTATGAAAATAGCAATGTTTATAATGCACACCAAATCTTTATATATAAACCCCTTAGCCCTCCTCTTACAACTGCACAGACCCCTCTCTTCCCTCTGTGCACTGATCTCTGTAATCAGAACAGGGAGGACAAAGCGTTCTGCCTCTCATTACAGCCTGTAGAGGACCTCAGGTATGTGGCATTGGCTCTTCCACTGTCCTCCACCAGGGATCCAAAAATGAACAATTCTGCTGCCCAAGATCTCTAGTGATCCTTATATTAAACTATTGACTGCCTAAGGCCTCCAGAGAATTAACCTCTTCCCTGCCAAAGAACCATGAACTATGCTGACAATAAACGGTTTACAAACTTAGACCACCAGAGATTCCGTCATTAAACTTTTCACTGCCCCAAACCCCCTAGAATATTGAAATTATTGATTTTAATGGCCCAGATCACTAGGGAAGCTGACATTAATACTATTACTACCATGGACTACCAAACATACAAAACATTCACTAGACTTTGATGTTACCTAGATGCAATGTGTGGTAATTGACAATTACTAATTGTCAATTCTGTATTGCTTGATATAGAGAGAAGATTGCTTGTCATCAGGTGCATAAATAAAAAATATAGTGATCCCCCAGTGACACTCTCACATAGAAAATCTTCTGCCACTGCAGGGCAAGCTGTAGATAATAAGGGTGCCTTCACATTGTGTTTAGGGACATGCTCGGTGACATACAGTGGGGAAAATAAGTATTTGATACACTGCTTATTTTGCAAGTTTTCCCACCTACAAAGAATGGAGACAGGGCCGGCGTTAGGTGCAAGCAGACTAGGCAGCTGCCTAGGGCCCCCTCTGCCCTAGGGGCCCCCAACCAGGGGCGGACATAGCGCCAATGCCACTGCTCTGGGGCCGAGAGGTAGAGGGTGGCCCCTGCAGGCAGGCCCGGTATCATGCAGCATCAGGCCCCTGTCACTCCCTCCTGTAATCCTGCCAACACCCACAGCTGGGGAAAGAGCGGCGCACGAAGTGCAGGACTTCAAAAGGGGGGGCGTGTCATGCAGGGAGAGACGCTGGCCAATGAACGCTTTCCTCACCAGACTGAGGAGAGCGCTCACTGGCTGCTGTCTCTGTTCTCCTGCATGGCGCGTCCCTGGTGACTGGTGAGTACTCACCTACAGTCAGGGGCCCCGCAGCACAGCACACAGGAACAGCAGTGGAGGAAGAGCAGGACTTACAGTGTGTCTTCTGCTCCCTCCACTGTTCTGTTCCCAGCAGACTGCAGCATCTCCGTCCTCACTGTGAAGAGATGGGGGAGGAGCTCACTGCACGGGACAACACGGCAGCATCAGGGGGGCTGATATCAGTCCTGTCTGCTCTGTGCCCCATCCCCCACAGTGAGTTCTGCTGCCCTCTCCAACTGAACTGACCTCCTCCAAGGCTCCTCTCATCACCTGTACAAGATTAGTATGTGTGTATGTGTATGCTTGTATCTGTATGTATGTATGTGTGCATCTGTGTATGTACAGTATGTGTATATCTATGTGTATGCTTCTGTGTGTATCTGTGTATGCATGTACAGTATATGTGTATGTCTGTGTGTATACTATGTGTGTATCTGTATGTGCGATATATTTGTATGTATATACGGTATGTATGTTTATGTGCATGTATGTACAGTATATGTGTATGTCTGTGTGTACGGTATGTGTATACTTTGTGTATATAACTGTATATTATGTATGTACGGTACGAGTATGTGTACCTGTATGCATGTACGGTATATGTATGTGTATCTATGTATGTACGGTATATGCGTGTATGTATGACGGTATGTGTATCTGTGTGTATGTACAGTATATGTATGTACGGTATGTGTGTACGGTATGTGTGTGTATGTACGGTATATGCGCGTGTGTATGTATAGTACATGTATGTATGACAGTATATATATGTGTATCTGTGTGTATGTATGGTATATGTGAGTGTTTGCATATACAGTATATGTATGTGTATCTGTGTATATGTATGTACGGTATATTTATGGGTGTGTATGTATGTACAGGGTGTGTATGTATGTACGGTATATGTATGTGTATCTGTATGTATGTACACTGCAGTATGTGTGTTTGCATATAAGGTATATGTATGTGTATCTATGTGTAACATATATATTTATTACAAACACACAATATATGTATATATATATATATATATATAATATATATATATATATATATATATATATATATATATATATATGAAAAAAAACCAATCAGCACTCCCAATGTGAACACGTGCACGCTGCAAACTGCAATACATAGATAAAAAAATCACAGCAGCACATGTACATGAATCGGCCATGTGAAAACACAGACAAATATACATTTCTCAAAAATATTTTTTCATAAAAATTTTTTCAAAAATTTTTTTTTTAATAAAACTTACAGTTAAATGGAGATTCTTAGCGCATAAATTGGCCAATTCATGTATGCCCATCAACCACGGCAAGGTGATCTCCCCCTGATGGGTCCTACTCTACTGTACATGCCACTCTTGGGCCACCAGCCTACAACTCTGGACAAAACATGTCACTCTGGGCTAAGCCTACAATTTATGGGCAGGTAGAGTTGATTACCGCCACCTGCAAGGTCAATGGAAGGAGTGCAAGATAAGTCTGGATGCTGCCACATCCATACAAACAGAGGAAAAAAAAACAATCAGCACTCCCAATGTGAACACGTGCACGCTGCAAACTGCAATACATAGATAAAAAAATCACAGCAGCACATGTACATGAATCGGCCATGTGAAAACACAGACAAATATACATTTCTCAAAAATATTTTTTCATAAAAAATTTTTTTAGAAAATTTTTTTTCATAAAACTTACAGTTAAATGGAGATTCTTAGCGCATAAATTGGCCAATTCATGTATGCCCATCAACCACGGCAAGGTGATCTCCCCCTGATGGGTCCTACTCTACTGTACATGCCACTCTTGGGCTACCAGCCTACAACTCTGGACAAAACATGTCACTCTGGGCTAAGCCTACAATTTATGGGCAGGTAGAGTTGATTACCGCCACCTGCAAGGTCAATGGAAGGAGTGCAAGATAAGTCTGGATGCTGCCACATCCATACAAACAGAGTTTGCAGCGTGCACGTGTTCACATTGGGAGTGCTGATTGTTTTTTTTTCCTCTGTTTGTATGGAGGTGGCAGCATCCAGACTTATCTTGCACTCCTTCCATTGACCTTGCAGGTGGCGGTAATCAACTCTACCTGCCCATAAATTGTAGGCTTAGCCCAGAGTGACATGTTTTGTCCAGAGTTGTAGGCTGGTAGCCCAAGAGTGGCATGTACAGTAGAGTAGGACCCATCAGGGGGAGATCACCTTGCCGTGGTTGATGGGCATACATGAATTGGCCAATTTATGCGCTAAGAATCTCCATTTAACTGTAAGTTTTATGAAAAAAAAATTTCTAAAAAAATTTTTTATGAAAAAATATTTTTGAGAAATGTATATTTGTCTGTGTTTTCACATGGCCGATTCATGTACATGTGCTGCTGTGATTTTTTTATCTATATATATATATCCATCTCAGTGAAAAAATATAAATATATATATTTTTTAGAGGTGTGGGGCCCAAATAGAACTTTTGCTATGGCGGCCCTGTGATTGCTATGTACACCCCTGCTTGCAAGGCAGTGATAATGAGGGCAATCTGACTTGTTTCTCAGAGCCCGAGGCTCCAGGGTGCCATTGCCAGATTGCCATCATCATAAGCAGTGTATCAGGCAGGAAGGGGGGCCCCGACACATTTCTTGAACAGGGGCAACAAGCTATTAGAGTCCGCCCCTGCCCCCAGCCAGTGGTGTGTCGCTAATAGCAGCACACCAAGCAGCTGCTATGGGGCCCGTGAGTCAAAGGGGCTCGCCCGGTGCCAGTGAAGAAGGAGCAGTGGGTGACAGGAGGCAGGAGCCGGCTGCTGCGGCTAAAGCCTGTGCCTGCTGCTAAAGAGAAATTCATAGTCACTACTCCCCACTCCCATAGTCGCTCCCACCAGTATGCACTGAAGCCGGTGCCGAGAGATGGGAGGGACTATAGGAGTGGAGAGCAGTGAATATTCATTTCACTTTAATAGCGGTCACAGTAGCCGCAGCTGCAGGCTTCCTGCTGCTAGGTGATCACATGTGCTCGCTACTAAAGGGAATGAATATTCACTGCTCTCCACACCCATGAATACGATATATATCAGTGAGCGAGTGAGTACATGGTGGCCATAATGCTGTAGGACTGCATTATATTCTGTTGGGGACTGCATTATATTCTATGGGGGGGCTGCATTATATTCTATGGGGGGGTTGCATTATGCTATATGTCAGTATTATATTCTATATGGGGACTGCATTATACTCTGGAGGACTATGGGAGTGTATTATACTCTATGGAGGACTATGGGGAGTGCGTTATACTATATAGAGGATTAGAGGGAATATATTATACTATATGGAGGACTATGGGGAGTCTATTATACTATGGAGGACTATGGGGAGTCTATTATACTATATAGAGGACTATGGGGAGTCTATTATACTATATAGAGGACTATGGGGAGTGTATTATACTATATGGAGGACTAGGGGGAGTACCTTATACTATATGGAGGACTAGCGGGAGTACATTATACTATATGGAGGACTATGGGAGTGTATTATACTATATGGAGAACTAGGGGGAGTGTAAAATGCAAGATATTCATCAAGTGATTGGATTAGTTATGCCTGAACAAAAACATTGTTCTCATCAGCACATCGCCCAGTGAAAGCTGCAGATATGCTGCTGCTAAGATGATGCTGTATGTGGACAGATTGATCTAGTGATTATTCTGAGCCCATCATTATTCCTCAGCCGATGTAAAGAGGCCGGGAAACAAGCGGCGAATTACTTCAATATTGTTAATCAAACTCGTTTAGTGGCCTGAAATCGGCGCATGTAACTACAACCAAAATATTTCTGTGTGATGGTGCAATTTGTTAGCATTTGGGGCCCCATTTTAAACTTTTGCCTAGGGCCCCACTTTGCCTAAAACTGGCCCTGAATGGAGAAGTCTATAATTTTTATCGTAGGTACACTTCACCTGTGAGAAACAGAAACTGAAAATAAAAACTACAACATTACATTGTATGATTTTTAAATAATTAAATTGCATTTTATTGCATGAAATAAGTATTTGATCATCTACCAACCAGCAAGAATTCTGGCTCTCACAGACCTGTTAGTTTTTCTTTAAGAAGCCCTTCTACTCTGCACTCATTACCTGTGTTAATTGCACTTGTACTCGTTACCTGTATAAAATACACCTGTCCGCACACTCTGTCAATCACACTTCAACCTCTCCACCATGGCCCAAACCAAAGAGCTGTCTAAGGACACCAGGGACATAATTGTAGACCTGCACAAGGTTGAGATGGGCTACAGGACAATAGGCAAACAGCTTGGGGAGAAAGCAACAACTGTTGGCACAATTATTACAAAATGGAAGAAACACAAGATGACTGTCAGTCTTCCTCGGTCTCGGGCTCCATGCAAAATCTCACCTTGTGGTGTAAGGATAAGGCTGCCGTCACACTAGCAGAATTTGGTCAGTATTTTACATCAGTATTTGTAAGCCAAAACCAGGAGTGGAACAATTAGAGGAAAAGTATAAGAGAAACATATGCACCACTTCTGCATTTATCACCCACTCCTGGTTTTGAGAAATTCTGAGAAAGGTCAGGAATCAGCCCAGAACTATAAGGGAAGACCTGATCATTGTTCTGAAGAGAGCTGGGACCACAGTCTCAAACATTACCTTTAGTAATGCACTACGCTGTCCTAGATTAAAATCCTGTAGAGCATGCAAGGCATCTGCTGAAAGATCTGGAGAAGATCTGTATGGAGGAGGGGGCCAAAATCCCTGCTCCAGTGTGTGCAAACTTGGTCAAGAACTACAGAAAAGGTCTGACCTCTGTAATTGCAAACAAAGGTTTCTGTACCAAATATTGTTTTTCTATTGTATGAAATGCGTGTTTCATGCAATAAAATGCACATTAGTTATGTAAAAAATCATACAATGTGATTTTCTGGATTTTTTAAGGTTCTGTCCCTCACAGGTGAAGTGTACCTACGATAAAAATTACAGACCTCTCCATTCTTTGTAGGTGGGAACACTTGCAAAATCGGCTGTGCATCAAATAATGATTTTCCCTACTGTAATCTATCTATTTTTCCATCTTTCTATGAAATATCTATTTATCCATCTATGATCTATCAATCATCTGTATATTTATCTATTATCTATCTACTCAATCTATTTATCTAATCTAAAGCTGCTGAGTCATGCGCAGCGCAGTGTGACCTGGAAGAGGTTGCTGGCAAAGTCTATGGAGTGTCAGAACGAGGCTCTATATACTTTGTCAGATTTGCTCTACTAGGTCAGATTAGATGGACTACTTCTGACTTGCATGGGATTTTTTTTTTTTAAGTAGTGAACAAGGGAGTGTCAGAGTCTTTATTTCAATAAAGTATTTTTGTGTATGTTTTTCCTTTTTTATCACTGGGCTAGTTGTGTGTGTGGTGTCTAACGCCTCTCCATTAGGCCGGCGTCACACTCAGCGTAAGACAATACGGTCCGTTTTTTACGGCCGTAATATGGCCGTAATACGGAGAAATGTTCCTAAAATAGTGGTCCGTATGTCATCCGTAGGCAGGGTGTGTCAGCGTATTTTGCGCATGGCATCCTCTGTATGTAATCCATATGGCATCCGTACTGCGATATTTTCTCGCAGGCTTGCAAAACCGACATCTAATGGATTTATGTGCTCAAATGTTCGGTAAAACATATATACAGTATATATATATATATATATATATATATATATATATGTCATTGAGACACATATATATATATATATATATATATTCTGTATTTATACTTAATTCAGCACGATATATGTGAAAAGCTGGTAAATCAATTGCCGGCTTCTCATTTCTCCTTCACAAACCCGACATAATATGAGACATGGTTTACATACAGTAAACCATCTCATATCCCCTTTTTTTTTGCATATTCCACACTACTAATGTTAGTAGTGTGTATGTGCAAAATTTGGGTGCTGTAGCTGCTAAAATAAAGGGTTAAATCATGGAAAAAATTGGCGTGGGCTCCCGCGCAATTTTCTCCGCCAGAGTGGTAAAGCCAGTGACTATCATTTTGCCAAGCGAGGGTCTTCCGGATGGATTGAGAGAGCAATAAAATACTAAAACAACTTGTTTGTTTATTTCATTAAAATACTTTTTAATAACGTGTGTGTGTGTTTTTTATCCCTTTCAGACAATTGGATTAATAATGGATAGGTGACATAATTGACGCCTCTCCATTATTAATCTGGCTTAATGTCACCTTACAATAGCAAGGTGACATTAACCCTTCATTACCCCATATCCCACCGCTACACGGGAGTGGGAAGAGAGTGGCCAAGTGCCAGAATAGGCGCATCTTCCAGATGTGCCTTTTCTGGGGTGGCTGGGGGCAGATGTTTGTAGCCAGGGGGGGCCAATAACCATGGACCCTCTCCTGGCTATTAATATCTTCCCTCAGTCACTGGCTTTACCACTCTTGCGGAGAAAATTGCGCGGGAGCCCACGCCAATTTTTTCCGCGATTTAACCCTTTATTTTACAAGCTACAGCGCCCAAATTTTGCACATACACACTACTAACATTAGTAGTGTGGAATATGCAAAAAAAAAGGGGATATGAGATGGTTTACTGTATGTAAACCATGTCTCATATCCTGTTGGGTTGGGGAAGGAGAAATGAAAAGAATTGAATTACCGGCTTTTCACTAACACCGCTGCGTATTTCTCGCAAGTCACACTGCTGGTCCGTGTGGAATCCGTATTTTTCTCGCCCCCATAGACTTTCATTGGTGTATTTTTTTGCGCAATACGCTGACAAACGCAGCATGCTGCGATTTTGTACGGCCGTAGAAAGGCGTATATTACGGATGCGTTATATACGGCTGATAGGACCTGACCCATTGGGAATAATTGTGCCGTTTATTAGGCGTGTTTTACGGACGTATTTTATGCGCTCTTACGTCCGTAAAACTCGCTAGTGTGACGGCGGCCTTACTAACATCAGGGCTTGCTGCCAGCAGACATTACACATTAGGCCGGCGTCACACTGGCGTATTGCATCAGATGCAATATGCTAATGACACTCGGCTCCTGTTCACAGCAGAGCAGGAGCCGAGTGTCATGCGTCTGTGCTCCGATTCTCTCGCACAGGGAGGATCGGAGCACAGCTGCGGAGGAGGCGGAGAAATGAATTTCTACATCTCCTCCATTGCTGGAGTCCGCTTATAACGCAAAGCACTCGGATGATATCCAAGTGGTGTGCGCTGTCTCACTCGCACCCATAGGCTTATATGGGTGCGAGTGAGCCGAGAGTTTTCCTCGGTCCGAGACAATCGCAGCATGCTGCGATTGTCTCGGACCGAGGAAAACGGCCGACAAAAAGTCAGCTGGTGGGAGCTGCCCCATAGCTGAACATTGGTCCGAGTGCAATGCGATTTTTCATCGCATTGCACTCGGCCGTTTAAAACGCCAGTGTGACGCCGGCCTTACAATGGTCACGGATGGTTATTTTGTTTTGCAATATGAACTGATGAGGAGTGATTCATTTGCTTGACTGCTGCCAAGGAAAGATGTGGCACCCGTTTATGAGGCTCTCTCTGGAATCAAACTCTGATTCTCTCTTTCTCGTAGTCACCTTACCATGGAACAGAACCCGTACGACCAGAGAAGGTGGACATCAACCCCAAAACCATTACCCCAAATTGCCACCGCACCAGGGCAATCCGGAAGAGCCGAGGCTAAATGCCAGAATTGGCACATTTAAAGGGAACCTGTCAGCAGAATTGTGCTCAGTAATCTACAGACACTGTCAGGTTGGCACCGTAATACTGATTAAAATTATTCCTGGGTTGGTGAAATCTGTTTTGTGGTTGTTCTTAATCTTTATTCTCAGTTTTGAGTTAATGATATGCTCGTGCTCCGGGGCGGCCTGTGTGGGTCTTCATGTGGTGATCTGATTAGGTATTCATCAGAATGGCTTCTAACAGGTCACAGCAATAATGCATAATGAATATTATATATACATATTGAAAAAAAATCCCCTTGTGCAGGCAGGCGCCTGCACTGCAGGATAATCGCATCTATAATGTGTATTTAAAGGGAACCTGTCACCCCGTTTTTTCCGTATGAGATAAAAATACTGTTAAATAGGGCCTGAGCTGTGCATTACAATAGTGTATTTTGTGGACCCCGATTCCCCACCTATGCTGCCGAAATACGTTACCAAAGTAGCCGTTTTCGCCTGTCAATCAGGCTGGTCTGGTCAGATGGGCGTGGTGTCTTCCCCCAGATCTTGCTTAGTTTTCCATTGGTGGCGTAGTGGTTTGCGCATGCCCAAGTCCAGAATCCACTGCACAGGGGAGGGAAAAGAGCGCGATCTGCGCTATTCCCCTGGTGATCGGTGGGGTCGGCCATCTTTCTGTGGCCACGCATGCGCAGATGGAGCGCTCTGCTGCCCGGGGCTTCAGGAAAATGGCCACGGGATGCCGCGCGTGCGCAGATGGAGATCGCGGCGGCCATTTTCCTGAAGCAGAGTTCGCATCTCGGCTGAAAAATGAAATAGTGCACATCGCGCTCTTTTAACTCCCCTGTGCAGTGGATTTGGGACCTTGGGCATGCGCAAACCACTACGCCACCAACGGAAAACTAAGCAAGATCTGGGGGAAGACACCACGCCCTTTTGACCAGCCCAGCCTGATTGACAGGTGAAAACGGCTACTTTGGTAACGTATTTTGGCAGCATAGGTGGGGAATCGGGGTCCACAAAATACACTATTGTAATGCACAGCTCAGGCCCTATTTAACAGTATTTTTATCTCATATGGAAAAAACGGGGTGACAGGTTCCCTTTAATTCTTTTCTTTGATAGTATCCATGTAATTCATAAAAAAAAAAAATCAGTTTGAAAATGGCGCTGGCTGCACAGTAGCAGCTATCGGCAGAGCAATCTTGCTAAAGAAAAACATAATAATTGTCTCCACTAAGATGGCGCTAGCTGCACCTGTGCCGTAGCATCTATGGGAGATCCAATAGCTGCTACTGCGCAGGTGCCAGCGGCACCATCTTGCTAGAAAAAAAAATTGTATCCACTAAGATGACGCAGCGCCATCTTGGAGGAGGCAATTTTTTTTTCTCTAGCAAGATGACACCGCCAGCGCATGCACAGTAGCAGCTATCAGATTGCCAATAACTCCCTGAACAGGGCATCCAGCACCCATTGACCCCTTCCTCTCCAGGTATTTCCATTATGTTACTTTAATATATACACAATTACCATTTCTGTTTGTATTGTCTTTTACCCTTTGTATTCATTTGCTATTTTCTTTTCATTTTTGTTTTCCACCACAATTACAATTTTCTTCATATTTGTTCTTACCTTTTTCCTTCTTTTTTTTCTCTATTTCAATAACATTTTCTTTCATTTTTTACTTTTTATTCATTTTTATTTTTTTCACTTTTTTTTCTTCATTTTTTTAATTTTTTTTTTCATTTTCTCATTTTCATTTTTTTTATGTTTTCATTTTTTTTTTCTTTTTTTCACTTTTTCAGTTATCATTTTTCCTTTTTTCTCCTTTTCCCCCTCTTTTTTTCTATTGCCTTTCTTTCTTTTCTTTTACCATTAATCCTTTGGTTCTTCTCTTTCAAGTATTCCTTCTCCCTATACCCATTTATATCTGTCTCCTTAGTTATATACACGCGGTTCATACTCTATTATTTATCACCACATTAACTGCCCTCTTTTTTCTCCTTCCTCTAGGAACTATTTTTATACTTCTGCTATGGTCTATTCTCCTACTACGATGGCTTCCTACGTAAAGTGTCATCCTCTATATCCTTTATACTTGGTCACAAATATGTACTCATGAATATTGTACTCATATTTCGTTTTTTCTGATGTTTTTGTGTTTATTATTGTTTTCATATTGCCATTTTATTAATTTTATTTTTATTATGTTCTAATACAGATGCTTCTTGAAAAAGGCCATATTACAGGCCGAAACGTTGACTTGTGTACAATAAAAATTCTTGCAGCGTTTTCTGAGTGACGAAGTTATATATTTTGGATCGCCAATAACTGCCACTGCGCAAGTGCAGACGGCACCATTTTTAAACTGATTTTTCAAAATGAATTTACGGATACCATCAAAGAAAAGAATGAATTACATAATATACAGTAGATGCGATCATGCTGCAGCACAGGTGCCGGCGGCATCTGGCTGCAGAGGAGGATTTTTTTTTCCAAGATATATATATATATATATATATATATATATATATATATATATATATATATATATATACACTCACCGGCCACTTTATTAGGTACACCTGTCCAACTTCTTGTTAACACTTAATTTCTAATCAGCCAATCACATGGCGGCAACTCAGTGCATTTAGGCATGTAGACATGGTCAAGACAATCTCCTGCAGTTCAAACCAAGCATCAGTATGGGGAAGAAAGGTGATTTGAGTGCCTTTGAACGTGGCATGGTTGTTGGTGCCAGAAGGGCTGGTCTGAGTATTTCAGAAACTGCTGATCTACTGGGATTTTCACGCACAACCATCTCTAGGGTTTACAGAGAATGGTCCGAAAAAGAAAAAAAATCCAGTGAGCGGCAGTTCTGTGGGCGGAAATGCCTTGTTGATGCCAGAGGTCAGAGGAGAATGGGCAGACTGGTTCGAGCTGATAGAAAGGCAGCAGTGACTCAAATCGCCACCCGTTACAACCAAGGTAGGCCTAAGAGCATCTCTGAACGCACAGTGCGTCGAACTTTGAGGCAGATGGGCTACAGCAGCAGAAGACCACACCGGGTACCACTCCTTTCAGCTAAGAACAGGAAACTGAGGCTACAATTTGTACAAGCTCATCGAAATTGGACAGTAGAAGATTGGAAAAACGTTGCTTGGTCTGATGAGTCTCGATTTCTGCTGCGACATTCGGATGGTAGGGTCAGAATTTGGCGTAAACAACATGAAAGCATGGATCCATCCTGCCTTGTATGGAGCATCTTTGGGATGTGCAGCCGACAAATCTGCGGCAACTGTGTGATGCCATCATGTCAATATGGACCAAAATCTCTGAGGAATGCTTCCAGCACCCTCAAGAATTGACGCAGTTCTGAAGGCAAAAGGGGGTCCAACCCGTTACTTGCATGGTGTACCTAATAAAGTGGCCGGTGAGTGTATATAATCCAGAAAAATGAAGGCAGCACTCCAATAGAAAAAATAAAGGTGGTTTATTGGTCTATTGGAGTGCTGCCTTCATTTTTCTGGATTATAGCATGAGCAGGGGCGGATTATAAGAGGGTCAATCTGGGCGGTAGCCCAGGGCCCAGTGTTGTGGGGGGGCCCTGGGCTACCGCACAGATTGCCCGCCGGCCGCCGCCATCAGGGCACTACTGCATGTGCCCCTGTCAGACTGGCGTATCATTTATGGGTCCGGACCTGGTGGGCAGAGAGAGGGGGCCCGCATCGGGCCCCGTATCATCTGCTCACCGGGCCCCTACCGGCGCTGCGGCGGTTTCCTATTGACGTGCACCCGCACGTCAATAGTTAACAACAGCCGCCAGCCAATTGGAGGCTGGAAGCTGAAGTTGGCCACAGGCGCAGCGCACACATCGCCAGCGTCTGACGTCATTGTCAGTCACCGGCGAGTCCACGCTGCTGGAGGGAGCTTGCCGCCTGGAGCACTGGTCAGGTGAGAAGAACTCATTTTTGGGGTTTTTTTTGCGAACGGCATTCCGGGGGGCCCGGGGCAATATGCTGGAGACACTGGGGGCAATGCTGGAGACACTGGGGCAGATTGCTGGACACACTGGGGCAGATGATTGCTGGACACACTGGGGCAGATGATTGCTGGACACACATGGGCAGATGATTGCTGGACACACTGGGGGCAATGCTGGAGACACTGGGGGCAATGCTGGAGACACTGGGGGCAATGTTGGAGACATTGGGGCAATGCTGGAGGACACACTGGGGCAGATGATTGCTGGAGACACTGGGGCAGATTGCTGGACACTGGGGGCAATGCTGGAGACACTGGGGCAGATTGCTGGACACACTGGGGCAATGCTAGAGACACTGGGGCAATGCTGGAGATACTGGGGCAGATTGCTGGACACACTGGGGGCAATGCTGGAGGACACACTGGGGCAGATGATTGCTGGACACACTGGGGGCAATGCTGGAGACACTGGGGGCAATGCTGGAGACACTGGGGCAATGCTGGAGACACTGGGGCAGATTGCTGGACATACTGGGGGCAATGCTGGAGGACACACTGGGCAGATGATTGCTGGAGACACTGGGGACAATGCTGGACACACTGGTGGCAATGCTGGAGGACACACTGGGGCAGATGATTGCTGGAGACACTGGGGTCAATGCTGGGCATACTGGGGGCAATGCTGGAGGACACACTGGGGCAGATGATTGCTGGAGACACTGGGGCAATGCTGGAGACACTGGGGCAGATTGCTGGACACTGGGGCAATGCTGGAGACACTGGGGGCAATGCTGGAGACACTGGGGGAAATGCTGGAGACACTGGGGCAATGCTGGAGGACACACTGGGGCAGATGATTGCTGGAGACACTGGGGCAGATTGCTGGACACTGGGGGCAATGCTGGAGACACTGGGGCAATGCTGGAGACACTGGGGCAGATTGCTGGACACACTGGGGCAATGCTAGAGACACTGGGGCAATGCTGGAGATACTGGGGCAGATTTCTGGACACACTGGGGGCAATGCTGGAGGACACACTGGGGCAGATGATTGCTGGACACACTGGAGGCAATGCTGGAGACACTGGGGGCAATGCTGGAGACACTGGGGCAATGCTGGAGACACTGGGGCAGATTGCTGGACACACTGGGGCAGATGATTGCTGGAGACACTGGGGCAATGCTGGAGACACTGGGGCAGATTGCTGGACACACTGGGGGCAATGCTGGAGGACACACTTGGGCAGATGATTGCTGGAGACACTGGGGGCAATGCTGGAGGACACACTGGGGCAGATGATTGCTGGAGACACTGGGGGCAATGCTGGAGGTCACACTGGGGCAGATGATTGCTGGAGACACTGGGGTCAATGCTGGGCATACTGGGGGCAATGCTGGAGGACACACTGGGGCAGATGATTGCTGGAGACACTGGGGCAATGCTGGAGACACTGGGGCAGATTGCTGGACACTGGGGGCAATGCTGGAGACACTGGAGCAGATTGCTGGACACACTGGGGGCAATGCTGGAGGACACACTGGGGCAGATGATTGCTGGACACACTGGGGGCAATGCTGGAGGACACACTGGGGCAGATGATTGCTGGAGACACTGGGGCAATGCTGGAGACACTGGGGGCAATGCTGAAGACACTGGGGCAGATTGCTGGAGACACTGGGGCAGATTGCTGGAGACACTGGGGCAGATTGCTGGACACTGGGGGCAATGCTGGAGACACTGGGGCTGATTGCTGGAGACACTGGGGGTAATATGCTGGACACACTGGGGCAGATTGCTGGACACACGGGGGGCAATGCTGGACATAGGGGCTAATTAAGGGATATTTCTGCAGTGATGTATTTATTTTATTTTTTGAGTATACTGTTTTAAATGGGGGGGGCAGTCCTGTTACTGTGCAGAGTGACACTATGTCGCCTTTTTTTCTTCATGTAGTGTAATGTAGAAGTTGGGAAAAATTAAGTAATGTGTTCTGCAAGCGAAGCTCGAGATAACTGTGTTATTTCCTGCAGAAACGAGTCCTGGCTGGAAGAAATGATGGCGGTCTGTGCTGGATGAAAGATGAAGGACTTCACCTAGAGACGTCACTGGTGAGTCAGTGTTACCTATACACTGACACTATACACTGTATACTATATACAGAGATCCTGTGTACAATGTCACCAGTGATCACTGTATTACCTATACATTATATACAGAGCTCCTGTGTATAATACCACCAGTGATCTCTGTATTACCTCTACACTCTATTATCTTTGCACATATCTAAGCCTTTCATCCCAAAACCTGGTTTCACCTTCCTGACAAGGACAATTTTTAAATTTCAAATTAGTGTCACTTTATGAAGTAATAACTCTGGAACGCTTCAACAGATCCCAGTGATTCTGAGAAAGTTTTCTCATGACATATTGTACTTCATGATAGTGGTTAATCTCATGGCCCTAGTTTCATGAGCGGCAGGTCACTTCAATACTTAATTCAACATGTTTCGTAATGGATGCCATACAAAAGAAAAGTGAAAGGAAATTGGGAAGGTAAAAAAAGTTATCTTTATTGGTAACATTAACATCTAAAATAATTTAAAAAGACTGGGTAATAAGCCACCAAATAGGAGGGGGATGGTCCGAAGCAGAAGAATGTTATATATTGCAATTGTCCTTACATTATCAGTTGCCCTTGTTGGATTGTACTGGTATATATAAAGAAATATCCCACATGTATAAGGAGCAGTCAAGGATGGAGGAGGGGGAAGGGAAGGAGGGGGGGGGGTGAGGGAGAGAGAGGGGCCACTTGGTAAGGACAGCATGGTATATTGTTTCCTACTACCAAGTTGTGCAGAGGCACTAATAAATGCTGCTGAAAAGGGAAGGGGGAAAGGCATGATTATATTTCAAAATTATTCACCAGTGTGAGTAGTACCAAAATCAATACTCCTAGCAGGTTCATCCCAAAGAAGTCTCTAAGGCATACTAAAGTGAGATGCAGTAAGGTGAGGAGTTTGTACCTACTTGTAATGAATGCCCGAGATGATACAGCAATGGCTGGTATCCAAAGAGTTAAACTGCTGCAGAGCATTCCCCTCGCCCCTTCATGATAGTGGTAACATTTCTTTGATATGACTTGCCTTTATTTGTGAAAATATCAGAAATTTGGCAAAAAGTTTGAAAATTTCACAGTTTTCAAACTTTTCAT
The DNA here is from genome assembly GCF_051348905.1 of Ranitomeya variabilis. Classification (NCBI taxonomy): domain Eukaryota; kingdom Metazoa; phylum Chordata; class Amphibia; order Anura; family Dendrobatidae; genus Ranitomeya; species Ranitomeya variabilis. The sequence goes on along the minus strand of NC_135237.1, from coordinate 170,367,816 downwards.
TTTTATTCCCTTAAATCACAGAGAGTTATGTCACACAAAATAGTTAATGAATAACATTTCCCACATATCTACTTTACATCTGAACAACTTTTTAAACTTAGTTTTTTTGTTAGGAAGCTAGAAGGGTTAAAAGTTGACCAGCAACTTCTCATTTTTACAACAAAATTTACAAAACTAGGCTAGGGACCACCTCACATTTTAAGTGACTTTGAGGGTCTATATGACAGAAAATACCCCAAACTGACACCATTCTAAAAACTACACCTCTCAAGGTACTCAATACCACATTCAAGAAATGTATTAACCCTTCAGGTACTTCACAGGAATTAATGGAACGTGGAAAGGAAAAATTGAACATTTAACTTTTTTCACAAAATTTTTTACTTTAGACCCAATTTTTTTATTTTATTTTAACAAGGATAACAGGAGAAAATGGACCACAATTTTTTTTGTGCAATTTCTCCCGAGTACATCTATACCCCATATGTGGAGGAAAACCACTGTTTGCACCATTTGACTTTTTGAAAGCAAAATTGCCTGGAATCGAGAGCGAACACCATGTCGCGTTTGGAGAGCTCATGATATGCCTAAACAGTGGAAACATCCCACAAGTGACCCCATTTTGGAAACTAAACCCCCTCAAGAAAGTTATCTAGATGTGTGGTGAGCATCTTGAACCACCAGGTGCCTTACAGAAGTTTATAAATTTGAGCAGTAAAAATAAAAAATCTAATTTTTTCTACAAAAATGATCTTTTAGCCCCAATTTTTTTTGTTTCACAAGAATAGAAGGAGTAAATGGACCCCAACATTTGTGCAATTTTTCCTGAATAGGCTGACACTCCATATGTGATGGAAACCACTGTTTGGGTGCTTGGCAGGGCTCATAAATAAATAATAATAATAAGGAAAGGTGCACTCTTTGACATTGTGAACGCAAAATTGCCTGGAATCAAGAATGGACACCAAGTTGCGTTTGGAAAGCCTCTGATATACCTAAACAGTGGGAACCCTTTTATTAAATACTTTTAAAAACGGGACAAACAACAAATCCAGAGCCCTGCTATCCTCCAGGCCGATAAGATTTATTACACACTTGGAGCGGTCTATTTGCTCTCTTTATAAGACATCAATGTAAGTCATAATACCAGATGATAATAGGAATAAATAACAGAGGGGTAGTCATCCAAACATAGATGTATAGGATCCTCTACGTGTCTCACCTGATGGCTCCTCAGGAGGTTAGATGTCCAGATATTGCAATTTTATAGGCCTGGAGGATAGCAGGGCTTTCTAGGGCTAGCCACCGTGGAGCGGGGGCACCATTTCCGCTGACAAGTAGGGTGCCAACCTCCGCTGGTAGGTAGGGAGCAGTGGAGGTGCAATACTAGTGCGAGGGGCACTCTGAATTGAAATTTATATTATTTTATTTTATCTTCATGAAATCAAGCACTTTATTCCCTAGTCCTGGTCTGTGTTATGGACAAAGAGTTAGATTGATATACATTATGTGTCTTTTCTGATCTTTACTATTGGGTACTATTTTTCCTGGTTGTGAAAGTGCAATGGCGGGCACTTATTGCTAGGGCACAATAGGAGAACAGGGAGAGCCGCCATGGAGTGTGGGCGCCAGTCTCATGTGGGTATCTGTATAGGGTGCCAACCTCCGCAAATAGGCAGGTACATAGACCAGGTTGTATCTATTGTTATAGGGTTTTGTAGAGTGCACTTTGTGTATGGTGTTGTACTTGGATTTGTTTTTTGTCCCATTTTTAAAAGTATTTAATAAAAGTTAAATCTTAAGTAGTTAGGGGTTTTGTTTATGCTAGCATTCTATAAAGAAACCCCCTTTTTTCGGTATACTTTATGATTTGGAGTAAACAGTGGGAACCCCCCACAAGTGACCCCATTTTGGAAACTAAGCCCCTCAAGAAAGTTATCTAGATGTGCAGTGAGCACCTTGAACCACTAGGTGCTTCACATAAATTAATAACATTGATTCGTGAAAATTAAAAAGCCCCAATTTTTTTATTTTCACATGGGTAACAGGAGAAAATGGACCCCAAAAATTGTTGAACAATTTTGCTTAAGTACGCCGATGCCCCATATGTGGTGGAAAACTTCTGTTTGGGCACACGGCGGGGATCAGAAGGGTTGAAGTGACCATTTGGAGCGCAGACTTTGATGGAATGGTCTGCAAGCACCATGTCTCCCACATTAACTTAATCAGACCAGAACTCCAATTTACATTGAATCACAGCACAAGTCAGATAACACATTAGTAATCAAAGATCTCTCAGGAACCATCTCTACAGACCTCTTTACCAAACCCACAACAGCTTACAATACTTCATTATTCCAGTTGCCACTATTTTCTATATCCATTATTCTATCCATTCCAATACTATTGGCATTACAGTTACCCATACCTCACTTACGAAATAATTAACATACGGCATAATTTCGTCAATATTTATCCTTTTGTACATTCATAATTATAGCACTGTGTCATGTCTTATCCCATAGAGCAATCCCTATTTACATTCACGCACAGGGAGCGCTCTGTCTCTCTTAACAATTAACAAAACTCATGTTACCCACACAGTATATGTGCACAAACTCAGCTGATACTGCCTCGGGCCCTGGGTAGCATCTTTCCTCCCATGACAACAAAAGCACACATGCAGTCGTACAGGAACTGCTTACCATGTCTCCACGAGTGATGTTATTTCGGGTGGGTGTGTTACCATCATGACGCACTCCCGTTCTGACAATGCATGCCGGCATTTAAACAGGCCATTCTGTCACTGAGCAGCAACTGCCAAATAGCCACGTAGACATGGGAGCTCCACATGAAGCCATGACAGCACAGGTAACCACTTTGGGCCACCAATGTGTCAGCTACTACACTATTAGCTATATTTGACTGAAATACTGTCCTTCAGTACTTCAATACTGTGCAAAGTAAGCCTCTTCTCTTATGCTGACTCTCATTATAGTTAGTTGCTGAAACCCAATTGTTGATGTGTAATCCCTTTAACTTTGATTCTTGTTTGATGTTTTGCTTCAACTACCAAATTATGCTACCTTCATATACAGGATTACAGCACGGCATCATTTGCCTTCCTTTATCCAATTCACCAGGCTGGTGGCCTGACCATACTTTTGTTCTCTTTTTTTTAATTTTTGGTATTTTGCTTGTATTTATTTTATTTTGTGCATATATAATTTGTACAGCATATTTTCTCTATGTATATACCACCTGGGCCATCGATCACATATTATTATTTTAGACTTTGCTATGTTTGCTTCATGACTATTGTATCCTTTTGCTTATATATTGTCTTTTTCTTTCACACCGACATCTATCTTTGCTGCACATTTCACAGCCAAATTATGTTTATATTTGCTTTCGCAAACAAATAAAAGCCTTGCAACACTGAAAATTAAGAATGTGCGGAGAATCTCTCTTGCAATGCCTGTATGGAGCACAACGCCCCAAAATGTCATCATCTCTGCTGCATTTACAGCTTTCCATCTGGCGAATGATGATATGGGATTTTGGGTGAAAAATTGATGGGAATACAAATTGGTCTGGGCCACCACAAGATTTATTATTTCCTTTATGAAAAAGAATGTGAAAAGCATTAAGCTACTTACGGGTAGCGGCATTTCTCGGAGGCCCATGACAGCACGACGAGAGAGGGGATCCGCCCATCAGGAACAGGAAACATACAGATACAAAAGGGCGGCACCTCTCCCCTGAATCAGTTGTATTTCAGAGCCTTGAGAGGACTACCGCGGTTTGTGGCACACAAAAATATACATTATATACAGTCTATATACAAAATTTTAAGCAGTATATATATATATATATTGGAACTGGGTATCATACGTGAGATATATACATTATAGGAGGTGCAACCCCCACGTGAATAGGGAGGGAACTAAGGGTGCTGTCATGGGCCTCCGAGAAATGCTGCTACCCGTAAGTAGCTTAATGCTTTACTCGGACTCCCATGACAGCACGACGAGAGAATTACAGAGATGTAAAACTTCCTTAGGGAGGGACTATGGCTTGTAGCACCCTTAACCCGAAGGTGAGATCAGAGGAGGCCCCCAAATCCAACCAATAGTGTTTAAAGAAGGTGGACGGGGATGACCATGTGGCCGCCTTACATATCTGGTCGATTGATACTCCGGATTCCTCCGCCCAGGATGTAGCCATGGCCCTGGTGGAATGCGCCCTCAGATTCTGCGGAGTCGGACCCCCACCTGCAGTATACGCCAAAGAGATAGCCTCCCTAATCCACTTCGCTAGTGTGTACTTTGATACCCTGAGTCCCTTTCTAGGATTTTGGAAAGATAAAAATAACGCATTATCTTTCTTCCATGTATCAGTAACAGAGATGTATTCTAACAGGCATCTCCTAACGTCTAGCGTATGGAGTAGTTCTTCCTTAGGGTACTGTCACACAGTGCAATTTTGATCGCTACGACGGCACGATCCGTGACGTCGCAGCGATCGTATGATTATCGCTCCAGCGTCGTAGACTGTGGTCACACGTTGCAATCACGGCGCTGGAGCGATGCCGAAGTCCCCGGGTAACCAGGGTAAACATCGGGTTACTAAGCGCAGGGCCGCGCTTAGTAACCCGATGTTTACCCTGGTTACCAGCGTAAACGTAAAAAAAACAAACAGTACATACTTACATTCCGGTGTCTGTCCCCCGGCGTTCTGCTTCTCTCCACTGTGTAAGCGCCAGCCGGAAAGCACAGCGGTGACGTCAGACATCACCGCTGTGCTCGCTTTCCGGCCGGCAGGCGCTCTGTCGTGATTCTCAATGGCGAGAGAACATAGCCCAGCATATATGAGAACTAGCTCTTGGAAGATGGAAACTATACTGACCATGAACTAAACCTGCCGCACAACTAGAAGTGGCCGGGTAGCATGCCTACGTTTTTTTATCCCTAGATGCCCAGCGCCAGCCGGAGAACTACCTAATCCTAGCAGAGGAAAAGACAGTCCTGGCTCACCTCTAGAGAAATTTTCCCAAAAGGCAGACAGAGGCCCCCACATATATTGGCGGTGATTTTAGATGAAATGACAAACGTAGTATGAAAATAGGTTTAGCAAAAATCGAGGTCCGCTTACTAGATAGCAAGAAGACAGAAAGGGCACTTTCATGGTCAGCAGAAAACCCTATCAAAACACCATCCAGAAATTACTTTAAGACTCTAGCATTAACTCATAACACCAGAGTGGCAATTTCCGCTCACAAGAGCTTTCCAGACACAGTAACGAAACAGCAGCTGTGAACAGGAACAAAATGCAAAAACACACAAGGACAAAAGTCCAACTTAGCTGGGAGTTGTCTAGTAGCAGGAACATGCACAGAAAGGCTTCTGATTACATTGTTGACCGGCATGAAACTGACAGAGGAGCAAGGTTATATAGCGACTCCCACATCCTGATAGGAGCAGGTGAACAGAGGGGATGATGCACACAAGTACAATTCCACAAGTGGCCACCGGGGGAGCCCAGAATCCAATTTCACAACAGTACCCCCCCCTCAAGGAGGGGGCACCGAACCCTCACCAGAACCACCAGGGCGATCAGGATGAGCCCTATGAAAGGCACGGACAAGATCGGAGGCATGAACATCAGAGGCAGTGACCCAAGAATTATCCTCCTGACCGTATCCCTTCCATTTGACCAGATACTGGAGTTTCCGTCTGGAAACACGAGAGTCCAAGATCTTTTCCACAACGTACTCCAACTCACCCTCAACCAACACCGGAGCAGGAGGCTCAACGGAAGGCACAGCCGGTACCTCATACCTGCGCAACAATGACCGATGAAAAACATTATGAATCGAAAAGGATGCAGGGAGGTCCAAACGGAAGGACACAGGGTTAAGAATCTCCAATATCTTGTACGGGCCGATGAACCGAGGCTTAAACTTAGGAGAAGAAACCCTCATAGGGACAAAACGAGAAGACAACCACACCAAGTCCCCAACACAAAGCCGAGGACCAACACGACGACGGCGGTTGGCAAAAAGCTGAGTCTTCTCCTGGGACAACTTCAAATTGTCCACCACCTGCCCCCAAATCTGATGCAACCTCTCCACCACAGCATCCACTCCAGGACAATCCGAAGATTCCACTTGACCGGAGGAAAATCGAGGATGAAACCCCGAATTACAGAAAAACGGGGACACCAAGGTGGCAGAGCTGGCCCGATTATTGAGGGCGAACTCCGCCAAAGGCAAAAAAGCAACCCAATCATCCTGATCCGCAGACACAAAACACCTCAAATATGTCTCCAAGGTCTGATTAGTCCGCTCGGTCTGGCCATTAGTCTGAGGATGGAAAGCAGACGAAAAAGACAAATCTATGCCCATCCTAGCACAGAATGCCCGCCAAAATCTAGACACGAATTGGGTCCCTCTGTCAGAAACGATATTCTCCGGAATACCATGCAAACGAACAACATTTTGAAAAAACAGAGGAACCAACTCGGAAGAAGAAGGCAACTTAGGCAAGGGAACCAGATGGACCATCTTAGAGAAACGGTCACACACCACCCAGATGACAGACATCTTATGAGAAACAGGCAGATCCGAAATAAAATCCATCGAGATGTGCGTCCAAGGCCTCTTCGGGATAGGCAAGGGTAACAACAATCCACTAGCCCGAGAACAACAAGGCTTGGCCCGAGCACAAACGTCACAAGACTGCACAAAGCCTCGCACATCTCGTGACAGGGAAGGCCACCAGAAGGACCTTGCCACCAAATCCCTGGTACCAAAGATTCCAGGATGACCTGCCAACGCAGAAGAATGAACCTCAGAGATGACTCTACTGGTCCAATCATCAGGAACAAACAGTCTACCAGGTGGGCAACGATCAGGTCTATCCGCCTGAAACTCCTGCAAGGCCCGCCGCAGGTCTGGAGAAACGGCAGACAATATCACTCCATCTTTAAGGATACCTGTGGGCTCAGAATTACCAGGGGAGTCAGGCTCAAAACTCCTAGAAAGGGCATCCGCCTTAACATTCTTAGAACCCGGTAGGTAAGACACCACAAAATTAAACCGAGAGAAAAACAACGACCAGCGCGCCTGTCTAGGATTCAGGCGCCTGGCAGACTCAAGGTAAATTAAATTTTTGTGGTCAGTCAATACCACCACCTGATGTCTGGCCCCCTCAAGCCAGTGACGCCACTCCTCAAAAGCCCACTTCATGGCCAAAAGCTCCCGATTCCCAATATCATAATTCCGCTCGGCGGGCGAAAATTTACGGGAAAAAAAAGCACAAGGTCTCATCACGGAGCAATCGGAACTTCTCTGCGACAACACCGCCCCAGCTCCGATTTCAGAAGCGTCGACCTCAACCTGAAAAGGAAGAGCAACATCAGGCTGACGCAACACTGGGGCGGAAGAAAAGCAGCGCTTGAGCTCCCGAAAGGCCTCCACAGCATCAGGGGACCAATCAGCAACATCAGCACCCTTCTTAGTCAAATCAGTCAATGGTTTTACAACATCAGAAAAACCAGCAATAAATCGACGATAAAAGTTAGCAAAGCCCAAAAATTTCTGAAGACTCTTAAGAGAAGAGGGTTGCGTCCAATCACCAATAGCCTGAACCTTGACAGGATCCATCTCGATGGAAGAGGGGGAAAAAATGTATCCCAAGAAGGATATCTTTTGAACCCCAAAAACACACTTAGAACCCTTCACACACAAGGAATTAGACCGCAAAACCTGAAAAACCCTCCTGACCTGCTGGACATGAGAGTCCCAGTCATCCGAAAAAATCAGAATATCATCCAGATACACAATCATAAATTTATCCAAATAATCGCGGAAAATGTCATGCATAAAGGACTGGAAGACTGAAGGGGCATTTGAAAGACCAAAAGGCATCACCAAATACTCAAAATGGCCCTCGGGCGTATTAAATGCGGTTTTCCACTCATCCCCCTGCTTGATTCGCACCAAATTATACGCCCCACGGAGATCAATCTTAGAGAACCACTTGGCCCCCTTTATACGAGCAAACAAATCAGTAAGCAGTGGTAACGGATATTGATATTTAACCGTGATTTTATTCAAAAGTCGATAATCAATACACGGCCTCAAAGAGCCGTCTTTCTTAGACACAAAGAAAAAACCGGCTCCTAAGGGAGATGACGAAGGACGAATATGTCCCTTTTCCAAGGACTCCTTTATATATTCTCGCATAGCCGCGTGTTCAGGCACAGACAGATTAAATAAACGACCCTTAGGGTATTTACTACCCGGGATCAAGTCTATGGCACAATCGCACTCCCGGTGCGGAGGTAGTGAACCAACCTTGGGTTCTTCAAAAACGTCACGAAAGTCAGACAAGAATTCAGGAATCTCAGAGGGAATAGATGATGAAATGGAAACCAAAGGTACGTCCCCATGAGTTCCTTTACATCCCCAGCTTAACACAGACATAGCTCTCCAGTCGAGGACTGGGTTATGAGATTGCAGCCATGGCAATCCCAGCACCAAAACATCATGTAGATTATACAGCACCAGAAAGCGAATAACCTCCTGGTGATCCGGATTAACACGCATAGTCACTTGTGTCCAGTATTGTGGTTTATTACTAGCCAATGGGGTGGAGTCAATCCCTTTCAGAGGTATCGGAGCCTCCAATGGCTCCAAATCATACCCACAGCGTTTGGCAAAGGACCAATCCATAAGACTCAAAGCAGCGCCAGAGTCGACATAGGCGTCCGCGGTAATAGATGACAAAGAACAAATCAGGGTCACAGATAGAATAAACTTAGACTGTAAAGTGCTAATTGAAACAGACTTGTCAGGCTTCTTAGTACGCTTAAAGCATGCTGATATAACATGAGTTGAATCACCACAATAGAAGCACAACCCATTTTTTCGTCTAAAATTCTGCCGCTCGCTTCTGGACAGAATTCTATCACATTGCATATTTTCTGGCGTTTTCTCAGTAGACACCGCCAAATGGTGCACAGGTTTGCGCTCCCGCAGACGCCTATCGATCTGAATAGCCATCGTCATGGACTCATTCAGACTCGCAGGCACAGGGAACCCCACCATAACATCCTTAATGGCATCAGAGAGACCTTCTCTGAAAATCGCCGCCAGGGCGCACTCATTCCACTGAGTAAGCACAGACCATTTGCGGAATTTTTGGCAGTATATTTCAGCTTCATCTTGCCCCTGAGACAAGGACATCAAGGCCTTTTCCGCCTGAAGCTCTAAATGAGGTTCCTCATAAAGCAACCCCAAGGCCAGAAAAAACGCATCCACATTGAGCAACGCAGGATCCCCTGGTGCCAATGCAAAAGCCCAGTCTTGAGGGTCGCCCCGGAGCAAGGAAATTACAATCCTGACCTGCTGTGCAGGGTCTCCGGCAGAGCGAGACTTCAGGGACAAAAACAATTTGCAATTATTTTTAAAATTTTGAAAGTGAGATCTATTCCCCGAGAAGAATTCAGGCAAAGGAATTCTAGGCTCAGACATAGGTGCATGAACAACAAAATCTTGCAAATTTTGTACCTTTGTGGCGAGATTATTCAAACCTGTAGCTACACTCTGAAGATCCATTTGAAACAGGTGAACACAGAGCCATTCAAGGATTAGAAGGAGAGAAAGAGAGGAAGGCTGCAGTATAGGCAGACTAGCAAGTGATTCAATTAAGAGCACACTCAGAACTAGAGGAAAAAAAAAAAAAAAATTGTAGCAGACTTCTTTTTTCTCTCCTTTCTCAGCCAGTAATTTAACCCTTTTTTTTGGGCCGGTCAAACTGTCGTGATTCTCAATGGCGAGAGAACATAGCCCAGCATATATGAGAACTAGCTCTTGGAAGATGGAAACTATACTGACCATGAACTAAACCTGCCGCACAACTAGAAGTGGCCGGGTAGCATGCCTACGTTTTTTTATCCCTAGATGCCCAGCGCCAGCCGGAGAACTACCTAATCCTAGCAGAGGAAAAGACAGTCCTGGCTCACCTCTAGAGAAATTTTCCCAAAAGGCAGACAGAGGCCCCCACATATATTGGCGGTGATTTTAGATGAAATGACAAACGTAGTATGAAAATAGGTTTAGCAAAAATCGAGGTCCGCTTACTAGATAGCAAGAAGACAGAAAGGGCACTTTCATGGTCAGCAGAAAACCCTATCAAAACACCATCCAGAAATTACTTTAAGACTCTAGCATTAACTCATAACACCAGAGTGGCAATTTCCGCTCACAAGAGCTTTCCAGACACAGTAACGAAACAGCAGCTGTGAACAGGAACAAAATGCAAAAACACACAAGGACAAAAGTCCAACTTAGCTGGGAGTTGTCTAGTAGCAGGAACATGCACAGAAAGGCTTCTGATTACATTGTTGACCGGCATGAAACTGACAGAGGAGCAAGGTTATATAGCGACTCCCACATCCTGATAGGAGCAGGTGAACAGAGGGGATGATGCACACAAGTACAATTCCACAAGTGGCCACCGGGGGAGCCCAGAATCCAATTTCACAACAGCGCTCACAGTGCAGAGAAGCTGAGACGCCAGGGACAGACACCGGAATGTAAGTATGTACTGTTTGTTTTTTTTACGTTTACGCTGGTAACCAGGGTAAACATCGGGTTACTAAGCGCGGCCCTGCGCTTAGTTACCCGATGTTTACCCTGGTTACAAGCGAACGCATCGCTGGATCGCTGTCACACACAACGATCCAGCGATGTCAGCGGGTGATCAAGCGACGAAAGAAAGTTCCAAACGATCTGCTACGACGTACGATTCTCAGCAGGATCCCTGATCGCTGCTGCGTGTCAGACACTGCGATATCGTAACGATATCGCTAGAACGTCACGGATCGTACGGTCGTAGCGATCAAAGTGTGACTGTGTGACAGTACCCTTAGGGTACCGTCACACAGTGCCATTTTCATCGCTACGACGGCACGATTCGTGACGTTGCAGCGTCGTATGATTATCGCTCCAGCGTCGTAGACTGCGGTCACACTTTGCAATACACGGCGCTGGAGTGATAATTTCATGACGTATTTGCGATGTAGAAGCCATTGGTTACTGTGCGCACATCGTATACAACCTGTGTCACACGATGCAATCATGCCGCCACAGCGGGACACTAGACGACGAAAGAAAGTTTCAAACGATCTTCTACGACGTACGATTCTCAGCGGGGATCCGGATCGCAGTAGCGTGTCAGACACAACGATATCGTAACGATATCGCTAGAACGTCACGAATCGTGCCGTCGTAGCGATGAAAATGGCACTGTGTGACGGTACCCTTAGGGTTGGAGGGATTAGGAAGGAAAGATGGTAAAACGATCTCCTGTGACCTGTGAAACCGTGATGACACTTTTGGTAAATAGGCCGGGTCCGGTCTGAGGACTACCCTATCTGGCAGAAACTCTGTATAAGGGGAAATTCTGGAGAGAGCTTGTATGTCTCCTACCCTACGGGCAGATGTTATCACTACCAGAAATGCTGTCTTAAGGGATAAGGCCTTAATTGAAGCTGATTGTAATGGTTCAAACGGCTCTCTAGTCAATGCTGACAGGACTAGATTAAGATCCCAAGGCATAGATCTATCTTTATGTATGGGTCTAGCCCTACTAGATGCTTTAATGAACCTTGAGATCCAATAATTATTGGCGATGTTACAGGAAAACAGGGCCCCAAGGGCCGAGACCTGTACCTTTAGAGTACTAGTGGATAGATTTAGCTCTAAGCCCCTTTGCAGAAATTCTAAGATCTGTTTTATAGGTATTCCCTCTTCTAAATTAAAATCAGAAGAGGCCAGGAATTTCCGCCAGGTTCTAGCATAGATTGTTGTCGTAATCTGTTTCCTACTTTTCATAAGGGTTTCAATTAAATTTGGGGAGAACCCTTTGTTTTTCAGTAACGCCCTCTCAAACACCATGCCGTCAAATGGAGACTCTTTACTTGAGGATGGCTGATCGGACCCTGGTGGAGTAAATCTGGGATGTCCGGAAGCACCCAGGGGTCCTCCACTGACATGATCCTGAGCCAGGTGAACCAGGCCCTTCTGGGCCAGAATGGGGCAATCAATATAACTCTTGCCCGCTCTTCTCTTATCTTCCTGATTACCAGAGGTATCAGGCCTAGCGGGGGGAACGCATAAGCCAACCGAAAGTCCCAATTGATCAGAAAGGCGTCTACCGCCAGAGGTTTCTCCCTGGGATTTAGGGAACAGAATTTTATTGTCTTTCGGTTGTCCCTGGTGGCAAATAAATCCACCTCTGGATGTCCCCATTTGTGGACAATCTGGTTGAACACGTGACTGTTCAGAGACCACTCCCCTTGTCTCAGGGTGTTGCGGCTTAGAAAGTCCGCTTTCACGTTTTCTTTTCCTCTTATATGCAGTGCGGTTAAAGATAGAAAATGGTTCTCCGCAGTCTGGAATAGACGGTCTGCCACTCTCATCAGTGATTCGGAATGAGTTCCACCCTGGTGATTTATGTACGCGACCGCCACCTGGTTGTCCGAGAGGATCTTGACGTGGTGACCCTGCAGATATATGAGTAATTTTTTAACTGAAAGTTCAATGGCCATTAACTCTTTCTGGTTGGAGGAGGCTGATGTTAGGGGGTTCCATAGACCCTGAACTATCATGTCATCCATGTGTGCTCCCCAACCTGAAGGGCTAGCGTCTGTTGTTACAATACGTGTCGCCTGTGTCACCCAGGGAACTCCTGCCGATAAATTGTCATTGATTAGCCACCATCTAAGAGATGTTAGAGTTTCTGGACCCAAAGTAATCTGACTCTGCAAAGACCCTTGTAAAACTCTATCATTAACCAGTACCTCGGATTGTAAAGGTCTGGTGTGAAATTGGGCCCAACGGACAGCGGGAATGCATGAGGTTAGAGACCCTAACAGTGACATAGCCTGTCTAAGGGTCATGGATGGTTTATCAATTGCTCTAGACACCTGTTGTTGGATGTGTAACAATTTGTCGGGCGGAAGACAACACTGTTGGGTTTCTGAATTTAAAAACAGCCCTAAGAATCTCTGTATCTTCTGGGGCTGTAACCGGGATTTTTCATAATTCACAATCCACCCCAGATGCTCAAGCTTGGTTGTGGTTGTTTGTAGCTGAGAAAGGCAATGGTCTGCCGAACTCCCTACTATAAGGAAATCATCCATATAGGGGATAATTGGAGCGCCCCCACACCGCCGCAGGGCCGAGGGGTACCCGAAGCCGGGCCTCTGGGTCTCAGTCCTGGGGTTGTCACGGTGGCTAGACCCGGTCCGTGGCCCTGTCTGTCAGTGGGGGACGTCCGGTGCAATAAGTGGTGTTGTAACGGTGCAGTTGTGAGGTGCAGGTCGCGGTAAATAACAAGGACACCAGGTTGCAGTCTCTTTACCTCTTTACTGAAGGTTTTTGGAGACCTCAGTCCAGAGCGCTGTTAACTGGGTTGTCAGAGACCGGCCGGTCCAAAGGCACATCAGGAGTTCTCTTTACAGGTGGGAATCAGTGTCTACCTGCTAGCGCTGGGTGTTGTAGTTCTTCCCTGCTGAGCTCCCGGGATAGTCCTCACAACTGTTTCTGTCTGTCTCTATTGTTCGTTCTCTTCGCCCTCCAGGTGATATGGTAGGACGCACCCGTATGACGGGGTAGGCCTGGAGTTCTTCCGGGACCCTAGAGTCGCCCCTCTCCCTCAGCTGCCTCCGTTGTCTGCTTAGGTGTTAAGTGAGACAGCCAACCTGTAATTAGCTGTCCGGCCGTGGTTTGCAGTGTACTTAAAGTCTCTTACTTGCTCGGCGTTCCGGCCACCGACTGTTTGCGCCTCAGAAGGATGTTGCCTCGGTCTAACAGCACGACTCCTTCTGGTCCCAATACTTCTTTACTGTATTCCCGTTGTGCGCTAGTTAGTTCTGTTCTGAAGAGTCTGCCAGGATCCCATCCCTGACAGGTCTTCTCACTAGCTCTTCCCAGCTACTTCTCCCTGTCTTCCTGTCCAACCCCCAGTTTTACCAGAGTTGTGAGGAGTGGCCTACTAGATAGGACCACCCCCCCCTGGTGGCCGGAGTGTGAAGTGTGGTGTGAGTGTACCTGATCAGAGAAACTCCTTAGTGCAATCAGATGTACCATAGCTCCCCATAGTGGCGGAGCCACAGTACTGCAACAACCAGGACTCTGGGGTGCTGCATAATCAGGATGTCAGACTCTCGTAAGTGCGCCATGACTTCGGCCACTAACTTTGTAAATACCCTAGGAGCCGCTGATAAGCCAAAGGGAAGAGCTCTAAACTGGAAATGACGAATTTGTCCCCCCATTGACACCGCTACTCTCAGGAACCTCTGGAAGTCTTCATGTATTGGAACATGATAGTATGCGTCCTTTAAATCCACAACTACCATGAAGCAGTGTTTAAACAACATTTTTATTGCTGAGCTGATTGTTTCCATTTTGAACGATTCATTGGCCAGAAACTTATTAAGGCCCTTGAGATTTATGATCGTTCTAAACGATCCGTCTGGCTTCTTGATCAGAAAAAGAGGAGAGTAAAATCCCCTCCCTCTTTCTGAATCTGGGATTTCAATCAAAACATTCTTGGAGCATAAGTTCGTGACCTCTGCTTCCAAGGCTGTTTCTTCAAGGGGGGAGGAATGTAAAGGGGTTAACATAAATTTATCTCGAGGCCAGTGATCGAAGTCAAGTTTTAGACCCTTTGCTACAATGCCTGTTGTGAATTTGGTTTCTGGGCTCCCCCGGTGGTCACTGGTGGTACTGAACTTGTGTGCTTCATCGCCTCTGTTCACCTGTTTCCATCAGGATGTGGGAGTTGTCTATTTAGCCTTGCTCCTCAGTCATTTCTATGCCGGCCAACAATGTTACCAGAAGCCTTTCTGTTGCATGTTCCTGCTCCTAGACTACTATCAGCTAAGTTGGACTTGTAGTCCTAAGTTTGTTTTGCATTTTTGTTCCAGTTCTCTGTGATTGTTTATTTCTGAGGCTGGAAGCTCTTGTGAGCTGGAATTGCCACTCTGGTGTCATGAGTTGATATTAGAGTCTTAAAGTAATTCCAGGATGGTGTTTTGAAAGGGTTTTCAGCTGACTGTGAAGTTCCCTTTTCTGTCTTCCTACTATCTAGTAAGCGGACCTCAATTTGCTAAACCTATCTTCATACTTCGTATGTCAATTTCCTCTGAAATCACCGACAATATATGTGGGGGCTACTGTCTGCCTTTTGGGGAAAATTTCTCTAGAGGTAAGCCAGGTCTGTATTTTCCTCTGCTAGGGTCAGTCAGTTCTCCGGCTGGCGCTGGGCGTCTAGGGATAAAACGTAGGCACGCTACCCGGCCACTGTTATTTGTGCGGTAGGTTTAGCTCACAGTCAGCTCGAGTTCCCATCTTCCAAGAGCTAGTCCTTTTTGTATGCTTTACTACGTTCTCTTGCCATTGAGAACCACGACAGTTTGGCCGGCCAAGGGTTAAAATTTTTGGCAGAAGAAAGGAGAGAAAAGAAGTCTGCAGAGAATTTTTTTTTTTTTTTTTTCTGAGTTTGCTCATTAGTTTATTCACTAGCTTCTCTGCTTACTGCAGCCTTCGTCTCTCTCTCCTTCTAATCCTTGAATGGTTCTGACTTCACCTGATGAAAATGGATCCTCAGGGTTTAGCTACAGGTCTGAACAATCTCGCTATGAAGGTTCAAAGTTTACAGGATTTTGTAATTCATGCACCTATATCTGAACCTAGAGTACCTTTGCCTGAATTTTTCTCCGGGGATAGATCTCGCTTCCAGAATTTCAAACATAATTGTAAATTATTTTTGTCTCTGAGATCTCGCTCCGCTGGAGATCCTGCACAGCAGGTCAGGATTGTAATATCCTTGCTCCGGGGCGACCCTCAGGATTGGGCATTTGCTTTGGCACCAGGGGATCCTGCGTTGCTCAATGTGGATGCGTTTTTCCTGGCTTTGGGGTTGCTTTATGAGGAACCTCATTTAGAGATTCAGGCTGAAAAAGCCTTGATGGCCCTGTCTCAAGGACAAGATGAGGCTGAAATATACTGCCAAAAATTTCGTAAGTGGTCTGTGCTTACTCAGTGGAATGAGTGCGCCCTGGCGGCGAATTTCAGAGAGGGTCTCTCTGATGCCATTAAAGATGTTATGGTGGGGTTCCCTGTGCCTGCAGGTCTGAATGAGTCCATGACAATGGCTATTCAGATTGATCGGCGTTTGCGGGAGCGCAAACCTGTGCACCATTTGGCGGTGTCTACTGAGAAGGCGCCAGAGATTATGCAATGTGATAGAATTCTGTCCAGAAGCGAACGACAGAATTTTAGGCGAAAAAATGGGTTATGCTTCTATTGTGGCGATTCAACTCATGTTATATCAGCATGCTCTAAACGTACTAAGAAGGTTGATAAGTCTGTTTCAATTGGTACTTTACAGTCCAAGTTTATTCTATCTGTGACCCTGATTTGCTCTTTATCGTCTATTACCGCGGACGCCTATGTCGACTCTGGCGCCGCTTTGAGTCTTATGGATTGGTCCTTTGCCAAACGCTGTGGGTTTAATTTAGAGCCTCTGGAAGTTCCTATACCTCTGAAGGGTATTGACTCCACGCCATTGGCTAGTAATAAACCACAATACTGGACACAAGTAACTATGCGTATTAATCCGGATCACCAGGAGATTATTCGCTTCCTTGTGTTGTATAATCTACATGATGTGTTGGTGCTTGGATTGCCATGGCTGCAATCTCATAACCCAGTCCTCGACTGGAAAGCTATGTCTGTGTTAAGCTGGGGATGTCAGGGGACTCATGGGGACGTACCTTTGGTTTCCATTTCGTCATCTATTCCCTCTGAGATTCCGGAATTTTTATCTGATTATCGTGACGTTTTTGAGGAGCCTAAACTTGGTTCACTACCTCCGCACAGAGATTGCGATTGTACAATAGATCTGATTCCGGGCAGTAAGTTTCCAAAGGGTCGTTTATTTAATCTATCTGTGCCTGAACACGCTGCTATGCGGGAATATATTAAGGAGTCCTTGGAAAAGGGACATATTCGTCCTTCGTCATCTCCCTTAGGAGCCGGTTTTTTCTTTGTATCTAAAAAAGATGGCTCTTTGAGGCCGTGTATTGATTATCGGCTTTTGTATAAAATCACGGTTAAATATCAGTATCCTTTGCCACTGCTTACTGATTTGTTTGCTCGAATAAAGGGGGCCAAGTGGTTCTCTAAGATTGATCTTCGTGGGGCGTATAATTTAGTGCGAATTAAGCAGGGGGATGAGTGGAAAACCGCATTTAATACGCCTGAGGGCCATTTTGAGTATTTAGTAATGCCTTTTGGTCTTTCAAATGCCCCTTCAGTCTTTCAGTCTTTTATGCATGACATTTTCCGTGAATATTTGGATAAATTTATGATTGTGTATCTGGATGATATTTTGATTTTTTCGGACGACTGGGACTCTCATGTCCAACAGGTCAGGAGGGTGTTTCAGGTTTTGCGCTCTAATTCCTTGTGTGTAAAGGGTTCTAAGCGCGTTTTTGGGGTTCAAAAGATTTCGTTTTTGGGGTACATTTTTTCCCCCTCTTCCATTGAGATGGACCCTGTCAAGGTTCAGGCTATTTGTGATTGGACGCAACCCTCTTCTCTTAAGAGCCTTCAGAAGTTTTTGGGCTTTGCTAATTTTTATCGTCGATTTATAACTGGTTTTTCTGATGTTGCTAAACCGTTGACTGATTTGACTAAGAAGGGTGCTGATGTTGCTGATTGGTCCCCTGCTGCTGTGGAGGCCTTTCGGGAGCTTAAGCGCCGCTTTTCTTCCGCCCCTGTGTTGCGTCAGCCTGATGTTACTCTTCCTTTTCAGGTTGAGGTCGACGCTTCAGAAATCGGAGCTGGGGCGGTTTTGTCGCAGAAAAGTTCCGACTGCTCCGTGATGAGACCTTGTGCGTTCTTTTCTCGTAAATTTTCGCCCGCTGAGCGAAATTATGATATTGGTAATCGGGAGCCCTTGGCTATGAAGTGGGCTTTTGAGGAGTGGCGTCATTGGCTTGAGGGGGCTAGACATCAGGTGGTGGTATTGACTGACCACAAGAATTTGATTTATCTTGAGTCTGCCAGGCGCCTGAATCCTAGACAGGCGCGCTGGTCGTTATTTTTCTCTCGGTTTAATTTTGTGGTTTCTTACCTACCGGGTTCTAAAAATGTGAAGGCGGATGCTCTTTCTAGGAGTTTTGAGCCTGATTCCCCTGGTAATTCTGAACCTACAGGTATCCTTAAGGATGGAGTGATATTATCTGCTGTTTCCCCAGACTTGCATCGGGTCTTGCAGGAGTTTCAGGCGGATAGACCTGATCGTTGCCCGCCTGGTAGAATGTTTGTTCCTGATGATTGGACCAGTAGAGTCATATCGGAGGTCCATTCTTCTGCGTTAGCTGGTCATCCTGGAATCTTTGGTACCAGGGATTTGGTGGCTAGGTCCTTCTGGTGGCCTTCCCTGTCGCGAGATGTGCGAGGTTTTGTGCAGTCTTGTGATGTTTGTGCTCGGGCCAAGCCTTGTTGTTCTCGGGCTAGTGGATTGTTGTTATCTTTGCCTATTCCGAAGAGGCCTTGGACTCACATCTCCATGGATTTTATTTCTGATCTCCCTGTTTCTCAGAAGATGTCTGTCATCTGGGTGGTGTGTGACCGTTTCTCTAAGATGGTCCATTTGGTCCCCTTGCCTAAATTGCCTTCCTCATCCGAGTTGGTTCCTCTGTTTTTTCAAAATGTGGTTCGCTTGCATGGTATTCCGGAGAATATCGTGTCTGACAGGGGAACCCAATTCGTGTCTAGATTTTGGCGAGCGTTCTGTGCTAGGATGGGCATTGATTTGTCTTTTTCGTCTGCTTTCCATCCTCAGACTAATGGCCAGACCGAGCGAACCAATCAGACCTTGGAGACTTATTTGAGGTGTTTTGTG
Organism: Ranitomeya variabilis; assembly: GCF_051348905.1. NCBI lineage: Eukaryota > Metazoa > Chordata > Amphibia > Anura > Dendrobatidae > Ranitomeya > Ranitomeya variabilis. The sequence goes on along the minus strand of NC_135237.1, from coordinate 170,348,827 downwards.
TCTGCGGATCAGGATGATTGGGTTGCCTTTTTGCCCTTGGCGGAGTTTGCCCTCAATAATCGGGCTAGTTCTGCCACCTTGGTTTCTCCTTTCTTCTGTAATTCGGGGTTTCATCCTCGTTTCTCTTCCGGTCAGGTGGAGTCTTCGGATTGTCCTGGAGTGGATGCTGTGGTGGAGAGGTTGCATCAGATTTGGGGGCATGTGGTGGACAATTTGAAGTTGTCCCAGGAGAAGACTCAGCATTTTGCCAACCGCCGTCGTTGTGTTGGTCCTCGTCTTTGTGTTGGGGACTTGGTGTGGTTGTCTTCTCGTTTTGTCCCTATGAAGGTTTCTTCTCCTAAGTTTAAGCCTCGGTTTATCGGCCCGTACAAGATATTGGAGATTCTTAACCCTGTGTCCTTTCGTTTGGACCTCCCTGCATCTTTTTCTATTCATAATGTCTTCCATCGGTCATTGTTGCGCAGGTATGAGGTACCGGTTGTGCCTTCCGTTGAGCCTCCTGCTCCGGTGTTGGTTGAGGGTGAGTTGGAGTACGTTGTCGAGAAGATCTTGGACTCCCGTGTTTCCAGACGGAGACTTCAGTATCTGGTCAAGTGGAAGGGCTACGGTCAGGAGGATAATTCTTGGGTGACAGCCTCTGATGTTCATGCCTCCGATTTGGTCCGTGCCTTTCATAGGGCTCATCCTGATCGCCCTGGTGGTTCTGGTGAGGGTTCGGTGCCCCCTCCTTGAGGGGGGGGTACTGTTGTGAATTTGGTTTCTGGGCTCCCCCGGTGGTCACTGGTGGTACTGAACTTGTGTGCTTCATCGCCTCTGTTCACCTGTTTCCATCAGGATGTGGGAGTTGTCTATTTAGCCTTGCTCCTCAGTCATTTCTATGCCGGCCAACAATGTTACCAGAAGCCTTTCTGTTGCATGTTCCTGCTCCTAGACTACTATCAGCTAAGTTGGACTTGTAGTCCTAAGTTTGTTTTGCATTTTTGTTCCAGTTCTCTGTGATTGTTTATTTCTGAGGCTGGAAGCTCTTGTGAGCTGGAATTGCCACTCTGGTGTCATGAGTTGATATTAGAGTCTTAAAGTAATTCCAGGATGGTGTTTTGAAAGGGTTTTCAGCTGACTGTGAAGTTCCCTTTTCTGTCTTCCTACTATCTAGTAAGCGGACCTCAATTTGCTAAACCTATCTTCATACTTCGTATGTCAATTTCCTCTGAAATCACCGACAATATATGTGGGGGCTACTGTCTGCCTTTTGGGGAAAATTTCTCTAGAGGTAAGCCAGGTCTGTATTTTCCTCTGCTAGGGTCAGTCAGTTCTCCGGCTGGCGCTGGGCGTCTAGGGATAAAACGTAGGCACGCTACCCGGCCACTGTTATTTGTGCGGTAGGTTTAGCTCACAGTCAGCTCGAGTTCCCATCTTCCAAGAGCTAGTCCTTTTTGTATGCTTTACTACGTTCTCTTGCCATTGAGAACCACGACAAATGCCTCGGACCCATTTACTGTTCGTAATGTCAAAACAGGCTGAGTAGAATGCTGACAGTCTGCCCCCCACAGGGATCGCTAGTCATTGGTCTGGTTTTTTCTGTTCTTTTGAGGAATGGCGAAACATATAGCCCGTACCTCTTCCGCGTCTGTCCTCCCATCTAAAACTCTCTCTAGAGGGTGAGGACCCACATTTCTTTCCGCAACTAAATCTCCTTCTATTGAAGGGCCGGCGGTAGGGTGCTGAAGACAGATTAGGAAATTTCTTCTTATCATCCCCCGCTTTTTCCAGCAACTCATCCAGAGTTGGTCCAAAGAGATATTCTCCTTTACACGGGATGGTGCAGAGCTTTGTTCTGGATTGAATGTCGCCTGACCAGCACTTCAACCATAAGGCTCTACGAGCCGCGTTGGAGAGTCCTGCCGCTCTAGCCGCCATTCTGACTGAGTCCACAGATGCGTCTGACAGAAAGGCCGCAGCATTCTGCATTGTTGGTAGAGCCTTCAGAATAGTATCTCTGGAAGCGCCGTCCTTGAGCTGGGTCTCTAACTGATCCAGCCAGACCATTAAAGACCTGGCTGTACATGTTGCGGCAACTGCTGGTCTGAGAGATCCAGCCGCCGTCTCCCAGGCACCTTTAAGAAAAGTATCTGCCTTTCTGTCAAGGGGGTCCTTGAGGGTCCCCATATCCTCAAATGGCAACGAGGCTTTCTTTGATGCTTTCGCCACCGCCGCGTCCAGCTTAGGGGCTTTATCCCACGTATCCATGACCGGATCATCAAAAGGGTACCTGCGTTTTAATGCTGGCGGTAAGGAACCCTTTTTCTCCGTTTTTTTCCATTCCCGGAGAATCAAGTCTTGGATCTTCTCGTTCACCGGAAAAGATCTATGTTTTTTACGATCCAATCCGCTGAACATCATATCCTGTTTTGAAGGCTGCGGCTTGGGTTCTTCTATACCCATTGTGCCTCTAACAGACTTGACCACTTTGTCAATTCTATCCAGGGGTAGACAGAATCGTCCAGACTCCTCATCTGATGAAGAGGAGGAAGGACTAGAGTGATAGGCACCCCCTTCTCTTTCTTCCTCCGAAGAATTAGAGTCCAGGGGGGTCCTATGTTTTGAACCTCCCGATTGGGATAGGGACCGTAAGCATTCCCTTACTTCCAAACGGATCATTTCCTTCAGGTTAGCCGCACTCACAGATTCTTCCGCTACCTAGGGGAGGACAATATAGGTGATAACTTGTTATGATCCTAGTGGCAAGGATCGCAAGTCGGACTAGCTAAGTAACTGAACAGACTACTAGCTCTGGGGAAGTGGTAACTAGATTGACCGCAACCTGATCCTATCCGCAAACAACTATAGGCAGCCGTGGAACGTTACCTAAAAAATCCTAGACGTCTCGTCACAGCCTGAGAAACTGACTATTCCTGGAGGGAAAGTAAGTCCTCACTTGCCTCAGTGGAAGACCCCAAAGATATAGAATAGCCCCCCACAAATATTAACGGTGAGTTAAGGGGAAAGCACAAACGCAGAGATGAAATCAGATTTAGCAAATGAGGCCCGCTAATACTAGATAGCAGAAAATAGGAAGGAAACTGTGCGGTCAATAAAAAACCCTATTCAAAATATCCACGCAGAGATTGCTCGAGCCCCCGCACCAACTAACGGTGCGGGGGAAGCAACTCCGTACCCCAGGGCTTACCAGCAAAAAGAAATCACATGTTAGCAAGCTGGACTAGACTCATCATACACAGAAATCATATTGCAGGCAGATGAGCAAAAAATATTCAAACAGAACTTAGCTTATCCTGAAGAGGCAGAAAACGAGATAATCAGGAGTAATCAGAATAGCACTGAATACATTGACAGCCGGCAACAAGTGGAAGTGAAGCAGAGCTAAATAGGAGCCTCCCTGGTGAATAACGAGGCAGCTGATCCAGCAGACCCGCAGGATAATAAACCAAACCACCAGGGGGAGCCAAAAAACCAAAGTCACACAATACCATCTGTGACCACAAGAGGGAGCCTGAAAACGGAGTTCACAACAGTACCCCCCCCTTGAGGAGGGGTCACCGAACCCTCATCAAAACCCCCAGGGCGATCAGGGTGAGCCACATGGAAGGCACGAACCAAATCGGCCTCATGAACATCAGAGGCGACAACCCAGGAATTATCCTCCTGACCATAGCCTTTCCACTTAACCAAATACTGAAGCCTCCGTCTAGAAATATGAGAATCCAAGATCTTCTCCACCACGTATTCCAATTCTCCCTCAACCAGCACAGGGGCAGGAGGCTCAACCGAAGGAACCACAGGCACCACATACCTCCGCAACAACGACCGATGGAACACATTATGAATAGCAAACGATGCCGGGAGGTCCAAACGAAATGACACAGGGTTAAGGACTTCCAAAATCTTATAAGGACCGATAAACCGAGGCTTAAACTTAGGAGAGGAGACCTTCATAGGAACAAAGCGAGAAGACAACCACACCGAATCCCCAGCGCGAAGTCGGGGACCCACACAGCGACGGCGGTTGGCAAAGCGCTGAGCCTTCTCTTGTGACAGCTTCAAATTGTCCACCACATGATTCCAAATCTGATGCAACCTATCCACCACAACATCCACTCCAGGACAGTCAGAAGACTCCACCTGACCCGAGGAAAAACGAGGATGAAACCCTGAATTACAAAAAAAAGGCGAAACCAAAGTAGCAGAACTAGCCCGATTATTAAGGGCAAACTCGGCCAATGGCAAAAAAGTCACCCAGTCGTCCTGATCAGCAGAAACAAAACATCTTAAATAGGTTTTCAAAGTCTGATTAGTGCGCTCGGTTTGGCCATTCGTCTGAGGATGGAAGGCCGACGAAAAAGACAAATTAATGCCCATCTTAGCACAAAAGGTCCGCCAAAATCTAGACACAAACTGGGATCCTCTGTCGGAAACAATATTTTCAGGGATCCCGTGCAAACGAACCACATTTTGAAAAAACAGAGGAACAAACGCGGAGGAGGAAGGCAACTTAGGCAAGGGCACCAAATGGACCATTTTAGAAAAACGATCACACACCACCCAGATGACAGACATTCTCTGAGAGACTGGAAGATCCGAAATAAAATCCATGGAAATGTGCGTCCAAGGCCTCTTTGGGACAGGCAAAGGCAACAACAAGCCACTGGCACGAGAACAGCAAGGCTTAGCCCGAGCACAAATTCCACAACACTGCACAAAGGAACGCACATCCCGCGACAAGGAAGGCCACCAGAAGGACCTAGCCACCAAATCTCTGGTACCAAAAATCCCAGGATGGCCTGCCAACACCGAAGAATGAACCTCGGAAATAACTCTGCTGGTCCATCTATCTGGGACAAACAGTCTCTCCGGTGGACAACGGTCAGGTCTATCCGCCTGAAACTCCTGCAGCACTCGTCGCAAATCTGGGGAGATGGCAGACAAAATCACCCCTTCTCTGAGGATACCAGCTGGCTCTGAATCACCAGGAGAGTCAGTCACAAAACTCCTAGAAAGAGCATCAGCCTTCACATTCTTCGAACCAGGCAGGTATGAGACCATGAAATCAAAACGAGAGAAAAACAACGACCAACGAGCCTGTCTAGGATTCAGCCGCTTGGCCGACTCGAGATAAATCAAAATCTTGTGATCAGTCAAGACCACCACACGATGCTTAGCTCCCTCGAGCCAATGTTGCCACTCCTCAAATGCCCACTTCATAGCCAACAACTCCCGATTACCAACATCATAATTCCGCTCGGCAGGCGAAAACTTTCTTGAAAAGAAAGCACATGGCTTCATCACAGAGCCATCAGAGCTTCTCTGCGACAAAACAGCCCCCGCTCCAATCTCAGAAGCATCAACCTTGACCTGGAAAGGAAGGGAGACGTCTGGCTGACATAAGACCGGAGCTGAAGAAAACCGGCGCTTCAGCTCCCGGAAGGCCTCCACAGCCGCAGGAGACCAATTAGTAACATCAGAACCCTTCTTGGTCAAATCCGTCAATGGCTTAACAACACCAGAAAAATTAGCGATAAAGCAACGGTAAAAATTAGCAAAACCCAAGAACTTCTGAAGACTCTTAACAGATGTAGGCTGAGTCCAGTCATGAATAGCCTGAACCTTGACTGGATCCATCTCAATAGCAGAAGGAGAAAAAATGAAACCCAAAAAAGAGACCTTCTGGACTCCAAAAAGACATTTTGAGCCCTTCACAAATAAAGCATTGGCACGCAGGACCTGAAACACCATCCTGACCTGCTTAACATGGGACTCCCAATCATCCGAAAAAAACAGAATATCATCTAGATACACAATCATAAATTTATCCAGATATTCGCGGAAGATGTCGTGCATAAAGGACTGAAAGACAGAAGGAGCGTTAGAAAGTCCAAAAGGCATCACCAAGTACTCAAAATGGCCTTCGGGCGTATTAAATGCAGTTTTCCATTCATCACCCTGCTTAATACGCACAAGGTTATACGCACCACGAAGATCTATCTTGGTGAACCAACTAGACCCCTTATTGCGAGCAAACAGATCAGATAACAATGGCAAAAGATACTGAAATTTGACCGTGATTTTGTTTAGAAGGCGATAATCAATACAAGGTCTCAAGGAACCATCCTTCTTAGCCACAAAAAAGAACCCCGCACCAAGAGGGGAGGAGGAGGGGCGAATAAGTCCTTTCTCCAAAGACTCCTTTATATAACTCCGCATAGCAGCATGCTCTGGCACTGACAAATTGAAAAGTCGTCCCCTAGGAAACTTACTACCAGGAATCAAATTTATAGCACAATCACAATCCCTATGAGGAGGTAGAGAACTGAGTTTGGGCTCATCAAATACATCCTGGTAATCTGACAAAAACGCAGGGAACTCAGAAGGAGTGGATGAAGCAATTGACACCACAGGAGCGTCGCCCTGAATTCCCTGACAACCCCAACTTGACACAGACATTGCTTTCCAATCCAGGACTGGATTATGAGTCTGCAACCATGGCAGGCCCAACACGACAACATCATGCAAATTATGCAATACAAGAAAGCGAATCACCTCCTGATGAACAGGAGTCATGCACATGGTCACTTGTGTCCAGTACTGAGGTTTATTCGTAGCCAATGGTGTAGCATCAATTCCCCTTAGTGGAATAGGGAATTTTAAAGGCTCCAAAACAAAACCACAGTGCCTGGCAAATGACAAATCCATCAGACTCAGGGCAGCACCTGAATCCACAAAAGCCATAACCGGGTAAGATGACAGGGAACAAATCAGGGTAACAGACAAAATAAACTTAGGCTGTAAAGTACCGATGGTGACAGATTTATCAATCTTTTTTGTGCGCTTAGAGCATGCTGAGATAACATGAGCTGAGTCACCACAGTAAAAGCACAACCCATTTTGCCGTCTATAATTTTGCCGTTCACTTCTGGTCAGAATTCTATCACATTGCATAGACTCAGGTGTCTGTTCAGAAGACACCGCCAAATGGTGCGCAGGTTTGCGCTCCCGCAAACGCCGATCAATCTGAATGGCCAGAGTCATTGACTCATTCAGACCTGCAGGCGTATGGGAACCCCACCATGACATTCTTAATGGCTTCAGAAAGACCTTTTCTGAAATTTGCAGCCAGGGCACACTCATTCCATTGAGTAAGCACCGACCATTTCCGAAATTTCTGGCAGTACACCTCTGCATCATCTTGCCCCTGAGAGAGGGCCAACAACGCTTTTTCAGCCTGGTTCTCAAGATTAGGTTCCTCATAGAGCAATCCAAGGGCCAGAAAAAACGCATCCACACTGAGCAACGCAGGATCCCCTGGAGCCAATGCGAAAGCCCAATCTTGAGGATCGCCACGCAAGAAAGAAATAATAATCTTAACTTGCTGAACAGAATCCCCAGAGGAACGAGGTTTCAAAGAAAGAAACAACTTGCAATTGTTCTTAAAATTCAGGAACCTAGATCTATCTCCAGAAAACAACTCCGGAATAGGTATTCTAGGCTCTGACATAGGACTGTGCACAACAAAATCCTGAATACTTTGTACCCTTGCAGCAAGATGATCTACACTGGAGGCTAAACTCTGGATATCCATATCAGCAGCTGAACTCAGAGCCACACCAAGATTAAGAGGAGGAGAGAAGCCAGACACACAGCAGCTAGACACAGGGCAGCAAAAAAAAAAAAAAAATCTCCAAGCTTCTTTTCTCCTGCTTCTGCCATGCAATTAACACTTTATAGGCCGGCTGTACTGTTATGATCCTAGTGGCAAGGATCGCAGGTCGGACTAGCTAAGTAACTGAACAGACTACTAGCTCTGGGGAAGTGGTAACTAGATTGACCGCAACCTGATCCTATCCGCAAACAACTATAGGCAGCCGTGGAGCGTTACCTAAAAAATCCTAGACGTCTCGTCACGGCCTGAGAAACTGACTATTCCTGGAGGGAAAGTAAGTCCTCACTTGCCTCAGTGGAAGACCCCAAAGATATAGAATAGCCCCCCACAAATATTAACGGTGAGTTAAGGGGAAAGCACAAACGCAGAGATGAAATCAGATTTAGCAAATGAGGCCCGCTAATACTAGATAGCAGAAAATAGGAAGGAAACTGTGCGGTCAATAAAAAACCCTATTCAAAATATCCACGCAGAGATTGCTCGAGCCCCCGCACCAACTAACGGTGCGGGGGAAGCAACTCCGTACCCCAGAGCTTACCAGCAAAAAGAAATCACATGTTAGCAAGCTGGACTAGACTCATCATACACAGAAATCATATTGCAGGCAGATGAGCAAAAAATATTCAAACAGAACTTAGCTTATCCTGAAGAGGCAGAAAACGAGATAATCAGGAGTAATCAGAATAGCACTGAATACATTGACAGCCGGCAACAAGTGGAAGTGAAGCAGAGCTAAATAGGAGCCTCCCTGGCGAATAACGAGGCAGCTGATCCAGCAGACCCGCAGGATAATAAACCAAACCACCAGGGGGAGCCAAAAAACCAAAGTCACACAATACCTTCTGTGACCACAAGAGGGAGCCTGAAAACGGAGTTCACAACAATAACTACTATCTGACCTAATGTCACTTCCACCCAACCACTCCTGTAGACCTCACCGTCTGTTGTATACAGGGGGCACATAATTTTTTGGGACAAGAGTCCGGTAAGGGGACCCCACAGAGGGCACATTCCTTATGTTTTGTCTTGTCCGCGCTCTTCTTCCCCTAGAATGATAAAGTATAAGGGGCCTGCGTCACAGAGTGAACTTTCACGTAGATCACTTAGCCGTGCGCCAAAGTAAAGAACCGGAATACGAGGGGGTTCTTTCCTAGCTGAAGCTCTGGATCCCTTCCCGGATGAGCTTCTACGACTGGACTGGTCGCTTCCCTTGTCTCTGGGCTTCTGACGCACCTCATCCAGCAGCTGCTGCTGTTCACCACCACTCTCCATGATGAATTGTGACCAAAAGCAGGGTTCTGCAGTCGTCACCTGCTTAAATCCCCCTTGGATCCGGTCAGCAGATAGGCCAGCGCTACCCTATTGGCTCAGGATACAGCAGGGAGGGTAGGAAGCCCTGTGGGAAGACCGGCGTTCAGGATGCGATGGGCGCCGCCATTTTGGATTGACTGCGCATGCGCAGACACCCGGCGACCCGGAAGCGGCTACTAACTCCGCCCCCTCACGTCTTCGCACCCGGAAACGCTCCAGTACACGCTGAGAGCGGTGTAGGATGCCAGGGACAGATCGCAGCGCTCCGGGTGTTCACCCACACAGTCCTGAGGTCGGCACCCGCTTCACCGCACCGCTGCACCGCCAATGGGATATACTTACCGACGCTGATGGAGGCAGGAAATCCTCCGGACTCCGCTCCCTGCTGCGAACGCCACCGCGTGCAGTCCAGCCAGGACCACCGTGGCGTCTCCAGGGTTCTCCGCACCGGCCGAGGTAGGAGACCCCCCCGCTACCAGATTCGGCCGGCCGGCCTGGGCTCCTTTAGATTCATCTGTAGGCACCCGTCCCTTTAGGAACAGGAAACCAACTGATGCAGGGGAGAGGTGCCGCCCTTTTGTATCTGTAGGTTTCCTGTTCCTGATGGGCGGATCCCCTCTCTCGTCATGCTGTCATGGGAGTCCGAGTAAAAGTAAATTTCAGTGAGGCCTGTAACATCAAATTCCTGAAATGCCGATTAAATCTGGAATACCCTTTTGATAATGTTTTGGGGGGATGCAATCCATATGAGATTGATTGCTATAGAGGTTGCCTTGGTCCTAGGGCGCCTTGCAGGGGGCCCTTCCTCACTAGATGAGGTAGCAAGGAAAATCCCAGCATGTAGCTGGCGCCCCCGTAGTTTATTTTTTAATGACCTGAAGAAGACTCCAGGGTGTAGGAGTCAAAACGCATTGTCCTATAATTTTTTTATTACCTCAATAAAGCAGATATTTATATATAACCTCTATGAGAATGTCTACACTGTATGCAGAATTATTAGGTGTTAGGGTTGGCGGAACCTATATACGAATATATTTATTAGGTGAGATAGGTGCGTTCGCAACCCGGGATCCACCGTGCAGGAAAGAACCTGCTGCTAAGTAAGGCGGTGAAGTAAATTAGAATAAACGAACTCTGTTACTTCACAGAGACCGTAGTAAAGAGAACGCTGTGCCCTGTTTAGCTCACAGGGGACACAGCTACAGAGTTGAGCCGACAGTGGTCATGCAGTCCAAACCAAACACGCAGCTCCTCTCCGGTGGAGCCGGAATTCTAATGGCTATTAGCCAGCCCTGAATTCACACATAAGAAACTTCTCGCCGGAGGTGCCAGCATTCTAGGGGCTTATTTCAGCCGGGTCCCTGACTGCATACACACAAAACTCCTCACCGGAGGTGCCAGCATTCCATGGGCTTATTTCAGCCGGGTCCCTGACCACACGCACGACCACACTGCCGCTGGGCACGTATTTATTTGATACTAGAGCATGTCCGTGCGGTCATGAGAACCTTTTATAGCTGCAGCAAGTACAGGACCTTCATAGAAGGACCAATGGAAGACTTCCACAGAACTTGATCAGGTACATGACCTTCCTGGAGGACCAATGGAAGTTGCTGCAGTACCTGAGCATGTGACCCTTGATCTCCATTGAGAGATCTTACCCTGGGCATGCTCAGTGTGTGCAAAGCAGGACTTAGTCCCAGAAAAGCCTGCTCGCTGCAGACTAGTGCAGGGTACAATAGCAGAGCCTGGAGAGGCAGCAGTAACCCTTTGCACAGTACCAGATTCAGTGAGACGCTGGGACCGACGTCTCCGCTGAGCAGGCTCCACTGTGGCTGATGTAGAATGGGAGACCGCAGCAGACATGGCTCAAGATTCCCCCCGTTCAGTGGCGGGAAGTCGACTACTAACATTAGGCAAGTTGTATTTTGGAGGATTATTTTTATTATTGTTCATACAACTATGTTCTCAATCAACCCAAAAGACTCATAAATATCAAAGCTTAATATTTTTAGAAGTTGGAGTGGTTTTTTTTAGATTTGGCTATCTTAGGAGGATATCTGTTTGTGCAGGTAACTATTACTGTGCAGAAATATTAGGAAACTTAATAAAAACCACATATATTCCCATCTCACTTGTATATTTTCACCAGGTAAACCAATATAACTGCACAAAATTTAGAAATAAACATTTCTGGCATGCAAAAACAAAACCTCAAAAAATGAGTGACCAATATACCCACCTTTCTTTATGATGACACTCAACAGCCTTCCATTCATAGATTCTGTCAGTTGTTTGATCTGTTTACAATCAACATTGCGTGCAGCAGCCACCACAGCCTCCCAGACACTGTTCCGAGAGGTGTACTGTTTTCCCTCCCTGTAGATCTCACATTTTATGAGGGACCACAGGTTCTCTATGGGGTTCAGATCAGGTGAACAAGGGGGCCATGTCATTATTTTTTCTTCTTTGAGACCTTTACTGGCCAGCCACGCTGTGGAGTAGTTGGAGGCATGTGATGGAGCATTGTCCTGCATGAAAATCATGTTTTTCTTGAACGATATCGACTTCTTCCTGTACCACTGCTTGAAGAAGTTGTCTTCCAGAAACTGGCAGTAGGTCTGGGAGTTGAGCTTCACTCCATCCTCAACCCGAAAAGGTCCCACAAGTTCATCTTTGATGATACCAGCCCATACCAGTACCCCACCTCCACCTTGCTGGCGTCTGAGTCGAAGTGGAGCTCTCTGCCCTTTACTGATCCAGCCTCTGGCCCATCCATCTCGCCCATCAAGAGTCACTCTCATTTCATCAATCCATAAAACCTTTGAAAAATCAGTCTTTAGATATTTCTTGGCCCAGTCTTGACGTTTTATCTTATGTCTGAAATATGGCAAAACTGGTGGCAAATGGCATCTTGGCAGCTTCATGCTTGATTTTCCTTAATTCATGGGCAGTTATTTTGCTCCTTTTTGCCCAACATGCTTCTTGCGGCCCTGTTGGCTATTTGTCATGAAACAGTTGATTGTTCGGTGATCACGCTTCAAAAGTTTGGCAATTTCAAGACTGCTGCATCCCTCTGCAAGATATGTCACAATTTTGGACTTTTCAGAGCCCGTCAAATCTCTCTTCTGACCCATTTTGCCAAAGGAAAGGAAGCTGCCTAATAATTAAGCACACCTTATATAGGGTTTTGATGTCAATAGACAACACCCCTCTTCATTACAGAGATGCACATCACCTGATTTACTTAATTGGTAGTTGGCTCTCAAGCCTGAACAGCTTGGAGTAGGACAACATGTATAAAAAGTATCCAGTGATCAAAATACAACTTGCTTAATAATTCTGCACACGGTGTATACAGAAGCGCTGGCTACATACTGGGATTTTCCTTCCTATCTGTTTTACCATGGATGTCTGAGGGCCTTTTCCGTGTGCCCAGTCGGCTAAGGCTACTTTCACACTTGCGTCGTGTGACGCACGTCGCAATGCGTCGTTTTGGAGAAAAAATGCAGCGCCCCAGAGTCCTGGTCATTGCAGTACTGATGCTCCGCCGCTAAGGGGGGCTATGGTACGTCTGATGGCACTGAAGGAGTTCACCTGACCAGGTATCACAGACACCAATACACTTCACAGTCTGGCCTCCAGGGGGAGCTAAGGGTGCTATGTATTAGGCCACTCCTCACAATCTGGTAAAAGTGGGGGTTGGATAGGAAGTTAGTTAGAAAGCTGACTGGGTTGGAACCAGGCAACATCCTGTGGCAGAGGGTGTTGCAGGGGAAGATTCAGGGGGGTCCCTGTCAGGGGTGGGATCCTGACAGAGGCCTAGCGAACTGAGAGAACGTTACGGGACCGCGCCTGCACCTGATCGTGGCGGTACCCTAAGAAAGGACAAGAAGCGAGGTTTATTGTGCTGAGTGAGAAACGAGATCAACGCAACAAGGAAAAACACCAGTAGGAGTCGTGCTGTAAGACGAGGCAACATCCTACTGAGGCGCGCAGCCGGTGGCCGGAGCTCCAGGCCTAACTTCAAACCTACGGCAGGACAGTCAGTTATAGGCGGGCTGTCTCACCCAAATCACCTAAGAAGACATAGGGGGCAACAACAGGAGAGGGGCGACACTAGGGTTCAGAGAAGAGCTCCGAGCCTACCCATCATACGGGTGCGTCCTAGCCATATCATCTGGGGGACGAAGAAGAACATCATAATTGAGTTGTGAGGGAACTTCAGAAACAGACACAACAGTTGTGGGGACTATCCCGTAAGCACAGCAGGGGAGGACCACAACACACAAGCGCTAGAAGGTAGGCACAGATTTCCACCTGCAAAGGGAACTCTGGAGGTGCCATCGGACCGGCCGGACTCCCACAGCCCGGTTAACCGTATTCCGGACCGAGGATCCTGAAGCCTTCAGTAAAGAGGTAAAGAGACTGCAACCTGGTGTCCTCGTTATTTACTGAGACCTGCACCGCACCACTACAGCATCACCACCCACACCTTTCATTGGGCGCCCCTCAGCAGGGTCACGGACCGGGTCTAGCCACCGTGACAACCCCAGAGCAGAGACTCAGAGGCCCGGTACCGAGTACCCCTCGGCCCTGCGGCAGTGGGGGTGCTACAACTACGCATCCTGCAAAGTTGTCCGCAGGATGCGTTTTTTCTCCATACACTTGCATTAGCGACGCATTGCGACGGATTGCCACACGTCGCATCCATCGTGCGACGGATGCGTCGTGTTTTGGCGGACCGTCGACACAAAAAAAGTTCCATGTAACTTTTTTTGTGCGTCGTGTCTGCCATTTTCGACCGCGCATGCGCGGCCGAAACTCCGCCCCCTCCTCCCCGGACTGCAGAATGGGCAGCGGATGCGTTGTAAAACTGCATCCGCTGCCCATGTTTTGCAGTTATTCAAGCGTCCGTCGGTACGTCGGCCCGACGGATAAGTGTGAAAGTAGCCTAAGCTGCAGACCATTCCCCTTGGATTCCTGTCGGATCTCCTTTGAATGCTTCATTTTCGCCTTTGACTAGGTGAGTGCAATTATATAAGCGTGCAATTTACACCTAGTTTCCACTGCACTTATATCGTGCACAGCGCTGTTCCCTTTTTTTTCACTATCCTCAGGGTTGTTTGGACTCACTAGATGAGGAGGATGAGAAGGAGTAGAGGAATGTAGGATCTTCGTCACTGCCTTAATCTGTGTCGGAGGCAAGGAAAGCGTATGCCTTCTTTGGTGGATAGTAGTGATGAGCGAATAGCATTGTTGCTCCGGTCTCCCCGAGCATACTCAGGTGATCTCCGAGTATTTGTTAGTGCTTGGAGATTTAGTTTTCGACACCTCAGCTGCATGATTTATGGCTGCTAGCCAGGCTCAATACATGTGAGGAATGCCTGTTTGTTGGGGAATTCCCATATGTACTGTATTCAGGCTGTCCAGCAGCCGTAAATCATGCAGCTGAGGCAATGAAAACTAAATCTCCGAGAACTAACAAATACTTGGAGATCACCCGAGCATGCTCGGGGAAACCCGAGCAATAATGCTATTCGCTCATCACTAGAGGATAGCGTCTAGTGAATAGCATATACAGAGCAAAAGCTGTAAACGCCCCTCCCGGCCCTGGCTAACAGCTGACCCCAAAGCAGAGCCAGTGTCAGTCAGGGCTGGGGACGCGGTGACAGCTGCTGTTCTGTATTCTCAGAGTGGTGACTGAACTGGTACTGCACCCGTGACTGAAACTGGAACACTGCGGGGAGATAAAGTTCATTTTCTGCTCGCAGCATTTGGCTACGTGCAGGCGCCGGGCAGATTTGTAACGCTATTAACCTGCAGGTCAACCCCATATCTGCAGGTTAAAAGTGTTTTTTTGTTGGTGACAGGTTCTCTTTAACACAACAAAATCAGTAATTTCTTGAATGCGTTCTATTCCAATATGTGTCACATGGATGGCACAAATGTACACATAGAGAGTAAAAATGGTCTGGGCCACACGGTCACGTGTATATATGGAGGAAGCCTATGATGTATTGTGAAGTTCTGCAGCAGCTGAGGTTTCTATTATAAGGTTTTGCAGAGCTGCAGTGTATTATGAGGTTATTATGAGGTATATATGTAGATATACACACACACATCACTATAGACTGAGGTTGTGCAGCATCTTAGGTGTATTTGTGTGTGCACACACACACACACACACACACACACACACACACACACACACACACACACACACACACACACACACACACAAATACACATCACTATAGACTTTTCACTTCACAGTACTCATATGTCAGGGGTAGTGTGTGGACATGTGAAGCTCTATCACCACTGTGGAAGTGGTGTGGAGTGCAGTGATTGTGCTGCTTTCCACAGATGATGAAAGGACACATGATCTCTGCTCTGTCACTTCCAATACTGGAGTGATGGTAGAGGTCAGCGCAGGGTCAGATTACTGACAGCCAATCAGTGTGCAGTGGGCGGGTAGAGGGCTGTGCTGGACACTGAGGCCTGTGGGTGCCAGCGTTGGCTGTGAGGTTAGATAGTAAAGCACAGGGAGCTATCCAGTTTGGAAGAGCCACAGGAAAACACAGTGGGTGCAGTGGCATAGGAAGGGGGTGCGGGGGGGGGGGGCAGGCCGCCCCGGGTGGCACAATGCGGGGGTGGATCACCGGGCCACGGCCGGCGATGCAGGCTGCAGCTGTTTAACGCTATTGACTAATTGACTGATTAAAAATTACCTAAGGCTACTTTCACACTAGCGTTAACTGCATTACGTCTCAAAACGTCTTTTTTCAGAAAAAACGCATCCAGCAAAAGTTTTTGCTGGATGCGTTTTTTCCCCATAGACTTGTATTGGCGACGTATTGCGACGGATTGGCATACGTCGTGTGCGTCGTACGACGGATGCGTCGAAATTTGGCGACACGTCGTCGGCAAAAAACGTTGCTTGTAGCGTTTTTTGTCTCCGCCTAAAAAACGTGTCGCGACGCATCCTGCGGCATGTGTCGTTGGCTACAATGGAAGCCTATGAGCGACGGATGCGTCGGGACACGTCGTACGACGCAATGCAGCGCTGCAATACGTTTTTTTACACTGAGCATGCTCAGAAGCTGGATTTTGTTGCCAATTGGCCAGACACCCCCAAATCTATATAAACCTGGCCTGGGCCTTCAACCCCACATATATGGCCACGTACTTAAGTGCCATGTATATAAGTGCCACGTATATAGGTGCCACGTATTTCAGTGCCACGTATTTAAGTGCCACGTACTATAAATACTATAACCACGTGGTTATACGTGGCACTGAAATATCGTGGCACGTAAATACGTGGCACTTAAATGCGTGGCACTGAAATATCGTGGCATTTACGTGAAATACGTGGCACCTATGTACGTGGCACCTATGTACGTGGCACCTATATACGTGGCACCTGTATACGTGGCACCTGTATACGTGGCACCTATATACGTGGCACCTGTATACGTGGCACCTGTATACGTGGCACCTATATACGTGGCACCTATATATACGTGGCACCTATATACGTGGCACCTATATACGTGGCACGTATATACGTGGCACCCATATACGTGGCACCCATATACGTGGCACCTATATACGTGGCACGTATATGCGTGCCACGTATATAGGTGCCACGTATATAGGTGCCACGTATATAGGTGCCACGTACATAGGTGCCACGTATATAAGTGCCACGTATATAAGTGCCACGTATATAAGTGCCACGTATATATAGGTGCCACGTATTTCACGTAAATGCCACAATATTTCAGTGCCATGTATTTCAGTGCCACGCATTTAAGTGCCACGTATTTACGTGCCACGATATTTCACTGAAATACGTGGCACTATGACTGTCAGAAAATGTTCATTAAACGGTTAGGTGTGAGGTTAGGGGTAGGGTTAGGGTTTGGATCCCTTTATCATCATCCGTAGTTCATTAATCTGATGTATCCAGAGTCGCCTCCGTCTCCGTTGCTGCAGAAGCATCCTACGTCTTTCCGCTGCCGCCTCCTTCTCCCGCACTATGATATCCAGGCGATTCGTCTCAAAGATAACGTCGGTAACCAAGCTAGCAATCCTCACAAGAACACCTTCCATCGCTGCCACAAAACTAAAACCCTCAAAGATGGGCTGTAAAAACAGTAACTATATAGTTTTCCATATTTTCCAGTAGCCAATCAAATTTGGGAGCCTCCCATTTTAAAAACGGATCCGTCGTAAAAACGGATGCAACGGATGGTAAAAACGGATACAACGTATGCAACGCATCCAGTATTTCGACGGAAACGTTTAGCGGATTTGCGACGGATCCGTCGAAATGCTGTATGCGTTGCATACGTTTTTCACTTTTTTTGACGCATCCGTTTTTTCGGTAAAAAACGGATTTGCGACGTAATGCAGTTAACGCTAGTGTGAAATTAGCCTTAGATCCACAATGAGCGCCATGCGTTTAGGAAATATGGCCATTCTGTCTATTGAACATCAGCTGAGTGAAGAAATAGACTTTGATGATGTTGTCAACGATTTTGCAAACAAAGGCAAGAAAAGTAAAATTCTACAACATTTGAAATCAACTTTACTCCCAAAGTGACAATTTAAAGCTTCAGTTAAACAATAAAGAGTTTTGTTTCTGTGCGTGTTGTCCTGACTATTTTTGGTAACCTTTGTGTGTATTGAGCCGGGGGGGCGCCAAACTCGGGAACAGCCCCGGGCGGCAAAAGCTCTAGCTACGCCCCTGAGTGGGTGCAGGGAATTAAGTGAAATTTACGCGGAATGAAAGAAAGAAACAAAAAACTAAATTTCTAGGGATGTTCTATACTACAATACAGCATGGGTTACCGTATATACTCGAGTATAAGACGACCTGAGTATAAGCCGACACCCCTAATTTTGCCACAAAAAAATGGGAAAACTTAATGACTTGAGTATAAGCCTAGGGTGGAAAATGCAGCAGCTACCGGTAAATGTCAAAAGTAAAAATAGATACCAATAAAAGTAAAATAAATTGAGACATCAGTAGGTTAAGTGTTTTTGAAAATTGATATTGTATCAAGAGCCCCATATAATGCTCCATAAAGTTTATGATGGGCCCCATAAGATGCTCCATATTAAAATATGCCCCATATAATACTGCATAAAGGTTAATAATGGCCCCATAAGATGCTCCATAGACACATTTGCCCCATATAGTGCTGCACAAACGTTACTTATGGCCCCATAAGATGCTCCATACAGACACTTGCCCCATACAATGCTCCACAAACGTTAATTATGGCCCCATAAGATGCTCCATACAGACAATTGCCCCATACAATGCTCCACAAACGTTAATTATGGCCCCATAAGATGCTCCATACAGACACTTGCCCCATACAATGCTCCACAAACGTTAATTATGGCCCCATAAGATGCTCCATAAAGATATTTGCCCCATATAGTGCTGCACAAATGTTAATTATGGCCCTATAAGATGCTCCATACAGACACTTGCCCCATTTGCTGTTGCTGCGATAAAAAAAAGAAAATCACATACTCACCTCTTGTCACTCAGGCCCCCGGCACTTGCAATATTCACCTTTCCTCTATCCGGTGCCGTTCCATCTTCAGCACTGACGTTCAGGCAGAGGGCGCGCACTAACCACGTCACCGCGCTCTCTGACCTGAGCTGCAGAAGACGCTGAAGACGGAGCATGAGGAGAGGTGACTATCGCGCAGTGCTCCCCCTCTCCATTATACTCACCTGCTCCTGGCGTGGTCCCTGGTTCCCCGGCACTGCAGCTTCTCCCTGTATTGAGCTGTCACCGTTACCGCTCATTACAGTAATGAATATGCGGCTCCACCCCTATGGGAGGTGGTGCCGCATATTCATTACTGTAATGAGCGGTACCATGTGACCGCTCAGTACAGGAAGAAGCTGCGGCGCCGGGGAACTAGGGACCTGCAGGGACCGCACCAGGAGCAGGTGATTATAATTAGACAGCCCCCGCTCCCCCTCCTCTGCCGACCCCTGGGTATGACTCGAGTATAAGCCAAGAGGGGGACTTTCAGCCCAAAAAAATGGGCTGAGAATCTCAGCTTATACTCAAGTATATACAGTAAATAAATTTGGATTTCAGGGTCAGACAACCTCTTTAAAGCATTTATTTTCTCTTTGAAAAATCCATTGATACATTATAGACGTTTTTGCTATGTCTAATGAAACTGCAGCTCAGATACAGATGTTAAAAATGTGAGTGACCAGTTTGGAAATTTGCCAGGATACAATAATGAGAGCGAAAATAACTTCAGCCAGAGAAATGCTCCTTCGCCACTGAATCATTAACACATTAATAGCAGTTTTCCATGGCTTTTGTCTGACCAGTGAGCACATTTTTATTCCAGTGGAAAAATCTCTTTTATTTTGTAAAAAATGTGATGCAACATGTATATAAACAACTGGAGTCTGAGTCTGGCAATCATTGCTGGCTTGTCTGCTGAGAGAAGCACACTCTTACTTTGTTGACCTACTGATTTTTGGCCCAGATACAGAATTGTTTATTGTTAGGTCTGTTACGTAAGAATTTATTCCTTATAAGCAATTTCGGACTTATACAGGTAAGCAGCCGAAAGAAGAGAACCATGTACAGTATTAATAGTAAAACATAAACTTTATTATTAAGCCATTAAAATCCAGTTAAGAAAAAGGCTCTAAAACATCAAAGTATTCAGTAGAGGGGATACTAATCTTATCCAGAGAGAGTTGATCAACCAAGAAAATATACGGTTTCTTGCCTTATAAATGGGGTTGGGACCATCAGTTGTGTTGTACAGAAGTCTGGTGGATACACAGCTGATAGTCCTACTGAATAGACTGTAAGAATTGTTATTATAGCAAGAAAAAAGCAGCTAATTAAAGCAAAATTAGTGGCCATCATTACTTTAAGAAATGAAGGTCAGTCAGTCCAAAAAATTGGGAACTTTGAAAGTGTCCCCAAGTGCAGTGGCAAAAAACATCAAGTGCTACAAAGAAACTGGCTCACATGAGGACTGCCCCAGGAAAGGAAGACCAAGAGTCACCTCTGCTTCTGAGGATAAGTTTATCCGAGTCACTAGCCTCAGAAATCGTAGGTTAACAGCAGCTCAGATTAGAGACCAGGTCAATGCCACACAGAGTTCTAGCAGCAGACACATCTCTACAACAACTGTTAAGAGGAGACTTTGTGCAGCAGGCCTTCATGGTAAAATAGCTGCAGGAAACCACTGCTAAGGACAGGAAACAAGCAGAAGAGACTTGTTTCGGCTAAAAAACACAAGGAATGGACATTAGACCAGTGGAAATCTGTGCTTTGTTCTGATGAGTCCAAATTTGAGATCTTTGGTTCCAACCACTGTGTCTTTGTGCGATGCAGAAAAGGTGAACGGATGGACTCTACATGCCTGGTTCCCACTGTGAAGCATGGAGGAGGAGGTGTGATGGTGTGGGGGTGCTTTGCTGGTGACACTGTTGGGGATTTATTCAAAATTGAAGGCATACTGAACCAGCATGGCTACCACAGCATCTTGCAGCGGCATGCTATTCCATCCAGTTTGCATTTAGTTGGACCATCATTTATTTTTCAACAGGACAATGACCCCAAACACACCTCCAGGCTGTATAAGGGCTATTTGACCAAGAAGGAGAGTGATGGGGAGCTACGCCAGATGACCTGGCCTCCACAGTCACCAGACCTGAACCCAATCGAGATGGTTTGGGGTGAGCTGGACCACAGAGTGAAGGCAAAAGGGCCAACAAGTGCTAAGCATCTCTGGGAACTCCTTCAAGATTTTTGGAAGACCATTCCCGGTGACTACCTCTTGAAGCTCATCAAGAGAATGCCAAGAGTGTGCAAAGCAGTCATCAAAGCAAAAGGTGGCTACTTTGAAGAACCTAGAATATAAGACATATTTTCTGTTGTTTCACACTTTTTTGTTACATATATAATTCCACATGTGTTAATTCATAGTTTTGATGCCTTCAGTGTGAATGTACAATTTTCATAGTCATGAAAATACAGAAAAATCTTTAAATGAGGTGTGTCCAAACTTTTGGTCTGTACTGTATATATACACTCACCGGCCACTTTATTAGGTACACCTGTCCAACTTCTTGTTAACACTTAATTTCTAATCAGCCAATCACATGGCGGCAACTCAGTGCATTTAGGCATGTAGACATGGTCAAGACAATCTCCTGCAGTTCAAACCGAGCATCAGTATGGGGAAGAAAGGTGATTTGAGTGCCTTTGAACGTGGCATGGTTGTTGGTGCCAGAAGGGCTGGTCTGAGTATTTCAGAAACTGCTGATCTACTGGGATTTTCATGCACAACCATCTCTAGGGTTTACAGAGAATGGTCCGAAAAAGAAAAAAAATCCAGTGAGCGGCAGTTCTGTGGGCGGAAATGCCTTGTTGATGCCAGAGGTCAGAGGAGAATGGGCAGACTGGTTCGAGCTGATAGAAAGGCAACAGTGACTCAAATCACCCGTTACAAAGCCACCCGTTACAACCAAGGTAGGCCTAAGAGCATCTCTGAACGCACAGTGCGTCGAACTTTGAGGCAGATGGGCTACAGCAGCAGAAGACCACACCGGGTACCACTCCTTTCAGCTAAGAACAGGAAACTGAGGCTACAATTTGTACAAGCTCATCGAAATTGGACAGTAGAAGATTGGAAAAACGTTGCTTGGTCTGATGAGTCTCGATTTCTGCTGCGACATTCGGATGGTAGGGTCAGAATTTGGCGTAAACAACATGAAAGCATGGATCCATCCTGCCTTGTATGGAGCATCTTTGGGATGTGCAGCCGACAAATCTGCGGCAACTGTGTGATGCCATCATGTCAATATGGACCAAAATCTCTGAGGAATGCTTCCAGCACCTTGTTGAATCTATGCCACGAAGAATTGAGGCAGTTCTGAAGGCAAAAGGGGGTCCAACCCGTTACTAGCATGGTGTACCTAATAAAGTGGCCGGTGAGTGTATATATATGTATATATATACATATATATATATATATATATATATATATATATATATATATTATAATCTATATATCTATATCATCATAATTATGATGCACTTTTACATGGACACAATAGACCACTGGAGAGGAATATCTGGGTGGATTAGGCGTCCCCCCTCATAGGGTCTTCGCATCTGTTTATCTGTATGTGACCCACCAGTATACTTCATTAATAAGGATATATGTAGACTATTTGGGTAGGGGAAAAGAGGTAGAGGCACACCCAGACCCTTTGACTGAAGGAGATGTGAAGGCTCCTCTGTGACATAAGAAAACACCAATATTATAAATGACACATGGTAACTGGAGATGCCATTACAGATATTGTATTTTGCCCAACCACACATCTTGTCCTCTGGCTGTTACCTCTACTCTTCCTTGTTCCTCCCTCACTGACTATGGAAGTCATTGATGGAATGGAGCTGAGCCTGCGGCTGTTAAGCTGTTAAATACCACTGTCAATCACTGACAGCGGGATTTTACAGAAGCGCCGGCAGTGGGGCACATCATTCCATGCTTCCATGTGTGAGCTTGTATGATGCTGATGGGTTGCCATGACAGCTGGAGGTCTGCTGAAGATCCCCAAGCATGTCATTATGATCCTCTTGTGAAAGCCAACCCATGGCCAGCGTTCATAGAAGATTGTGATTTTAGCTATACATTGCAGTGCTAAAGCAAATGCTATGTATAGCACTACTGTAGTAATCGGATAATCACAGTTTCAAGTCCTCGAAAGAAACTATTAAATCCAGTAAAAAGTGAAAAAAAAGTTAAAAAAAAAACATATCCCCTTCTTTGCCATTAAAAATAATTCAATTGAAAAAATTAAAAATACACATATTTTGTATCGCTGAGTTCGCAAAAGTCCGATCTATCAAAATATAAAATAAATTCACCTGATTGGTAAACGACATAAAAAAGGCAGAATTAACCGAGTTTTTTTAGCCGCTGCAACATTGCAATAATTGCAATAATAGGCGATCAAAACATTGTATCCACCCCAAAATGACATCAGTAAAAATGTCACTTCAGGGTACAAAAAATAAGCCCTCATGTAGCCAAATAACCTGAAAAATGAAAATGTTGCGGGTCTTAGAAAAAGGCAACAAAAGCCAAATTTTTTTTATTTCAAATTTCTGATTTTTTTCTCCACTTAAATAAAAGAAACTGTATCTGCATACTTGTACTGATCTGAAGAATCACATTGCCTGGTCAGTTTTATCATTTAGTGAACATGGTAAGTACAAAACACAAAAAATATTGTGGAATTCCACTTGTTTTTGTAATTTTATAACACTTAGAATTTTTTTCCTGTTTTCTAGTACATTATGTGGAAAATGAATGGTGTTATTCAAAAGTACAACTTGTACTGTAAAAAACAAGCCTTCATATGGCTATATTGACGTAAAAATAAAAAAGTTATGGCTCATGGAAGATGGGGAGGGAAAAAAAACAACAACATGGTAAATCACCATGGAGTGAAGGCATGGGCGGACATACCGCCTGTTCAACCTGTGCGGCTGCACAGGGGCCCGGAGGCTCCAGGGGGCCCCTGCAGGCAGGGCCGGCGTTAGGTGCAGGCAGCTGCCTAGGTCCCCGCTCCTCCAGGGGCCCCCAGCTAGCGGCACATCATGCAGCTGCTATGGGGCCCCTGTGAGGCAGGGGAGCCCGCCTGCCACCAGCACCGACTCCCCCACCGCATTGAACTATACCGGCGTCTGCCGGTACAGTTTAAAGCAATGATGGAGGAGAGAGCGTCACCTGACGCTCCCTCTCCCATCATTCCCCGCTCTGCCTCTGACAGACACTGCCGTGCACTCACTGCTCACTGTGTGCCAACAGGAGCAGGAAGTGGAAGCAGCGCGGGCACGAGGAGAGGTGAGGAGTGTGTTGTTTTTTTACTCTATAACAGTGAGTACTGGACTGTAGGGCCATTCTGGGGGGATCTGCGCTGTATACCATGAGGCTGCGTGCTGTATACCATGAGGCTGCGTGCTGTATACCATGAGGCTGCGTGCTGTATACCATGAGGCTGCGTGCTGTATACCATGAGGCTGCGCTGTGTACTATGAGGCTGTGTGCTGTATACCATGAGCCTGTGCGCTGTATACCATGAGCCTGTGCGCTGTATACCATGAGCCTGTGCGCTGTATACTATGAGGCTGCGCTGTATACTATGAGGCTGCGCTGTATACTATGCAGGCAGTGCTGTATACTATGAGGCTGCGCTGTAAACTATGAGGCTGCGCTGTTTACTACACGGGTAGCGCTGTATACTATGAGGCTGCGCTGTATAGTATGAGGCTGCGCTGTATACTATGAGGCTGCGCTGTATACTATGAGGCTGCGCTGTATACTATGAGGCTGCGCTGTATACTATGAGGCTGCGCTGTATACTATGCGGGCAGTGCTGTATACTATGAGGCTGCGCTGTAAACTATGAGGCTGCGCTGTTTACTACACGGGTAGCGCTGTATACTATGAGGCTGCGCTGTATACTATGAGGCTGCGCTGTATACTATGAGGCTGCGCTGTATTCTATGCGGGCAGTGCTGTATACTATGAGACTGCTCTGTATACTACGCAGGCAATGCTGTATACTATGAAGCTGCGCTGTTTACTATGAGGCTGTGCTGTATACTACACGGGCAGTGCTGTATACTATGAGGCTGCGCTGTATACTATGAGGCTGCGATGTATACTATGAGGCTGCGCTGTATACTATGCGGGCAGTACTGTATACTATGCGGGCAGTGCTGTATACTATGCGGGCTATGCTGTATACTATGCGGCCTGTGCTGTATACTATGCGGCCTGTGCTGTATACTATGCGGCCTGTGCTGTATACTATGCGGGCAGTGCTGTATACTATGCGGGCAATGCTGTATACTATGCGGGCTGTGCTGTGTATTATGCGGGCTGTGTTGTTTACTATGGGGGGTACATTATACATTATATTCTATGGGGGAGGCTGTGTTATATACTATGGGGGGTGCATTATATTCTATGGGGGCTACATTATATTCTATGGGGAGGTGGACTGTATTATATTCTATGGGGGGGCTACATTATATTCTATGGGGGCTGTATTAGATTTTATGAGGGAGGATTGCATCATACTCTTTTATGGGGCTACGTTATATTCTATGGGAAGGTGGGCTGTATTATATTCTATGGGGAATACATTATACTATATGAAGAACTATGGGCTGCATTATACTATGGAAAAGTGAATTGTACTACATGGATGACTATGGCGGTGCACTATACTATATGCAGCACTATGAGTGTATTATATTATGTGGAGGATTGAGCAGTGTATTTTAATATATGGAGGACTATGAGGAGTGTGTAATAATACTATATTGAGGACTATGGGAAGTGTATAATACTATATGGAGGACTGAGGAGTGTATTATACTATATAGAGGACTATAGGGCACATTATATTATATGTAGGACTATGCGGT
The DNA here is from genome assembly GCF_051348905.1 of Ranitomeya variabilis. Taxonomy (NCBI): domain Eukaryota; kingdom Metazoa; phylum Chordata; class Amphibia; order Anura; family Dendrobatidae; genus Ranitomeya; species Ranitomeya variabilis. The sequence goes on along the minus strand of NC_135237.1, from coordinate 170,323,309 downwards.
GTGCATTTTTACAATATGGAGGACTGTGGTGCACATTATAATATATGGAGGACTATGGGGTGTATTATACTAAACAAGTAAAATGCTGCCTATTCATCGAGTGATTGGATTGGTTATGCCGGAACAGAAATCATTGTTCTCAGCAGCACATCGCCGGTGTAAACTGTAGATGTGCTGCTGGTAACAGGATACTGTATGGTGATCTGTTAGTGATCTATTAGTGATTGTTCTGTCCCATCATTCTTTCTCAGAAGGTGTAAAGAGGCCGGGATCAAGCGTTGAACAAGTTCAATATTGTCGATCACACTCCTTTAGTGGCCTGAACTCAGCGCTTGTAAATACAACCGAAATGCTGCTGTGTGATGTGCAATATGTTAGGATTTGAGGCCCCATTTTAAACTTTGCCTAGAGCCCCACTTTGCCTAAAACCGGCCCTGCCTGCAGGGTGGCTAATAATGAGGGCAAACTGGTCAGTTTATGCGGCTCCGGGGGGCCCCTGGCCAGATTGCCATCATGGGATTGCAGCTCCGCTGCCTGCAAGAGAAAAAGGCAGCGGAGCGGAGCTGCAGGGAATGGATCCATCCTGCTTCCTGCCCGCGCTTCCTGTCACACAGCAGCGGCTGAATGACATCATCATTCAGCGCCGCGGCTGTGTGAGACCGGAAGCTGCCGGCGATGGTGCGGCTTCAGGATACCATGCGAGCAGAGGTGAGGTGTGTGTGTGTGTGTGTGCAGAGAGGTGAATGGTGCTGTGTGTGTGTGTGTGTGTGTGTAGGTGGAGGAGAGGGCAATGATCAGGGTGATGGGGCCGAAGGCAATGATTGGGTTGATGGAGAGGGCAATGATAGGGGTGGTGGGGCAGGAGGAAATGGTGGCGGTGGAAAGGACAATGATGGGGGTGGTGGGGAGGAGGCAATGATGGAGGTGGTGGAATGGCAATGATATGGGGTGGTGGGGGAGAAAGCAATAATGGAGGTGGTGAAGAGGGCAATCATGGGAGTGGGGGAGAGGGCAATAATGGGATGCGGGGGATTTATAATGGGCTTAAGAACAGGGGGAGGTAAAGGAAGACATTATTATCGATTATTATGTCTAACACAGTCCCTTAGTATAAAGTGTACTCACTTATGTATAGCACAGTCCCTTAGCTTTGTCGCAGTAAAAGGAGGGGGGCCCAGGCACAGTTCCTGCACAGGGGCCCCAAGCTGTCTGTGTCCGCCCCTGAGTGAAGGGGTTAAGTGTGTTAGCAGCAGAGGTGTCATGTCTTTGAAGACAGGAAGCATTGACAGCAATGCCTTACATATTATTAAGGGTCATGTAGAAAGCTGTAAATGTCTGTGAGAGGGGAAAGGAATCACAGGATCTGTAGTCTATTATTGAGCAGGTCATCCTGCTTTAAGTAATCTTTTACATCACGAAAACAAAAGTGCAGCACAGATCTGCTTCTTTTAAGGCCCCCTTCACATCAGTGGGGGTGTCTTATATATGCCTCTCCATTGGTAACCCTTGGGCTTGATGTCAGCCACCATAAAACAGCTGACATCAACTGTTTGCAGTTGTGAGCTGATATTAACCCCTTCAAGTCGCGGCCCTTTTTCGTTTTTGCGTTTTCGTTTTTCACTCCCCTCCTTCCCAGAGCCATAACTTTTTTATTTTTCCGTCAATATGGCCATGTGAGGGCTTATTTTTTGCGGGACGAGTTGTACTTTTGAACGACACCATTGGTTTTACCATGTCTCTTACTAGAAAACCGGAAAAAAATTCCAAGTGCGGTGAAATTGCAAAAAAAGTGCAATCCCACACTTGTTTTTTGCTTGGCTTTTTTGCTAGGTTCACTAAATGCTAAAACTGACCTGCCATTGTGATTCTCTAGATCATTACGAGTTCATAGACACCTAATATGTCTAGGTTATTTTTTATCCAAGTGGTGAAAAAAAATTCAAAACTTTGCTTAAAAAAAAAAAAAGGGCCATTTTCCGATACCCGAAGAGTCTCCATTTTTTGTGATCTGGGGTCGGATGAGGGCTTATTTTTTGCGTGCCGAGCTGACGTTTTTAATAATATCCCTTTTGTGCAGATACGTTCTTTTGATCGCCCGTTATTGCATTTTAATTCTGGCGTTTTGAATTTTTTTCTCGCTAAGCTGTTTAGCGATCAGGTTAATGCTTTGTTTTTATTGATAGATTGGGCAATTCTGAACGCGGCGATACCAAATACGTGTCGGTTTGATTTTTTTTATTGTTTTATTTAGGATGGGGCGAAAGGGGGGTGATTTAAACTTTTATGTTTTTTACGTTTTTTTCATATTTTTAAAAACATTTTTTTTTTACCTGTGCCATGCTTCAATAGCCTCCATGGGAGGCTAGAAGCTGAGCCAATCGAGTTGTGCCAGCTTCTAGCCTCCCATGGAGGCTATTGAAGCATGGCACAGGTAAAAAAAAAAAGATCGCTGCTATGTAGCTGAAATGCAGGTGTGCTGTGAGCGCCGACCAAGGACCTCTATGGTTACTGTCCTGACACATCGCCGACCCCCGATCATGTGACAGGGGTCGGCGATGACGTCATTTCCGGCCGCCCGGCCGGAAGCTTTAGTTAGATGCCGCTGTCTGCGTTTGACAGCGGCATTTAACAGGTTAATAGCGGCGGGTGAATAGCGATTTCACCCGCCGCTATTGCGTGCACATGTCAGCTGTACAAAACAGCTGACATGTCGCGACTTTGATGTGGGCTCAGCGCCGGAGCCCACATCAAAGGGGGATTCACGGCATGCGCAGTACATGTACGGCGCATGTCGTGAAAGGGTTAATAGCCTGAGAACCTTTATGGCTATTGGCCCCTTCCCAGAAAATTAACATCAGCCCCCCTTTCCTTCAGCTGGTTATGAAAATTATGGGGGACCCCATGGCATTTGCTTTATTTATGTAAAAAAATAAAAAGTACATAAAAATAAACACACAAAGCACTGATTAGAAATCACACTGACATCTATCTATCTATCTATCTATCTATCTATCTATCTATCTATCTATCTATCTATCTATCTATCTATCTATCATGTTATTCATCACTATTATCTATCTCTTTCTTTGAAACTCTTCAATACATAAACTGTTTAATTTCTATGCAGCACTTCATTCCATACATGTCACACTGACAGCATGCTGACAGAACACGGATGTTACATGGATGGCACACAGATTTCACCTGTACTGGTTTTTCCAGTACAAGAATCACCTGTACATATGAAGGATTCCTAATGGTGAGCATTCAGACATGTATAGGTACTTTTTTGCATATATATTTTTTTCAATTCAAATACTCCTTTAAAGGAACCTGTTGTCTGAAAAACAATATCAGCAGTCATTGAGCTACTCCTCAGGTAAGTGCCATTGCAAACATATTCAGCTGTATAATGTGATGATTGTCTGTGGGGAGAAAGTTATTTCATATCCTTGCTGTAGCCAAACATCATCAGGCGAATATGTTTGGAATGTTATTCACCTCTTTATTTGCATTAAGGCTGCAGGTAAATACTGTTTTTTTCTGATGACAGATTTAGGCCGGTCTCACAAGTCCGTTTATTTCCGATACCTGAAAAAAACAGTACCGGAGATATCCGTGTCTGTGTGTGTACTACGTGTGGCACACGTGTGGCAATCGTGCGCCACCCATGTGCTGCATCAGTGCCACACGGACGGCTGCCGGGGAAGAAGTGCTACAGTAAGTGCTGTTCCCCGGCGGCAGGTGCTGAAGCCGACTCTCATCATTCTCCCCTGCTCTGCTGGCGAGCAGAGGAGAATAATGAGCATTATATTAACCCCTTTCTGACCTCGGACGGGATAGTACGTCCGAGGTCAGATCCCCTGTTTGATGCAGGGCTCCGCGGTGAGCCCGCATCAAAGCCGGGACACGTCAGCTGTTTTGAACAGCTGACATGTGCCCGCAATAGCGGCTGGTGAAATCGCGATTCACCCGCCGCTATTAACTAGTTAAATGCCGCTGTCAAACGCAGACAGCGGTATTTAACCGGCGCTTGCAGCCGGGCGGCCGGAAATGAGCGCATCGCCGACCCCCGTCACATGATCGGAGGTTGGCGATGCTTCAGAATAGTAACCATAGAGGTCCTTGAGACCTCTATGGTTACTGATCCCCGGCAGCTGTGAGCGCCACCATGTGGTCGGCGCTCACATTACACCTGCATTTCTGCTACATAGCAGTGAACATCAGATCGCTGCTATGTAGCAGAGCCGATCGTGTTGTGCCAGCTTCTAGCCTCCCATGGAGGCTATTGAAGCATGGCAAAAGTTACAAAAAAAGTAAAAAAAAAAAAGTGAAAAAAATAAAAAAAATATAAAAGTTTAAATCACCCCTCTTTCGCCCCATTCAAAATAAATCAATAAAAAAATAATCAAACCTACACATATTTGGTATCGCCGCGTTCAGAATCGCCCGATCTATCAATAAAAAAAAGCATTAACCTGATCGCTCAACGGCGTAACGAGAAAAAAATTCGAAACCGCAGAATTACTTTTTTTGGTCGCCGTGACATTGCATTAAAATGCAATAACGGGCGATCAAAAGAATGTATCTGCACCAAAATGGTATCATTAAAAACGCCGGCTCGGCACGCAAAAAATAAGCCCTCAACCGACCCCAGAGCATGAAAAATGGAGACGCTACGGGTATCGGAAAATGGCACAATTTTTTTTTTTTTTTGCAAAGTTTGGAATTTGTTTTCACCACTTAGATAAAAAATAACCTAGTCATATTAGGTGTCTATGAACTCGTAATGACCTGGAGAATCATAATGGCAGGTCAGTTTTAGCATTTAGTGAACCTAGCAAAAAAGCCAAACAAAAAACAAGTGTGGGACTGCACTTTTTTTGCAATTTCACGGCACTTGGAATTTTTTTGGAATTTACACGACATGGTAAAACCAATGATATCGTTCAAAAGAACAACTCATCCCGCAAAAAATAAGCCCTCACATGGCCAAATTGACAAAAAAAATAAAAAAGTTATGGCTCTGGGAAGGAGGGGAGCGAAAAACGAACACGGAAAAACAGAAAATCCGAAGGTCATGAAGGGGTTAAAGTCCGAACGACAGCAGGTGGGGGCTTTTGGTACTCTGGGGGTACCATCATCCGACACCTGCTGCTGCTAATAACAGTGACAGTGGGTGCAAATGATCGTGGTATTCCACAACCGCCGGCTGTGATCTAAGGAAATAAATGAATGAAAAACCCGAAATGGGTTCCCCCTATTTTCTTAAACCAACAAGACAAAACTCACAGCTGAGGGCTACAACCCTCAGCTGTCAGCTTCTGCAAAGTTGGCTATCAAGAATAGAGGAGTTCCTATGCTGTTTTTTTTATTATTTAAATAAATAATAAAAAAAAAATGGCATGGGGTCCCCCCATTTTCGACAACCAGCCTTGCTAAAGCTCACAGCTGGGAGCTGCTATTCTCAGGCTGGTAAGGGGCCATTTATATAGGCAGCCTCATTCACCAGCGGTAAAATCATCACTGGCATTTTCCCACAGTCCTGAGGTTATCGCAGTTCAGCCCGGCCTCGATGATGTCACCGCTGGTGAATGAGGCCGCGCTCTAAGCAGTTCATTCAACAGTGGATTTCAGCCAGGATGGTCACATCTCGGCACTGTCCAGGTTGAAAACTATTTAGCCCCCAGACATGGATTACAGTGTGGGACACAATGACAGACAGGTATGGTATATTGTTAGTTTATTATTTTAATTTTATTACAGGAGATCAAGGGCGTCGGGGAATTAGGTGTTGCAGTAAGTATGGTTTAATTTAGAATATTAAAGGAGTCTGTGTAATTTTTTCAAATAAAGGATTTTATTCCGGCTGTGTCTTTATTTACAAACAATATAACTATAGGATTAGTAATGGTATTAGGATTAGTATTACTAAGCTGTGGGCTTGATGTCACCTGAAAGGTGACATCAACCCCACAACTATTACCCCACTTGCCAACGCTACAGGGCAAGTGGGAAGAACCAGACAAAGTGCCAGAAAAGGCACATATAATACATGCGCCTTTTATGGGCAGCTGCGGGCTGCTGTTTTTAGGCTGGGGGGGCCTATATAAATGGCTCCTTACCAGCCTGGGAATGGCATCTCACAGCTGTGAACTTTCGCAAAGCTGGATGTCAAAAATGTGGGGGGACCCCATGCCATTTTTTTTATTATTTATTTAAATAATTAAAAAAACAGCGTGGGAACCCATCTATTCTTGATAACCAACCTTGCAGAAGCTGACAGCCGAGGGTTGCAGCCCCCAGCTGTGAGTTTTGTCTTGTTGGTCCAAGAAAATAGGGGGAACCCACATCGGGTTTTTCATTAATTTATTTCTTTAGATCGCAGTCAGCGGCTGTGGAAAACCCCTATCATCTGCACCTACTGTCACTGTTATTAGCGGCAGCAGGTGTCGGATGATGGGGTAAGAGTCCCAAAAGCCCCCACCTGTTGTCGTTTGGACTTTAGTATAAGGCCGGAGACACACTGCTGCGAGATACGGCCGAGTCTCGCTGGTTAAAAGCAAGCTGTGGCACCGGCACTCCGGAGCGGAGCGTGCAGCTGCATAGCAATACATGGAGCCGCACGCTCCGCTCCGGAGTGCAGGTGCCACAGCTTATTTTTAACCAGCGAGACTCGGCCGTATCTCGCAGCAGTGTGTCTCCGGCCTAATGCTCATCATTCTGGTTGCCAGAAAAGCAGGGGAGAATAATGAGAGACGGCTTCAGCATCTTACTGTAGCGCTTCTTCCCCGGTGCCGATGCGTGTCACACGGAGGACATCAATGTGTATTCTCCGTGTGCACGTGTGGAAACACACTGACATGTGCACAGACCCATTCATTTGATTGGGTCTACGTGTACCCACTCAGTGAATGCTTTGAGCGGCATGGGGGACAGTGGCCTGTATCCTAATTCACCTACTGTAAATTAAAGTCAAAAGACATGACCCCATGCCCAACAGGGAAAAGTGTTGATTCCACACACCTGCCTCATTCTTTTTTGCTCATGCATGGTAAAGCACTGGCCAGTGTTACTAGGAAAGTCAGATCAGATCACCCATTCTTATGTGGTAAATAATGCCCTCCTTGCTTTACAAATACAAAATGGTCTGCAAGAGTGCTGTCTGATTTGCGATGTCCCACTCTGCTGGAATTTGACAAGTGAGGCCTACTGAAACTTTTTTAAAAGGCCACAAAATTTGTCAGTAAGGACAAGCGTGCAATTAGTGCTGTCATCCCAATAATATTTATTGGAAAGAAACACTCACCGGAATGCAAAAGGGGATGAAGGAAGAACAGGGAGAGAAGCCTACAGAGTCAAAATAATTACGACAATGTCGCTGGCCATGACAACTAATCATCGCAGCAGGGTGTTAACAATGAATCAAGAGTGCCCTTGGTTGTGCTGTCGAGCATGTCAAGCTGTATGCTGGTGGAATGCAAGAGGGAATGCTTGTAGGATGACATGCATATTGTTACCATGCAAAAAACAGAAAGGATAATGCCAACTCACCGTTGAAGTTTATAGTACTCCAGCCTGTGTAGGGAAGAGAGCCAAGCTAGCGGTCTCCTACGTGTTTGGGCCGGAACATTCGGGGCTGTCATCAGTGTTTCAGGGGGAAGAGATTGCTGACTGGAGCAGTTCAGGATACCTGACTGATGGAGACCGGTCCGACATAAATAGCAGTTTTAGCGGGAAGATGACACACTTGGCAGGGAGCGAACTTGTGAGTAGTGAGACGGTTGACTCCCTCTCCACGGACACACGCCCACTAGCTGTGCCTACACCCCCAGCTAGCCAGACTGCAGACACATACTACCCTCAGCCCAGAGAGACTTCCACACTGGGTAGTGACCAGGTTAGAGTACGTACCTTGGCTCCACTCACCATCATGGAGGCACCTCTTAGTCCCATCCTTTCGGTGCCTGCTAAGGACCAGCCCATTCCTGTGGTTGTGTCCGCTGGACTGTGTGCTTCTATTGCGACCTTGCCTACTGAACTTTCTGCTTCTTCTTCTGTGCCGCTGACCATCACCTCTACTTCACTGTGTGCACAGATCAGGAGATCACGTGCCGAAGAACTTGGAGGATTCGTTGTCGCAAGGAGAAAGTGCATCGCTCATCTGCGGAACCGGATCGGAGACATCTCACGCCGCCTGCGGTGCCGCCGAGGAATCTACTAGCCACCTTCCTCCACTGCACAAAGACTGATAAGTTAACCTGTTATATTCTATTGCATTTGACTTTCCTCCATCCTCCAATCACATTCTTTACCCCCCTGCTTTTACAGTTACCATTTCTACATATAAAGAATCTGTTAACTCTTGCTCTGCCTCCTGTGTGTCACTGCATCCTACACACCTGCTAGCATCCTACACCTGCACGGAACCGCCAGCCGACCACTCATGTGTAGCAATTGCAAAAAAAAAGAAAAATGTTCCAGCTTCTGGTAAAATTTTCTGTATAATCTTTATTTCATCAAAAAAAGAAAATAAAAAATATAGTGGAGAAGAACAAGAGCAAGCGACGCGTTTCGAACACGGTTGTTCTTTATCAAGCTATCCTATTTATGTGTATTTTAGAAGCCTATCTTCTTGGTTTGGCACCAGACCGGCATAAAGTCTGTATGTGCTAAGGTAAGGTCCATATGTTGCAGCACAAAAATTTAAAAGATTGAAATAGCAGACTCTGTATGTCTCATAAACTGGGTCATGTGTAGACATCATTCTCCATTATCTCAGTATAGCTCCCGTAGAGCATAGCTATAGTTACAACTGATGTACTATTTATATTTGCTTGCTGCGGACTTAGGCTAGTTTCACATTTGTGTTAGAATCCGCAGCGTAAAATATGCAACCGCAAATGCCGGAAAAACCGCATTGAAACGCGTACAAACGCAGCGGATTTTAAACCCATACGTTAACGCCTGCGTTTAAAAAATGCGGCGTTTTCACGCTTTTCCATGCATTTTGCATGCGTTTGCGTTATCTGTACACATGGTGAAAAATTTAACAGGAACAAAATCTAGATAAACAGACACCGCCAATGGGACTACAGTGGGCGTGGATTATGGGATATCTATATATAGACCCTTGGACTGCTGAAATCTTCACAGTTTGCTACTGTATCCTGTGTCATGATGGATCTTCGCATGGAGAGCTTTTATTTCAACCTGGATTTAAGCATCAAGCTGTTTCTTGCCTGTGCGCTTGCTTGGGAGCAACAAAGAAATAGAGAATGACAGAGAAGGACACGGCATCGGCGTTTTTAGAGACACCCCATTATTGAACTCCGGGAGAGCTGTGGAGCCTATCACACGCTATATGGCGAGCTTAATGCCAACCAGGACAAATTCCCGGAATATACCAGAATGTCTCAAGACTTTTTCCGGGAATTGCTTGGTCGTGTCCAAGGAGCCATCCGGAGACAGGACACCCAGCTCCGTAGAGCGATTCCAGCAGAGAAACGTCTCCTGGTCACACTAAAGTATGTAATAATTCTAAACAAATGCCAGTGATAATTATTATTGGTCTGCCATGTATTATTTGTATTTTCCTTTATGTCTTTAGCTAAACACCACCATAAATGGAATTGATTGTAATATTATTATTTTTTTTATTTCAGATTTCTGGCAACCGGAGAGAGCTTATCATCCCTCTACTTTCAGTACCGGCTTGGAATTTCCACCCTGTCTGGAATAGTTGCGGACACCTGCCGGGCTTTGTGGAATGTTCTCTGGGATGAGTTTATACCCCTACCCAAAGAGGACATGTGGATTGAAATTGCAGAAAAATTCTGGAGTGTGTGTGATTACCCCAACTGTTTGGGAGCGGTGGATGGAAAGCACATACGCATTATCAAACCTGCCAGAACTAGATCGGAGTACTTCAACTGCAAAAAATATTTTTTAGTTGTGCTCATGGCAATAGCAGATGCGTACTGTCGCTTCATCGCCGTGGACATTGGAGCTTTTGGCCGTGGCAACGACTCACAGACTTTCAAGAACTCTGATATGGGCCGACGTGTGTATGGAAGAAATTTTAATTTTCCACTGCCACGACCTCTCCCCAACACTCAAGGCCCACCGATGCCATTTGTTATGGTTGGGGATGAGGCCTTTCAGATGTGTGAAAACCTACTGAAGCCATATTCCAGTCGGGACTTGAACCACAATAAAAGGATTTAGAACTACAGACTGAACAGGGCCCGAAGAACAGTAGAGTGTACCTTTGGGATTCTAGTCTCAAAATGGTGCATTCTTGCGACAGCCATTAATCTAAAAATGGAGACAGTCGATGAGGTGGTCAAAGCCTGTGTGGTTCTCCACAATTACATAATGGCTAAGGAGCTACCCAACATTGAACTGGATGAACCAGTTGCAAACCCATTGCCAGATTACCAGCATCACCCGCTGTGTTCAACTGTTGAAGTTGGCCACATGCGGGACCAATATTTTGATTCTGATATTGGACGTGTGGCATGGCAAGACAATATTGTGTAAAATTTCCTGTTGTGTTTGGACCTGTACCAGTTATGTTTTAAATGTTAATAATATTTTTTGTTAATAAAATTCGTGTTTTGATATCTTGACCGAGTCTCCCATGTATTTCCTCTAAAAACCACTTATGTTGTTAGTGGAAAGGTAGTTGACATCATTACGTCCTGTTTCTGTTCTGCAGTATCTATTGGACGCAGACTGAAGATACGATGGAGGTATAATGCAAAGCATCTACACTCATCAAGTCAGGTGTCATAAATAATGAATTCACGATGCACAAATAACAGCCTCATGAATTCACTATTTCTGACACCTATAGAGGTGAGTATAGATATGCCTTGTATGACCTCCATCGTTTCTTCAGTTTGTGTGAAATAGATTACGTACACTGAAGAAAAAATGGAGTTATACACGGCAGTTCTCTACTCACCAGGTCAGGTGTAATAAATATTTTTTTGAAACATGACCTGTTGAGTATAGTTCTGCTTTGTATTACCGCCATTTTCTCTTCAGTCTGCGACACAGATTAATCAGACTGAAGAGATCATGGAGAAAATACAAGAAATTTTGTTTTTTTTTGGCCACCTCATAGCTCTATACCAAACACACAAAGGTGCAGTGTTCTACTTAACTACTGGAGTTATGAATTGGCCAAAAAATAAAGTGTGCAGCGCAGTGTTTTATTCGATGGACTGTGTGTGTTGCCGGCGGCGAAATACACAATTAACCAAACATTATTTGGGCATAAAACATTATTATTTATTTCTTAACAAACAAATTAATTTAACTACGCCTGCTTGGGGTAGAGTGACGGAAATGGAATGTGTGTTGCTGTGAGGCCTGGCTTAATGTGGACGACGCAGGGGTGGCAGGAGAAGGGGCAATTAAAGTAGTGGGGTCTGGGAGTTTGGGGATTGGGCTTGATGCACGAGAGGGCAGAGACACACTAGAAGGGTGAGACAAACCTGACATTACAGACACATTGGGAGGTGAGGGTGGGGGGAATTAAGATCATCCTTTGTTTTTTATTTTGTTTCCCTTTTTGGGATCGGCACTGCAGTCTAGGGAGCCTCGGTGGAGTCATTCGTTGCGGCCTGGTCGTGGTGGCCGACCTGTCAGGGTCCGTGTGCCGCTGCATGGTTGTGGTGGTGGGGAAGGCCATGCCAGGGTCTGGGTGCTGCTGCTGCATCCTGGTGGTGGTGAAAGCCATTCCAGGGTCCGGGTGCAGCTGCTGCATGCTGGTGCTGAAAAGCATGCCAGGATCCGGCTGCTGCTGCTGCATGCTGCGGCTGAAAAGCATGCTAGGATCCGGGTGCTGCTGCTGCAGCTGGGACCTGGTGATGGTGGCTGACCTGTCCTGATCCGGGTGCTGCTGCTGCATGGTGGTGGCCCTGGAGGAGGTCCAAGCAGGAGCAGCAGTTGTCATGGTGGTGGCGGTGGGCTGTCCAACAGCACTCGGCATGGTGGTGGTGCTGTAGTGGTGTCCAGCAGTGCTTGGAATGGAGGTGGCCGTGCAGTGGTATGCAGCAGAGCTTGGCGTTGAAGTCAAGTGTGACAGTGTAGGCACAGGTGGATATGCCGCCACTGTCTGCTGAAAATACCGACTCTGCTGCATAACCTGCATGTAAGCAGCATTGCAGGTGCACATAAGCAGCATTGCAGGCCTGCATGACACTAAGCTGGAGATCAGGAGTAAGGTGTTCCGAAATGCCCTGTTCAATTTGATTGAAAAAATGATGTGCTGGCCTCTGGAGGTCGGCTTTCACTTGGTCAAGGCTTTTGGTGACCTCCTGGATACATGTATTCATATTGTTTATGGCACTATCCAGTCGGTCACCCATCGCCTTGAGTCCATCATGAAAGACAGAGCTCAAGTGCAAAAACTCGGGCATGAGTGACCTGTCCAAGGCCCTCTGCCGCTGCCAAGAGGAGCCCCAAAAAAAAGAGGCAGAGGACTGGGACACGGGAACACCTGATGGACCAGCTTCCTGGTCTCCAGTCTGTGTGGCAGGCCCACTTGCTGCAGCGCTGCTGGAAGGCTGGGACAGGTCCGTGGCTGTTGGATGAAGGACCGCTCCAGAACCAGGGTCAAGAGTGCTGCTCCATGTGCTGTGAAAAAAGAAGAAAAAAACACATTACTACCAAACATTTACAATAGTAAAGCGCCAACTCCTGTGGAATAGAAAAATACAGATTAGGCAATCCAACACAACCCATAACACCACAAACAATACTTAAGTTCTCTGGGCAAGGACCGGTCTCAAAAATGCAAGTATGCAGTGATACTTGTGTTTGCGGATCCTTGCTCCAGAACCACTAGGAAGCAGGCTCTCTTGACGAAGGTCCTTGTTGAAGCGATCCTTCATCGAACGCCAACGTGTTTTGACTTTGAGCACTGTTGAAAAATATAAATAATGGTTAGACAATGCTCTTTTGACTGTGATCACACAACTGTGTGTGATGAAAGAAACTCTCAGGAGTTTCTCTCATCACACACAGTTGTGTGATCACGGCCAAGGTCACTGCTGAAGCACACCGCATTGCAATACTTACAAAATGCATTTCGGACCCGAGTCGGGGCGCTGTCCCAGCCATCCCACATCGCTTTGGCCTCCTCATTCCATAGCCACCAGATCGTCACATTGTCCAAGTGCTGCAGAATGTAGGACACATTAACATAAGGAAAAGAAAGAAAACAGAGACAGAAAACTGGCATGACTATTGAAAGTCAAGAAAAAAAGGAGTCAAGAAGAAAAAGGTAAAGAAAGAGGAAAGTAAAGAAATGAACATTCAAGAATAGTAAAGTCAGGATACAATAGTCAGCCAGGTATACTTACATGCTGCCGCCTTGCCACCCGACCGTGACCCCGCTGCTCCTGCTCAGCCTCTGCCGCAGTGGAAGAAGTGCTCTAAAAAAAGGAAAAAAAATTGTCATATGTGTAGATGTATTATTGAAATCCACCGCACTCCCTGTGTGGAATATCTTAGAAACAAAAGGATTTTTTTAAATTTGCTAATTTATTCAAGTGAAAAACAGAAAATCAAATGTGACAGATCAAATAGTAGGCAGTATAAGCGACTGAGTGATTTGACGTTTCGACCCTCCCGGGTCTTACTCTAAAGTCGCACTGTGAATACAAAACAGTATAAACAAGATCTTTAGTTACATAATATACAGAAATTACAAGACAACACATACAAAACAATATATACAGTATAAAAAGTATGTTTACAATATTATACCCCAATAGACTATGTTATGAGGCTAAGTTATAGCATGGGGTCTGTCAAACGGGAATCAGTCATGTGACATTGTGTCTACGAGTGCTTCTGTAGTAAAAAGTATAGTTGTTACCTTAATCCAGGATTTATGAGTGGCTCTTATGGTAGTGAGGATGTTATCCCTGTAGTGTCAAGGGGCTGGGGAGAATGATAGTAATGTTAGTAGCCTGTGATGGATAGGCAGTTACATAGAGGCCCAACATACGTCCAAAAGTAATAGTGATTTACCAGGTACAGTCTTTTTGATACCAAGTATGGCCTGATAGTTGATTTCTCTCTGAGTATGACCTGTAATACCATATACATGAGTGTCAGTGAAAGGTAAAGACTAGTAGCACCCTGGTGTATCCAGAATGAATAATCACCTTGCTGAGGAATAGCAGCGGTGCATCAGCGTCTTGCTGCTGTTTGCATACGTGATTCAAATAGAAAGTTGGTATGTCACTGGAGACAACCTGGAATGTATAATTGCAATGGTAAGGGGCAATAACTATATATGTTAGTGGTGTCCAGAGGTTGCTAGAGGGGAGAAAATACCTTTCTTGCAGGTGCCAATGTATCAGCCTTAAATTGCTGGTAAGTTGTATGTGGTTTAATGGATTTGCCAGTTCTGGATAAAGCCTGTAATGTTATAGATAATTGGTACCCTCAGGGTACTAAGCCTACATGTCCACCAGCAAGACGCAGTTGCGCCGCTGTTACCCCACTACAAGGTAAAAACTCACCTTACCTCCCTGAGGACACTGCCCAATACCAACAGCATGGCTGACCAATTATCTATAACATTACAGGCTTTATCCAGAACTGGCAAATCCATTAAACCACATACAACTTACCAGCAATTTAAGGCTGATACATTGGCACCTGCAAGAAAGGTATTTTCTCCCCTCTAGCAACCTCTGGACACCACTAACATATATAGTTATCGCCCCTTACCATTGCAATTATACATTCCAGGTTGTCTCCAGTGACATACCAACTTTCTATTTGAATCACGTATGCAAACAGCAGCAAGACGCTGATGCACCGCTGCTATTCCTCAGCAAGGTGATTATTCATTCTGGATACACCAGGGTGCTACTAGTAACTACCTTTCACTGACACTCATGTATATGGTATTACAGGTCATACTCAGAGAGAAATCAACTATCAGGCCATACTTGGTATCAAAAAGACTGTACCTGGTAAATCACTATTACTTTTGGACGTATGTTGGGCCTCTATGTAACTGCCTATCCATCACAGGCTACTAACATTACTATCATTCTCCCCAGCCCCTTGACACTACAGGGATAACATCCTCACTACCATAAGAGCCACTCATAAATCCTGGATTAAGGTAACAACTATACTTTTTACTACAGAAGCACTCGTAGACACAATGTCACATGACTGATTCCCGTTTGACAGACCCCATGCTATAACTTAGCCTCATAACATAGTCTATTGGGGTATAATATTGTAAACATACTTTTTATACTGTATATATTGTTTTGTATGTGTTGTCTTGTAATTTCTGTATATTATGTAACTAAAGATCTTGTTTATACTGTTTTGTATTCACAGTGCGACTTTAGAGTAAGACCCGGGAGGGTCGAAACGTCAAATCACTCAGTCGCTTATACTGCCTACTATTTGATCTGTCACATTTGATTTTCTGTTTTTCACTTGAATAAATTAGCAAATTTAAAAAAATCCTTTTGTTTCTAAGATATTCCACACAGGGAGTGCGGTGGATTTCAATAATACTGATACTAGACCTTACGGTCTGTCTCACCAGCACCCCGATCTAAATTTAGAGTGCAGGCCAAATTATATTTACATATGTGTAGATGTGACAGTGAATACTTACCAATCTGAGGAGGTGAGTACTCACTTCACTGACATGTTCAGCTTGTGCAGGCCCAGGACATTGCTCCTCCTCAGAAGATGACATTCTGATGCATGCAGAAAGAAAAAAATGCCAGAAATTAGGACATATAGAGACAGAAAATAGAAAGTAAAAACATTGGCTAGGATATACTCACATTGTTCAGTGTCTTGTTTCCTTCAAGGTTCTTGCCTGCGTCTGCTCTGCTTCTCTGTTTGCTGGGTAGTGATCTGCAAATGCCCACTCCCTCCTTTTATCAGTTTGTATGTGGAGGGTAGCCAGGTATGGACTGGGGCTGAAATTCAGCCCTGGCATTTGAAATCACACAGGCCCGTGCTGTCCTCGTCCCCA
This sequence comes from Ranitomeya variabilis, assembly GCF_051348905.1. Taxonomy (NCBI): domain Eukaryota; kingdom Metazoa; phylum Chordata; class Amphibia; order Anura; family Dendrobatidae; genus Ranitomeya; species Ranitomeya variabilis. The sequence continues at coordinate 170,307,267 of NC_135237.1, read as the reverse complement.
AGCACCAGATGGGGATATATTACTAATATTACCCTGGATGGAGGAAAACAAGATTTACTACAGATCAGTAGCTCTAATGATACCTGTGGCCTGCTGGCGGTAAGTGGAATCAGCGATTTTGTGCTCATCACTATTCTTAACAGCATGGGTGTCTTGAGAACATCGATTCTGCCAACAATGTAGCAGACCAGGCAGCCCACGACCAGACAGGCCCTTCTGGCATTTGCCAGAATTGCCAGATGGCCAGTCCGGCCCCGAGGGTGGCTAATCAGTGTCTAGACATGTTTTTCTGTGGTGCAACGCATGCGTTCACAAACGCAAGCAAACACATGTGCTTGCGAACGCATGCATTCACATAGACCGTAATGCATTTTTTTGTCGCATTCCTTCCGCTAACAACCGCATTCGCTTCTAGGCGGCAAATTGACACCTCTAAAATTACTACATGTAGCGTTTACCGCGCCAAACTGCAGACGACGAAACAATGCATGCGTCGTCTAAGGCAGCAAAACGCAACCGATCGCAGACACATGCGTCCCTAATATTAAAGATAGGATTACACAACGTTTGCGGATAATTGCGGCACAAACGCTGCGGACACAACCGCAAATGTGAAACCGGCCTTAATGAGTCATTTATACCAAAACTAGTCAGTTGTATCTTGAGTCCTTGTTTAATAGGCTATAAAAAAGTTTATCACTTATTAAGCACAGAGGAAGTTAGGAACATGTTTTGTAAAATCTCTTAATTTATTGTGCATCATTAATTTAACCTTTAAGGTTATGTGCGCACGTTGCAGATTTGCTTGCGTATAATTCTGCGTGGATTCTGTCTCTCTTGGCAGAAAGCGCAGTTGAAATTCCTCGTGGATTTGATGTGTTTTTGATGCGGATTTTCATGCGGATTTGTAATCTAAATTAAGATATATTATTAAAAAAAATGTGATGTCATTTCCTTGTTCAACCTCTTCAGCCAGATACCCTCATTAATATTAAATAAAGACACACCCACACACACACACAATTAAAGGGAACCTATCACCTGAATTTGGCGGGACCAGTTTTGGGTCATATGGGCGGGGTTTTCGGGTGTTTGATTCACCCTTTCCTTACCCGCTGGCTGCATGCTGGCTGCAATATTGGATTGAAGTTCATTCTCTGTCCTCCATAGTACACGCCAGCGCAAGGCAATATTACCTTGCGCTGGCGTGTACTCCGGAGGACAGAGAATGAACTTCAATCCAATATTGCAGCCAGCATGCAGCCAGCGGGTAAGGAAAGGGTGAATCAAACACCCGAAAACCCCGCCCATATGACCCAAAACTGGTCCCGCCAAATTCAGGTGATAGGTTCCCTTTAAAGACACACACACACACACACAATTAAATAAAGACACACACGCACACAGTCACCAGCCTATGTAGAAGCATTAACATACAGTAATAAACCTGCTGTGATGCAGTGACCCGTGCAGTGGGGAAACTACAATCCGTCTGAGGATCTGGACTGTCAGGTGGCCTGGTAAGCAAGGCATTGTCCGGGGCAGTGATCCCAGTTTGGCAGCTTCCCTGGGAGAGAGATTACTGACAGGAGTCAGCGTGTGGAGCAGGAGCTCCTGGAAGGTAACCCAGAATATGGGAACTGTGTGTACTGAGAGGGGGTCAGTTAATGATCTATGCGGTCACCCATGGCAACTGGACAGAAAGAGGTCCAGCATGTTTAGAGACTGCAACCTAATGTCATGTGTTGGTGCCTGTTGTGTTCCGTGGACATTAATGAACTGTTTGGCGTGTGGACACCCACGGTAACTGGAAAAAGAGGTCCGGCGTGTTTAGTGTCTGTGTCTCAAAGCCGTGTACTATGAAGTGCTAAGGTCTATGTGAGGTCTGTGATGGGTAACATGGCCTACAGCAGTTTATGACATGTAAATAAACCAAATAGACTGTTTATGTGAAAAACCGTGCCTGCCTACATCTATCCTGTTGCCAAGCGAGTATTCCCCAACCCGTTAGTGATCGCAGCATCACACTACATATGCTGTAACAAAATAGCAACTGTTGTTAGGCTACATCCCCACGGTCAGTAATCGGCAGGGCTTTGGACGCAGCACCAGCTGTGTCCAAAGCGCTGCTGGCTTTTAAAAGCAGGTGTTCATTGAACCATGCGGAATCATCACTCCCTATACATTGAACGGGTGATATTTATCATGCAGGGACTGAGCATCTCGACAAGATAAATTGACATGCTGCGGTCTGGAAAGATGTGTCACATGTCTGTCTCTGCAGTGAAGCCGCGGGCACCATGCACACATAGAGGACATGGGATTTCTTGAAATCCCATCCCCTATTCTGTAATATCTGGCCGTTGCGGGTTGGACGCTGTGGATGTACACAGCATCCAACCCACAGTGTTTACTGACTGTGGGAACATGCAATATCTGTTTATTTTTCAAAAAAATTTTTTACAAAATGTCATGGGCTCCTGCGTAATTTTAATAACCAGCAGATGGAAAGTCGACAGCTGAGGGCTGATGTTACTATTCTGGGAAGAAGCCAATAGCCACAAAGTTTCCCAGGCTATTAATATCAGCTCACAGCTGTTTGCTTAGCCTTTACTGGCTAGTTTAGAGGGGAACCCCAGAAAAAATTGACATGGGGTCCCCCTATAAAATCGAACCAGCATAGGCTAGGCAGACAGCTGTGGGCTGATATTATTAGCCTGGGAAGGCGCCATGTATATTTGCACCTCCCCAGGCTAAAAACATCAGCTCTCAGCCACCCCAGATTCTCACACTCTTGTAAAGAAATGATCTGGCTGTAGTCTGCAGTGTGACCAAGCAAATAAATGTAGAAAAAAGGGGGCTATGGATTGCTTTGTCATATAATTAGCAGGTTTAAGGTGCAAAAAAAAATCCCATCCATGGATACCTGCAGCTACATATATATAAAATACGCAACAGCAGACAGTAATGGAGCCTTTTGATGTTTGCAGTTAGATCTATATTCTCACATACAGTGCCAGCATTCCTTGCACTGATGTGGATATGTGTCACATAGACTCCCCTGCCTACCAAGTGCTGCAATCTATGTACCCCTGAATTAGCCCTAAAAAGGACTGTTAGTTTATCAGGATTTGTGGATTGAACACTAGAAGACCCTCACTAACTAATAAAAGAAAGAATCTGACCCTATCTCAGCAGCACCTCTCCCTATACTAGCTGAGTCCGGAGCAGGGCGGCGTCAGGTCTCTTATAGACCTGATGATGCTGTGTGGCCAGCCAATCACTGTAATACCACAACAAAGATGGCTGCGGTATTACATTGCATGGCAGACAATCCCTGCATGTTGATTGGCGCTCTAAAAAGTGCCAAAATTAAAAGGAGACCCGAGCTTCTGCCGAATAATCCCAAGTACACCGAGCATAGTGATACTCGGGCGAGTACCGAGTAGTGGCGAGCACGTTCACTCAGCACTACTAAAGACCCATAAATAATTATTTTTTTCATCTGCATTCATGCATCATGCATGACCTATTCCAAATATCAGTTATGTCTAAAGGAGGTGAACGTGAAATGGCAGCTGATTGGCTGCAGGGCTCATGTGACATTTCAATGTCTCACTAGCCCCAGGAGAGCAGGCAATGACATTGCTGGAATGGCGCCTATACCTTGGAGAGTAAAGCAATGATTATTTTACACAAGGGAAATTTGGTTATTGAACAGGGGAACCCAAGCTATGGACAATCCCTTTAGCTGAAATTTTCTTTTTTTTTAGTTGAATCAACCTATTGTACAAAGCACAACAGGCTAAATACAAAACAACTTATTTCAGCCATTAACAATAGAAAATGGACTGAGGACTCAAAATGGATCACTTGTGATGTGACAGCATTACATGGCAGCATTCTTTATGATAAATGTTTGCAAGTACTACATGAATATACAGTACATTGACAGTGATAATTTTATTAGCCACTATTTATTTTTGCTTTGATCAATGTATCTTGCAAATATGGTAATGTCTAATGAGGTTGAAGTTTTTGTCCTCATGGGTCCACGTTTGCTTGGTCTGGTTTAATGAGTGTAAACTATATTTGTCTGCTAACCCTTTCCATGACTACATAAGGTATTACAGTTGATTTATACATGACATCTTCCTTTTCTGGGGCCATGATTCTTTTTGTGCTATTCAGTTGAATGGCCTCTTAATGATAGCATAGACTTGTGTTTTAGTGTTAAATGTCACTATAATGCTTCTCCCTTTCTTGATGTTTTGCTTTACAGTGACTGAACCATTCAGACTAGTTTGTACAGAAAGCCAGTAGTGGTAACTCATTGATTCATGCAGAGAGTTGCAATGCTCCAAATGTCAGCAAAAATTTTCCACTGGGCAAGTGTATTCGAGCATGTCATATATGCATGAAATATTACTCCTACATCCTGTATCCTGGAATGTGACACTGTCAAAAAACTCTTATGGCACCCATCCTCAAAAAGCCCTCCCTCCACCCATCCTCTGTGTCTAGCTATTGCCCGATATCTCTTCTCCCTTATGCCTCAAAACTACTGGAACAGCATGTCCATCTTGAACTGTCCTCCCACTGCTCCTCCTGATCCCTCTTTGACCGACTACAATCTAGCTTCCGACCCCATCACTCAACTGAAACTGCCCTAACTAAAGTCACTAATGACCTACTAACCGCTAAGAGCAACCGACACTACTCTGTCCTCCTTCTCCTGGACCTGTCTTCTGCCTTTGACACTGTGGACCACTCCCTCCTGCTACAGATTCTCTCATCTCTTGGCATCACAGACTTGGCCCTATCGTGGATCCCGTCATATCTAACAGACCTAACATTCAGTGTCTCCCCTCTCCCACACCACCTCCTCACCTTGCCCCTTGTCTGTCGGTGTTCCACAAGGCTCAGTTCTAGGACCCCTACTCTTCTCCATCTACACCTTCGGCCTGGGACAACTCATAGAATCCCATGTTTGCAGTATCATCTCTACGCCAATGACACGCAGATCTACCTATCCGGACCTGACCTCACCTCCTTACTCACCAAAATCCCACACTGTCTGTCTGCTATCTCTGCCTTCTTTTCTGCTCACTTTCTAAAACTGAACATGGACAAAACAGAATTCATCATCTTTCTCCCATCTCACTCTACCCCTCCACCAGGGCCTATCCATTAATGTCAATGGCTGCTCACTTTGTCCATTCCCGCATGCTCGGTGCCTCGGGGTGATCATCGACTCTGCCATGTTGGAGTATCTAATTAACTTTACAAGACACACGCTGCGGGCCATTCCGACCCCCCCTCTTTTCACCCGGCCTGCTGTTGTGTGTGTGTGTGTAATTCAAAACCCTCACTAGAATCATTGACGTTTTATGGCTTTAGCTGCAGATACCTGATTCTGAAAAATACTCATTCCCTCCTCCCAACCAATACCAGCCAAAACTGGTATAGGAACCATGCGCTTCTTTGTTCTATTAATGGGATATATAGGGGCACTGATCGGGGCTAGGGTTTACTCCATGTTCACGCTTAAAAGAATTCCCCAGATGTGGGGAACATCATGAGCATGGTGTCATACTTATGCGAGGTTCACACAGCAAGTTATGCATAAAAATAGTTAACATAGCTCTAAGTAAAGGGGAGGTGTCAGCCTCTAAGTGATGTCACCACAGGAGGAGTGCCTGGGTTTGGGGCTAGAAAAACTTAGTGAGACAGCATTCTTGCAGGGTCTTTGTGTCCGGGGCTAGCTGCTATATAGATTTGATATGCATCTAGATGTATGTATCATGCTCAGCCTACAGCCAGCCATGATGATATGAAATGATCTGAATGCTATGGAAGTCTTTTTTCAATTTTAACCCTTCTTTTATTTGTAATTGTAATGTACGCATGATTTGTCTTCTTTATATCTTTTTATTCTTTATGAACACTGCCTATCTGTTTTTGGAGTAAAATATATAATTTACTAGCTTTTCTCTTCATGCTCTAAACGAACTGATGCGTCCTCTGAAGTGAATTACGCTACTGATTTGGGTTGGCTATGGGCCTTTAATCCTTAGGAAATCATAGCTGGTGGCAGCATTCCTTGTCCTGTGCGATTGAGCTTCTTTGCAGCGAGCGGTGACGTTGATAATTATTGTAATTATATCACCCTTGCTGCAGGGTGCCCAATAGCCAGTACATAGCAGACAGCCTTTCTGGTGACTAATTACCCTAGGTGCAGTACCTGATCTGACTTGAGGGTAAGGGGGAGCCAGAGAGCTGAAAGTTCCAAACTGGAACTGGGAATTGTGATATAGATAAATCCCCTTTAGAAGGAACCAGGGGCAACCAAACAGCCCCGGTTTGTGACAAATTGGTGTGAGTAGTGGGGACGATAAAGGTATCCTCCCCGGGATCCCTGACATACAGTATTGTTGGGATCCGTGACATATTGGTGGCAGCACAGTGGGATCTGTGACATATTGGTGGCAGAGCGGTGGGATAATAGAGCAGTAGTGATTGGGTTTGAGCAATTATTCCTTTCACTAAAAACTTGCACAGTTCTGGAGAGTAATCTTCACAAATACGTTTTGGAGAACAAGCTCAGTGTTTTCTATTCCTGAGACAATTGTGTGTACTTGCGATTACCCCTACCCTTCTCTTTGTTTTTCTATCCTATCTTTATTTGGCACTGATGGCCGCAAAAGGAGAAGGCTGGTATAAGCAGCATAACAAGGACACTCTTATTGTGGGTTGATGCAGATTGACGCCACGGGCAAAAACAAAAGCCAACTGGTCGCGGCTCTTGTGCAATGGGAAATCGTTCAGAGCCCAGAGGATGCAGAAGCCAGCCCAAGCAAAAATGGCGCTACGGCAGAGGTCCAACCACTGAATGCCAGCCCTACCAGCAACCAGAGTGGATTGGACCACCGCCTGCAGCTGCCTCTGCAACAATGCTCCGCAGATGACACAGAGAGATGTCTGCAGCTTATCCTGCAATTCCAAGAGGCGGAGAGAGCCCAGAGGGAAGCAGAGAGAGCTGAGCGGGAGGCCCAAGCTCGGAGGGCCCATAAACTGGAGATGGGCCAACTTGGGGCAGTACCATCCACAACGCAGGGCAGTGAGTCCAGCAAAGCTCAGACCCCTAAACCCTGGCCAGAGCACTTTCCTGTGATGGAAAAGGATGGGGACTTGGACACTTTTCAGCTGGCATTTGAGAAAGCCTGGGGAGAGTACCGACTGCCTGGGGACCAATGGGCCTGATACCTGACCCCAGAGCTAAGAGGCAAAGCTCTGGAGGAGTTTGCTTCTCTCCCACCAGACCAAGATGAAGATTGTGAAGCCATCAAGCAGGCCCTGATAACCAATTACCAGCTCACACCTGAGGTTTACCGTAGAAAGTTCCGGAACCTCCAACGTGGCACACACGACAGTTATAGCAATGTGGCGCATGGACTCGGGACCCACTTCGACCAGTGGACGCAAGGACTGTCAGTGACCACCTTTGCACAGCTGTGAGACCTGATGATCAAAGACCAGTTCTTACATCTTTGCCTAGCTGAGGTACGACAGTTCGTGATGGACAGAGAGCCCAAAGACGTGACTAAAGCAGCGCAGATTGCTGATGCCTATGAGGCCAACCGTAAATCGGAAGTCCAGAAGCCAGTCACCGCCAGCTGGAGAGGGGGTAAGCCTGCAACCAACGCCAGTACCCCTGCCAACCAACTCACCAAGGCCCTGTCCCCTTTACCAACAACATCAGACCTACCACCGACCCTCGCCTGTGTTTTTCCTGCAAGCGGACTGGTGACATTAGCGCCCTGTGTCCAGAGTAGCAGAGTAACCCCCCAGCCAAGGCCCCAGGGCCTTATGCAGCAGTTATTTTGGTGGGTGGGGCAGTTGGGAGGGAAGAAAAAACCACAGTGCCTGGTAAACTCCAAGTCCATCAAATTCAGGGCAGCGCCTGAATCCACAAATGCCATAACAGAATAGGACGACAAAGAGCAAATCAGAGTAACGGACAAAAGAAATTTTGGCTGTACCGTACCAATGGTGGCAGACCTAGCGAACCGTTTAGTGCGCTTAGAACAATCAGAGATAGCATGAGTGGAGTCACCACCGTAAAAACACAGCCCATTCTGACGTCTGTATTCTTGCCGTTCAGCTCTAGTCAAGGTCCTATCACATTGCATAGGCTCAGGCTTCTGCTCAGAAAACACCGCCAAATGGTGCACATTTTTGCGCTCACGTAAGCGTTGATCGATCTGAATGGCCAAGGACATAGACTCATTCAGACCAGCAGGCGTAGGGAATCCCACCATAACATCCTTAAGGGCTTCAGAAAGACCCTTTCTGAAAATTGCCGCCAGGGCACCCTCATTCCACTGCGTAAGCACAGACCACTTTCTGAACTTCTGACAATATACCTCCGCTTCATCCTGACCCTGACACAAAGCCAGCAAAATTTTCTCTGCCTGATCCACTGAATCTGGTTCATCATAAAGCAATCCAAGCGCCAGAAAAAACGCATCTACATTACGCAGTGCAGGATCTCCTGGCGCAAGGGAAAATGCCCAGTCTTGAGGGTCGCCACGTAGCAAAGAAATAATGATCTTTACTTGCTGAATGGGGTCACCAGAGGAGCGGGGTTTCAAAGCAAAAAACAGTCTACAATTATTTTTGAAATTCAGGAACTTAGATCTATCCCCAGAAAACAAATCAGGAATTGGAATTCTGGGTTCTAACATCGGGTTCTGAACTACATAATCTTGAATGCTTTGTACCCTTGCAGTGAGTTGATCCACACAAGAGGACAGACCTTGAATGTCCATATCTACACCTGTGTCCTGAACCACCCAGGGGTTAAGGGGAAAAGAAAGACAAAACACACTGCAGAGAAAAAAAAAATGGTCTCAGAACTTCTTTTATCCCTCTATTGAGATGCATTAACACTTTGTTGGCCAGCTGTACTGTTATGTTGAGCTGGTGGTTAGGAGCACTAGAAATGACCAAATGAGCAAACTAGTAATACAGGACAAGCTCTGGGAAGTGGGAGCTCTGCTGACCGCAACCCCTAATCCTAACTCAACAACTAGAAATAGCCGTGGAGCGTTCCTGACTCTGCCTAGACGCCTCTTCACAGCCTAAGGGCTAACTACCCCTAAAGATAGAAAATACAGCCTACCTTGCCTCAGAGAAATTCCCCAAAGAAATAGGCAGCCCCCCACATATATTGACTGTGAGTTAAGATGGAAGTCACAAACACAGGAATGAAATAGGTTTCAGCAAAGGAGCCCAGACTTAACTAAACAGACTGAGGATAGAAAAGGTATCTTTGCGGTCAGCATAAAAAACTAACAAAAAACCACGCAGAGTGTGCAAAAGAAACCACCGCACCAACTCACGGCGCGGTGGTGCCACTCTGCATCCCAGAGCTTCCAGCTAACAGGACAAAATCATGATAGCAAGCTGGACAAAAAAACAGTGGTAACAAATAAGCTAGCAGGTACTTAGCTTTTGCTGAAGTAGACAGGTCATCTGAAAGATCCAAGAGAACTAAACCAGTACAAGGACATTGACAGCTGGCATCAAGTAATGATCTGAGTGGAGTTAAATAGAGCAGCCAGCCAAGGCCTAAACGAGATCAGCTGGAGAAGGAATCTCAGAACCAGCAGCTCCACTCACAGCCACCAGAGGGAGTCCATGAACAGAACTCGCCGAAGTACCATTCATAACCACAGGAGGGAGCTCGAGAACAGAATTCACAACAGGGGGGCCATGTTGCTACAGGCCTCAAGGACACCGGGGCTGAACGAACCCTCATCTGACCCGAACTGGCGGCCCCTGAAGATATAATTCTGGGGAAAACCCTGACTGTCACCGGGATTGGGGGCATCAGCTGTCCCTTGCCAATGGTCTGGGTGTATATAGATTGGGGTGCCGGGAGCAGGGTGAAGGAAGTGTGGATGTCAAATAACTTGCCCACTGATTTTTTTGGGGGTCTGATTTGGGGAGGATGATTGCATGCTATGTCCCTGACTCCCCTCCACGATCGAATGCTGATGATAGCAATGGGAAATTGCATGTGTTACCTGATGCTTTACTGATTAATGATGTACCTGATAATCATTTCTCTGAAAATGCCAAGGGTAATACCGATAATGCTAATGATGAAAATGTTGATGTGTTACCTGCTAACCATATGAGTCCTAAGAATGATGTGTTTACAGGTGCAGGAGTGCTCAACCACATCCCTCCGTGGGGTGGGATGGCTGAGGAACCCCTAACAGGAGCAAGTGATGGTGCTATGGGACATGGGGAGATGCATGGGAACTGTGAGGAAGGTGATGCCATGCAACTGTCCAATGCCACAGAGGAAGGTAACTGCCCCATAAGTAGCACTGCTCCTGGGATGTTGGGGATGGTAATACCCATAGCAGCGCCGGCTGATGGGTCTTTGGAAATCCCCAGGGAGACAGCCTATGTTGCAGCTGTCACCTGCAGTCAGAGTGCCCGGTACGCAGATAACATTCTGCCTTCTGGACCCTCCTCAGTCACAGGCGTGACTGAACCAGAGATGGACCCAGAGCAGGTCCCAGAGGGTTCCCAATGGGAAAGGACCCTGATGTCGCTTCTGGCTGCCCCTAGCCAGGAGTTCCAGGCCGCTCTGCACTCAGATGCGAGCCTGGAGAATCTGAGACACCTTGCTGAGATTCCCACCTCCGTGACGAATAAGGAGGGGGTCTTCTGGGAACGAGGGAGGTTGTACCGGGAGACAGTACCCAGAAAATCCCAAAAGGAGTGGTTGAGTGAAAGACAGCTGGTCGTCCCGCACCAATTCAGGAGTGAGTTGTTGAGGATTGCCCATGAGATCCCGCTCATTGGACACTTGGGGATCAGCAAAACTAAGTCCCGGTTGTCTCAACGCTTCTATTGGCCCAAGATGGGGACAGATGTAACAAACTACTGCAGCTCCTGTATCACCTGCCAAAGAGTGGGGAAGGCGGGGCCTGCTCTTAAGGCTCCCCTGATCCCTTTGCCAGTGATAGAAGAGCCTTTCCAGAAGAATGGTGGACATTGTGGGCCTGCCTTCCCCAGCAGCTCTGGAAAGCAATACGTCCTCACTGTGGTAGACTACGCTACCCAATACCCAGAGGCAGAGGCTCTGTCCTCAACTAGGGAAGATAAGGTGGCAGATGCACTGGTGGCTATCTGTTCACGGGTAGGATTTCCCAGGGAGATGCTTACCGATTAAGGGACTCATTTAATGTCTCGCCTAATGGAGGCTCTCTGTAAGAGAACGCAAGTGAAGCGTCTGGTATCGAGTGCGTATCACCCATAGACCAATGGCTTGTGTGAGCACTTCAATGGAACCCTCAAACAGAAACTATGAATGCTGGCTGAGACCCAAGGACGCGACAGGGAGTGGTACCTCCCACACCTGCTATTTGCTTACCAAGAGGTCCTACAGGCCTCGATGGGGTTCTCCCCCTTCGAGCTCCTGTACGGCAGGCAAGTACGGGGACCCATTGGGTTGATAAGGGAATCCTGGGAAAAGGAGCCGAACCCTTCTGAAGTGTCCATAGTGGAGTATGTCATGCTCTTTCGTGACAAAATGCAGACCTTGACGCAGTTGGTGCATGACAACATGACGCAGGCTCAGGCTGGTCAGAAGCACTGGTACGATCAGAACGCCCGGGAGTGGACCTACCACGTGGGTCAAAAGATGTGTGTGCTGGTCCCTGTACCAAAGAATAAGCTTCAGGCAGCCTGGGAAGGCCCGTACGTCGTCCACCAACAGCTCAACCAAGACACCTTCATGGTCACTCTTTACCATACTCGGGGTAGGCGAAAGGCCTTTCATGTCAACATGATGAAGGCTCATCATGAACGTGAAGCTTAAGTCCTACTAGTCTGCAGCCTGCCCGAAGACGGAGAGGAAGACCCCCTCCTGGAGATGCTGGCCCAAGCCAAGGCCAGTGGATCCATTGAGGACGTGGAGGTGAGCGCCTTGCTAATCCTTCCAGGCTGTGTTCTCCAACCGACCTGGAAGGACAATGTTAGCGTTCCACGAAGTGGACACAGGGAATCATGCCCCACTACGGCGAACACCCTATCGGATCTCCGAAGAGGTGCAGCAGGTTATGTGCCAGGACATCGATGAGATCTTACAGCTGGGGGTGATTCAATGGTCAAAGAGCACATGGGCCTCACCTGTAGTTCTCGTGCCAAAGAAGCATCAGACCACCGAGTTCTGCATGGACTACAGGGGGCTGAACGCCATCACAGCCTCTGACACGCACTCAATGCCATGCCTCGAGGAGCTATTTAACCATAATGGATCTAAGTCGAGGATACTGGCAGATTCCCCTGAGCCCCGAGGCACAAGAGAATTCTGCCTTTATCACACCCTTCAGACTGTACGAGTTCATGGTCATGCCGTTCAGCATGAAGAATGCCCCTGCCACTTTCCAGTGGATGGTCAATCACCTGCTTCAGGGACTGGAGAAGTATGCGTACTTGAATGACATTGCCATCTTCAGTTCCTCCTGGGATGAACACCTGCAGCATCTTCAGGAAGTGCTCAGGTGAATTTTCCGAACCAGTCTGACCATCAAGCCAGGACATGAGTGAGTTCCACTACCTGTGGCACCATAAAGCCAGAGCCTGGGAAAGTGGACGCGATCGCGTCCTGGCCCACCCCCAGAACCAAGAAACATGTGATGTCCTTCTTGGGCACTGCAGAGTACTATAGGAGCTTCGTACAGCACTATAGTAGCCTTGTGAAACCCTTGACAGACCTCACCAGGAAGAAGCTACCCCACATAGTCAACTGGACCGATGGCTGTGGGGGGCCTTCCAGGCGTTGAAAACAGCCCTGTGCAACGCTCCTGTATTGAAAGCAGTCAACAGCAGTCGACCATTCTTGGTGCAGACCGACACCTGTGAGTCTGGCCTCAGTGCTGTGCTCAGCCAGGTCGACTCAGCCAACCAGGAGCACCCCATGTTAATAATAATAATAATAATAATAATAATAATAATAATTTTATTTATATAGCGCCAACATATTCCGCAGCGCTTTACAACTTATAGAGGGGACTTATACAGACAACAGACATTACAGCATAACAGAAATCACAGTTCAAAACAGATACCAGGAGGAATGAGGGCCCTGCTGCTCGCAAGCTTACAAACTATGAGGAAAAGGGGAGACACAAGAGGTGGATGGTAACAATTGCTTTAGTTATTTGGACCAGCCATAGTGTAAGGCTCGGGTGTTCATGTAAAGCTGCATGAACCAGTTAACTGCCTAAGTATGTAACAGTACAGACACAGAGGCTATTAACTGCATAAAGTGTATGAGAACATGATGGAGGAACGTGATTATGTTGTTGTTTTTTATTAATAGGCCACACAGGGATAATTAGGTTAATGCGTTGAGGCGGTAGGCCAATCTGAACAAATGAGTTTTTAGTGCACGCTTAAAACTGTGGGGATTGGGGATTAATTGTATTAACCTAGGTAGTGCATTCCAAAGAATCGGCGCCGCACGTGTAAAGTCTTGGAGACGGGAGTGGGAGGTTCTGATTATTGAGGATGCTAACCTGAGGTCATTAGCAGAGCGGAGGGCACGGGTAGGTTGGTAGACTGAGACCAGAGAGGAGATGTAGGGTGGTGCTGAGCCATGGAGTGCTTTGTGGATGAGGGTAGTAGTTTTGTACTGGATTCTGGATTGGATGGGTAGCCAGTGTAATGACTGGCACAAGGTAGAGGCATCGGTGTAACGGTTGGCGAGGAATATGATCCTGGCAGCAGCATTCAGGACAGATTGGAGCGGGGAGAGTCTGGTAAAAGGTAGGCCAATTAGTAGAGAGTTACAATAGTCCAGACGAGAATGAATAAGTGAGACAGTAAGAGTTTTTGCAGAGTCGAAATGTTGTACCTGAGCCGGAAACTTCTGCTGAGGGAAGTGGCCTATTCCATCATCAAGAAGGAGTGCCTGGCCATAGTCTGGGCCCTGCAACGTTTACAGCCCTACCTGTATGGTCGCACCTTCACTGTGGTGATGGACCACCACCCCTCTGCGCTGGCTACAAGCCACGTGTGGAACAAACGGAAGGTTGCTACCCTGGAGCCTTGCCCTCCACCAGTATGACTTAACAATCAAACACAAAACAGGCAGGAAGCATGGCAATGCAAATTGGTTGTCCCACCGGGGCAAACCTGCTGATATGCGCATGGAGGAGTACCAAGAGGTCCTGCCTCTGTAGCTGATTCTGAAAATTACTCATTCCCTACTCCCAACCAATACCAGCCAAAATTGGTATAGGAACCATGCGCTTCTTTGTTCTATTAACGGGATATATAGGGGCATCAATTGGGGCTAGGGTTATAAGAATTATATATTTCAGATGTCCATCGATAGATCTATCACTCACTGAAAGCGCTAACAGCTAAACGCAACGAGTGCAAAGTGTGATTTCTCAGTAAGCAGTTCACGTAATTACTCTGTGTTCACACTTAAAAGAACGCCCCTGACATAGGAACATCATGAGCATGGTTTCATACTTATGTGAGGTTCACACAGCAAGTTATGCATAAAAATAGTTAACCTCCAAAATCGAATATGAGCCCCGTCCTCAGGGGCTTATCTACAGCATTCTGTAATGCTGTAGATAAGCCCCCGATGTATCCTGAAAGATGAGAAAAAGAGGTTAGATTATACTAACCTGGGCGGGCGGTCCCATCCAATGGGCGTCGCGGTCCGGTCCAGGACCTCCCATCTTCTTGTCTTCATGCTGCGGCTCCAGTGCAGGCGTACTTTGTCTGCCCTGTTGAGGGCAGAGCAAAGTACTGCAGTGCACAGGAGCCGGGCCTCTCTGACCTTTCCCGGAGCCTGCGCACTGCAATACTTTGCTCTGCCCTCAACAGTGAAGGCAAAGTACGCCTGTGCTGGAGCCGCAGCGTGAAGACAAGAGGACATCATCGTAAAAAGAAGGGAGGCACTGGAACGGACCTCGACGCCCAACGGACCGGACCGCAGCGGGACCGCCTCTGAGTGAGTATAATCTAAACTCTTTTTCTCATCTTTCAGGATACATCGGGGGCTTATCTACAGCATTACAGAATGCTGTAGATAAGCCCCTGATGCAGGTAGGCTTAGCTCATCTTCGATTTTGGGGGTGACAGGTTTCCTTTAACATAGCTCTAAGTAAAAGGGAGGTGTTAGCCTCTAAGTGATGCCACCACAGGGGGAGTGCCTGAGTTTTGGGCTAGAATAACTTAGTGAGACAGCATCCTTGCAGGATCTTTGTGTCCGGGGCCATTATGATATGAAATGATTTGAACGCTATGTAAGTGTTTTTTCAATTTTAACCCTTCTTTTATTTGTAATTGTAATGTACACATGATTTGTCTTCTTTATAATATCTTTTCATACTTTGTAAACACAGCCTACCTTTTTTGGAGTAAAATATATAATTTACTAGCTTGTCTCTTCATGCTGTAAATGAACTGCTGCGTCCTCTGGTTAGCTCCAGACCCGTTAATCCTTAGGAAATCATAGCTGGTGGCAGCATTCCTTGTCCTGTGCGATTGGGCTTCTTTGCAGCAACGTTGATAATTATTGTTCCCGCCTGAGTGGAAGCAGTTACATTGCCCTCGCTGCAGCGTGCCCAACAGCCAGTACATAGCAGGCAGCCTTTCTGGCGACTAATTACCCTAGGTGCATTACCTGATCTGACCTGAGGGTAAGGGGGGCACCACAGAGCTGCAAGTTCCAAACCAGAACTGGGAAGTGGGATATAGATAAATCCCCTTCAGAAGGAACCAGGGGCAACCAAACAACCCCAGTTCATGACAAATTGGTGTGAGCAGTGGGGACGATAAAGGTATCCTCCCCAGGATTCCTGACGTATTGTTGAGATACGTGACATATTGGTGGCATCACGGTGGGATCTGTGACAATATTCAAGCCCTTGCCTCCTCCTGCTGTCTCAAACTCAAAAATATTTCCCGGATCCATGCATTCCTTGACCACGAAACCACAAAAATACTAGTGCACGCCCTTATCATCTCTGGCCTTGACTACTGCAACCTCCAACCCTCTGGCCTCCCCTCTAGCACTCTGGCACTACTCCAATCCATCCTACACCGTGCTGCCCGACTAATCTACCTTTCTCCCCGCTATTCCTCAGCTTCCCCCCTATGCCAAGGCCTTCACTTGCTTCCTATCATCCAGAGAGTCCAGTTCAAAACCCTTACTATGACATACAAAGCCATCCACAACCTGTCTCCTCCATGCATCTGTGACATGGTCTCCCGGTACTTACCTACACACAACCTTCGATCCTCACAAGATCTCCTTCTCTACTCCCCTCTTATCTCTTCTTCCCACAACCGCATCCAGGACTTCTCCCTTGCTTCCCCAACACTCTGGAATGCTCTACCCCAACACATCAGACTCTCGCCTACCATGGAAACCTTCAAAAAGAACCTGAAGACTCACCTCTTCCGAAAAGCCTACTGCCTGCAATAATCCTCAACCTACTGATCCGGTGCACAACCAGATCTACCCTCTCCTAGTGTATCCTCACCCATACCCTGCAGACTGTGAGCCCTCGCGGGCAGGGTCCTCCCTCCCTCTGTACCTGTAAGTGCCTTGTTTTTTTTGCTCATGTTTATTGTATTTGTCTATATTTGCCCCCTTTTAATGTGTAAAGCGCCATGGAATAAATGGCGCTATAAAAAATGGATAATAATAATAATAATAATAATGGCAACGGAAATTTAAAAATTATGTTTTAAGCATAGCACAAGCAAATGTTTTGTCATAACCACTTCAATGATACCTTCAAAGCACAGAATGACGTAAACACATTATTGACACCACAATCATATTTTCAACATTTCTTTTGTATAGATAATATAAAGCTCATATACAGTGCCTTGTGAAAGTATTCGGCCCCCTGGAACTTTTCAACCTTTTCCCACATATCATGCTTCAAACATAAAGATACCAAATGTAAATGTTTGGTGAAGAATCAACAACAAGTGGAACACAATTGTGAAGTTGAACGAAATTTATTTGTTATTTTAAATGTTTGTGGAAATTCAAAAACTGAAAAGTGAGGAGTGCAACATTATTCGGCCCCTTTAACTTAATACTTTGTTGCCACACCTTTTGCTGCGATTACAGCTGCAAGTCGCTTGGGGTATGTCTCTATCAGTTTTGTACATCAAGAGACTGAAATTTTTGCCCATTCTTCCTTGGCAAACAACTCGAGCTCAGTGAGGTTTGATGGAGATTGTTTGTGAACAGCAGTTTTCAGCTCTTTCCACAGATTCTCGATTGGATTGAGGTCTGGACTTTGACTTGGCCATTCTAACACCTGGATATGTTTATTTGTGAACAATTTCATTGTAGATTTTGCCTTATGTTTGGAATCATTGTCTTGTTGGAAGACAAATCTCCATCCCAGTCTCAGGTCTTTTGTAGACTCTAACAGGTGTTCTTCAAGAATGGTCCTGTATTTGGCTCCATCCATCTTCCCATCAATTTTAACCATCTTCCCTGTCCCTGTTGAAGAAAAGCAGGCCAAAACCATGATGCTGCAACCACCATGTTTGACAGTGGGGATGGTGTGTTCAGGGTGATGAGCTGTGTTGCCTTTACGCCAAACATATCGTTTGGCCTTGTTGCCAAAAAGTTCGGTTTTTGTTTCATCTGACCAGAGCACCTTCTTCCACATGTTTGGTGTGTCTCCCAGGTGGCTTGTTCAAACTTTAACCAACACTTTTTATGGATATCAATTCGTGACACACAACAAAACGTAGATTCGTGCGGCACCAGGTTCATAAATCTTCACAGGCAACAGAGTCTATTGGAAATCTCAGACCTTTTAACAATTTCCAGTTAAAAGCATATCAGCGGTGGTGCATCACAAGCATTGTATCGAGGCGTTCATCTGTTTCAACATATGTAGATAGAAGAAAAATGTGGCACTCACCGGGATATTGCTGTGAAAAATCCTTTATTCGCTACTTGCGGCGGTTTAGGAATACATGAAGGCAATACCGGCGAAGGCAGAAGAGAGTGCGGGGACAGAGATGAGGACTACGGCCGTTTCGCGCAAAGCGCTTCAACGGGTCCACGTGCAAACAACACACATGTCACTTCCTTTTGAGGGGATAGACAATCACGTGATAATATTTATAAAATTAGTGAACAGAGTAAAAACATTCAGTTTGCAAAGGAAATGCGTACAAAGACTTCCTATAACCATAATACTAACATCGATCAAATTCTATAAAAAAGAGAAAAAATGTGACGAACATATGTAAACATCAGGGCACCCTATATTAAATTGTAAGATATTATAAAAATACCACCATGTCCAATTTATCATTTAGCCCCAAAGGGCCTTGGGCGTTCGTGTCAAGAATCCATCTCGCTTCATGCTGAAGCAGGATTCTATTGCGATCGCCTCCATTTGCTGGAACATTCACTACTTCTAGACCAGCGAAACGCAATACATCAGGATTCGCCTCATGTTCATTTCTTATATGCTCAATTAATCTTAAAGAGCCTTTTCCTGTTAAAATTGATCTGTGATGTTCCCTAAATCGGGTTACCATGGGGCGTATAGTTTTGCCAATATAGAAATACTGACATGGACAAAAAATTGCATAGACAACGTATTTACTTTTGCAGAGTATAAAATCATTGACCATATGTGTTACTGCACCTAAACGTAAAGGATTTAGCGTTAAATGGAGCTGACAAAAGTTACAATTGCCGCATTTGCGGTTTCCTTTGGGAAGAGATCGTTCTATCCAATTTTGGCTTTCTGGCACTAATCGATTGTGCACTATTAAATCACCTATATTTTTGGTGCGTTTGTACGCAAACTGTGGTGGTGCAGATACGATTTTCGATAGATCTCTATCATTTTGTAATACGTGCCAATTTTTTCTGATAGCCGAATATATTTCCCTGTCCATTACACTATGAGTAAAGGCAAAAGTAAATCTTTGATCTTTCACTGTTAATGCTCTATTTCTTTTACGGTTCTGCAGCAGTGCCTGTTGAGATAATTTGAAAACTTTAGTTTCGGCTTCGGTTAATAATTTTACCGGATAATTTCTTGCCAGGAAATCTGATTTTAACTCATTGAGTTGCTCTTTGAGAATACCGTCATTATTGTTAATTTTTCTATAGCGAATCATTTGACTGTACGGGATGCTTTTTCTTGTTCGTAGCGGGTGGGCACTATTAAAATGGAGAAGGTTATTAGTTGCCGTTATTTTTTTATGCACCTGGGTGATCAGTTCTTCATTAATAACCTTAATTTTTACATCCAGAAACTCCAACTGGTTTTCACCAAAGGTGGAGGTGAACGACATATTGTCTTTATTGTTACAATTGATATATGTAACGAAATTGTCAAAATCATTTTTTAAACCATCCCAAATCAAAAAAATGTCGTCAGCAAACCTTACATAAAACTTTATATGCTTCAAGAACGGATTAGCAACCGATGTAATGTATTCTTCCTCAAACGAGGCCAAAAAGAGATTTGCAAAAACACATGCAACAGGTGTGCCCATGGCAGTACCTGTGCATTGCAAATACCACTTGTCTAGGAACTTAAAGGCATTGTGTGATAATACAAAATCCAGACTTTCTGCAACAAATGCAATGAAGTCTGGATCTTTATCCGTATTTAGTAAAATTTTCTTAATAGCTTCAATGCCGTTACTCTGAGGAATACGGGTATATAAGCTTACAATGTCAATAGACGCTAGAGCAAAGGTAGGCTGCCATTCAAAAGATTGTAATGCTGAAAGGAAATCTCCCGAGTCCTTCACAAAAGATGGAATTTTTTCTAGCAATGGTTTCAGGAGCCAATCCAAGAATTGTGATAATGGCTCAGTTAGGGATTCTTTTCCTGCAATTATGGGACGCCCCGGCGGATGTGTAGCATTTTTATGTATTTTTGGGAGGCTATACCAATGGGGTGTTTTTGGGTGTTCTGGTAAAAGCTTTTCTGCACGTTTCTTGGATAGAGCCCCCCTTGTTACAAATTTATTGAGTAATACCCGTAATTTCTCTTTGAATTTAGTAGTAGGGTTATTGGCTAGGGGTGTGTAAGTAGTGCTATCATTTAATTGTGATAAAGCTTCCGCAATGTAATAACATCTATCCATTATAACTATATTTCCCCCTTTGTCCGCCTTTCTTATTACCACATCAGACCATTGCTGGATTTCCCGTATAGCTTTTTCCTCATTTTGCGTTAGGTTTTTACTCGGTTCTCTGTAAAGAATGGCCTCCACATCTTTTAGAACTAAATCATGGAACAAATCGATTACATTCCCTGGTGATACCATTGGCATATAGCTAGATTGAATTCCACCTCTAAAGGGTTCAAATGTGACATTCTCCATATCATTTCTCGAAGATACTATACTTTCAATGGAACTATTGTCAATAGTGTTGAGCATTCCGATACCGCAAGTATCGGGTATCGGCCGATACTTGCGGTATCGGAATTCCGATACCGGGATTCCGATACTTGCCGCGTATCGGATACCGGAATCGGAAGTTCTAAGATTCAAAAAGCAGAAATTCAGCCAATGAGATTGATTCCAAGTGTGGGCACATCCTGTTTAGCATGGAGGGCATGAAACTACTGGCAAGGCTGTGATTGGCTGGTGTAATGATGTCATGATGCAGTTTAAAAGTCGCTGGCGCCATTTTGCGATCACTCTGCTGTGAATTCAGTTAGTGACAGGACGCTGTTTGCTGACTGAGGGACAGTTTAGAGATAGCGATTTGCTTCTTTGTGCTTTCCAAAGGCTAATTTAGCAACCGCTGTGTTCACCTACTATTCACCTTGCTTTTGCCTTGTAGCGCTGTTTTCACAGCGATCTGCAGGGTCTGTGTGTGTGTGTGTGTGAGTGCAGCCCAGTCTCCAGTCTGAGTGCAGCCACATAGGCCATCCATAGTTGGTTGTATTCAGTTCAGGGAGGGTGGTTCATTGCCTCATACTGTTCCTTTTTTTTTTTTTTTTCCCAAGTAGTGTAGTCTGCTGCTAATTTATTCAAAAAAATCCTATTAGTGTCTTTCCACCCGTCTCCAGCTAATTTGTGGAAAAACACTACATAGGATAAAGTAGAGGAGGGTTTTTGGGCCTTGCAGCGCCGTTTACGGCTGTCTGCACGGTCTCCGTGTGACTGCAGCTCGCCCTGTAATCTGTGAGCAGCTGTAGCCTGGTTGTCTCCAGCTCAGGGTTTTTCACTGCGTCATACCGCCAAATCAATTTTCTTTTTTTTCAAAGTAGTGTAGTCTGCTGCTAATTAATTTAAAAAAATCCTATTAGTGTCTTTCCACCCGTCTCCAGCTAATTTGTGGAAAAACACTACATAGGATAAAGTAGAGGAGGGTTTTTGGGCCTTGCAGCGCCGTTTACGGCTGTCTGCACGGTCTCCGTGTGACTGCAGCTCGCCCTGTAATCTGTGAGCAGCTGTAGCCTGGTTGTCTCCAGCTCAGGGTTTTTCACTGCGTCATACCGCCAAATCAATTTTCTTTTTTTTCAAAGTAGTGTAGTCTGCTGCTAATTAATTTAAAAAAATCCTATTAGTGTCTTTCCACCCGTCTCCAGCTAATTTGTGGAAAAACACTACATAGGATAAAGTAGAGGAGGGTTTTTGGGCCTTGCAGCGCCGTTTACGGCTGTCTGCACGGTCTCCGTGTGACTGCAGCTCGCCCTGTAATCTGTGAGCAGCTATAGCCTGGTTGTCTCCAGCTCAGGGTTTTTCACTGCGTCATACCGCCAAATCAATTTTCTTTTTTTTCAAAGTAGTGTAGTCTGCTGCTAATTAATTTAAAAAAATCCTATTAGTGTCTTTCCACCCGTCTCCAGCTAATTTGTGGAAAAACACTACATAGGATAAAGTAGAGGAGGGTTTTTGGGCCTTGCAGCGCCGTTTACGGCTGTCTGCACGGTCTCCGTGTGACTGCAGCTCGCCCTGTAATCTGTGAGCAGCTATAGCCTGGTTGTCTCCAGCTCAGGGTTTTTCACTGCGTCATACCGCCAAATCAATTTTCTTTTTTTTCAAAATAGTGTAGTCTGCTGCTAATTTATTCAAAAAAATCCTATTAGTGTCTTTCCACCCGTCTCCAGCTAATTTGTGGAAAAACACTACATAGGATAAAGTAGAGGAGGGTTTTTGGGCCTTGTAGCGCCGTTTACGTCTGTCTGCACGGTCTCCGTGTGACTGCAGCTCTATCTGTTGTCAGTTCAGCCCCCAAAAAATAAATAAATAATAAAGTTCACCAAACACACCAGTTACACCACTTTACATTTCTGTAGGCCACATTAGCTCATATTTGTGTCTAGTCCACACTTTAGATAATTAGTGCTTCTTATACCTGTTAGGAGGAGTTGCTCAGGAATAAGCACACAAATCCGTTAGTACTTTTCTGCTTATCTTTATCAGTCAACCAAGATGAAGAAGGCAGTGAGTAAGGCACGGGGGCGTGGGAGCCGTCGCGGAGCAGGGAGGGGACGTGGGGATTCTGTGCCTGCTGCGGGCACCGGTGACTCATCAGCACCCACTTTCACCAGGCAACAGTCGTTCATGCGAAGCTTTGTGTCCGAGCGCCGTACACCGCTGCTGCGTGAAGAACAAATTGAAGCTGTTGTCGGATGGATGGCAGCTAATGCATCAACTTCCATTAGTGCCACATCCTCTCAGACACAGAGCACTGGAGAGCAGCCATCTGTCTCTTCACCACCTGCCAAATTGCCCAGGCAGACAGAGAGCCCAGGACAGGAGCCGTCTCTACTTCTGTTCTCTGAATCTCTTGGCTTGGAAACAGGGGGCCAGCCAAGCAGCATTGGAGAAATGGAAGAAGAGGCAGGGTGCAGTGATGCCCAACAGCTTTTTCTGTCTTCCTCTGAAGAGGCGGGTGGGCCAGTGGCTCCGGTCACCACATCGCAGGCCGCATCAGCTGATGATGACACTCAGGTGCCACTTACTGGTGCGTGCTCTGCTGCTGAGACTACCCAGGAGGAGCAGTTGGGGGCAGAGGGTAGTGTAGATGATGAGGTCCTCGACCCATCTTGGCGTGAGGGACAGGAAGGTGGTGGGAGCAGCTCTGAGGAAGAGATTCCCCGTACGGCCCAAAGAGGGAGAGGGAGGGGGAAGACTGCGGATCCTGCAGCCTCCGCTTTGGCACCCGTTAGGAGCATGTCTCTTCCAAAAGCCAAAAAGGGCGCTCCCAAGACTTGCAGTGCCTGGTCCTTTTTTGACACAGTTGCAGATGACATTTGCTATGTCAGATGCAACGTGTGTCATCAAAAAGTCAAAAGAGGTCGAAATGTCAGCAACCTCAATACCTCCAACATGTGGAAACATGTGCGCAACAGGCACCCGGCGGAGTTAGAAAAACACACTGAAGAGGTAGGCCAACCAACAGCGGCAGCTACCACCTCTTCAGCTCGTGTTGCCTCTTCCTCTACCTCACACGCAGCTGGTTCGGCGTCCTCCCAGGATCGCCGTGGAAGAACCTCTGCCCCTGTTGTCCAGAGACCCGCTGTAATTCCACCCGCAGCGCCACTTTCCCAGTCATCCACACACTCCCAGCCCAGTCTACAGCCATCGGTAGTACAGGCATGGGAGAAAAGGCGGCCTTTCTCGTCAAACCACCCACGAGCACAGGCTCTGACTGCAGGCATTGCCAAACTTCTGTCACTGGAAATGCTGTCATTCAGGCTGGTGGAGACTGACAGCTTCCGTGACTTCATGTCATTGGCAGTCCCACAGTACAAAGTGCCCAGCCGCTTTTACTTCAGCAGGCAAGCCGTCCCTGCCCTGCAGAAGCATGTGGAGGGACACATAAAACACGCGCTACTGAACGCCGTCAGTAGCAAGGTCCACCTCACCACCGATGCGTGGACCAGTCAACATGGACAGGGGCGATACCTTTCCCTCACTGCCCATTGGGTTAATGTCGTTGAGCCGGGTACAGACCGTGCGAGTGGCGCAGGACGTGTCCTGCCCACTCCAAGGATTGCAGGAATCCATTCTGTACGCATTGACTCCTCCTCTTACACCAGTTCCTCAGAATCATCGCTGCAGGAGCCGTCACAGTCCACCTCCACATGGACCCGTGATGAACGTGTACCTGTTACGACCGACATGAGCACAGCCGTGGCCAAACGTCAACAGGCCGTCTTGAAATTAATTTTCTTGGGGAATCGTAGCCACACAGCGCAGGAGCTCTGGAATGCCATCAAGCAGGAGAGCGATGTGTGGTTTGTGCCAGCGAATCTCCAGCCAGGCATGGTAGTGTGTGATAATGGCCGAAATCTGGTGGCAGCTCTGGGCCTCGGCAACCTCACTCACATCCCATGTCTGGCACATGTGCTCAATTTGGTCGTGCAGAGCTTTTTGAGGGACTATCCGGATCTTGATGCACTGCTGCACAAGGTCCGCCTAGAGTGTGCTCACTTGCGGCGTTCCAGCACGGCAAAAGCGCGCATTGCGGCTCTGCAGCGCCGACACCGCCTGCCGGAACATCGCATCATATGTGACCTACCTACCAGGTGGAATTCCACGTTACATATGTTGGAGCGGTTGTGTGAGCAGCAGCAAGCTGTAATGGAGTACCAGCTGCTTCAGGCGCAAAAAAGTCGCAGTCAGCGCCGTACAGACTTCACAACCACAGAGTGGGCCACTATGAATGACGTCTGCCAGGTTTTGCGTCCCTTTGATTATTCCACGCGGATGGCGAGTGCAGATGATGCACTAGTCAGCATGACTGTCCCCCTTATCTGCCTGCTTGAAAAATCACTGCAAGCGCTAAGGGATGATGTTGTGGAAGAGGTGGAGGATGAGGATTCACCATTTCCATCATCTTCTGGACAGTCAGCGCCACGTGGTTCCTCACAAACGCGTAGGCAGGGGACCGTTTGTGAGGAGGATGAGGAGGAGTCAATGGAGGAGGAAGACATCCGTCCAGAGGAGGGAGTTACACAATTGTCCAGTACTCAGTGTGTACAGCGAGGGTGGGGTGATGACGAGCGGGCAGAGATCACGCCTCCAGCAGGGGACAGCGTTTCTTGGGCAGTTGGCAGTCTGCAGCACATGGTGGATTACATGCTGCAGTGCCTGAGAAACGACCGCCGCATCGCCCACATTCTCAACATGTCTGATTATTGGGTGTTCACCCTCCTCGATCCTCGCTACCGGGACAACGTAGAAAGCCTCATCACACCGTTGAACCGGGAGCGAAAAATGCGGGAGTACCAAGACACACTGGTCAATTCCATCATCTTCTCCATTCCAACTGAGAGAAGTGCTGCTAGTGCATTCCAAAGCAGCTCAGTGCGTCCAGGCCGTGGTGGAGGCTCTGCACAAAGAGGGAGCAGAAGCAGTGCCTCTGCCCAAGGCAAGACCAGTATGGCCGAACTGTGGCACAGTTTTCTGTGCCCGCCACAAAAGTCTACACCATCACAGACGGCTCCAGTCAGCAGGAGGCAACGGTTCCGTCAGATGGTGACAGACTACATGTCTTGCCCTCTTGCTGTACTCCCAGACGGCTCTTCCCCTTTCAAGTTTTGGGTCTCAAAGCTGGATACATGGCCAGAGCTAAGCCAGTATGCATTGGAGGTGCTGTCTTGCCCTGCGGCCAGTGTATTATCGGAACGTGTCTTTAGTGCTGCAGGTGGTGTACTAACTGACCGTCGCATGCGACTATCCTCCGATAACGTTGACCGGCTTACTTTCCTGAAAATGAACAAGGCCTGGATCTCGCCGGAATTTGCCACTCCTCCTCCTGATTGAATAATTAGGTCACTGTATACGTTATCCAGGTCTCCTGTTGTGTTCATCTTTCTACCACCTGAACTTAAATTCCTGGGCTCCAACACCGCCAGTTGAGGCTCAGACGTGCCGTCTGCACAGTCAAAACATACGACCCAGTGTTATTGGGTTTCAGTAATGTCAGCTGATCCCCAGCTGTGTAGCCGGCAATGTGTCATGCGACCGCCACGCTGACACAACAACTGAAATGTAAGGGAATCTGTCCCCCCCCCCCCAAGGCGTTTGTTACTGAAAGAGCCACCTTGTGCAGCAGTAATGCTGCCCAAGGAAAAGGTAGCTATTTTTGTTTAGCTCCTTGCACACGCAGAACTTAACACTTATAAAATGTGTCCACTGATACCGTAAAACCGTCCCGGAGGTGGGACTTTACTTCGTAATGTGACGCAGCCCAGCCGTCATTCCTACCCCCCCGGCGCCGCGCACCGGCTCCTCAGCGTTGTTTTATTCCGTCCTGGAGCCTGCGCTGTTATGTTATCCCGTGGCCAGGCACACTTAGCGCTGCCCGTCTTCTGGCATCATTTGGTGTCTGGATGGCTGCGCCTGTGCGGCCGCGCTGGCAGAGAGCCCGCCTCGCAGTGTCTTCTGATTTAATCCCACTGGGGGCCTGGGATCCATGGACATGCGCAGTGCATATCTGAACCTCCACCTCTCACTCATTTCCCTATGGCTTCTTCAGACTGTTCGGTGTCAGCTGGTCCCTAACAGCATGCCACGGCCGTGACACCGCACAGTCTGAAGAAGCCATAGGGAGATGAGTGAGAGGTGGAGGTTCAGATATGCACTGCGCATGTCCATGGATCCCAGGCCCCCAGTGGGATTAAATCAGAAGACACTGCGAGGCGGGCTCTCTGCCAGCGCGGCCGCACAGGCGCAGCCATCCAGACACCAAATGATGCCAGAAGACGGGCAGCGCTAAGTGTGCCTGGCCACGGGATAACATAACAGCGCAGGCTCCTTGACGGAATAAAACAACGCTGAGGAGCCGGTGCGCGGCGCCGGGGGGGTAGGAATGACGGCTGGGCTGCGTCACATTACGAAGGAAAGTCCCACCTCCGGGACGGTTTTACGGTTGCAGGGGACACATTTTATAAGTGTTTAGTTCTGTGTTTGCAAGGAGCATGATGAAAAGAGCCACCTTTTCCTTTTGCATCTTTTGTGCTGCACAAGCTGGCTCTTTCAGCTACAAACGCCTTGGGGGGGGGTTAAAGGTTCCCTTTCGACTTTCTCAGGCTTCGGCCTACATTGTGTTCCTCTGCTTTTCCACCTGTCCCTGGGCTCCAACACCGCCAGTTGCCGTCCAGAAGTGCTGTACGCACAGTCAACAGTCCCTCCTCTGTTATTGGGGTTCAGTAACGTCAGCTGTTCCCCTGCTGTGTGTGTGGCAATCCCTCCTACCTCCTCCAACCTCCTCCTCCTCCACCCGTCCCTGGGCTCCAACACCGCCAGTTGCCGTCCAGAAGTGCTGTACGCACAGTCAACAGTCCCTCCTCTGTTATTGGGGTTCAGTAACGTCAGCTGTTCCCCTGCTGTGTGTGTGGCAATCCCTCCTACCTCCTCCAACCTCCTCCTCCTCCACCCGTCCCTGGGCTCCAACACCGCCAGTTGCCGTCCAGAAGTGCTGTACGCACAGTCAACAGTCCCTCCTCTGTTATTGGGGTTCAGTAACGTCAGCTGTTCCCCTGCTGTGTGTGTGGCAATCCCTCCTACCTCCTCCAACCTCCTCCTCCTCCACCCGTCCCTGGGCTCCAACACCGCCAGTTGCCGTCCAGAAGTGCTGTACGCACAGTCAACAGTCCCTCCTCTGTTATTGGGGTTCAGTAACGTCAGCTGTTCCCCTGCTGTGTGTGTGGCAATCCCTCCTACCTCCTCCTACCTCCTCCAACCTCCTCCTCCTCCACCTGCCCCTGGGCTCCAACACCGCCAGTTGCCGTCCAGAAGTGCTGTACGCACAGTCAACAGTCCCTCCTCTGTTATTGGGGTTCAGTAACGTCAGCTGTTCCCCTGCTGTGTGTGTGGCAATCCCTCCTACCTCCTCCTACCTCCTCCAACCTCCTCCTCCTCCACCTGCCCCTGGGCTCCAACACCGCCAGTTGCCGTCCAGAAGTGCTGTACGCACAGTCAACAGTCCCTCCTCTGTTATTGGGGTTCAGTAACGTCAGCTGTTCCCCTGCTGTGTGTGTGGCAATCCCTCCTACCTCCTCCTACCTCCTCCAACCTCCTCCTCCTCCACCTGCCCCTGGGCTCCAACACCGCCAGTTGCCGTCCAGAAGTGCTGTACGCACAGTCAACAGTCCCTCCTCTGTTATTGGGGTTCAGTAACGTCAGCTGGTCCCCTGCTGTGTGTGTGGCAATCCCTCCTACCTCCTCCAACCTCCTCCTCCTCCACCCGTCCCTGGGCTCCAACACCGCCAGTTGCCGTCCAGAAGTGCTGTACGCACAGTCAACAGTCCCTCCTCTGTTATTGGGGTTCAGTAACGTCAGCTGTTCCCCTGCTGTGTGTGTGGCAATCCCTCCTACCTCCTCCAACCTCCTCCTCCTCCACCCGTCCCTGGGCTCCAACACCGCCAGTTGCCGTCCAGAAGTGCTGTACGCACAGTCAACAGTCCCTCCTCTGTTATTGGGGTTCAGTAACGTCAGCTGTTCCCCTGCTGTGTGTGTGGCAATCCCTCCTACCTCCTCCAACCTCCTCCTCCTCCACCCGTCCCTGGGCTCCAACACCGCCAGTTGCCGTCCAGAAGTGCTGTACGCACAGTCAACAGTCCCTCCTCTGTTATTGGGGTTCAGTAACGTCAGCTGTTCCCCTGCTGTGTGTGTGGCAATCCCTCCTACCTCCTCCTACCTCCTCCAACCTCCTCCTCCTCCACCTGCCCCTGGGCTCCAACACCGCCAGTTGCCGTCCAGAAGTGCTGTACGCACAGTCAACAGTCCCTCCTCTGTTATTGGGGTTCAGTAACGTCAGCTGTTCCCCTGCTGTGTGTGTGGCAATCCCTCCTACCTCCTCCTACCTCCTCCAACCTCCTCCTCCTCCACCTGCCCCTGGGCTCCAACACCGCCAGTTGCCGTCCAGAAGTGCTGTACGCACAGTCAACAGTCCCTCCTCTGTTATTGGGGTTCAGTAACGTCAGCTGTTCCCCTGCTGTGTGTGTGGCAATCCCTCCTACCTCCTCCTACCTCCTCCAACCTCCTCCTCCTCCACCTGCCCCTGGGCTCCAACACCGCCAGTTGCCGTCCAGAAGTGCTGTACGCACAGTCAACAGTCCCTCCTCTGTTATTGGGGTTCAGTAACGTCAGCTGTTCCCCTGCTGTGTGTGTGGCAATCCCTCCTACCTCCTCCTACCTCCTCCAACCTCCTCCTCCTCCACCTGCCCCTGGGCTCCAACACCGCCAGTTGCCGTCCAGAAGTGCTGTACGCACAGTCAACAGTC
This sequence comes from Ranitomeya variabilis, assembly GCF_051348905.1. Classification (NCBI taxonomy): domain Eukaryota; kingdom Metazoa; phylum Chordata; class Amphibia; order Anura; family Dendrobatidae; genus Ranitomeya; species Ranitomeya variabilis. The sequence goes on along the minus strand of NC_135237.1, from coordinate 170,277,949 downwards.
CCTCCTCTGTTATTGGGGTTCAGTAACGTCAGCTGTTCCCCTGCTGTGTGTGTGGCAATCCCTCCTACCTCCTCCAACCTCCTCCTCCTCCACCCGTCCCTGGGCTCCAACACCGCCAGTTGCCGTCCAGAAGTGCTGTACGCACAGAGCCAAACACCTCGCCAATGTGTTAGTGGGGTTCAGCACCGCCAGCTGTTCCCCTGCTGTGTATACGGCAACGTGTACTGCGACCGCCACGCAGGCACAACAAGTTAAATGTAAGGGAACCTGACACCCCCCCCCCCCCCAGGCGTTTGTTACTGAAGGAGCCACCTTGTGCAGCAGTAATGATGCAAAGGGAAAAAGTGCCTCTTTTCGTGATGCTCCTTGCACATGCTGAACCAAACACTTATGAAATGTGTCCCCACACAGCGTTAAACCGTCCGGTAGGTGGAACTTTCCTTTGTCGTGTGACGCAGCACAGCCATCATTTTTACCCCCTTGGCGCCGTGCGCCGCCTCCTCAGCGTTGTTTTAATCTGTCCCGGAGCCTGCGCTGTTAGGTTAGCCCTTGGCCATGCACACATGTTGCGCTGCCCGTCTTCTGACCTCATTTGGTGTCAGGCTGGCTGCGCCTGTGCGGGTGTGCTGGCCGAGATCCCGCCTCGCAGTGTCGTCTAATGTAATCCCACCGCGGGCCTGTGATCCGTGCCCGTGCGCAGTGCATATCCTCTCCTCTCACTCCCCTCCCTACGGCTTCTTCAGACTGTGCGATGTCAGCTGGTCCCTAATAGCATGCCACGGCCGTGACACCGCACAGTCTGAAAAAGCCGTAGGGAGGGGAGTGAGAGGAGAGGATATGCACTGCGCACGGGCACGGATCACAGGCCCGCGGTGGGATTACATTAGACGACACTGCGAGGCGGGATCTCGGCCAGCGCACCCGCACAGGCGCAGCCAGCCTGACACCAAATGATGTCAGAAGACGGGCAGCGCAAAATGTGTGCATGGCCAAGGGCTAACCTAACAGCGCAGGCTCCGGGACAGATTAAAACAACGCTGAGGAGGCAGCGCACGGCGCCAAGGGGGTAAAAATGATGGCTGTGCTGCGTCACACGACAAAGGAAAGTTCCACCTACCGGACGGTTTAACGCTGTGAGGGGACACATTTCATAACTGTTAGGTTCCGCATGTGCAAGGACCATAATTAAAAGAGCTAAGTTTACCTTTTCCAGCATTAGTGCTGTACACAATGGCTCTTTCAGCTACAAACGCCTGGGGGGGGGGGGGTTAAAGGTTTCCTTTCAACTTGCTCGAGTGCAGGCTTCGGCCTACACTCCGCTCCCCCTGCTCCTCCTGCTGACCCTGGGCTCCAACACCGCCAGTTGGGGCCCGGTACTGCTAGCTGCACAGAGAAAAACACCTCGCCAATGTGTCAGTGGGGTCCAGCACCGCCAGCTGTTCCCCTGCTGTGTAGCCGGCAACGTGTCCTGCAAAAGTCACGCAGACACAACACACCCAAAGCTGCCGCCTGTGCAGGCTTCGGCCTACACTCCCCTCCCCCTGCTCCTCCTCCTCCTGCTCCTCCTCCTGCTGTCCCTGGGCTCTAACACACCGCCAGTTTTTGCCCAGATGTGCTAGCTGCACAGAGAAAAACACCAGCCAATGTGTCAGTGGGGTCCAGCACCGCCAGCTGTTCCCCTGCTGTGCAGCCGGCAACGTGTCCTGCAAAAGCCACGCAGACACAAGAACTGAAATTGAAGGGAACCTGTCCCCCCTCCCCCAGGCGTTTTTACGTTATCCAGCCACCTTGTACAGCGGTAATGCTGCATGTGTGCAAGGTGGCTCAGAAACGTATTCTCCTCGCACATGTGGAACTGAAAACACGTCTGCAATGTGTCCTCTGTGTGACCATTTAACCGTCCCGGTGGTGTGACTTTCCTTTGTAATGACACGCTGCAACCCCCTTGGTAGCGCTGCCCGTCTTCTGGCATCATGGTTTGGCTGCCTGCGCCTCTGCGGCCGCCCTGACCCACACAACGCCCCTCGGTGTCTTATTTATTGGGACTGCGAGGGTGTGATTGATGGGCAGGATCAGTGCATCAGTTCGCCTGTCCCTCCTCTCCTTCCGCCTTCTTCGGACTGTGCGGCTTCATGGCCGTGGCATGCGATAAGGGATCAGATGACGCCGCACAGTCTGAAGCGGGTGTAAGGACCCGAGTGTGAGAGGCGAACATATGTGCTGCGCCAGGCCCTGAATCCCAGCCCCGCAGTGTTTTAACAATGTTAAGACACTGCGGGGCTGGGATTCATGGGCATCGCGAACCGCACCGGCCGACATTACATGATGCCAGAAGATGGGCAGCGCTAACGGCGCTAGGCCAGGGGATAACACGACAGCGCAGACTCCTGTACAGCAAATAACAACGCTCGGGAGGCTGCACCCAGCACCAAGGTGGGATTCTTGACACCTGTGCTGCGTCTCATTACAAAGGGAACTCTCGCCTCCATTACACAGTTTGACTGTCTAAAGGGCTGAATGTTATACGTGTTCCATTCAGCGTGTGCAAGGAGAAAAATTACAAGAGCAACCTTTGACTTGCGCAGCACTGCTGCTGCATAAGCTGTGGCTCTTCTACTTTGTAACCCCTGAGGGGGGGTTAAAGGTGACTTTTGAAATCGGTTCAATTAGGCTTCGGCCTACACTCTGCTCCACCTGCAGAGCCCGGGCTCCAACAACGCTAGTTGCTGTCCGGAAGTGCTGGCTGCACAGAGCCAAACACCTCGCCAATGTGTCAGTGGGGTCCAGCACCGCCAGCTGTTCCCCTGCTGTGTAGCCGGCAACGTGTCCTGCAAAAGTCACGCAGACACAACACACCCAAAGCTGCCGCCTGTGCAGGCTTCGGCCTACACTCCCCTCCCCCTGCTCCTCCTCCTCCTGCTCCTCCTCCTGCTGTCCCTGGGCTCTAACACACCGCCAGTTTTTGCCCAGATGTGCTAGCTGCACAGAGAAAAACACCAGCCAATGTGTCAGTGGGGTCCAGCACCGCCAGCTGTTCCCCTGCTGTGCAGCCGGCAACGTGTCCTGCAAAAGCCACGCAGACACAAGAACTGAAATTGAAGGGAACCTGTCCCCCCTCCCCCAGGCGTTTTTACGTTATCCAGCCACCTTGTACAGCGGTAATGCTGCATGTGTGCAAGGTGGCTCAGAAACGTATTCTCCTCGCACATGTGGAACTGAAAACACGTCTGCAATGTGTCCTCTGTGTGACCATTTAACCGTCCCGGTGGTGTGACTTTCCTTTGTAATGACACGCTGCAACCCCCTTGGTAGCGCTGCCCGTCTTCTGGCATCATGGTTTGGCTGCCTGCGCCTCTGCGGCCGCCCTGACCCACACAACGCCCCTCGGTGTCTTATTTATTGGGACTGCGAGGGTGTGATTGATGGGCAGGATCAGTGCATCAGTTCGCCTGTCCCTCCTCTCCTTCCGCCTTCTTCGGACTGTGCGGCTTCATGGCCGTGGCATGCGATAAGGGATCAGATGACGCCGCACAGTCTGAAGCGGGTGTAAGGACCCGAGTGTGAGAGGCGAACATATGTGCTGCGCCAGGCCCTGAATCCCAGCCCCGCAGTGTTTTAACAATGTTAAGACACTGCGGGGCTGGGATTCATGGGCATCGCGAACCGCACCGGCCGACATTACATGATGCCAGAAGATGGGCAGCGCTAACGGCGCTAGGCCAGGGGATAACACGACAGCGCAGACTCCTGTACAGCAAATAACAACGCTCGGGAGGCTGCACCCAGCACCAAGGTGGGATTCTTGACACCTGTGCTGCGTCTCATTACAAAGGGAACTCTCGCCTCCATTACACAGTTTGACTGTCTAAAGGGCTGAATGTTATACGTGTTCCATTCAGCGTGTGCAAGGAGAAAAATTACAAGAGCAACCTTTGACTTGCGCAGCACTGCTGCTGCATAAGCTGTGGCTCTTCTACTTTGTAACCCCTGAGGGGGGGTTAAAGGTGACTTTTGAAATCGGTTCAATTAGGCTTCGGCCTACACTCTGCTCCACCTGCAGAGCCCGGGCTCCAACAACGCTAGTTGCTGTCCGGAAGTGCTGGCTGCACAGAGCCAAACACCTCGCCAATGTGTCAGTGGGGTCCAGCACCGCCAGCTGTTCCCCTGCTGTGTAGCCGGCAACGTGTCCTGCAAAAGTCACGCAGACACAACACACCCAAAGCTGCCGCCTGTGCAGGCTTCGGCCTACACTCCCCTCCCCCTGCTCCTCCTCCTCCTGCTCCTCCTCCTGCTGTCCCTGGGCTCTAACACACCGCCAGTTTTTGCCCAGATGTGCTAGCTGCACAGAGAAAAACACCAGCCAATGTGTCAGTGGGGTCCAGCACCGCCAGCTGTTCCCCTGCTGTGCAGCCGGCAACGTGTCCTGCAAAAGCCACGCAGACACAAGAACTGAAATTGAAGGGAACCTGTCCCCCCTCCCCCAGGCGTTTTTACGTTATCCAGCCACCTTGTACAGCGGTAATGCTGCATGTGTGCAAGGTGGCTCAGAAACGTATTCTCCTCGCACATGTGGAACTGAAAACACGTCTGCAATGTGTCCTCTGTGTGACCATTTAACCGTCCCGGTGGTGTGACTTTCCTTTGTAATGACACGCTGCAACCCCCTTGGTAGCGCTGCCCGTCTTCTGGCATCATGGTTTGGCTGCCTGCGCCTCTGCGGCCGCCCTGACCCACACAACGCCCCTCGGTGTCTTATTTATTGGGACTGCGAGGGTGTGATTGATGGGCAGGATCAGTGCATCAGTTCGCCTGTCCCTCCTCTCCTTCCGCCTTCTTCGGACTGTGCGGCTTCATGGCCGTGGCATGCGATAAGGGATCAGATGACGCCGCACAGTCTGAAGCGGGTGTAAGGACCCGAGTGTGAGAGGCGAACATATGTGCTGCGCCAGGCCCTGAATCCCAGCCCCGCAGTGTTTTAACAATGTTAAGACACTGCGGGGCTGGGATTCATGGGCATCGCGAACCGCACCGGCCGACATTACATGATGCCAGAAGATGGGCAGCGCTAACGGCGCTAGGCCAGGGGATAACACGACAGCGCAGACTCCTGTACAGCAAATAACAACGCTCGGGAGGCTGCACCCAGCACCAAGGTGGGATTCTTGACACCTGTGCTGCGTCTCATTACAAAGGGAACTCTCGCCTCCATTACACAGTTTGACTGTCTAAAGGGCTGAATGTTATACGTGTTCCATTCAGCGTGTGCAAGGAGAAAAATTACAAGAGCAACCTTTGACTTGCGCAGCACTGCTGCTGCATAAGCTGTGGCTCTTCTACTTTGTAACCCCTGAGGGGGGGTTAAAGGTGACTTTTGAAATCGGTTCAATTAGGCTTCGGCCTACACTCTGCTCCACCTGCAGAGCCCGGGCTCCAACAACGCTAGTTGCTGTCCGGAAGTGCTGGCTGCACAGAGCCAAACACCTCGCCAATGTGTCAGTGGGGTCCAGCACCGCCAGCTGTTCCCCTGCTGTGTAGCCGGCAACGTGTCCTGCAAAAGTCACGCAGACACAACACACCCAAAGCTGCCGCCTGTGCAGGCTTCGGCCTACACTCCCCTCCCCCTGCTCCTCCTCCTCCTGCTCCTCCTCCTGCTGTCCCTGGGCTCTAACACACCGCCAGTTTTTGCCCAGATGTGCTAGCTGCACAGAGAAAAACACCAGCCAATGTGTCAGTGGGGTCCAGCACCGCCAGCTGTTCCCCTGCTGTGCAGCCGGCAACGTGTCCTGCAAAAGCCACGCAGACACAAGAACTGAAATTGAAGGGAACCTGTCCCCCCTCCCCCAGGCGTTTTTACGTTATCCAGCCACCTTGTACAGCGGTAATGCTGCATGTGTGCAAGGTGGCTCAGAAACGTATTCTCCTCGCACATGTGGAACTGAAAACACGTCTGCAATGTGTCCTCTGTGTGACCATTTAACCGTCCCGGTGGTGTGACTTTCCTTTGTAATGACACGCTGCAACCCCCTTGGTAGCGCTGCCCGTCTTCTGGCATCATGGTTTGGCTGCCTGCGCCTCTGCGGCCGCCCTGACCCACACAACGCCCCTCGGTGTCTTATTTATTGGGACTGCGAGGGTGTGATTGATGGGCAGGATCAGTGCATCAGTTCGCCTGTCCCTCCTCTCCTTCCGCCTTCTTCGGACTGTGCGGCTTCATGGCCGTGGCATGCGATAAGGGATCAGATGACGCCGCACAGTCTGAAGCGGGTGTAAGGACCCGAGTGTGAGAGGCGAACATATGTGCTGCGCCAGGCCCTGAATCCCAGCCCCGCAGTGTTTTAACAATGTTAAGACACTGCGGGGCTGGGATTCATGGGCATCGCGAACCGCACCGGCCGACATTACATGATGCCAGAAGATGGGCAGCGCTAACGGCGCTAGGCCAGGGGATAACACGACAGCGCAGACTCCTGTACAGCAAATAACAACGCTCGGGAGGCTGCACCCAGCACCAAGGTGGGATTCTTGACACCTGTGCTGCGTCTCATTACAAAGGGAACTCTCGCCTCCATTACACAGTTTGACTGTCTAAAGGGCTGAATGTTATACGTGTTCCATTCAGCGTGTGCAAGGAGAAAAATTACAAGAGCAACCTTTGACTTGCGCAGCACTGCTGCTGCATAAGCTGTGGCTCTTCTACTTTGTAACCCCTGAGGGGGGGTTAAAGGTGACTTTTGAAATCGGTTCAATTAGGCTTCGGCCTACACTCTGCTCCACCTGCAGAGCCCGGGCTCCAACAACGCTAGTTGCTGTCCGGAAGTGCTGGCTGCACAGAGCCAAACACCTCGCCAATGTGTCAGTGGGGTCCAGCACCGCCAGCTGTTCCCCTGCTGTGTAGCCGGCAACGTGTCCTGCAAAAGTCACGCAGACACAACACACCCAAAGCTGCCGCCTGTGCAGGCTTCGGCCTACACTCCCCTCCCCCTGCTCCTCCTCCTCCTGCTCCTCCTCCTGCTGTCCCTGGGCTCTAACACACCGCCAGTTTTTGCCCAGATGTGCTAGCTGCACAGAGAAAAACACCAGCCAATGTGTCAGTGGGGTCCAGCACCGCCAGCTGTTCCCCTGCTGTGCAGCCGGCAACGTGTCCTGCAAAAGCCACGCAGACACAAGAACTGAAATTGAAGGGAACCTGTCCCCCCTCCCCCAGGCGTTTTTACGTTATCCAGCCACCTTGTACAGCGGTAATGCTGCATGTGTGCAAGGTGGCTCAGAAACGTATTCTCCTCGCACATGTGGAACTGAAAACACGTCTGCAATGTGTCCTCTGTGTGACCATTTAACCGTCCCGGTGGTGTGACTTTCCTTTGTAATGACACGCTGCAACCCCCTTGGTAGCGCTGCCCGTCTTCTGGCATCATGGTTTGGCTGCCTGCGCCTCTGCGGCCGCCCTGACCCACACAACGCCCCTCGGTGTCTTATTTATTGGGACTGCGAGGGTGTGATTGATGGGCAGGATCAGTGCATCAGTTCGCCTGTCCCTCCTCTCCTTCCGCCTTCTTCGGACTGTGCGGCTTCATGGCCGTGGCATGCGATAAGGGATCAGATGACGCCGCATAGTCTGAAGCGGGTGTAAGAACCCAAGCGAGAGGCGAACATATGTACTGCGCCAGGCCATGAATCCCAGCCCCGCAGTGTTTAAACTATGTCAATACACTGCGGGGCTGTGATTCATGGGCATCGCGAACCGCACCGGCCGACATTACATGATGCCAGAAGATGGGCAGCGCTAACGGCGCTAGGCCAGGGGATAACACGACAGCGCAGACTCCTGTACAGCAAATAACAACGCTCGGGAGGCTGCACCCAGCACCAAGGTGGGATTCTTGACACCTGTGCTGCGTCTCATTACAAAGGGAACTCTCGCCTCCATTACACAGTTTGACTGTCTAAAGGGCTGAATGTTATACGTGTTCCATTCAGCGTGTGCAAGGAGAAAAATTACAAGAGCAACCTTTGACTTGCGCAGCACTGCTGCTGCATAAGCTGTGGCTCTTCTACTTTGTAACCCCTGAGGGGGGGTTAAAGGTGACTTTTGAAATCGGTTCAATTAGGCTTCGGCCTACACTCTGCTCCACCTGCAGAGCCCGGGCTCCAACAACGCTAGTTGCTGTCCGGAAGTGCTGGCTGCACAGAGCCAAACACCTCGCCAATGTGTCAGTGGGGTCCAGCACCGCCAGCTGTTCCCCTGCTGTGTAGCCGGCAACGTGTCCTGCAAAAGTCACGCAGACACAACACACCCAAAGCTGCCGCCTGTGCAGGCTTCGGCCTACACTCCCCTCCCCCTGCTCCTCCTCCTCCTGCTCCTCCTCCTGCTGTCCCTGGGCTCTAACACACCGCCAGTTTTTGCCCAGATGTGCTAGCTGCACAGAGAAAAACACCAGCCAATGTGTCAGTGGGGTCCAGCACCGCCAGCTGTTCCCCTGCTGTGCAGCCGGCAACGTGTCCTGCAAAAGCCACGCAGACACAAGAACTGAAATTGAAGGGAACCTGTCCCCCCTCCCCCAGGCGTTTTTACGTTATCCAGCCACCTTGTACAGCGGTAATGCTGCATGTGTGCAAGGTGGCTCAGAAACGTATTCTCCTCGCACATGTGGAACTGAAAACACGTCTGCAATGTGTCCTCTGTGTGACCATTTAACCGTCCCGGTGGTGTGACTTTCCTTTGTAATGACACGCTGCAACCCCCTTGGTAGCGCTGCCCGTCTTCTGGCATCATGGTTTGGCTGCCTGCGCCTCTGCGGCCGCCCTGACCCACACAACGCCCCTCGGTGTCTTATTTATTGGGACTGCGAGGGTGTGATTGATGGGCAGGATCAGTGCATCAGTTCGCCTGTCCCTCCTCTCCTTCCGCCTTCTTCGGACTGTGCGGCTTCATGGCCGTGGCATGCGATAAGGGATCAGATGACGCCGCACAGTCTGAAGCGGGTGTAAGGACCCGAGTGTGAGAGGCGAACATATGTGCTGCGCCAGGCCCTGAATCCCAGCCCCGCAGTGTTTTAACAATGTTAAGACACTGCGGGGCTGGGATTCATGGGCATCGCGAACCGCACCGGCCGACATTACATGATGCCAGAAGATGGGCAGCGCTAACGGCGCTAGGCCAGGGGATAACACGACAGCGCAGACTCCTGTACAGCAAATAACAACGCTCGGGAGGCTGCACCCAGCACCAAGGTGGGATTCTTGACACCTGTGCTGCGTCTCATTACAAAGGGAACTCTCGCCTCCATTACACAGTTTGACTGTCTAAAGGGCTGAATGTTATACGTGTTCCATTCAGCGTGTGCAAGGAGAAAAATTACAAGAGCAACCTTTGACTTGCGCAGCACTGCTGCTGCATAAGCTGTGGCTCTTCTACTTTGTAACCCCTGAGGGGGGGTTAAAGGTGACTTTTGAAATCGGTTCAATTAGGCTTCGGCCTACACTCTGCTCCACCTGCAGAGCCCGGGCTCCAACAACGCTAGTTGCTGTCCGGAAGTGCTGGCTGCACAGAGCCAAACACCTCGCCAATGTGTCAGTGGGGTCCAGCACCGCCAGCTGTTCCCCTGCTGTGTAGCCGGCAACGTGTCCTGCAAAAGTCACGCAGACACAACACACCCAAAGCTGCCGCCTGTGCAGGCTTCGGCCTACACTCCCCTCCCCCTGCTCCTCCTCCTCCTGCTCCTCCTCCTGCTGTCCCTGGGCTCTAACACACCGCCAGTTTTTGCCCAGATGTGCTAGCTGCACAGAGAAAAACACCAGCCAATGTGTCAGTGGGGTCCAGCACCGCCAGCTGTTCCCCTGCTGTGCAGCCGGCAACGTGTCCTGCAAAAGCCACGCAGACACAAGAACTGAAATTGAAGGGAACCTGTCCCCCCTCCCCCAGGCGTTTTTACGTTATCCAGCCACCTTGTACAGCGGTAATGCTGCATGTGTGCAAGGTGGCTCAGAAACGTATTCTCCTCGCACATGTGGAACTGAAAACACGTCTGCAATGTGTCCTCTGTGTGACCATTTAACCGTCCCGGTGGTGTGACTTTCCTTTGTAATGACACGCTGCAACCCCCTTGGTAGCGCTGCCCGTCTTCTGGCATCATGGTTTGGCTGCCTGCGCCTCTGCGGCCGCCCTGACCCACACAACGCCCCTCGGTGTCTTATTTATTGGGACTGCGAGGGTGTGATTGATGGGCAGGATCAGTGCATCAGTTCGCCTGTCCCTCCTCTCCTTCCGCCTTCTTCGGACTGTGCGGCTTCATGGCCGTGGCATGCGATAAGGGATCAGATGACGCCGCATAGTCTGAAGCGGGTGTAAGAACCCAAGCGAGAGGCGAACATATGTACTGCGCCAGGCCATGAATCCCAGCCCCGCAGTGTTTAAACTATGTCAATACACTGCGGGGCTGTGATTCATGGGCATCGCGAACCGCACCGGCCAACATTAAATGAGGTCAGAAGATGGGCAGCGCTAACGGCGCTAGGCCAGGGGATAACACGACAGCGCAGACTCCTGTACAGCAAATAACAACGCTCAGGAGGCTGCACCCAGCACCAAGGTGGGATTCTTGACATCTGTGCTGCGTCTCATTACAAAGGGAACTCGCGCCTCCAACACAGTTTGACTGTATAAAGGGCTAAATGTTATACGTGTTTCATTCAGCGTGTGCAAGGAGCGAAATTAAAAGAGCAACCTTTGACTTGTGCAGCACTACTGCTGCATAAGCTGTGGCTCTTCTACTTTCTAACCCCTGAGGGGGGGTTAAAGGTTACCTTTGAAATTGGTTCAAGTAGGCTTCGGCCTACACTCTGCTCCCCCTGCAGAGCCCGGGCTACAACACCGCTCGTTGCTGTCCGGAAGTGCTGGCTGCACAGAGCCAAACACCTCGCCAATGTGTCAGTGGGGTCCAGCACCGCCAGCTGTTCCCCTGCTGTGCAGCCGGCAACGTGTCCTGCAAAAGCCACGCAGACACTTGCTCTTGTACCTTCTGCTCCACATCCTGGTTCCAGTACCGTCAGCTGGTTCCGGGCAGAGCCTTTGGCTTAGGTGCCTCCCTCTGGGTATCCGAGTTCCACCAACGTCAGGTGGTCCTTGGTAGTGCTTTCAGGCACGGGTACCTCCTGCTTAGTAACCGGGTTCCAGTAACGTCAGCTGGTCCTCGGTAGTTCCATTGGCTCTTGGACCTTCGGCTACCCATCCGGGTTCCAGCACCGTCAGCTGGTTCTCGGCAGTGTCTTTTGCTCTTGTACCTTCTGCTCCCCATCCTGGTTCCAGTACCGTCAGCTGGTTCCGGGCAGAGCCTTTGGCTTAGGTGCCTCCCTCTGGGTATCCGAGTTCCACCAACGTCAGGTGGTCCTTGGTAGTGCTTTCAGGCACGGGTACCTCCTGCTTAGTAACCGGGTTCCAGTAACGTCAGCTGGTCCTCGGTAGTTCCATTGGCTCTTGGACCTTCGGGTAGCCATCCGAGTTCCAGTTCCATCAGCTGGTTCTCGGCATTTTCTCAGCCTTCTTGTACCTTCTGCTACATTTCCAAGTTCAAGAGACTAAACACGATGACCCGGAAGAACACCCCTAAGATGACGACGACACCAGAGACGACAACCACCGTGATGACGACGACCCTGGAGACGATGACCCTGAAGACCACCCCGATGACGACGACCCCGGAGACCACCCCGATGACGACGACCCCGGAGACGACGACCCTGGAGACGACGACGACCTGGAAGACCGAGAAGCAGAAGAACAAGAGGCTGCAGAACAAAGAGCAGAAGGACATTAAGCATAACACAAAATATCAGAGCAAAAAAATATTATGTAAATTATAAGCAGAAGAAGACTAAGCAGTGTATGGGGGTGAGTCCGTTCCTCCTCGTGGTGCCCCTGGATAAAGCCTGATGCTGCAGGCCAAACTGAACGCGGACAAATGTAACTGGTTTGTGACAGGCAGAACGGAAGGTGTAATCTTCAAACTTTTATAGATAACAACTACGGGAATGCCTGTCACAAATAAGAATATGATGAAGAAGTTGAATATGATGAAGATAATAGTAAAATAAAAAGAATATGAACAATGTAACCCAAAAAATAATAGGTAGAAGATGAAGAAGAAGATGAATAAGGTGAAGAAGTTGATGTCAAAGAAGCTGATGATGAGGATAATTAAGAAGAAAGCGTGGGAGAAGTAAAAAAGAAGGTGAAGGGCGTGGAAGTAGTGAAACATCAATATCTGACATAAAAAAAAAAAAAAATAACATAGTCAAATTCTTTCTAACGCCGAACTTCATAAAAAAAAATTAAAAATCCTGCTATTCTATTACATTGGGCTAAACCTCTGTCCCTTTAATATCTCCGCCACGTCCCCCAATACATCCTACATTATTCTTAGTTGTTTTCCTTCATGTAGAATGAACCTACAAGTTTATAAAGGGTTTATTTTAATTCCGATATTTTCGTCCCATTGACTTGCATTGGGATCGGGTATCGGTATCGGATTGGATCCGATATTTTGACGGTATCGGCCGATACTTTCCGATACCGATACTTTCCGATATCGGAAAGTATCGCTCAACACTAATTGTCAAGATTACAAAGTAACTGAATGTCTTCTAGTTCTCGAACGTCCACAGGGGGGACCGCCATGAAGCCTAAATTTCCTATAACAGCCGGTTGTTCAGTTGTGGGCTTTGCTGTGGCCAGCGTTTTTTCCGTGTTATTAGCGAATTGTTTATGTAGATGCATTTTACGTACACTTTTAAACAAATCTATTTTAAAATTAGTTAAATTAAACCGTTCTGGTAAGCAAAAATTCAGTCCTAAAGACAGGACACGCTCTTGTTCTGCTGACAACACTTTATTAGAGAGGTTGATGATCCTTAAGGTTCCTTCATTGGTATTTATTTCCTCCACGAGACCTGCTTGCGTTTCTTTTGTCCTTTTGCGTTTGCGGCCTCCGCGCCGAGTTCTCTTTCTAAAGGGACAGCCGTACTTGATGTACTGGGTGTACTAGCCTTGGGTTGGTTGTCTCCTTGTTCTTCCTGACCGCTGGAATCTGAGTCCGTTATCCATCCGTCTTTACTATATTTTTTCTTATTCATATTTTGTCCTGAACGGTACTTCGAGAAGAATCTTCTTTTATTTTTATTCCATGAAAAAACTTGCCCTTTATCAAAGTCATTTTTGTCTCTCAAAAACTTCTCTTTTTTCTTTTGTTTAGTTTCCATTTGTATTAAAACCAGTTTTTTCTCTAGTTTTTTCAGAAAAAGTTTTAGTTGAGGTTCCGCCAATCTAGCAGTTAATTCTTTTTTTGCTTTATCAAGTTGTTCGCATAATGTGGTATACTCTTTTTCATTTTGCGAAATCACCAATAATAGTAACCTCTTGGAACACTCCAGATGTATCTGCTCCCAGGCATCCTTAAAAGACGCATCTTCCGTAAATTGAGAAATGTCTTTATACACTCTGAGCCCTCGTGGGACCCTCTGACAGTCCACATAGGACTTCAATGATTTAATTGTCCAATACAGTCTAATTTCTTTTTCGGCTAGGGTGTAGATTTTAAGTTCTAGCGTCTTTGTACTAATCATTTCCAGCTCCTCTTTATGGTTACAATCCATAAAGAATTCCACCGCACCCTCTCTGCCCGCCATTAGGCCTAATTCAGCTGGAGAGTTTAGATCTGCTTCCATTTGAACTTCCTCCGAAAGTTCCATGATGTCGATTGCACTTATAAATTCACCTGACTTATTTTACACCTGTGCTCAGCACTTAAAGTATGAATTCAATTCGTGACACACAACAAAACGTAGATTCGTGCGGCACCAGGTTCATAAATCTTCACAGGCAACAGAGTCTATTGGAAATCTCAGACCTTTTAACAATTTCCAGTTAAAAGCATATCAGCGGTGGTGCATCACAAGCATTTAAGTGCTGAGCACAGGTGTAAAATAAGTCAGGTGAATTTATAAGTGCAATCGACATCATGGAACTTTCGGAGGAAGTTCAAATGGAAGCAGATCTAAACTCTCCAGCTGAATTAGGCCTAATGGCGGGCAGAGAGGGTGCGGTGGAATTCTTTATGGATTGTAACCATAAAGAGGAGCTGGAAATGATTAGTACAAAGACGCTAGAACTTAAAATCTACACCCTAGCCGAAAAAGAAATTAGACTGTATTGGACAATTAAATCATTGAAGTCCTATGTGGACTGTCAGAGGGTCCCACGAGGGCTCAGAGTGTATAAAGACATTTCTCAATTTACGGAAGATGCGTCTTTTAAGGATGCCTGGGAGCAGATACATCTGGAGTGTTCCAAGAGGTTACTATTATTGGTGATTTCGCAAAATGAAAAAGAGTATACCACATTATGCGAACAACTTGATAAAGCAAAAAAAGAATTAACTGCTAGATTGGCGGAACCTCAACTAAAACTTTTTCTGAAAAAACTAGAGAAAAAACTGGTTTTAATACAAATGGAAACTAAACAAAAGAAAAAAGAGAAGTTTTTGAGAGACAAAAATGACTTTGATAAAGGGCAAGTTTTTTCATGGAATAAAAATAAAAGAAGATTCTTCTCGAAGTACCGTTCAGGACAAAATATGAATAAGAAAAAATATAGTAAAGACGGATGGATAACGGACTCAGATTCCAGCGGTCAGGAAGAACAAGGAGACAACCAACCCAAGGCTAGTACACCCAGTACATCAAGTACGGCTGTCCCTTTAGAAAGAGAACTCGGCGCGGAGGCCGCAAACGCAAAAGGACAAAAGAAACGCAAGCAGGTCTCGTGGAGGAAATAAATACCAATGAAGGAACCTTAAGGATCATCAACCTCTCTAATAAAGTGTTGTCAGCAGAACAAGAGCGTGTCCTGTCTTTAGGACTGAATTTTTGCTTACCAGAACGGTTTAATTTAACTAATTTTAAAATAGATTTGTTTAAAAGTGTACGTAAAATGCATCTACATAAACAATTCGCTAATAACACGGAAAAAACGCTGGCCACAGCAAAGCCCACAACTGAACAACCGGCTGTTATAGGAAATTTAGGCTTCATGGCGGTCCCCCCTGTGGACGTTCGAGAACTAGAAGACATTCAGTTACTTTGTAATCTTGACAATAGTTCCATTGAAAGTATAGTATCTTCGAGAAATGATATGGAGAATGTCACATTTGAACCCTTTAGAGGTGGAATTCGATCTAGCTATATGCCAATGGTATCACCAGGGAATGTAATCGATTTGTTCCATGATTTAGTTCTAAAAGATGTGGAGGCCATTCTTTACAGAGAACCGAGTAAAAACCTAACGCAAAATGAGGAAAAAGCTATACGGGAAATCCAGCAATGGTCTGATGTGGTAATAAGAAAGGCGGACAAAGGGGGAAATATAGTTATAATGGATAGATGTTATTACATTGCGGAAGCTTTATCACAATTAAATGATAGCACTACTTACACACCCCTAGCCAATAACCCTACTACTAAATTCAAAGAGAAATTACGGGTATTACTCAATAAATTTGTAACAAGGGGGGCTCTATCCAAGAAACGTGCAGAAAAGCTTTTACCAGAACACCCAAAAACACCCCATTGGTATAGCCTCCCAAAAATACATAAAAATGCTACACATCCGCCGGGGCGTCCCATAATTGCAGGAAAAGAATCCCTAACTGAGCCATTATCACAATTCTTGGATTGGCTCCTGAAACCATTGCTAGAAAAAATTCCATCTTTTGTGAAGGACTCGGGAGATTTCCTTTCAGCATTACAATCTTTTGAATGGCAGCCTACCTTTGCTCTAGCGTCTATTGACATTGTAAGCTTATATACCCGTATTCCTCAGAGTAACGGCATTGAAGCTATTAAGAAAATTTTACTAAATACGGATAAAGATCCAGACTTCATTGCATTTGTTGCAGAAAGTCTGGATTTTGTATTATCACACAATGCCTTTAAGTTCCTAGACAAGTGGTATTTGCAATGCACAGGTACTGCCATGGGCACACCTGTTGCATGTGTTTTTGCAAATCTCTTTTTGGCCTCGTTTGAGGAAGAATACATTACATCGGTTGCTAATCCGTTCTTGAAGCATATAAAGTTTTATGTAAGGTTTGCTGACGACATTTTTTTGATTTGGGATGGTTTAAAAAATGATTTTGACAATTTCGTTACATATATCAATTGTAACAATAAAGATAATATGTCGTTCACCTCCACCTTTGGTGAAAACCAGTTGGAGTTTCTGGATGTAAAAATTAAGGTTATTAATGAAGAACTGATCACCCAGGTGCATAAAAAAATAACGGCAACTAATAACCTTCTCCATTTTAATAGTGCCCACCCGCTACGAACAAGAAAAAGCATCCCGTACAGTCAAATGATTCGCTATAGAAAAATTAACAATAATGACGGTATTCTCAAAGAGCAACTCAATGAGTTAAAATCAGATTTCCTGGCAAGAAATTATCCGGTAAAATTATTAACCGAAGCCGAAACTAAAGTTTTCAAATTATCTCAACAGGCACTGCTGCAGAACCGTAAAAGAAATAGAGCATTAACAGTGAAAGATCAAAGATTTACTTTTGCCTTTACTCATAGTGTAATGGACAGGGAAATATATTCGGCTATCAGAAAAAATTGGCACGTATTACAAAATGATAGAGATCTATCGAAAATCGTATCTGCACCACCACAGTTTGCGTACAAACGCACCAAAAATATAGGTGATTTAATAGTGCACAATCGATTAGTGCCAGAAAGCCAAAATTGGATAGAACGATCTCTTCCCAAAGGAAACCGCAAATGCGGCAATTGTAACTTTTGTCAGCTCCATTTAACGCTAAATCCTTTACGTTTAGGTGCAGTAACACATATGGTCAATGATTTTATACTCTGCAAAAGTAAATACGTTGTCTATGCAATTTTTTGTCCATGACAGTATTTCTATATTGGCAAAACTATACGCCCCATGGTAACCCGATTTAGGGAACATCACAGATCAATTTTAACAGGAAAAGGCTCTTTAAGATTAATTGAGCATATAAGAAATGAACATGAGGCGAATCCTGATGTATTGCGTTTCGCTGGTCTAGAAGTAGTGAATGTTCCAGCAAATGGAGGCGATCGCAATAGAATCCTGCTTCAGCATGAAGCGAGATGGATTCTTGACACGAACGCCCAAGGCCCTTTGGGGCTAAATGATAAATTGGACATGGTGGTATTTTTATAATATCTTACAATTTAATATAGGGTGCCCTGATGTTTACATATGTTCGTCACATTTTTTCTCTTTTTTATAGAATTTGATCGATGTTAGTATTATGGTTATAGGAAGTCTTTGTACGCATTTCCTTTGCAAACTGAATGTTTTTACTCTGTTCACTAATTTTATAAATATTATCACGTGATTGTCTATCCCCTCAAAAGGAAGTGACATGTGTGTTGTTTGCACGTGGACCCGTTGAAGCGCTTTGCGCGAAACGGCCGTAGTCCTCATCTCTGTCCCCGCACTCTCTTCTGCCTTCGCCGGTATTGCCT
This sequence comes from Ranitomeya variabilis, assembly GCF_051348905.1. Taxonomy (NCBI): domain Eukaryota; kingdom Metazoa; phylum Chordata; class Amphibia; order Anura; family Dendrobatidae; genus Ranitomeya; species Ranitomeya variabilis. The sequence continues at coordinate 170,260,384 of NC_135237.1, read as the reverse complement.
TCATGTATTCCTAAACCGCCGCAAGTAGCGAATAAAGGATTTTTCACAGCAATATCCCGGTGAGTGCCACATTTTTCTTCTATCTACATATGTTGAAACTTTTTATGGATATCTTTGAGAAATGGCTTTCTTCTTGCCACTCTTCCATAAAGGCCAGATTTGTGCAGTGTACGACTGATTGTTGTCCTATGGACAGACTGTCCCACCTCAGCTGTAGATCTCTGCAGTTTATCCAGAGTGATAATGGGCCTCTTGGCTGCATCTCTGATCAGTCTTCTCCTTGTTTGAGATGAAAGTTTAGAGGGACGGCTGGGTCTTCGTAGATTTGCAGTGGTATGATACTCTTTCCATTTCTGTATGATCGCTTGCACAGTGCTCCTTGAGATGTTTAAAGTTTTGGAAATCATTTTGTATCCAAATACGGCTTCAAACTTCTCCACAACAGTATCACAGACCTGTCTGTTGAGTTCTTCGGTCTTCATGATGCTCTCTGTGCTTCAAACAGAACCCTGAGACTATCACAGAGCAGGTGCATTTAGGACAACATTGGATCATTCAGAGATCCACAATGAACTTCTGGAGTGAGTTTGCTTCACTGAAAATAAAGGTGCCGAATAATATTGCACGCCCCACTTTTCAATTTTTGAATTTCCACAAACACTGGCACTGTAGACATGTTACAAAAGAACAAACTTTTAATGGAAATCTTATCTATGTGTTCAAAGTTCTCAAACCAACCACCAGAACTAAGGATGCACCAGGAAGACCAAACTGAATCATATAAAATAATATCTTTATTAATTAATAGCAGCGATACAGAATAAATAAAATCAATAAACAAATTGTGTGCGAAACAGGACAATCTATATTAGATAACTAGCTGAAGAGCCCGGCGTTGCCTGGGCATAGTAAATATCTGTGGCTAGTTATAGCACCTCACTTCTCTTATTTTCCCATCACGCCTCTCATTTTCCCCCTCACATCTCTCATTTTCCCCCCTCACTCCTCTTATTTTCCCCCTCACTCCTCTCATTCCTCCCTAACACTTGTCATTTCGACCTCACATCCGTCATTTTCCGATCACTCCACTATTTTCCCTCACTCCTCTCATTTTGCACTCACACCTTTTCATTTTCACCTCACACCCCTCATTTTCACCTCACACCTCTCATTTTCCCCTTAGTATATACATGTTTGTCATCTCCCTTATATATAGTATACACCTGTGTTATGATCTGGTGACCTTGGAGCCGCATGAAAACTTTCTCTGGAGTCGGTGGAACCTGTACTGACCGCAAATCCTGAACTAACACCGCAACTAGAAGTAGCCGTGGGGTGTGCCTAACAAACCCTAGACACCTCGACAAAGCCGGAGGACTAAATACCCCTATAGATGGAAATAGGAATGCTATCTTGCCACAGATCAGATGACTGTGAGTAGGAGAAGAATAGACACACGCAGGTAGAAAACAGGATTTAGCAAAAGAGGCCACTCTAGCTAAATAGGAAAGGATAGGAGAGATTACTAGGCGGTCAGTATTAAAACCCTTCCAAAAATATCCACAACAGATAATACAAAAAGTTCCACAATCTAACTAAAGACATGGAATGTATATCTGCCACTCCAGAGAATCCAACAAGACTGAGAAAATACTGACACAATCTAAGCTGGACAAGAAAACACAAAGAATAGCACTGAATTGTGAAGCACACAGCATGTGTGCCACAGGAAAAAAAAACCAGACACTTATCTTTGCTGATTTGGCAGAAAGGCAGGAGGAACCAGGCAGAGGTCCTACACCTCTCAACAACAATTGACAACTGGCAAGAACTAATGAATCCTGCACACCTAAATACCCCAGTCAGAACTGCAATCAGCAGACACACCTGACCAGGACTGCAACCCAGGGACAACTGCATTACCACCTACTACCACCGGAGGAAACCCAAAAGCAGAATTCACAACACACCTGTATGTCATCCCCTGTATATAGTATTTACCTGTATGTCATCTCCCCTGTAAATAGTATATACCTGCTGTATGTCATCTCCTCCTGTATATTGTATATACCTATGTGTCATCTCCTCCTGTATATAGTATATACCTGTATGTCATCTCTTCTGTATCTACTATATAATTGTCTAAGGGTCACTTCCGTCTTTCTGTCTGTCTATCGCGGATATTCATTGGTCGCGGCCTCTGTCTGTCATGGAATCCAAGTCGCTGATTGGTCATGGCAAAACGCCCACCACGACCAATCAGCGACGTGCACAGTCTAGAAGAAAATAGCCGCTCCTTACTCCCCGCACTCACTGCCCGGCGCCCGCATACACCCCTCCGCTCACCGCTCACACAGGGTTAATGCCAGCGGTAACGAACCGCGTTATGCCGTGGGTAACGCACTCCGTTACCGCTGCTATTAACCCTGTGTGACCAAGTTTTTTACTATTGACGCAGCCTATGCAGCGCCAATAGTAAAAACATCTAATGTTAAAAATAATTAAAAAAATTAAAAATGATTATATACTCACCTACTCCGCCTTTCCCGCTCCTCGCGATGCAACCGGCACGTTTCATTCGCACGGATGGTCTGGCAGAAGGACCTGCCATGACGTCACAGTCATGTGACCACGACGTCATCACAAGTCCTGCGCGCCTGCGCGGAAAGGACCTGCCGTGACGTCACGGTCATGTGACCACTACACGGTCATGTGACCGCGACGTCATGACAGGTCCTGTACGACAAGGACCTGCCGTGACGTCACGGTCATGTGACCGCGACACGGTCACGTGACCGCGACGTCATCACACCCTGGGACCGGAAGATGCCGCTTGCACCCCACACAGGTGACAGTGCTACAACGCGCCTGTGGAAGGTGAGTATATGTTTATTTTTTATTTTTTTAACCTGTGTCATACGTGGCTGGGCAATATACTACATAGCTGGGCAATATACTACATGGGCTGTGCAATATACTACGTGGCTCTGTGCTGTATACTACGTCACTGGGCAATATACTATGTGGCTCTGCTGTATACTATGTCACTGGGCAATATACAATGTAACTGGGCAATATACTACGTCACTGGGCAATATACAATGTAACTGGGCAATCTACTATGTGGCTGGACAATATACTACGTGGCTGAGCATTATACTACGTGGCTGAGCAATCTACTATGTGGCTGGGCAATATACTACGTGTCTGACCAATATACTACGTGGCTGGGCAATACACTACGTGGCCATACATATTCTAGAATACCCGATGCGTTAGAATCGGGCAACCATCTAGTATACTATATACCTGTATGTCATCTCCTCCTATATATAGTATATACCTGCTGTATGTCATCTGCTGTATACAGTATATACCTGTATGTCATCTCCCTTGTATATAGTATATACCTGCTGTATGTCATCTCCTCCTCTATATACCTATGTGTCATCTCCTCTTTTATATAGTATATACCTGTATGTCATCTCCTCCTGTGTATAGTATATACCTGTAAGTCATCTCCCCTGTATATAGTATATATATGTGTGTCATCTCCTCCTGTATATAGTATATACCTGTATGTCATCTCCTCCTGTATATAGTATATACCTGTATGTCATCTCTTCTGTATATACTATATACCTGTATGTCATCTCCTCCTATATATAGTATATACCAGTTTGTCATCTCCTGTATATAGTATATACCTGTATGTCATCTCCCCTGTAAATAGTATATAACTGCTGTATGTCATCTCCTCCTGTATATTGTATATACCTATGTGTCATCTCCTCCTGTATATAGTATATACCTTTATGTCATCTCTTCTGTATATACTATATACCTGTATGTCATCTCCTCCTATATATAGTATATACCTGTATGTCATCTCCTGTATATAGTATATACCTGTATGTCATCTCCCCTGTATATAGTATATACCTGCTGTATGTCATCTCCTCCTCTATATTCCTATGTGTCATCTCCTCTTTTATATAGTATATACCTGTATGTCATCTCCTCCTGTATATAGTATATACCTGTAAGTCATCTCCCCTGTATATAGTATATATGTGTGTGTCATCTCCTCCTGTATATAGTATATACCTGTATGTCATCTCCTCCTGTATATAGTATATACCTGTGTGTCATCTCCCCTGTATATAGTATATACATGTGTGTCATCTCCCCTGTATATAGCATGTACCTGTGTGTCATTTCCCCTGTATATAGTATATATGTGTGTGTCATCTCCTCCTGTATATAATATACACCTCTGTGTCATCTCCTCCTGTATATAGTATATACCTGTGTGTCATCTCTCCTGTATATAGTATATATCTGTGTGTTATCTCCCCTGTATATAGTATATATCTGTATGTCATCTCCTCCTGTATTAGACCGCGTTCACACGTTATTTGGTCAGTATTTTTACCTCAGTATTTGTAAGCTAAATTGGCAGCCTGATAAATCCCCAGCCAACAGGAAGCCCTCCCCCCTGGCAGTATATATTAGCTCACACATACACATAATAGACAGGTTATGTGACTGACAGCTGGCATATTTTCTATATGGTACATTTGTTGCTCTTGTAGTTTGTCTGCTTATTAATCAGATTTTTATTTTTGAAGGATAATACCAGACTTATGTGTTTTAGGGCGAGTTTCATGTGTCACGTTGTGTGTGTTGAGTTGCATGTAGCTACATGCATGTAGCAACTTTTGTGAGATGAGTTTTGTGTGGCGACATGCGTGTAGCAACTTTTTGTGTGTCGAGTTGCATGTGACAGGTTAGTGTAGCAAGTTGTGTGCAGCAAGTTTTGCGCATGGCGAGTTTTGCGCATGGCGAGCTTTATGTGTGGTTTTTTTTGAGTATGTGCAAGTCTTGTGTGAGGCAACTTTTGCAAGTGTTGCAACTTTCGTGCATGTTGAAATTTTTCCGCTTGTGCAAGTTTTGCGTGTGGCGAGTTTTCCATGAGGTGAGTTTTGCACATGTGGCGAGTTTTGTGTGAGCCTAGTTTTGCATGTGGCGAGTTTTGAGCGACGACTTTTGTGTTTCGACTTTTATGTGGCAAGGTTGGTGTATGTGTGGTGAAATGTGTGCTGAGGGTGATATATGTGTTCAAGCACGTGGTAGTGTATGGCGCATTTTGTGTGTGTGTTCATATCCCCATGTGTGGTGAGTATCCCATGTCGGGGCCCCACCTTAGCAACTGTACGGTATATACTCTTTGGCGCCATCGCTCTCACTCTTTAAGTCCCCCTTGTTCACATCTGGCAGCTGTCAATTTGCCTCCAACACTTTTCCTTTCACTTTTTCCCCATTATGTAGATAGGGGCAAAATTGTTTGGTGAATTGGAACGCGCGGGGTTAAAATTTCGCCTCACAACATAGCCTATAACGCTCTTGGGGTCCAGACATGTGACTGTGCAAAATTTTGTGGCTGTAGCTGCGACGGTGCAGATGCCAATCCCGGATATACACACATACACACATTCAGCTTTATATATTAGATTAAAAGGAAAATAAACCCTTAAGCACAATTAATATAAAGATCACTCATATATATTTGGTTTCTGGTTGTGAGTGGTTGCTACTTTTCCATTTTTGCTTTAACACCAAGGGTAGTCATTATCACTGATCTATATAATTAATTGTTCATAATTACTTTATAGTTTCTACCTTAATTTTGGGTGTTTTGCATGTCCTTTGTTTAAAGTTCTGTATGTAGTACAATATTCTGATACTGATGCCTCAGCTAAAACCTGGTTTACTGAAAAATGTGAACCAACTAATTTCCATCTATGTCAGTACATGGTCAAATCCATCAATAATCTAGTGAATGCTCTGTACATAACATTAAATAATTTATTATAACAGACACACATACAATGTATACACAACCAAATGTGAATGTACCCTGTATGCACAGTTATTAGGCAATTTGTATTTATTGGATGATTTATGTTATTAAGGAACAGCTACAGTGCTGTCGGTCACTCCAAAAGGTTAATAATATGATAAACATAACGCACCAACCCATTTCCTTAAACTGAGGATGGGTAACACTCTAAACTTAGTATAAACATACTGACTGTAAAGTTATTAAACCATACTTAGTCACAAAGTGTTTGTTATTTTTTTTTAAAAAATAACTTTATTCACATAAACAATACATACAATTAAAAACAGTGCCTCAAAATCAGAACAAAATAGCAATCTAGAGGCCAGCAAAAAAGAGCGGTGGGTATCCAGACAAAACAGTTACCTTATTTTAAAGTGACAGTGCAAAGTTGTTACTACCAGACCATATCACATAAAGGTGCAAGTGCATAATATTCTTTAAACAATCATTATTGTGGTAAAGCCGCTATCCAGTAGACAATACATATTTTACTACTATAGGGGACAATTCCCCACCACTAGATGTTCGAAACAAAACCACCAGGCATCATAAAACTGTGTGCCTTATAGCTGCCCTGTAACCAGTATGCCTCGGACTGTCACCAACCTAGCAGGTACACTTGACACAGGCGAAATCACCTGAGCAAAAGAAAGCATATCAGCACCATGTTAATGCACCTCCCGTCGGCCTCATATAACATGTAACTAGATTATGCACAAATGTCACATGTAATCTGCTCGGTACATATTACCTGGATACAACCGCCGATCTCCTGCCTCGTGGCATGGCACGCTAGACCTCAGCTACCCCGATGCGCGTTTCGCATCTGTTTCCTCCTGGGGGCGTGTCTAAGGCCGGGCATCATAGCGTACTTAAGATCTAAGGTGACCAATCAGGTTCTACATACGGTGCTTCCACCGGCACGTCACACAAAAATGGTACCCACCCACCAGCCAATCAAATACTGTAAACAGGGCTACCCCAGCGCATCACCCAGAGACCACGCCTACTCATCCTGGCCCATTCCCAATAGTCAGCGCAGACTGCACGGCACCCAGGCAGGGGATCGCATACCCACATGTAGGTCAGAGAAACCCCTCCTCACCGTACCATATCAATGATCATGGCTGCATAAAACCAGTGGTCATCCTAGCACGGACAAAGAACGCAAAGTGGGAGAGTGTGAATGCCGCGTATGACACCGGCGATAAATACATGGATATGAGGGCCCCTGTTGTGAATTCTGTTTGTGGGCTCCCTCGGTGGTCTGTTATGGTAGTGTCTCTTATGTGCCTTCCTCCATCTCTTATTACCTGTCGCCACCCTCTTGGGGAGTTTCCTATTTAAGGCTGCTTGGCTGTTAGTCACATGCCGGCCATCAATGTGCTAGTAGCATTCTGTTGCATTCACCTGCCTCAAGTTCCAGTTCAGCTAAGTTGAATTTTGTTTCTTGTTTTGCTATTTTTGTCCAGCTATCTGCAATGTGACTCTTCAGTGCTGGAAGCTCTTGTGGACAGAAAATTACTACTCCAGTGGCATGAGTTGTCACTGGAGTTTAAAGTAATTTCTGGATGGTGTTTTTGAATAGTGATTTTTAGGTCGACCGTGAAGTAACTCTTTCCTGTCCTTCTGCTATCTAGTAAGCGGACCTCACTGTGCTAAATCTGCTGTTCATCCTACGTATGTCATTTCCTCTGAACTCACCGTCAATATCTGTGGGGACCTACTATCATCTTTTGGGGTTCCTCACTGGAGGTAAGGCAGGCCTGTATATTCCTCTTATAGGGGTAGTTAGATCTCCGGCTGGCGCGTGGTGTCTAGGGCATCGTAGGTACATCCCCCGGCTACTGTAAGTGTTGGGTCAGGTTCAGGTCACGGTCGACCTTAGTTTCCATCACCCGAGAGCTAGTCCGTTTTGCATTTTTTTCCCATGGTCATTGGGGTAACCATAACAGTTTGGCCGGCCATATAAAAAATCTATGTGTTAAAATATGCACTAAAGTAGGAAGGAGAAGAAAAGGTTTTTTTTCTGTGTTTGAAAGTGCACCTTAGTTGGATCATTTGTATTCCTTGCTTAAACTGCAGTCTTCAGCCTTTTTTTTTTTCTCCTCTCCTCTTAACCTCTGAATGCTTGGGTTACACCCATCTGAAACATGGATCCACAGAGTTTAGTTGCGGGTTTGAATAACCTTGCGACAAAAGTACAGAACCTACAAGATTTTGTTATACGTGCTCCAATGTCTGAACCTAAGATTCCTCTGCCTGAATACTTTACCGGAGACAGATCCCGGTTTTTGAGTTTCAGAGAAAATTGCAAATTGTTTTTGTCTCTGAGATCTCACTCTGCTGGTGATCAGACTCAACAAGTTAAAATTGTTATCTCTCTACTGCGCGGCGACCCACAAAGTTGGGCATTTGCATTATCGCCAGGGGATCCTGCGTTGTTAAATGTAGATGCGTTTTTTCAGGCTTTGGGGTTGCTTTATGAAGAACCTAATTTAGAGATTTTGGCTGAGAAAGCCTTGATAGCTCTTTCCCAAGGGCAAGATGAAGCTGAGATATACTGCCAGAAATTCCGTAAATGGTCGGTGCTTACTAAATGGAATGAGTGCGCTTTAGCAGCTAATTTCAGAGAAGGTCTCTCTGATGCCGTGAAGGATGTCATGGTGGGGTTCCCTGTGCCTACAGGTCTGAATGATGCCATGAAATTGGCTATCCAGATTGATCGGCGTTTGCGGGAGCGCAAATCTGTGCACCATATGGCGGGGTCTTCTGAGGAAGAATCTGTGCACCATATGGCGGTGTCTTCTGAGCAAAGACCTGTGCACCATTTGGCGGTGACCTCTGAAAAGGCATTGGAGCATATGCAATGCGATCGTGTTTTGTCTAGAGGCGAACGTCAAAATTACAGGCGCAAAAATGGATTGTGCTTCTACTGTGGAGATCCAGCTCATGTTATATCAGCATGCTCTAAACGTATAAATAAGGTTGATAAATCTTTTTCTACAGGTACCTTGCAGTCAAAATTTCTTTTGTCCGTGACATTGATTTGTACCTTATCATCTGTGACTGTGAATGCTTATGTGGATTCTGGCGCCGCTCTGAGTCTCATGGATTGGTCCTTTGCCAAGCGTTGTGGGTTTGATTTGGAGCCGTTGGAAGTTTCTATTCCCCTGAAGGGTATTGATTCTACACCTTTGGCTAGCAATAAACCACAATATTGGACACAAGTGACTATGCGTCTCACCCCAGACCATCAGGAGATTATTCGTTTCCTTGTATTATATAACCTACATGATGTCTTAGTGCTTGGATTACCATGGTTACAGATTCATAATCCCGTCTTGGACTGGAAATCTATGTCTGTGTTGAGCTGGGGATGTCGGGGTATTCATGGGGATGCACCTTTGGTTCCTATTTCTTCATCTACTCCCTCTGAGATCCCAGCATTTCTGTCAGATTTTTATGATGTCTTTCAAGAGCCTAAAGTTGATTCTCTCCCTCCCCACAGAGAGTGTGACTGCGCTATTGAATTGATCCCCGGTAGTAAGTTTCCTAAGGGTCGCTTGTTTAATTTGTCTGTACCTGAACATACTGCTATGCGGGAGTATATCAGAGAATCCTTGGAAAAGGGTCATATTCGCCCCTCGTTGTCTCCACTAGGGGCAGGATTTTTCTTTGTAGGTAAAAAGGATGGTTCATTGAGACCTTGTATCGACTATCGACTTTTGAATAAGATTACAGTTAAATACCAGTACCCGTTACCTTTACTGACTGATCTGTTTGCTCGTATAAAGGGGGCTAAGTGGTTCACTAAGATCGATCTACGTGGTGCGTATAATTTGGTGCGGATTAAGCAGGGGGATGAGTGGAAGACCGCATTTAATACGCCTGAAGGCCATTTTGAGTATTTGGTAATGCCTTTCGGTCTCGCAAATGCCCCTTCCGTTTTTCAGTCCTTTATGCACGATATTTTCCGTGAATATCTGGATAAGTTTATGATTGTGTATTTGGATGATATTCTTGTTTTTTCGGAGGACTGGGAATCTCACGTTCAACAGGTCAGGAGAGTTTTTCAGGTTTTGCGAGCTAATTCTCTTTTTGTAAAGGGCTCAAAGTGTAGTTTTGGAGTTCAGAGAATTTCCTTTTTGGGATATATTTTTTCCCCTTCATCTATGGAGATGGACCCTGTCAAGGTCCAGGCTATTTGTGATTGGATGCAACCTACTTCTTTGAAGAGTCTGCAAAAGTTCTTGGGTTTTGCTAATTTCTATCGCCGATTTATAGCGGGTTTTTCTGCCATTGCTAAACCTTTGACTGATTTGACCAAAAAGGGTGCTGATGTTGCTAATTGGTCCTCTGCGGCTGTGGAGGCCTTTCAAGAGCTTAAGCGCCGCTTTTCTTCCGCTCCTGTGTTGCGCCAACCTGATGTGTTACTTCCGTTCCAGGTTGAGGTGGATGCTTCGGAGATCGGAGCAGATGCAGTTTTGTCGCAGAAAGATCCTGACTGCTCAGTAATGAGACCATGTGCGTTTTTCTCCCGAAAGTTTTCGCCCGCTGAGCGAAATTATGATGTGGGAAATCGGGAACTTCTGGCCATGAAGTGGGCGTTTGAGGAGTGGCGTCATTGGCTTGAGGGTGCTAGACACCAGGTGGTGGTCCTCACTGACCACAAGAATCTAATTTATCTTGAGTCGGCCAGGCGTCTGAATCCTAGACAGGCGCGCTGGTCGTTGTTTTTCTCCCGATTTAACTTTGTGGTGTCATATCTGCCTGGGTCCAAGAATGTGAGGGCGGATGCCCTCTCTAGGAGTTTTGAGCCTGACTCGCCTGGTGATTCCGAACCTACCGGCATCCTGAAGGATGGGGTGATATTGTCAGCTGTCTCCCCAGACCTGCGGCGTTCTTTGCAGGAGTTTCAGGTGGATAGGCCTGATCGCTGTCCGCCTGGTAGACTGTTTGTCCCTGATGATTGGACCAGTAGAGTTATCTCGGAGGTTCATTCTTCCGCGTTGACAGGTCATCCTGGAATTTTTGGCACCAGGGATTTGGTGTCTAGGTCCTTCTGGTGGCCTTCTTTGTCTCGAGATGTGCGCATGTTTGTGCAGTCTTGTGATGTTTGTGCTCGGGCCAAGCCCTGCTGTTCTAGGGCCAGTGGGTTGTTGTTGCCCTTGCCTATTCCTAAGAGGCCTTGGACGCACATCTCTATGGACTTTATTTCTGACCTTCCGGTTTCTCGTAGGATGTCTGTCATCTGGGTGATTTGTGACCGTTTTTCCAAGATGGTTCATTTGGTACCTTTACCCAAATTGCCCTCCTCCTCTGAGTTGGTTCCTCTATTTTTTCAGAATGTGGTGCGTTTGCATGGTATTCCTGAGAATATAGTGTCTGACAGGGGTACTCAGTTTGTGTCTAGATTTTGGCGGACGTTCTGTGCCAGGATGGGTATCGATTTGTCTTTTTCGTCTGCATTCCATCCTCAGACTAATGGCCAGACTGAGCGTACTAATCAGACCTTGGAGACTTACTTGAGGTGTTTTGTGTCCGCTGATCAGGATGATTGGCTTGACTTTTTGCCATTGGCAGAGTTTGCCCTTAACAATCGGGCTAGTTCTGCCACTTTGGTTTCTCCATTTTTTTGTAATTCAGGGTTTCACCCTCGGTTTTCGTCCGGTCAATTGGAGTCTTCGGATTGTCCTGGAGTGGATGCTGTGGTTGATAGGATGCATCAGATTTGGGGACAGGTTGTGGACAATCTGAAGTTGTCCCAGGAGAAGACTCAACAGTTCACTAATCGTCATCGGCGTATTGGTCCTCGTCTTTGTGTTGGGGACCTGGTGTGGCTGTCTTCTCGATTTGTTCCTATGAAGCTCTCGTCTCCTAAGTTTAAGCCTCGGTTTATCGGCCCTTATAGGATTCTGGAGGTTCTTAATCCTGTGTCCTTTCGTTTGGACCTCCCAGCATCTTTTAATATCCATAATGTTTTCCATCGGTCATTATTGCGGAGGTATGAGGTACCGGTTGTTCCTTCTGCTGATCCACCTGCTCCTGTGTTGGTTGAGGGTGAATTGGAGTATGTGGTGGAAAAGATCTTGGACTCCCGTGTTTCCAGACGGAAACTTCAGTATCTGGTTAAGTGGAAAGGTTATGGCCAGGAGGATAATTCTTGGGTGACAGCATCCGATGTTCATGCTCCCGATTTGGTTCGTGCATTTCATAGTGCTCATCCAGGTCGCCCTGGTGGTTCTGGTGAGGGTTCGGTGCCCCCTCCTTAAGGGGGGGGTACTGTTGTGAATTCTGTTTGTGGGCTCCCTCGGTGGTCTGTTATGGTAGTGTCTCTTATGTGCCTTCCTCCATCTCTTATTACCTGTCGCCACCCTCTTGGGGAGTTTCCTATTTAAGGCTGCTTGGCTGTTAGTCACATGCCGGCCATCAATGTGCTAGTAGCATTCTGTTGCATTCACCTGCCTCAAGTTCCAGTTCAGCTAAGTTGAATTTTGTTTCTTGTTTTGCTATTTTTGTCCAGCTATCTGCAATGTGACTCTTCAGTGCTGGAAGCTCTTGTGGACAGAAAATTACTACTCCAGTGGCATGAGTTGTCACTGGAGTTTAAAGTAATTTCTGGATGGTGTTTTTGAATAGTGATTTTTAGGTCGACCGTGAAGTAACTCTTTCCTGTCCTTCTGCTATCTAGTAAGCGGACCTCACTGTGCTAAATCTGCTGTTCATCCTACGTATGTCATTTCCTCTGAACTCACCGTCAATATCTGTGGGGACCTACTATCATCTTTTGGGGTTCCTCACTGGAGGTAAGGCAGGCCTGTATATTCCTCTTATAGGGGTAGTTAGATCTCCGGCTGGCGCGTGGTGTCTAGGGCATCGTAGGTACATCCCCCGGCTACTGTAAGTGTTGGGTCAGGTTCAGGTCACGGTCGACCTTAGTTTCCATCACCCGAGAGCTAGTCCGTTTTGCATTTTTTTCCCATGGTCATTGGGGTAACCATAACAGGCCCCCATCGAAAAAAAGGTGTATAAGATGAACACAGGCAGACCAGGGATCGCACAATAGATAGCGAGGAGCGCCTGGGACCACCCCTGCAGGATGAGGTACCAGTCACCACCATCACCCTAAGGCGATCCCAAAAGAGGACATACACAGTGGCCGGTGTAAGGCTTGTGCAATTTGTGTTAAAACTAAAAAATTTACCAACTTTGATGGGTCAAAAACATATGAGATTAGAAAACTCATCTCATGCACCTCAAAGGGGGTGATTTATCACTCAACACTTTCCGTGTGGGAAAGTATACATTAGTCTTACCACAAGGGAACTCAGGATACGGGTTCGGGAACACGTGCTTGATATCGAGCGAGCCAAAACAGATGAAGATTTGTCTAGTCTGAAGACAATTCCGAGACATTATAAAAAACTCCACGACTGTAATCCCAGGTTTATGAAGGTGAAAGGCATAGACCTTTTAAACATGGGCCCCAGAGGAGGGGATTTGAGGAAAGCCCTGGCTCAAGTTGAGAGCCAATGGATTTATCGGCTGGGCACCCTAGCTCCGCAGGGATTGAATGAAAATTTGGGTTTCGGGTCGTTTTTGTGATTTCTTTTTGTGCACATATTCTTTGTTTCCTGGTTTTGTCGGTCAATTTTAGTTTTTTATTCTATTTTGGTGCTGTTTGGTTTGGGTCATTGTTTTAAATGTTTTAGATTGTTTTTAATCTATTTTGTTATTTTTTAGGTTATTTTTCAGGTTCTTGCACTTGTGTCCCGGGGTTGTATGGATTTAGCAACAACCATTTGGCGATAGGATCTTGGGAGCCCACATCGGGGGAAAAAGGGATTTTGGTCTCCGCCTCATAAACCTGGGCTAAAAGCAGGATGTTTGGAGCCATAAGCGTGGATTGATGTGTGTACCAACGGGCTATTAGCCATCTACTATCTCTGCTGGCTATTGACTTCTATTGTACAACTCTAAATTGGATGGATGATGGACCTCTTCGAGCCGTAACCATGGACAGATATGTGCATTAAGGAACTAGAAGTTGGCTGGCTTGGATTCCGTTGCACATTGGATACCACCATGATTATGTGAAGATCTGAAGAACCAGCGGACTCTGTCTTATTAATTAAGATGTAATGGCAATTCTCTATCTGCTTTTTGAGGGGGTTGATTGGGGCAACTAGTGGCCATTAGGCACCCAATTCCACACCCTTATATTTTGAGGTTGGCTTTAAGGACAGAAATTGCCATCAATTATGTGCTCAGTCAGCAGCATCCAATGTATTTCTCATGGTGGAGTTCAATTGGGTGTTTTGGGATGGTACTGTTGGTTTAGATAAGTGACCATGAGTCAATCTATAAAGGGTTGACGTTGTTTTGGGTGACTATGGTTTGGGGAGTATGCCTGTTCTGTGTATGCCCTCTTTTGGGATCGCCTTAGGGTGATGGTGGTGACTGGTATCTCATCCTGCAGGGGAGGTCCCAGGCGCTCCTCGCTATCTATTGTGCGATCCCTGGTCTGCCTGTGTTCGTCTTATACACCTTTTTTTCGATGGGGGCCCTCATATCCATGTATTTATCGCCGGTGTCATACGCGGCATTCACACTCTCCCACTTTGCGTTCTTTGTCCGTGCTAGGATGACCACTGGTTTTATGCAGCCATGATCGTTGATATGGTACGGTGAGGAGGGGTTTCACTGACCTACATGTGGGTATGCGATCCCCTGCCTGGGTGCCGTGCAGTCTGCGCTGACTATCGGGAATGGGCCGGGATGAGTAGGCGTGGTCTCTGGGTGATGCGCTGGGGTAGCCCTGTGTACAGTATTTGATTGGCTGGTGGGTGGGTACCATTTTTGTGTGATGTGCCGGTGGAAGCACCGTGTGTAGAACCTGATTGGTCACCTTAGAACTTAAGTACGCTATGATGCCCGGCCTTAGACACGCCCCCAGGAGGAAGCAGATGCGAAAAGCGCGTCGGGGTAGCTGAGGTCTAGCGTGCCGTGCCACGAGGCAGGAGATCGGCGGTTGTATCCAGGTAATATGTACCGAGCAGATTACATGTGACATTTGTGCATAATCTAGTTACATGTTATATGAGGCCGACGGGAGGTGCATTAACATGGTGTTGATATGCTTTCTTTTGCTCAGGTGATTTTGCCTGTGTCAAGTGTACCTGCTAGGTTGGTGACAGTCCGAGGCATACTGGTTACAGGGCAGCTATAAGGCACACAGTTTTATGATGCCTGGTGGTTTTGTTTCGAACATCTAGTGGTGGGGAATTGTCCCCTATAGTAGTAAAATATGTATTGTCTACTGGATAGCGGCTTTATCACAATAATGATTGTTTAAAGAATATTATGCACTTGCACCTTTATGTGACATGGTCTGGTAGTAACAACTTTGCACTGTTACTTTAAAATAAGGTAACTGTTTTGTCTGGATACCCACCGCTCTTTTTTGCTGGCCTCTAGATTGCTATTTTGTTCTGATTTTGAGGCACTGGTTTCAAAAGGTTAATAAACCTGAAACCTGAATGTTTAAGAAAGTAAAAGTGAGGTCTTATCTTTCTTAGGAGAATATCTATGTGTACAGAATTATTGGCAGCTATATGAAAATGGTAACGCTTCTACCCGAAGCAAGATGGTGCACAGTGAGACAGAAGGGGAAGTGTTATGATCTGGTGACCTGGGAGCCGCATGAAAACTTTCTCTGGAGTCGGTGGAACCTGTACTGACCGCAAATCCTGAACTAACACCGCAACTAGAAGTAGCCGTAGGGTGTGCCTAACAAACCCTAGACACCTCGACACAGCTGGAGGACTAAATACCCCTATAGATGGAAGTAGGAATGCTATCTTGCCTCAGAGCAGACCCCCAAAGGATAGGCAGCCCCCCACGAATAATGACTGTGAGTCGGAGGAGAATAGACACACGCAGGTAGAAAACAGGATTTAGCAAAAGAGGCCACTCTAGCTAAATAGGAAAGGATAGGACAGATTACTAGGCGGTCAGTATTAAAACCCTTCCAAAAATATCCACAACAGATAATACAAAAAGTTCCACAATCTAACTAAAGACATGGAATGTATATCTGCCACACCAGAGAATCCAACAAGACTGAGAAAATACTGACACAATCCAAGCTGGACAAGAAAACACAAAGAATAGCACTGAATTGTGAAGCACACAGCATGTGTGCCACAGGAAAAAAAAAACCAGACACTTATCTTTGCTGATTTGGCAGAAAGGCAGGAGGAACCAGGCAGAGGTCCTACACCTCCCAACAACAATTGACAACTGGCAAGGACTAATGAATCCTGCACACCTAAATACCCCAGTCAGAACTGCAATCAGCAGACACATCTGACCAGGACTGCAACCCAGGGACAACTGCATTACCACCTACTACCACCGGAGGGAACCCAAAAGCAGAATTCACAACAGTACCCTCCCCTTGAGGTGGGGTCACCGAACCCTCACCAGCGCCCCCAGGCCGATCAGGACGAGCCAGATGAAAGGCACGGACCACATCAGCAGCATGGACATCAGAAGCAAAAACCCAAGAATTATCCTCCTGGCCATAACCCTTCCATTTGACAAGGTACTGAAGCCTCCGCCTCGAAAAACGAGAATCCAAAATCTTCTCAACCACATACTCCAACTCCCCATCAACCAAAACAGGGTCCGGAGGATCAACAGAGGGAACAACGGGCACCACATATTTCCGCAATAAAGATCTATGGAAGACATTATGGATAGCAAAAGAGGCCGGAAGCGCCAATCGAAAAGACACCAGATTAATAATCTGAGAAATCCTATAAGGACCAATAAACCGAGGCTTAAACTTAGGGGAAGAGACCTTCATAGGAACATGACGGGAAGACAACCAAACCAAATCCCCAACCCGAAGCCAGGAACCAACACACCGACGACGGTTAGCAAAACGTTGAGCCTCCTCCTGAGACAACACCAAATTGTCCACCACATGAGCCCAAATCTGCTGCAACCTGTCAACCACAGAATCCACACCAGGACAGTCAGAAGGCTCAACCTGCCCAGAAGAAAAACGAGGATGAAAACCAAAATTACAAAAAAAGGCGAAACCAAAGTAGCCGAACTAGCCCAATTATTAAGGGCAAACTCGGCCAATGGCAAAAAGGCCACCCAGTCATCCTGATCGGCAGACACAAAGCATCTCAAATAAGTCTCCAAAGTCTGATTAGTTCGCTTGGTCTGGCCATTTGTCTGAGGATGAAATGCAGAAGAAAAAGACAAATCAATGCCCAGCCTAGCACAAAAGGCCCGCCAAAACCTAGACACAAACTGGGAACCTCTGTCGGACACAATATTCTCCGGAATACTATGCAAACGAACCACATGCTGAAAAAACAACGGAACCAACTCTGAAGAGGAAGGCAATTTAGGCAAAGGCACCAAATGAACCATCTTTAACGGATTCAGAAAGACCCTTTCTGAAAATTGCCGCCAAAGCATCATCATTCCATTTAGTCAACACAGACCATTTTCTAAATTTCTGACAATACAATTCTGCCGCCTCTTGACCCTGAGACAGGGCCAACAAGGTTTTCTCCGCTTTATCCACAGAATTAGGTTCATCATATAATAATCCTAAAGCCTGAAAAAAGGAATCTACATTAAGCAAGGCCGGATTTCCAGATTCCAGGGAAAATGCCCAATCCTGTGGATCGCCACGCAGCAGGGAGATGACAATTTTAACCTGCTGAATGGAATCACCCGAGGATCGCGGTCTCAGAGCAAAAAACAGTTTACAATTGTTTTTAAAACCCCCAAATTTGGACCTATCACCAAAAAACAAATCAGGAGTAGGAATCATCGGCTCTAAAGCAGGAGTCTGAACAATATAATCAGAAATACCCTGTACCCTAGCAGCAAGCTAGTCTACACAAGAAGCTAATTCCTGAACATCCATGCTGGCACAAGACTCCTCAGCCACCCATAAATAAAGAGGGAAGAAAAGACAGAACAGACTGCAGAAAAAAAAATGGCTCAACACGTTTCTTCCCTTCTTCTGAGATGCATTTAACTCATTATGGGCCAGTTGTACTGTTATGATCTGGTGACCTTGGAGCCGCATGAAAACTTTCTCTGGAGTCGGTGGAACCTGTACTGACCGCAAATCCTGAACTAACACCGCAACTAGAAGTAGCCGTGGGGTGTGCCTAACAAACCATAGACACCTCAACACAGCCGGAGGACTAAATACCCCTATAGATGGAAATAGGAATGCTATCTTGCCTCAGAGCAGACCCCCAAAGGATAGGCAGCCCCCCACGAATAATGACTGTGAGTAGGAGAAGAATAGACACACGCAGGTAGAAAACAGGATTTAGCAAAAGAGGCCACTCTAGCTAAATAGGAAAGGATAGGACAGATTACTAGGCGGTCAGTATTAAAACCCTTCCAAAAATATCCACAACAGATAATACAAAAAGTTCCACAATCTAACTAAAGACATGGAATGTATATCTGCCACTCCAGAGAATCCAACAAGACTGAGAAAATACTGACACAATCCAAGCTGAACAAGAAAACACAAAGAATAGCACTGATATGTGAAGCACACAGCATGTGTGCCACAGGAAAAAAAACAGACACTTATCTTTGCTGATTTGGCAGAAAGGCAGGAGGAACCAGGCAGAGGTCCTACACCTCCCAACAACAATTGACAACTGGCAAGGACTAATGAATCCTGCACACCTAAATACCCCAGTCAGAACTGCAATCAGCAGACACACCTGACCAGGACTGCAACCCAGGGACAACTGCATTACCACCTACTACCACCGGAGGGAACCCAAAAGCAGAATTCACAACAGGGAAGGAAGCTCTGCCACTAGGGGAGAATCCAAGGGGGACTGACCTGGACCCGTTGAAGCGCAGTCGGCCATCTTCCTGTCTGCTACTTGCACCTTCATGTATACCCGCCACCCTAGAGGTATGTCCTCACCCCGCTAAGTGGGAGAATAATAAGACTTTTAAATACATCGCTTGGTGAGAGCCACTATTTCTTTTTTCTTCGCATTTCTTAACATGAATTTTTTTACTCATATAGAGCCCAAATGGTTTGTATTTCAAACTCTGTGTGCCTCTTTTTGGCACTTCCTTTAGGCACCATTTACTCTGCTTGCTAATATAGAATGAGAACATTATATGGGAACATGGTGTTACATGTACACTGCTAGATTCAGATAGGGGCGGGACAGGTAGCATGAATTCTTTGGAACTCTGGGGGAATCGTTACTCAGGGCGACCATGTACTGTATCTTCCTCAGGCACAAGATGGATCCACTTGCTCACACAGATACAAATGATTGAATTCTCATGAACAGATGAACAGTGTAGTTTAATGTCACAGCATATTCAGTACAATTCAATTCTCTTAAGCAAAGGCTTCATAAACAGTACAGCTGCTTCTTAGAGGCACATTGACTAACAGTCTCTTTAGATAGCACAGTACGGCGTAGATCAAGCCTCTTTACAAAAGCACAGGAGCATACAGCATTCCTTCTAGCACAGTGTAATGGAAGAGGGGGGAGGGTTTCTGAGGGATATTATCCCTGTACACAACTTCTTCCAGTCCTTATCTTTCTGCTCCTGTTAAACTTCCTCAACTAGCAGAAATCCGAAGAAAAAATGGATACTAGAGTTATTTAAAATAATAGAAAGTTTATTAGAAAATTCCTAAAAGATTGTTTTGTTACATAACAGCCATAAATACATAAATAAATAAAGACACAATAAGAAAGGGAGACAGACAAAAACCTAGTACCACGTTCAACAAAGAAGTGTTGCAGGTATAATCAATATAGCCACTATATGCTACAGATTTGCTAATTAAATGAATAAATACATAATTACCAGATCACTTTCCATAAGATTGTTGTAGCAAGTCACAAAGAAATATTTCTTGCGTAGATAGACTAAGAGTTCAGAGTATCATATCAAATCCTAATTACGAACCAAATAACGGAAAAATACAAATTGCCAACAGTATAATGAATGTAACCCCAAAATGAAGCCACAATAGCTACTGCAAGAAGTGAATGTCTAACTAGGAGTATACAATAAAGAATGCAGTTGCTATGAGAACAAATCAGATCATAATAAAGTGCAGAGTGCAAAAAATAGTCTACAGTAAATAATATAACTATATAGCATCAGTGGCTAGTGCAATCAATAAGTACCATAAACTAAATTAGTACTGTATAGCATATGGCCAGAGCATATAAGAAAGAAATCCCATATGTAACATATCAATGCAAGAAATAGGTGAAGCCCAGAAAAAGGTATTGATACAGGGAAATGGTATGATATATGAACCAACCTGCTCCTGAGCATGGGATGAAGAACCCCAAGGAGCGTTTCACACACTTGCTTCCTCAACTAGCAGTGTAGGGGTAGCCCAACTCCACTCTGTACATGAATCCAGTATCCCTATGGTTCACTTGCCTGAATGTCTGTGAGAAACATCACAGAAACACACCACTCATTCCTTTGACTGCTGCCAGAATGGTAAACAAGTTTCCCCCAATCCCCCTGGGGCACTGCTAACCACTCCCTGTCTCCTGTGACTGTGTTAACCCCTCTAGTTGCTGGATGTTTTTGAAGCAACAGCAGTTAGCACTATTTCTGCATGTCACAATGAGCTCTGTAGTCGTGCTACAATCCCAGATATAGCCCATGGATAAGAGGGATGCTGTTTATAGTAATTTCTATGGGAATGATGGATGTGGTAACTGTTAGGCTTGCATGTAACTTTCAGTGACTTTACTTAATTTAGGTCACGCTATTAAGTCATATTTGGGTTTAAAAAAAAATAACAATTTTGTCATATAACATTTGGAAAAGGTTATGATGGCAAAATATATTACCGTCAACATGTATGCAGAATTATTGGCATTTGTAGGTCACAAAATCACAGTGGGATAATACTTGAGAGGTACAAAAATGAAAAGTGTCATGTATTATCTGGAAGCATTTCATCTGCATTTTATATATTGATAATTCATTTTAATATGTTCATCTAATACACATAAAACATAAATAATACCCTACTATTAAATACACATGAAAAACTTCTTATGTAACATGCCATAACAAATAATTGTCTATTTCAATAAAGTAGTTATAGCTTAAAAACAACTTTATGAATAGATTCAATGTGGGACCAGAGAAATTGATTCTTAGGGACATGGGTGCACCTAGATCTTCAATTTGAGATGGGACAAGGATCTAGGAATTGTGACAAGTGATGAATGTAATGTATCAAGCTGGTATGTTGTACAAATAAAAGCAATGGACACAAAGTAATTTTTACATTAGTTGCATAGCTTTTCTTTCAACCTATATGTAATATACAGTATGAGGTCATGCTTTCAGGGTGATCTAGCATATAACCATGCATGTAAACTTAAAAGAAGGACATTTGGGATATTTTAACCCCTTCACCCCCAAGGGTGGTTTGCACGTTAATGACCGGGCCAATTTTTACAATTCTGACCACTGTCCCTTTATGAGGCTATAACTCTGGAACGCTTTGACGGATCTTGGCGATTCTGACATTGTTTTCTCGTGACATATTGTACTTCATGGTAGTGGTAAAATTTATTCGATATAACTTGCATTTATTTGTGAAAAAAACGAATATTTGGCGAAAATTTTGAAAATTTCGCAATTTTCCAACTTTGAATTTTTATGCCCTTAAATCACAGACATATGTCATGCAAAATACTTAATAAGTAACATTTCCCACATGTCTACTTTACATCAGTACAATTTTGGAACCAAAATTTTTTTTTGTGACGGAGTTATAAGGGTTAAAAGTTGACCAGCAATTTCTCATTTTTACAACACCATTTTTTTTTAGGGACCACATCTCATTTGAAGTCATTTTGAGGGGTCTATATGATAGAAAATACTCAAGTGTGACACCATTCTAAAAACTGCACCCCTCAAGGTGCTCAAAACCACATTCAAGAAGTTTATTAACCCTTCAGGTGTTTCACAGGAATTTTTTGAATGTTTAAATAAAAATGAGCATTTAACTTTTTTTCACACACAATTTATTTCAGCTCCAATTTGTTTTATTTTACCAAGGGTAACAGGAGAAAATGGACCCCCAAAGTTGTTGTACAATTTGTCCTGAGTACGCTGATACCCCATATGTGAGGGTAAACCACTGTTTGGGCGTATGGCAGAGCTCGGAAGGAAAGGAGCGCCATTTGACTTTTCAATGCAAAATTGACTGGAATTGAGATGGGACGCCATGTTGCGTTTGGAGAGCCCCTGATGTGCCTAAACACTGAAACCCCCTACAAGTGACACCATTTTGGAAAGTAGACCCCCTAAGGAACTTATCTTGATGTGTGGTGAGCACTTTGACCCACCAAGTGCTTCACAGAAGTTTATAATGCAGAGCCGTAAAAATAAAAAATCATATTTTTTCACAAAAATGATCTTTTTGCCCCCAATTTTTTATTTTCCCAAGGGTAAGAGAAGAAATTGGACCCCAAAAAATGTTGTGCAATTTGTCCTGAGTACGATGATACCCCATATGTGGGTGTAAACCATTGTTTGGGCGCATGGCAGAGCTTGGAAGGGAAGGAGCGCCATTTGACTTTTCAATGCAAAATTGACTGGAATTGAGATGGGACGCCATGTTGCGTTTGGAGAGCCCCTGATGTGCCTAAACATTGAAACTCCCTACAAGTGACACCATTTTGGAAAGTAGACCCCCTAAGGAACTTATCTTGATGTGTGGTGAGCACTTTGACCCACCAAGTGCTTCACAGAAGTTTATAATGCAGAGCCGTAAAAATAAAAAATCATATTTTTTCACAAAAATGATCTTTTCGCCCCCAATTTTTTATTTTCCCAAGGGTAAGAGAAGAAATTGGACCCCAAAAAATGTTGTGCAATTTGTCCTGAGTACGCTGATACCCCATATGTGGGTGTAAACCATTGTTTGGGCGCATGGCAGAGCTTGGAAGGGAAGGAGCGCCATTTGACTTTTCAATGCAAAATTGACTGGAATTGAGATGGGACGCCATGTTGCGTTTGGAGAGCCCCTGATGTGCCTAAACATTGAAACTCCCTACAAGTGACACCATTTTGGAAAGTAGACCCCCTAAGGAACTTATCTAGATGTGTTTTGAGAGCTTTGAACCCCCAAGTGTTTCACTACAGATTATAACGCAGAGCCGTGAAAATAATTTTTATTTTTTTTCTCAAAAATGATTTTTTAGCACCCAGCTTTGTATTTTTACAAGGGTAACAGAATAAATTGGACCCCAAAATTTGTTTTCCAATTTGTCCTGAGTACGCTGATACCCCATATGTGGGGGGGAACCACTGTTTGGGCGCATGACAGAGCTCGGAAGGGAAGGAGCGCCATTTGGAATGCAGACTTAAATGGATTGGTCAGCAGCCGTCACGTTGCATTTGCAGAGCCCCTGATGTACCCAAACAGTACAAACCCCCCACAAGTGACCCCATATTGGAAACTAGACCTCCCAAAGAACTTATCTAGATGTGTTTTGAGAACTTTGAACCCCCAAGTGTTTCACTAAAGTTTATAGCGCAAAGCCGTGAAAATAAAAATTCTTTTTTTTTTTCACAAAAATGATTTTTTAGCCCCCAGTTTTGTATTTTCACAAGGGTAACAGGATAAATTAGACCCCAAAAGTTGTTGTCCAATTTGTCCTGAGTACGCTGATACCCCATATGTGGGGGGGAACCACTGTTTGGGTGCATGACAGAGCTCGGAAGGGAAGGAGCGCCATTTGGAATGCAGCCTTAAATGGATTGGTCTGCAGGCGTCACGTTGCATTTGCAGAGCCCCTGATGTACCCAAACAGTACAAACCCCCCACAAGTGACCCCATATTGGAAACTAGACCTCCCAAGGAACTTATCTAGATGTGTTGTGAGAACTTTGAACCCCCAAGTGTTTCACTACAGTTTATAACGCAGAGCCGTGAAAATAAAACATCTTTTTTTTCCCACAAAAATGATTTTTAGCCCCCCAAATTTTTATTTTCCTAAGGATAACAAGAGAACTTGGACCCCAGAAGTTGTTGTTCAATTTGTCCCGAGTACGCTGATAACACATATGTTGGGGTAAACCCCTTTTTGGGCGCACGGGAGAGCTCGGAAGGGAAGGAGCACTGTTTTACTTTTTCAACGCAGAATTGGCTGGAATTGAGATTGGACGCCATGTCGCGCTTGTAGAGCCCCTGATGTGCCTGGACAGTGGAAACTCCCCAATTCTACCTGAAACCCTAACCCAAACACACCCCTAACCCTAATCCCAACGGTAACCCTAACCACACCCCTAGCCCTGACACACCCATAATTCTAATCCCAACCCTAATCCAAACGTAAATGTAATCCAAACCCTAACCCTAACTTTAGCCCCAACCCTAACTTTAGCCCCAACCCTAACTTTACCTCCAACCCTAGCCCTAACCCTAACCCTAACCCTACCCCTAACCCTAACCCTAAACGTGACTGAAATACGTGGCACTGAAATACGTGGCACTGAAATACGTGGCACTGAAATACGTGGCACTGAAATACGTGGCACTGAAATACGTGATACGTGGCACTTAAATACGTGGCACTGAAACACGTGGCACTGAAATACGTGATACGTGGCACTGAAATACGTGGCACTGAAATACGTGGCACTGAAATACGTGGCACTGAAATACGTGGCACTGAAATACGTGGCACTGAAATACGTGGCACTGAAATATGTGATACGTGGCACTGAAATACGTGGCACTGAAATACGTGGCACTGAAATACGTGATACGTGGCACTTAAATACGTGGCACTGAAACACGTGGCACTGAAATACGTGATACGTGGCACTGAAATACGTGGCACTAAAATACGTGGCACTGAAATACGTGGCACTGAAATACGTGGCACTGAAATACGTGGCACTGAAATACGTGATACGTGGCACTGAAATACGTGGCACTGAAATACGTGGCACTGAAATACGTGATACGTGGCACTTAAATACGTGGCACTGAAACACGTGGCACTGAAATACGTGATACGTGGCACTGAAATACGTGGCACTAAAATACGTGGCACTGAAATACGTGGCACTGAAATACGTGGCACTGAAATACGTGATACGTGGCACTGAAATACGTGGCACTGAAATACGTGGCACTGAAATACGTGGCACTGAAATACGTGGCACTGAAATACGTGGCACTGAAATACGTGGTACTAAAATATGTGGCACTGAAATACGTGATACGTGGCACTGAAATACGTGATACGTGGCACTGAAATATGTGATACGTGGCACTGAAATACGTGGCACTGAAACACGTGGCACTGAAATACGTGGCACTGAAATACGTGGCACTGAAATACGTGGCACTATGACTGTCAGAAAATGTTCATTAAACGGTTAGGGGTGAGGTTAGGGGTAGAGTTAGGGTTAGGGTTTGGATCCCTTTATCACCTTGATGGTGGTGGGTGGCTTTTCAGTGTGTTTAAATGCATGCGTTTTTAACGCAAACAAACGCATGTGCTTAAAAACGCAAGAAAATACTGCAGGTTGTATTTCTGAAAATGAACGCATGCAGAAAAAAAACGCATGCGTTTGAAAACGCGACCAAACGCGTACAAAAAAACCGCATGCGTTTTCAATGTTAAATATAGGGAAAAAACGCATGCGTTTTTTTGTGCAAAAAACGCTGCAGACAAAAACGCAAGTGTGAAACCAGCGACGCTTTTTATAGCAAAAAAGTTTTTGCGTCTCCACATTTTGAGACCTATAATTTTTCCACATTTTGCTCCACAGAGTCATGTGAGGTCTTGATTTTTGCGGGACGAGTTGACGTTTTTATTGGTAACATTTTCGGACACGTGACCGTTTTTGATCGCTTTTTATTCCGATTTTTGTGAGGCAGAATGACCAAAAACCAGCTATTCATGAATTTCTTTTGGGGGAGGCGTTTATACCGTTCCGCGTTTGGTAAAATTGATAAAGCAGTTTTATTCTTCGGGTCAGTACGATTACAGCGATATCTCATTTATATCATTTTTTTATGTTTTGGCGCTTTTATACGATAAAAACTAAAATATAGAAAAAATAATTATTTTCGTATCGCTTTATTCTCAGGACTATAACTTTTTTATTTTTTTGCTGATAATGTTGTATGGCGGCTTGTTTTTTGCGGGACAAGATGACGTTTTCAGCGGTACCATGGATATTTATATCAGTCTTTTTGATCGCGTGTTATTCCACTTTTTGTTCGGCGGTATGGTAATAAAGCGTTGTTTTTTGCCTCGTTTTTTTTTTTTTTTTCTTACGGTGTTTACTGAAGGGGTTAACTAGTGGGGCAGTTTTATAGGTTGGGTCGTTACGGACGCGGCGATACTAAATATGTGTACTTTTATTGTTTTGTTTTTTTTATTTAGATAAAGAAATGTATTTATGGGAATAATATATATTTTTTTTTTATTATTTATTTAGGATTTTTTTTTTTTTTTTTTTTACACATGTGGAAAAATTTTTTTTTAACTTTTTTACTTTGTCCCAGGGGGGGACATCACAGATCATTGATCTGGCAGTGTGCACAGCACTCTGCCAGATCGACGATCTGCTGTGCAGGGCTGCAGGCTTACCAAGTGTCTGCTCTGAGCAGACACTCGGTAAGCCACCTCCTTCCCTGCAGGACCCGGATGCCGCGGCCATCTTGGATCCGGGACCTGCAGCCAGGAAGGAGGTAGGAGACCCTCGCAGCAACGCGATCACATCGCGTTGCTCCGGGGGTCTCAGGGAAGCCCGCAGGGAGCCCCCTCCCTGCGCGATGCTTCCCTATACCGCCGGTACACTGCGATCATGTTTGATCGCGGTGTGCCGGGGGTTAATGTGCCGGGGGCGGTCCGTGACCGCTCCTGGCACATAGTGCCGGATGTCAGCTGCGATATGCAGCTGACACCCGGCCGCGATCGGCCGCGCTCCCCCCGTGAGCGCCGCTGATCGGTGATGACGTACTATCCCGTCGGCGGTCATACGGGCCCACCCCACCTCGACGGGATAGTACGTCAAATGTCGGGAAGGGGTTAAAGAGGTCAAGAAAAAGCTCACTTACAGATTGCTAATTATGCACTGCTCAATTGATATGGGGGACTGTTAATGGAGGTCTGTCAATTTCTAAGAAATCTTCCACAGAAAGTCTTAGGTTATGTGCACATGGTAAATTTTTTATGCGTTTTTGATGAGTTTTTTCCTCACGGAAATGGGCCAAAAACACTATGGAATTCTTCTGCAAGCAAATTCAATGACAATCCTGAAGTGTTGTGCACATGATCAGTAAATTTCCTTAGAGTACACTGTGTTCCAAAAAAAATGGTCAATTGTGAAGTTATAAGCATTATCAGCTTATTACAAAATGAAATCAAACATTTTTCAAGTGAAAACTTTATTCTAGGTGATGTTACATTTGCTCCTAGGACCCCTTGTTCGAAAGAAGCTTCTGAACTCTCTCGTCCATTGAGTTTGTCAGTTTTTGGATGGTTTCTGCTTCAGTTGTTTTGCATGTGGACAGAATACCCTCCCAGAGCTGTTGCTTAGATGTGAACTGCCTCCCGCCATCATAGACACTCCTTTTGATGATGCTCCAGAGGTTCTCAATGGGGTTGAGGTCAGGGGAAGGTGGCCACACCATAAGTTTGTCCTCTTTTATGCCCATAGCAGCCAGAGATGCAGATGTGTTTTTTGCAGCATGAGACGGTGCATTATCATGCATGAAAATGATCTTGCTGCGGAAAGCACAGTTCTTCCTCTTGAACCATGGCAGGAAGTGTTGTTTTAGAAACTCCACATAGATTATGGAGTTCATCTTTACCCCTTCAGGGATCATAAAGGGGCCGACAATCTCTCTACCCATGATTCCAGCCCAAAACATTACTCCTCCTCCTCCTTGCTGGCGCCTTAGCTGTGTTTTCATGGGGTGTCCATCAACCAGCCATCCTCCATCCATCCATCTGGACCAGGGCCGGACTGGCCATAGGGCACTTCTGGCAAATGCCAGAAGGGCCGGTGCCAGTGGTGGGCCGCTCAATCCGCCGCCCCCGCCGTCGCATTCAACTATACCGTTGAATGCAATGATGGAAGAGAGAGCGTCTACAGACGCTCCTCTCCCATCATTCCCCGCTCTGCCTCTGACACTGCGGGTGCGCGATGATGTCATATCATCGCGCACCTGCTGTGTCCCGGGCAGACTGCAGCTGCTGAGACAGGAGCAGGAACCAGGAAGCAACGCTGGGCACGAGGAGAGGTGAGGAGAGTTTTTTTTTTTTCTGGACTGTGGGGCCATTCTCGGAGGAGGGGAGGGGAGGAAGAGAAGAGATGTGGGCTGTATATAGTTCTCTGTGGGCTGTGCTCTGTGCTGTATACTGCTGTGGGCTGTATATAGTTCTCTGTGGGCTGTGCTCTGTGCTGTATACTGCTGTGGGCTGTATATAGTTCTCTGTGGGCTGTGCTCTGTGCTGTATACTACTGTGTGCTCTGTGCTGTATATAGTTCTCTGTGGGCTGTGCTCTGTGCTGTATACTACTGTGGGCTGTATATAGTTCTCTGTGGGCTGTGCTCTGTGCTGTATACTGCTGTGGGCTGTATATAGTTCTCTGTGGGCTGTGCTCTGTGCTGTATACTGCTGTGGGCTGTATATAGTTCTCTGTGGGCTGTGCTCTGTGCTGTATACTACTGTGGGCTGTATATAGCTCTCTGTGGGCTGTGCTCTGTGCTGTATACTGCTGTGGGCTGTATATAGTTCTCTGTGGGCTGTGCTCTGTGCTGTATACTGCTGTGGGCTGTATATAGTTCTCTGTGGGCTGTGCTCTGTGCTGTATACTGCTGTGGGCTGTATATAGTTCTCTGTGGGCTGTGCTCTGTGCTGTATACTACTGTGTGCTCTGTGCTGTATATAGTTCTCTGTGGGCTGTGCTCTGTGCTGTATACTACTGTGGGCTGTATATAGTTCTCTGTGGGCTGTGCTCTGTGCTGTATACTGCTGTGGGCTGTATATAGTTCTCTGTGGGCTGTGCTCTGTGCTGTATACTGCTGTGGGCTGTATATAGTTCTCTGTGGGCTGTGCTCTGTGCTGTATACTGCTGTGGGCTGTATATAGCTCTCTGTGGGCTGTGCTCTGTGCTGTATACTACTGTGTGCTCTGTGCTATATATAGTTCTCTGTGGGCTGTGCTCTGTGCTGTATACTGCTGTGGGCTGTATATAGCTCTCTGTGGGCTGTGCTCTGTGCTGTATACTACTGTGTGCTCTGTGCTATATATAGTTCTCTGTGGGCTGTGCTCTGTGCTGTATACTGCTGTGGGCTGTATATAGTTCTCTGTGGGCTGTGCTCTGTGCTGTATACTGCTGTGGGCTGTATATAGCTCTCTGTGGGCTGTGCTCTGTGCTGTATACTACTGTGTGCTCTGTGCTATATATAGTTCTCTGTGGGCTGTGCTCTGTGCTGTATATTGCTGTGGGCTGTATATAGTTCTCTGTGGGCTGTGCTCTGTGCTGTATACTGCTGTGGGCTGTATATAGTTCTCTGTGGGCTGTGCTCTGTGCTGTATACTACTGTGGGCTGTATATAGCTCTCTGTGGGCTGTGCTCTGTGCTGTATACTACTGTGGGCTGTATATAGTTATCTGTGGGCTGTGCTCTGTGCTGTATGCTACTGTGGGCTGTATATAGTTCTCTGTGGGCTGTGCTCTGTGCTGTATATAGTTCTCTGTGGGCTGTGCTCTGTGCTGTATACTACTGTGGGCTGTATATAGTTATCTGTGGGCTGTGCTCTGTGCTGTATGCTACTGTGGGCTGTATATAGTTCTCTGTGGGCTGTGCTGTATATAGTTCTCTGTGGGCTGTGCTCTGTGCTGTATACTACTGTGGGCTGTATATAGTTATCTGTGGGCTGTGCTCTGTGCTGTATGCTACTGTGGGCTGTATATAGTTCTCTGTGGGCTGTGCTCTGTGCTGTATATAGTTCTCTGTGGGCTGTGCTCTGTGCTGTATACTACTGTGGGCTGTATATAGTTCTCTGGGCTGTGCTCTGTGCTGTATAATACTGTGTGCTGTATATAGTTCTCTGTGGGCTGTGCTGTATATAGTACTCTGTGGGCTGTGCTGTATATAGTACTCTGTGGGCTGTGCTGTATATAGTACTCTGTGGGCTGTGCTGTGTATAGTACTCTGTGGGCTGTGCTGTATATAGTACTCTGTGGGCTGTGCTGTATATAGTACTCTCTGGGCTGTGCTGTATATAGTACTCTCTGGGCTGTGCTGTATATAGTACTCTCTGGGCTGTGCTTTATATAGTACTCTGGGCTGTGCTGTATATAGTACTCTGGGCTGTGCTGTATATAGTACTCTGGGCTGTGCTTTATATAGTTCTCTGTGGGCTGTGCTGTATATAGTTCTCTGTGGGCTGTCCTGTATATAGTTCTCTGTGGGCTGTGCTGTATATAGTTCTCTGTGGGCTGTGCTGTATATATTACTTTGTGGGCTGTGCTGTATATATTACTTTGTGGGCTGTGCTGTATATATTACTCTGTGGGCTGTGCTGTATACTACTGTATGGACTGTGCTGTATACTTCTACGTGGGCTGTGCTGTATACTACTGTGTGGTCTGTGCTGTATACTACTGTGTGGTCTGTGCTGAATACTGCTGTGTGGGCTGTGTTATCTACTACGCGAGCTGTGCTATAGTATGCAGGCTGTGCTGTATACTATGCGGTTTGTGCTATATAATATGCGGGCTTTGCTATATACTATGGGGAGTATATTATATTCTATGGGGGAGGCCATGTTATGTACTATGTGGCTGTGCTATATACTATTGTGGGGGTATATTATATTCTATGGGGGAGGCTGCGTTATATACTATGGGGGGCTGCATTATATTCTATGGGGGGCTACATTATATATTATGGGGAGGTGGGCTGTATTATATTCTATGGGGGTTACATACTCTGGGGTGGCTGCATTATACTCTGTGGGGTGGCTGCATTATACTCTGGGGTGGCTGCATTATACTCTGGGGTGGCTGCATTATACTCTGGGGTGGCTGCATTATACTATATGTGGGCTGCATTATACTGTATCGAGGACTATGGGGAATACGTTATACTATATGAAGAACTATGGGGTGCATTATACTATGGGAAGTGAATTGTACTACATGGATGACTGGCGGTGCATTATACTATATGGAGCACTATGAGGATTGTATTATGCTATATGGAGGACTATGAGGATTGTATTATGCTATATGGAGGACTATGAGGAGTGTATTATACTATGTGGAGGACTGAGCAGTGTATTTTAATATATGGAGGACTATGGAGCACATTATAATATATGGAGGACTATGGGGTGTATTTTACTAAACAAGTAAAATGCTGCATATTCGGATTGTTTTTGCTGGAACAAAAAGCCTTGTTGTCAGCAGCACATTGCCAGTGTAAACTGTAGATGTGCTGCTGAAAACATGATACTGTATGGTGATCTGTTAGTGATCTATTAGTGATCGTTCTGTCTCATCATTATTCCTCAGCTGGTGGAAAGAGGCCGGGAAACAAGCGTTGAACAACTTCAGTATTGTCGATCAAACTCGTTTAGCGGCCTGAACTCAGCGCACGTAAATACAACAGAAAGGCTTCTGTGTGATGTGCAATATGTTAGCATTTGGGGACCCATTTTAAACTTTGCCTAGGGCCCCACTTTGCCTAAAACCGGCCCTGCCTACAAGTGTACAAAGATATTATACAGTCACCATGTGACAAGTGGGCCTGTGTAACTTCAAATGCCAGGGCTGAATTTTAGTCCCAGTCCGGCCCTGATCTGGACCATCGAGCGTTGCACGGCACTCATCGGTGAACAAAACAGTTTGGAAGTCAGTCTTCATGTATCGTTTGGCCCACTGGAGTCGTTTCTGCTTGTGTGCAGTGGATAGAGGTGGTCGACAGGATGGCTTACGCACCTCTGAAGGAACAGAATAATGTGGAACAGCCTTCTTAAGTAATCTTGCCTTTATTTGGACACACCTGCCAAACTAATTTGCACAGGTATTTGCAATTTCTTTCAGTGATATAAAGAGCCCTGACACACATCACCATCAATGAGTTTAAAAGACAAACAAAAAAATTCTAACCTTATCACTCCTAAACTCTATGTGCATAATAATTTGGAACACAGTGTATTTGCAGTGTGTTTTTTTCTGCAGCATATTAATTTTTTGTGCGGATTTTTAGCGTTTTCCACACATTTATTTCAATTGAGTCAGTCAATCTGCAGCAAAAATGCTGGTGTCAAAATGTTTGTGGATTTGCTGCGAATTTGCTGAGTTTTTGTTTGCGTTTTTACTGGATTCCTATGGTGTTTCCCGCACTGTCACACAGAACCACAGGTGTGGTGGTTCTTATCGGCGGTAATGATACTGTCAGTAAGACTGCTGGTCAGAGCACTGTGGGATAATGCTGTCAGATGTGAGCATGACTCCACAACTGTGACTGTGACCCACAGCGGAGACCCATGGTAAAATGCTTACCGCACGTCAACAGGCATAGGCAGATGAGATTACACCTCTCATCAGCCTAAGTCTGCTGTCACTGGTAACAGTGACACCAGGTGCCGCTGATGGTAGACGTAGTCTCTCATCTGCCAGCACCTGTGCTCACACGTAGAAAAAACACAAGTAAAAAATTACATACATATTCAATTAAAAATAAAAAAAATTATATTCACCTAACACCAAATCCCTGACGCTCTTGTCTCCTAGATAAAAATCAAAAATAATAAACCACCATATACTCATCTGTCTGCCGTAATCCACTTAATCCTGAGTCTCTCACAGCGATCTCACGTATAGAACAGTCACATCGAGAGAAGTGACTGTTTTACCCGGCCGCTAACTACACACTGACAGGAGGTAATTGTATTGCAGTGTATCGCTGAGCTGCCGTGAGCGATCACCGGAGTTCATCAGCTAATCAGATCCGGTTTTCTCACTTACAGCACCGCACTCACACAGCAGTTATGCCGTAAGTGAGATCACTGGAGCTGATCAGCTGATGAACTCCGGTGACCTCTCTCACGGCAGCTCAGTGATACACTGTGGGAGCCATTACCTCATGTCAATGTATCGCCGGCTGTCTTTGAGAGTAGTCACATCTGTGACTGCTCTCAAAGTCATCAGTATCGTCATGGGACATTATGGGTTGTCATCTTCTCTGCCCACTGGTGAGGAGTATTGTGGCTTATTATTTAATTTTTGTTGTAGGAGACATTGGCTTCAGTGGATCAGGCATTTGTTGAGTATGGTTTAATATAGATTCAATAAAGAAGTCGGTGTCATTATTTTAAATACAAAACTTTATTCTGTGTGTGTGTTACTTTCACAAAGTGGCTGTTGGCCAATGGACCAAGTTGGTAGATTATTCAGGAAGCTGGGTCAAAATCAAACTAACAACGTCATCAATGAAATAATGCAATGATGTAGTCAGTTGAATAGCCGGTGTCAAAGCCAAAAGGGTGAAATAAGACATTAAATTGACAGACGAGACAGTAGCTGGGAAAAAAATAAGGTGCTTATGTTCAGTAATTGGTCTACTGACTAGTCTTGCTATTTCCAGATCAACAAGACCTAATATGCATGATTAAACTATAATAATTTGAGCAATTTAGGCTGCCCAGCAGTCAGAAAAAACTATAGGGGTATGTGAGCATAATCAGTAAATGCAGTGGGTTGGATGCTACGTACTTGTGCAGTATCCAACCCACAGCGTCCAGATGTTACATCATAGTGGATGCGATTTCAAGCAATCCCATGCACTGTATGTGCTCACAGATGCCCGCGGATCACCCGTAGAGACGGGCATGTCTATTTATCTTGTGGAGATGCAAGCCTGCGCAAGATAAATTTCACCCGTACAATGTATTGGACACGGTGAATCCGCACGGTTCAATGAACACATGCAGATTCACCTGCGTTCAATAGCCAGCAGCACATGTCCACTGCGTCCAAAGCGCTCCCAATTCCTGATCTGTGCACATACCCCAATGAAGTTTTGGCTGGACCTCCCAACAGCAGAAAAGAGCACTCTGTTAAAAGAATAACATGCTGCTTAATGTGGCTCCCCCCACTGTACGTTCTGGTACTGCTCATTAAGACAGAGCAGTGGTGC
This sequence comes from Ranitomeya variabilis, assembly GCF_051348905.1. Classification (NCBI taxonomy): domain Eukaryota; kingdom Metazoa; phylum Chordata; class Amphibia; order Anura; family Dendrobatidae; genus Ranitomeya; species Ranitomeya variabilis. The sequence goes on along the minus strand of NC_135237.1, from coordinate 170,226,202 downwards.
CCGACAGTGGAGGCAGTCAGTGACCAGGTAAGATAGATTTTTTTAAATCAATTTATTTGCATTAATTTTACAAACTGGTACCCCAAAGCTTTTTTTCCCATACCATACATACTCACCAGTGGACGAGATGATGCAAAAAAACCCTACAAACCAAGAATCAAGATTTTTTTTTTACTTAAAACTGCAAAATGCTTTTAACCATTACAGAAGGACTAAATTGAGAGGTATATGTCTACCTAAGATTTGTGAGATACATTTGGTATAAGGAAAGTGGAAGTAAGCAGCAATAGAAAATCTACATGATTAATAACTGGTGTGATCTTCCATGGACTGAAAAAGTTAGAGCCCAACTAAATGATCCCATAGACATTAGACTAATATTGGCTGAACCAACTAATATCAACGGGTTTGACTGTCGATATCAGCTGGCCAGTCTAATGTGTACCAGGGCCCTGGAGAGATTGTTGAGGGAGTTAAGAAACTGACATGTCCAATTTGGGGCTGCCAACCTTTTTGTTCTGCCTGAAATTATCCACATCCAGAAGTGTCTGATGGTAATTCTCTCATAGAGAATACAGCAGCAGAGTGAGTATTCTTTTTTATGGGAGAGGCAAGCGAAATTGGTATCGGCTGAACAATTGGCCGCACTATTGCTTGCTTGACAAGCATCTAAGGTGTATGGGTGCCTTTAGATTAGTACAATTTAATGTTGCTAATTTTTCTAGATAATCATTGACACCTACAATATTTGGCAATTCTGTCCAACTGCTCATCTCTTGTTTGCAGAAGAACTCTGCCTATACTGAATTTCCTTAGGCTACATTCCCATGACCTGGAATGAGCAGTGTTGCATTCTAGGGAAGGTTTCCACGTTCTTGAATTGCTGTGGTTTTGATGCTGCTTATTTATGCAGCATCAAAACTGCAGTGGACAGATGTTACAACATAGTGGATGGGATTTTTAGAAATGCCATGTCCACTGTGCGACTATGTGCACCTGCGGAACACCCGAAAAAACTGTCATGTTGCGCATCTTTTAGGACCGCGGCATGTCATTTTTTCTTGCGGAGAAGTTACTCTCCACAGCAGAAATGTAATCAATAGGATGTATTGAACGCTGTAAATTTGCATGGTTCAGTAAACACATTCAGATTTACCTGCGTTCAATAGAAGTCAGAGAAAATACTCTGTGTCCAAAGCACTGGCCATTCCAGATTGTGGGAATGTAGATCTATTGAACGCAGGTAAATCTGCATGTGTTCACTGAACCATGCAAATTAACTGCTTTCAATACATTCTATTGATTACATGTCTGTTGCAGAGACTAGCATCTACGAAAGAGAAATTTACATGCTGCTGTCCTGAAAGACACAGTTTCTGCGGGTGATCCGCAGGTCCACATAGTCGCATAGTGGAGATGGGTTTTCTAGAAATCCCATCCATTATGCTGTAACATCTGGCTGCTGCAGTTTTGACGCTGCATAAATAAGCAGCATCAAAACTGCAGCAATTCCTGAAAGTGGGAAGGTACCCTCAAGGTTTTCCCTGACCTCAGTCTAAATACTTTTCATGAGATCAACAGATTTAATTGATTTAGAAGTATTAACAGCAGAACTAGAAAACTAACCAAGAGTGAGGATGATACCCTCAGGTTACAGAAAACAGCAAAGTTTTTATGAATTCATGGTAATAATAATAAAATGATAACATTTTTAAGAATTCATGATAACAACTATTTATGTCAGGCTAACTCTGGATCTGTCTATATGATCCTATAATATAGGAAAACACTTTGTATTTGGTTGTATGATCCTACAATTTAGAAACCACTGTAGATCTGACTGTATGTTCCTTATAAGATAAGAACCTGTTGTGGATTTGACTGTATGATCCTCGGGTGTTAATATCAATCATGTGTCTCTATAGCTAGTGAGTCATTAGTAAAGTGACTTATTGTGGATCTCACCATATGATCACAATTAGTGCTTTTACAATATAGGAGTCCGCTATAGACCTTTGTATTATAAATGGAGAGTAAAACTAAATGGGGATCTGACTGAGTGAACCCTTAATCTCCACCAAAATTTTTTTTTTAGAAAAGATAGAGCAATCTATTTACCATCCTATGCACTAATACCCGTCAGTAGCTTAATGATATTAAGTGGATTTTACTGTACTAACTTCTGGTAAATACTTGCCTTAAAGGGATGTGCGTGAGTGAACTCTGACAAGCACCTAAGGTGGCGGTACGTCATTAACCTTGTATATATCCCCTTTTACTATAGCTAAAGGAAATAAGGGTAGTGCAATAACTAATAGGCTGCATATGCACTTTTGTCACTAAGTTAACTCTTAGTGGCATACTCACACACTAGTCCTATAATTTTGTGTGTTTCCTTTGAAAAATGATTAAAAGTTATGTTTTACCCCATGATCTTTATTAGGGATCTTTAGTTGCCTTAGGCAAATTGTATGATTACTGTCTGGACACATGAATGGCTTTAATGCTTTTTTTAACAAAAAAAATACTAACTATGTCGCTTAAATTTTTTACATGTTTATCAGTAGTGGGTGTGTTGGTGCTCAACGTCCCATCCTTCTTTGAACTAGTACAATAGGTGTAGCCCAGGGACTTTGACCCTCCTGTATCACTCCATTTCACAGCATGTATGACAGCAACTTCATCACTTCCTGGTACACCCGAGGTGAGATTTGACGATACCTCTCTTAGATGGGAACTGGAGTTGAATGATGTGCACCTGTAAGGGGGTCAAGAGAAGAATGGACTTCAATGGGGCTGCCTCTTCCGCTCTGTGTCTGGAACCACCGGGGCAGATACCAGTGTTCCTCCCATGTGGCAGAAGGGGGCAAGTACTGGTTAAAAGGCGCTGCGTGCGGGAAGCTGACAGGAGTCCTGGTGGGAAAGTGCAAAGCTCAGGAGAGTGAGCAGCCAGTTGCGACACTGTCACTGAGTATAAGGACCCCCCCCGACTGAGGACTCTTGCAGGGAGGCGTGATGCTGTAAGTGCCCCCCCGAACTGACGCTGACTTGCAGGCGTCCATGACTGAGGAAGACTCCCTAGATAAGTTAGAGGCGGACACTGGCATGGACAGGCCCAGGGAACTGAGCAGCCGGCCTGGGCCCCAGAGAGGAGTAACTGGACTGACCGAGGAGCGCAGTATCACTCCTGCGGTGACTCATGTTGGATGGAGCTGTGTGATAAAAACCGGTGAGAGCAGGACCTCGTCTCACCCCCCATGACCTGTTGCCTGCCTTTGGAACCGTGTTTTCATTGCGGACTGGGACTTGAGAGACTTCAAGTGCCACTGTTGACTGTGTCAATGTTGAATGGCCTTGGTGCACTCAAAATCATCTTCATGTTGTGCAAATACTGCCTAAAATCACTGCAACAACTGCACTACCTGCCCCACTTAGAGGTGAATTCTCCCTGATACATTTGTTCTGAGAGGCAGCGACTGGCTCGGGGCTCACCCCTTTCGTTTTGACTATTGAGAATTGACACTGATAGGGTCCACGGGTTTCCCTCTACAGTCGTAAATTTTATGGCATCGGACCATGTGAGGTCTTCTGGCATCACATACACTTGAACTACCTCCTTCTGGGGGGTCAATTGCAGACTTGTTCTACTAAAATTTAAGCAGAGCATGGGTACGCGTCCTTGATGTATTGTGGCTAGGGTGCTGGCAACCAGCCACCCTGGGGTCATTTTGTTTCAAGGAAAAGTAGGCCTGCACCGACATAGTGAGTATGGTCTACCCTGCTAGTAAGGTCACTGTAGCTTCCGAGGGTACCACCACCTTGCAGAGACGCTGATAGGCAGCTGGTAGCTTTTGAATCTGGCTGACCATACGAGCTGTCGAAACACAATCTCACTTGCATGATGGCAAGTTACTCAAGTCTAACTGCGCTCTCATTGTCTATTGGCTGGGAATTGTGCTACTTCTTTCAAGACATTCATTCCCGGGGTCCCCATGGGTCCCTTTCCTCCGGGACATTTCAATAATATAACCCCTTTCTGCCCAGATCTTTCTCGCCCACTCTTATCAACATACACACTACCCTGGTACAGCGATAGAGTAGCTGATCGACAGCCACTATTCAGATGGTTGGATCATTTCTGGAGTGGGCAATGTCTGGGAAGTGGGCTCGGAAGTATTCCACCGGCATAGTGGTCACCTGGGACCCGGTGCCAATCAAAAAGTGGATGCTTTGCCATTAAACTCAGCCCAGGTAGTAGGTCTTTCAGAAGTAATATATTTAGAGTCTTCATCTCCTCTTTCAGGTCTCTTTAGCCTCATAGTGTGCTATAATTGCGATAGATAGGTCAGGTAAGGAAGATCTATGAGATGGAGGAAAGATGATGAGTTCAGATATGTCCAGAGTGAGTTTGAGGAAGAGAGAGGAGAAGAAGGAGGATATGGCTGACACCCCAAGTTTCTGGACAGCAGAGAGGTGTCGTCTGGGCCAGAAAGGTAGATCTGAGTGTCATCAGCATAAAGGTGGTACTGCAATCCATGGGACTTTATGAGTTGTCCCAGGCCAAGTGTATAGATTGAGAAGAGTAGGGGTCCTAGAACAGAGTCTTGGGGGACTCCAACAGAGAGAGGATGGGATGAGGAGGAAGTGTGGGAGTGGGAGACGCTGAATGTGCGATTGGAAGGGTATGAGGAGATCCAGGACAGGGCAAAGTCTTTGATGCCAAAGGAGGAGAGGATCTGTAGTAGGAGGCAGTGGTTAACTGTGTCGAAAACAGAGGACAGGCCTAGAAGGAGGACTACAGAGTATTGTCCATTAGCTTTGGCTGTAAGTAGGTCGTTACGTTAGTAATTTTGGTCAGGGCTGTCTTAGTTGAGTGATGGGGCAGAAACCAGATTGTAGATTGTCAAAGCGCAAGTTAGATGACAGGTGGGAGGAAAGTTCAGCGTAGATGTGCTGCTCCAAGAGTTTGGAAGCGAATGGGAGCAGCGATATTGGGCGATAGCTGGATATAGCTGTTGGATCGAGGGTTGACTTTTTAAGGATAGGCGTGATTGTGGCATGTTTGAAAGCAGAAGGGAAGGTGCCAGAATTAGTGATAGGTTGAACAGATGGGTTAGGGATGGGATACGAGTGGTGGTTAGGATGGGGAGGAGGTGAGATGGGATTGGGTCGAGCGCACAGGTGGTGAGGTGCAATTTGGAGAGGAGACAATTAAGCCCCCCTTCAGTGATGATGGATAGGGAGGTTATGGGGTTTGGGCATTGGTCTGGTATACAAAGGTGTTGTGGAGGTGGAACAATGAAGACTTGCCTTGTTTGGTCGATCTTATTTTTAAAGTGTGTGGCAAAGTCCTCAGCAGAGATGAGGGAGGTTGCAGAGGGAAGTGGGGGGTAGAGGAGGGAGTTAAAGGTTTTTAATAACTGTTTGGGGTTCTAGGATAGGGAAGATACGAGGGTTGTGAAGTAGGCCTGTTTAGCAGAGTTGAGAGCAGACATAAAAGCGAGTGTTGCCTGTTTGAATGCAGTGAAGTTGTCTTGCAAATGTGTTTTCTTCCAACGTTACTCTGCAACCCTGGCCACTTGCCAGAGCTTTTTAGTGGTGTTATTGTGCCAGGGTTGTCTATTGATACGTCCCACTCTGCCATGAACGAGAGGGGCACCGTAGCTGATGCGAGAGTGGCATTGTAGAAAGCAGTGGCACTGTGTCGAGGAGTGAGGATATGGATGTCAGTGGTGGGATAGAGTCAGAGAGTGTGTGGGTGTCTAGGTGTGCAAGGTTTCTGCAGGGGTGCACATGTTGCTGGACATGGGTGCCCGGTGAGGACAGGGATGAGAAAGTGAGCAGATGGTGATAGGATAGAGGGAGAGAGGAGGTGGTGAAGTTAGATAGAGAGCAGAGACGGGTGAAGACCAGGTCTAGTGTATGTCCGTCTGTGTGGGTGGCTGCAGAGGACCACTGAGTAAGTCCAAAAGATGAAGTAAGGGACAGAAATTTGGAGGCTTTTGACTGAAGGATATCAGTGGGGATGTTGAAGTCACCCATGATGATGGTGGAGGGGTGTGGGTGAAGTGGAGGCCGCAGAAACACAGCGCAGCAGGGTAGGCAGTGTCAGAGGGTGTTAGCCATGTTTCTGCGAGGCCAAGGAAGGCAAGCTTGTGAGAGAGAAAAAGGTCATGAAGCTTATTGCAGATTGAGCAGGCATTCCAGAGTGCTCCAAAGAGAGGGAGCAGGGGGGTGGGCATCAGGGGCACGGGTTTTATGTTGGAAAGATTGTGGTAGTTCATATTAGGGAGCGGTAGGAGCGGGTATTAATGGGAGGTATGAGCTGTGGGGGGTCCAGGGTTGGGAGATATGTCGCTAGCAGTGAGGATTGGCAGAGAAAGGGAGAGCAGGTGGGAGAAGGAGAGTGACCAGCTTGTTTTATGCTTTATTAGGACAGATTTGAGGTTGAGGAGCAGGTCAGCAGAGGAGGACAGGTGGGTAGGTAAGAGGGAAGGGGAGATGATTATTTGGTTAGAGGGTGCTGGGGTTTGTGGATAGCGAAGGAGAGGATTAGTGGAGCAAACACTGTAAGTGCATATGTGAACATGGTGAAGGAGTCACATGGGTTAATAGAAAAGCTAGGTCCAAGTAATAAGAAGTGCTTATTCAGCAGACATAAACAAAAGAGACAGATACATAGAGTGGGGTCCTGACTCTTGCCATGACTAGCTGCCATTGAAATAACTGCACTTCACAATACTTTAGCTTCCGTGATACTTTGATGCCGGGAGACGCGTGCCTGACCCGCACGCATGAACCCCTATAATGCTACTAAATTTATAGGACTAAGTAGAGGATCAGGTGAGAGGGATTGTGGGACCTTATTTGGGATAAATTAGCAATTGGCCAATACACCAGGGGAGGTTACATGATTAAAGGCCTGGCTACAACCATATGCTGTAACACCTTGCACCAGATAATATCTCCTGTGACCCAAGCATGGATGTACAGCAGTAAGTATTGAATATAATGCAACAAACAAATTTAGCAAACATTCAGCAGGCACAGTTATATACCATTAAAGGAACTGTTGCAGGATGATAAGCAGCAGATGACAGCAAGCAGAGATTGTACCATTAAAGGAATTGTTGCAGGATGATAAGCAGCAGATGACAGAAAGCAGAGATTGTACCATTAAAGGAATTATTGCAGGATGATAAGCATCAGATGACAGCAAGCAGAGATTGTACCTGTGTGAAGAGAGGAGATGGATGTTAATTCCCGGTCGTTGTAATAACTGCACTTCACGATACTTTAGCTGCCGTGATACTTTGCTGCCGGTAGACGCATGCCTAGTTACGTATATCCCGTTCCTTATGACAGCAATGTCCACAGTCCTAAGGGTATAAGTATAAAGTTTCCCTTTATATAGTAGGCTCTAGCGGGGAGTATCCAGTTCTTCCCACTAAGGCTTCTTTCACACTTCCGTCGGTCGGGGTGCGTCATAATGCAGCGAATTGACGTATCGACGGACGTTGTGAAAATAGAGTAACACATGTGTAACGCATCCAGTTTTATGAAGGATGTGTCAAATGGGTTCCACCAGAATTTTCAGGTATAAATTTCTAGAGAGAGAGAGAGAGAGAGAGAAATCCTTCCAGGCATGCTCAGAATAGAAAAACGCAATACATCGCTGGATTCCTGCTTTTCACAGGCAACGACGCATCCAGCGTCCATAGGCTGCCACTATAGCCAACGACGTATGCCGCAGGATGCGTCGTTGCACTTTCTTACGACGCTGACAAAAACCATTTCATTGAACATTTTTTCCAGACGACGGACGGCTTTTTTCCGACGGATCCAGTGCACGACGGATGAAATGGATGGCCATCTGTCACAATCCGTCGCTAATACAAGCTATGGGAAAAAACAGGATCCTGCAGAAAAATTTGCAGGATCCTGTTTTTTCAAAACTCGACGGATTTCGACGGGAGGAAAAAGATGGAAATGTGAAAGAGGCCTAAGCCGCAAGTCCTTTTGAAAAAGTCAATCAATGCTCTCTGTGCCTCTCGCACTCTGGACAGTCCCCACCCTGTCTATAGCAGCAGCCCCAACTGACCCCTGTTCCGTATGTCAGTATCAGAAGTAACAACCCAACTCACTCGTGCCTCAGGTCTGGTCTTCGGGCCTTGACCAGCGTCAGCTGGATTCCAGAAATTGTCTGGCGCCACCTGCGTTCTGCTTTCATATGCGCCACAGCCTGCTGGTTCATGCTCCCTGCCAAAGCTTGGCTCCCCGGTGTCAGTGTCTCCCTCGGCACACATCCTGACTGTCCCTTCTCCTGGCTCCAAATTTGCTCCTGTTTTGGCACGCTGGCAAGGAACTGCGTCATTAGGGTCACCTGACCTGGTCCTTTATCTATTTATTTATCCATTGGGAAATCTCATCCTTCATTGTACAGGCTGCAACACTTACGTAATCACAAATGTCAGTGATTGGCTACAAAGGTCATATTACCACAGAAGAATGGTGATGGCCACCAATATATTGGAGCAGGAGATAACAATTAAGTTTCCAGGTCCCATTAGTTTCAGCTGCAGATAACCATTGTGCTATTCTTTGCATCCATGTAGGAGATTTGTAGCTTTGTTGTTCAAATAATTTTTATTATAACTTTGAAATTTAATATTAGCATGTGGAAATAATCATATAGTCAGCTCACAAGGGAATAGGGGTAAGGAGAGGGAGGGAGGTAGGGGGGATGGGTTTGGGGAAAGGTAACCTGTGATCATACTTATTCAAATAATTTTATTATATCTTTGAAATTTAATATTAGCATGTGGAGTCAGCTCACAAGGGAATAGGGGAAGGAGAGGGAGGGAGGTAGGGGGGTGGGTTTGGGGAAAGGTAAGTACAACATTGTGGACACGCTGTCCGTTTTAAACAAAATTTGATAATGATTAACAATTGTTTAACAGATTAACATATAGTAACATATAATAGCATATAATAATAGCATATAGCATACAATAAATCGTAATATCCTCACAGGTATGTAGAAGCCATCATCTTTCCTTTTAATGCGATAGGTTAGAGTCTACCTCAACCCATTTCTTCCATTTCCTAGATTTGTAGCTTTGTATGAGAAAAACAAAACCTTGACCGCTACACAAATATACTGACAGATTAATCAGGGCAGAATTTTTAACCTTTTAAATAATAAAAAGGTATTGAGGTATTGATGAGTTACAATTTGTTTTGCCAGAGCACAAATCTGGAATTTATGAGGTATAATTTTATATGTTTTAGATTGTGCTATTTTTCACAGTTGGTTTCTTTCTATTCTGCATAAAGCCTTGGAGATTTCATTAAATAGACCCCAAGGGGCATTGTGCGTTCATTCATGATAATAATTAGAAAATGTTTTTGTTCATTAAACAAAAGGACATTTAAATTAAGAGCAATTACCATACAGTGACTATAAACTGTCACTGAAATTTAAGCTCCAACAGACCCAAAACCATTAGTGAAACCAAGATGCCTTTAACAGTCTTTTTCTTAGGGTTCATTCGTTTGATATGTATGGCTCACTCAGCTGGAGATACATTGATCATAGTTCAACCTAACAAATCCATTTAAAGAATATAAGATTTGCCAGGCCACATCAAACTCTATTTTTTTAGGCACTAGCAAGTTGTATTTTTATTCTAATAACTGATAGTAAAGATTAGAAACCTTTTATAAAAATAGGTTTAACTCATGGAGATGGGTTTCTCCTGAACTGGACAGATATATGAAGCCAATCTGCTAAAAAATACCCATAATCACATATTTCTTTTAAACTTGTTTCAGCATTAATCTCTCATATAATGAAATTGCAAATCAAAGATTCGTAATCTTATCCATCTAGCCTCTAGTAAAACCAGCATGAAAGCCTACTGCCCTTCACAATACACAAAGAATTGCCACCTTCTGTAAAATACTGGTTGCACCATATGCAGAGTATATACAGTATGTACAGTAAAGTTCTCTAATAACGGTAGAATTACATTCGGTATATAACACCCCAGGAAGCCAGTTGTTACAGTCAGGGCCGGACTGGGACTAAAATTCAGCCATGGCATTTGAAGTCACACAGGCCCACTTGTCACATGGTGACTGTATAATATCTTTGTACACTTGTAGGCTACAAGAAGTGAGGGGAGTGTAACACGACTATATAACATATAATTACAGCTGTATCCAGCATTACAGCTCAGCCCCCATAGACTGTAATACAGCACAGCCCCCATAGACTGTAATACAGCACAGCCCCCATAGAATGTAATACAGCACAGCCCCCATAGAATGTAATAGAGCACAGCCCCCATAGAATGTAATGCAGCACAGCCCCCATAGAATGTAATGCAGCACAGCCCCCATAGAATGTAATGCAGCCAGCCCCATAGAATGTAATACAGAACAGCCCCATAGAATTTAATGCAGCACAGTCCACATAGAATGTAATACAGCACAGCCCCCATAGAATTTAATGCAGCCAGCCCCATAGAATTTAATGCAGCACAGCCCCATAGAATGTAATACAGCACTGCCCCATAGAATATAATGCAGCACAGCCCCATAGAATGTAATACAGCACAGCCCCATAGAATATAATGCAGCACAGCCCCATAGAATATAATGCAGCACAGCCCCATACAATATAATGCAGCACAGCCACCATACAATGTAATGCAGCCAGCCCCATAGAATATAATGCAGCACAGGCCCATGGAATGGAATGCAGCCAGCCCCCATAGAATGTAATGCAGGCAGCCACCATACAATATAATGCAGCACAGCCCCCATAGAATGTAATGCAGCCAGCCCCATAGAATATAATGCAGCACAGGCCCATAGAATGGAATGCAGCCAGCCCCATAGAATATAATGCAGCACAGGCCCATGGAATGGAATGCAGCCAGCCCCATAGAATATAATGCAGCACAGGCCCATGGAATGGAATGCAGCCAGCCCCCATAGAATGTAATGCAGGCAGCCACCATACAATATAATGCAGCACAGCCCCCATAGAATGTAATGCATGCAGGCAGCCCCCATAGAATGTAATGCAGGCAGGCAGCCCCCACAGAATGTAATGCAGGCAGGCAGCCCCCACAGAATGTAATGCATGCAGGCAGCCCCCATAGAATGTAATGCAGGCAGGCAGCCCCCACAGAATGTAATGCATGCAGGCAGCCCCCATAGAATGTAATGCAGGCAGGCAGCCCCCACAGAATGTAATGCAGGCAGGCAGCCCCCACAGAATGTAATGCATGCAGGCAGCCCCCATAGAATGTAATGCAGGCAGGCAGCCCCCACAGAATGTAATGCAGGCAGGCAGCCCCCACAGAATGTAATGCAGGCAGGCAGCCCCCATAGAATGTAATGCAGGCAGGCAGCCCCCACAGAATGTAATGCATGCAGGCAGCCCCCATAGAATGTAATGCAGGCAGGCAGCCCCCACAGAATGTAATGCAGGCAGGCAGCCCCCACAGAATGTAATGCAGGCAGGCAGCCCCCATAGAATGTAATGCAGGCAGGCAGCCCCCACAGAATGTAATGCATGCAGGCAGCCCCCATAGAATGTAATGCAGGCAGGCAGCCCCCACAGAATGTAATGCAGGCAGGCAGCCCCCACAGAATGTAATGCAGGCAGGCAGCCCCCATAGAATGTAATGCAGGCAGGCAGCCCCCACAGAATGTAATGCAGGCAGGCAGCCCCCATAGAATGTAATGCAGGCAGGCAGCCCCACAGAATGTAATGCAGGCAGGCAGCCCCCACAGAATGTAATGCATGCAGGCAGCCCCCATAGAATGTAATGCAGGCAGGCAGCCCCCACAGAATGTAATGCAGGCAGGCAGCCCCCACAGAATGTAATGCAGGCAGGCAGCCCCCATAGAATGTAATGCAGGCAGGCAGCCCCCACAGAATGTAATGCATGCAGGCAGCCCCCATAGAATGTAATGCAGGCAGGCAGCCCCCACAGAATGTAATGCAGGCAGGCAGCCCCCACAGAATGTAATGCAGGCAGGCAGCCCCCATAGAATGTAATGCAGGCAGGCAGCCCCCACAGAATGTAATGCATGCAGGCAGCCCCCATAGAATGTAATGCAGGCAGGCAGCCCCCACAGAATGTAATGCAGGCAGGCAGCCCCCATAGAATGTAATGCAGGCAGGCAGCCCCCACAGAATGTAATGCATGCAGGCAGCCCCCATAGAATGTAATGCAGGCAGGCAGCCCCCACAGAATGTAATGCAGGCAGGCAGCCCCCATAGAATGTAATGCAGGCAGGCAGGCCCCATAGAATGTAATGCATGCAGGCAGCCCCCATAGAATGTAATGCAGACAGGCAGCCCCCACAGAATGTAATGCAGGCAGGCAGGCCCCATAGAATGTAATGCATGCAGGCAGCCCCCATAGAATGTAATGCAGACAGGCAGCCCCCACAGAATGTAATGCAGGCAGGCAGCCCCCATAGAATGTAATGCAGGCAGGCAGGCCCCATAGAATGTAATGCATGCAGGCAGGCAGGCAGCCCCCCCCAACTCCACAATCCAGTCATCAATCATTGATAAAAAACAAACAAACACACTACTCACCTCCCTCCTCATGCCCCGCGCTGCTTCGGTCTCAGCAGATGCAGTCTGCCCGCCCGGTCACACAGCAGGTGCGCGATGATATGACGTCATCGCGCACCCGCAGTGTCAGCGGCAGGCAGAGCGGGGAATGATGGGAGAGGGGGCGTCAGTGGACGCTCTCTCCTCCATCATTGCATTCAACTGTACCGGTGTCTATGACGCAGGTATAGTTGAATGCGGGGCCGGGAGTGTGCCGCGACAGCGTGGGGAGTGTGCCGACAGTGGCACACTCGAGCGGCCCACTACTGCCATCGGCCCTTCTGGCATTTGCCATAACTGCCCGATGGCCAGTCCGGCCCTGGTTACAGTGGTATTGCCTTCCTCACGGGGAGTGTGATGCCATGCCTGGAAGCGAGGAAGGATCCCTTTAACAGGTAACATGTACACACAACACTGTTCTGACTCCAGGCCAGAAGGGGGAGCTGGAAACCCGGTTTCAGGGTACCTTCTCTATATATTCTGGCTGGAGGAGGAGTTAGGAGTTCAGTTGAGAGGAGAGCTGGAGCCCTGCAGACACATGGTTCTGCAGCTCCTGACAGGGCAGTCTGTGAGAGACTGTGAGGGGAACAGAGGCAAAAGAGAGGAAAGATACTGGGAGTGGAGCTTTGAGAGGGCTCACTCTAGAATCAGCACTAGAAACCGAAGGCCGGAATTCAGAGGTTGTGGAGATAACTATATGCCCCACAGCAGAAACTGGCAGGCAGGAGATTTCAAGTCGCTTGTCCACCACTACACCCAAAGGCACTGCAGCATATAGAGCCCGGAGTCACCACTAGAAGGCTTGAGTGCCTTCCATGCGGGTAATGTCTGACTAAAAGGACAGAGAAAGAGAGGACCTTGTGTGAAGCCTTAGGCAGCAAGGGACTTATGCCACAGCGCAGTAAGGAAGACTTCCAACTCCACCTGGCTAAGGGGATTCTGAATTGCTTCCAGGCTGGCCGGACCTCACCATCACCTGTTACCGGTACCCTGGACTGTGGCTGCATACTACCAGTAAAAGATAAAGAGACTGCAACCTTGTGTCCTCCAATTCTTTCCGGCACTGCACCGTCTGTCATAATTACCCACTACACTGGGAGCCCTGGGGATCAAGCTTCACCTGTGGGAAGCCATACCATCCCTGCTGCAATAACATCATTCCTAGTGGACCCCTTTAAGCAGTGTCGATCGACCCTGACTGAATACCACAGGTAGCATCACAAACATTCTTTATCTTCTACAAACTATTTCCTTTAAAGACCTTCCCTTTAACTTAGATGCCCAGGGCCATGGACCGGGTCACTGCCACCGTGACTACCCCTTTAAAGACCACTGGACCCGGCCTGAGTACTCCAGGGTCCTAGCAGGCGTTCCAACTTGGCATCACAAACAGGATGGACCGACCTAGCAAACTTGTGCGCCTAGGAGACTGTGTTTAACGGAGCATTATTGGACTGGAAATTGCCACCATAATTGCAGCATGTATTGTGCAGGAGGAGAAGGTCATGTTGTGGGTGGAGCTTGGAGGAACGGCGTGAAAGCTATGGCCACCCCTCACCAATACTATTATGTGAGAGAAGTATGTCTGTCAACGAGAGAGGTCCGCCTCTTGCTCTGGGATGGCGGGAAGAAGAAGAGGAACCACCCACAAAGACAAGTGTGGTACAGTGAAACCTCGGGAAACCTCACTACAAGGAAGGGCCGGAAACCATCATGGCGGGGAGCAGAGGACAGGCACCAATGCGTGGGGTGGAGCAGGAGGACTCCCCCAACCGACCCTCGGATGATCCTTCCCAGCTATCAGCATTGGACCCGGACCTCCTTAGTGTGGAAGTGAAGGCACTTACCCGGCAGCTCGTGAGGATGCAGCTGGAGGCAGTTACCAGATGGAAAGAGGCCTTCCTGGGGAGTCTCACCGGACAACCATCAACAACCTCATCTGGCTTGGAGCAGGAGAGAAGGTCTGGCATGCTGCAAGAGAAGGTAAGGGGTGCGGCCCTGACCCCGGCGGTGAAAGACCCAGCAGCTAGGCCCATATCACCCCCACTGCTATACACTCCCCACCAGGGTTTTGGGTCCCTCGGTGAATTGACACCGTACACCGAGAGCATGCCGGCATCAAGTCCGGCTGCAACCCCTGTGACAGACGACACCCTGGTAGCCCCCTTACAGACCCCACCAAATCCGAGGCCCGGAGGAGTAAGCAATCGACTTCACTGGGATCAGGGGGATGGCAGCATTGACCAGATGTCAGCCTCGCTAGTTCCGACCAGTGGGCCCCGGGTTAACTACATCAAACCCGTGGTGTTTGCAGGGGAACCCGCAGGGGTGGACATGATAGAGCTCCATGGAGAAATCCCCATTATGACCTGACGGGAGCACTGCAGACGGCGGGGGAGCAGGAGAGGCAGCAATCCCTGGCCCGGCATGCAGCATACGAGGAGAGGAACCTGGAAGCAAAGGCCCAAACCCGAAAAATCCCTGGGGCAGAAAAGGGACCACTTTGGCAGGGAGAAGTGGTTGTCTTTAATCAAAAGAGAGGCTGGGGCTTTATTAAAGAAACTGGGATAATAAATGAGATCTTTGTCAACCAGAGAGACATAGAGTCCCACCTAATGAAAGGTCACCCTGATCATGACCTTTACCCCAGTGATAAGGTCACTTACACCAGCCACACTGGCGACAAACGCTGGTACGCTCTTGATTGCAAAAAGTGTGCTCTAGTGCAAAAGCGACCAAAGTATACAGACCAGGCTACAGCATCAATTCCTGCAGGTGCAGCAGCAGGCCCGTTCAGGCCAGTTATAAAGTGTCACAAGTCCACTTAGACACCAGTGGTGGAACCAACCAATCTGACTTGGTATAATGTACCTATTGAAAGGTACGATCCTGAATTTTCCTGACCAGGGAGTAGCAGCCACCAGGAGCTACTCTGGAAGAAGAAGTAGAGGGTTAGCCAATTGTTGCCGAGAGTTTAAAATGTCTGCTAAAGTTTGAAAGTTGACAGAACTGCAGAATCATGAACTAGGCATGATCAAAACTGTTGGTGTAAATAGTTAGCACTTCTTAAAGTGCTTCTTACTGGTTTTACACGTATCCAATGAAGATACTGTTGCTTGCACTAAAAGTTATTTGCGTAGCCAGAGAAGTGGTCCAGAGAGGAGACCAGTTATGTCTTGCAGCAAGCCCAAGGCCTATGTTGGGGATTTGGAACGGGTCGCCCATGTTGCTGTTGTTGGTGAGAGGGACCTCACAATTTGCTGAATAAAAATGTTGTTAATGTGATGTTGAAATACTTGAATGATGTTGCACTACCTCAGTTCTAGGAAATATTGACTATGTTGCACTTTACTACAAGTGTTAGTCTTTCATGTGCTAGAGAAAGTTTACCCATAAAGGGAACTGTGTTTTATACTCCTATTTTTGGTAAAGCTATTTTCTACTTTGTATCATAGTTCATGTAACGTTAAAGCAAAGTAACCTCCCATAAATGGAAGAAAAGTTATTTTGCTGTTAAAATGCATAATTTAAAAATGTTTGCAAATCTAATCCATTTTATTTTTTTTGTGTTCCCAGTGCGGGAGTACTGGATTTAATGGCGGGGGAATGTAACACCCCAGGAAGCCAGTTGTTCAGTTGTTACAGTGGTATTGCCTTCCTCATGGGGAGGGTGATGCCATGCCTGGAAGTGAGGAAGGATCCCTTTAACAGGTAACACTGTTCTGACTCCAGGCCAGAAGGGGGAGCTCGAGACCCAGTTTCAGGGTAACTTCCCTATATATTCTGGCTGGAGGAGGAGTTAGGAGTTCAGTTGAGAGGAGAGCTGGAGTCGTGCAGACACGTGGTTCTGCAGCTCCTGACAGGGCAGTTTGTGAGAGACTGTAAGGGGAGCAGAGGCAAAGGAGAGGAAAGATACTGGGAGTAGAGCTGCGAGAGGGCTCACTCCAAAATCAGCACTAGAAACCGGAGGCCGGAATTCCAAAGTTGTGGTGGTAACTGTATTCCCCACAGCAGAAACCGGCAGGCAGGAGATTTCAAGTCACCTGTCCACCACTACACCCGAAGGCACAGCAGCCTATAGAGCCCGGAGTCACCACTTGAAGGGACACCTATTAAAAGGCTCGAGTTGTCTTCCATGCGGGTAATGTCCGACTAAAAGGACAGAGAGCGAGTACCTTGTGTGAAGCCTTAGGAAGCAGGGGACATATACCACAGCGCAGTAAGGAAGGCTTCCAACCCCACCTGGCTAGGGGGATTCCGAATTTCTTCCTGGCTGGCTGGACCTCACCATCACCTGTTACCGGTACCCTGGACTGTGGCTGCATACTACCAGTAAAAGGTAAAGAGACTGCAACCTTGTGTCCTCCAATTCTTTCCGGCACTACACAGTCTGTCATCTTTACCCACTACACTTCACCTGTGGGAAGCCATACCATCCCTGCTGCAATAACATCATCCCCAGTGGACCCCTTTAAGCAGCATCGGTCGTCCCTGACCGAATACCACAGGTGGCATCACAAACATTCTGTATCTTCTCCAAATATTCCCTGTAAAGACCTTCCCTTTAAATTGGACGCCCAGGGCCATGGACCAGGTCACTGCCACTGTGACTACCCCTTTAATGACTACCAGACCCGGCCCGAGTACCTCAGAGTCCAAGTGGGCGCTCAAGGTATACAGGAGATGTGGTACTGTGCAGTGTATATCAGGGGCAGACATACCAGTTGTTCAGCCTGTGCAGCTGCACTGGGGCCCAAAGATGGAGGAGGGCCCTTGCAGGGTGGCTAATAATGAGGCCAATCTGGCCTATTTCTGTGATGCTGAGTCTCCAGGGGGCCCATAGCCAGATCACCCTTATGTGTTGTGGGCAAGGGAGCGATCCCTGAGGCAGGAGAAAATGGTAGCAAAGCAGAGCTGCAGGGATTCAGACTCTGCTTCTTGCCCGGCACTTCCTGTCTGACACAGGCACGCAGCTGGATGATGACAGCATTCAGCATGCGTCTGTGTCAGAGAGAAAGCTGCTGGCGATGATGATACTGTAGCTGCGGTGGGATGTACGGAGAGGTGAGTGGTGGTGTTTTTTTAGCAATACACTGGTGGAGAGGTGGGGAGAACAACAAGTGGGGTGGTGGAGAGGGCAATGATGGGGTGGTGGAGATGGCAATGATGGTGGTGGGTAGAAGGCAATGATGGAGGTGTTGGAGAGTGCAATAATGGGGGTGGTTTGGAGGAAAAAGATGGAGGTGTGGAAAAGGCAATGATGGGGTGGTGGAGAGGGCAATGATGGAGGTGGTGGAGAGGGCAATTAAGGGTGTGGTGGAGAGGACAATGAAGCGGGTTATATAGAGGGCAGTGATGAAGGTGGTCAAGAGGGCAATGATGAAGGTGGGGGAGAACAATGAAGGAGGTGGGAGAAAGGGCAATTAATGGGTGATGAACAGGGCAGTGATGGATGTGGTGGACAGAGCAATGATGAAGGTTGTTTAGAAGGCAATGATCGAGCTGGGGAGAAGGCAATGATGCGGTGGTGGAGAGGGCAAAGATGGAGAGAGCAATTACGGAGGTGGTAGAGAGGGCAAAGATTAGGGTGGGGAGATGGCAATGATGGAGGTGGTGAAGAGGGCATTGATGAAGGTAGTGGAGAGGGCAATGATGGGGTGGTGGAGAGGTCAAGGATGGAGGTAGTGGAGAGGGCAATGATGGAGGTAGTGTGGAGGGCCATGATGGAGGTGGTGGAGAGGACAATAATGGGATGCAGGGAGAGAAGGACAATGAGGAATGTGGGATATTGGAATGGGAGGAAGGGGGACTTATAATGGACTTATGAACAGGTGGAGGGGGAGTAGGACGTTAGCTGTGGATGTAAAATTAATTGGCTGGTGGAGGAGAGTGCTAAGCCCCTGATAGCCTCCTTCTCCATCTCACAATTCATTGTGATGCTATAGGGGATTTAAAATGTATTGGGGAGTGGGAGAGGAGGCAGTAAGGTACATA
Organism: Ranitomeya variabilis; assembly: GCF_051348905.1. Taxonomy (NCBI): domain Eukaryota; kingdom Metazoa; phylum Chordata; class Amphibia; order Anura; family Dendrobatidae; genus Ranitomeya; species Ranitomeya variabilis. The sequence goes on along the minus strand of NC_135237.1, from coordinate 170,207,565 downwards.
GAATACCTTATAAGGAATTGAAAGGTGTGAGAAGATGCTTGCAAGGCCTTGTAATAAGTTGGGAGATAGCGGAGGATGCTAAGTACCTGGTAATGTCTTCTCAGCAACACTGCACACGGATACAGGAATATAGCCTTAATATGTATGGCACAGTTCTCTTAGTATATAGTGTACTCACTTATTATGTATAGCACAGTCCTTTAGTATATTGTGTACTCACTTGTTATGTATAGCACAGTCTCTTAGTATATAGTGTACTCACTTATTATGTATAGCACAGTCCCTTAGTATATAGTGTTCTCACTTATTATGTATAACACCGTCCTTAGTTACATAGTTTCCTCTTTTATTATGTATAACACTGTCCCTTATTACGTGCCATCCTCTCTAGCTATATATGGTGCCATCCCTTATCATATAGCTTTCTCTGCTGTTATGTAGAATGCTGTCCCTTACATAGTGAATTCTTGCTTTTTTCTTAATCACAGCGCCCTCTTTTATTACATAATCCTCTCTTGTTAGATATAAAATGACTGCTAATGGAGGAGCTGATGGAGGAGCTGATGGAGCAGCCAGTGACCAGATGACAAGTCCATCAGCTCCTCTGTTAGAAAGTAAGCTTTCCCATGCTCCATCAGAAGGCACTGCATTATATATCTAATAACACAGGACAGCTTGTAGTAAAGACAGGGCTCTATATAATCTGATATGTAAGGGATGGTGCAGTACGTAACGAGAGGGCACTGTGTAATAAAGAATTACAATATGCATAATAAAGGAGACTGTGTAAGATATATCATTGTATGTGTGTGGCTATATATAGATAGATACATAGACAGGGCATTACTGCCCTGACTGGCGTATGGGGCCTGGTGGGCAGAGGGGGCCCGCATCGGGCTCATCTGCTCACCGAGCCCCCTACAGGTGCTGTGGCACGCTATTGATGTGCAGGCCCGTGCCCGCACGTCAATAGTTAACAGCCGCCAGCCAATCAGAGGCTGGCAGCTGACATTTGCCGCAGCGCGCACTTCGCCGGCATCTGACGTCATTGTCAGTAACCGGCGAGAGCGCGCTTCACCTGCATGGAGGGAGTGAGCTTCGCCTCCCGCAGGAGCGCGGCCAGGTAAGAACTCATGTTTTTTTTTTTTGAGAGCGGTGATCCAGGGGGCCCCGGGACAGAATGCTGGACATGCTGGGGCAGAGATGCTGGACACACTGGGGCAGAGATGCTGGACACGCTGGGGGCAAAAATGCTGGACACACTGGGGTAGAAATGCTGGACACACTGGGGCAGAAATGCTGGACACGCTGGGGCAGAAATGCTGGACACGCTGGGGCAGAAATGCTGGACACGCTGGGGGTAGAATGCTGACACACTGGGGGCAGAATGCTAGACACACAGGGGGCAGAATACTGGACATTGGGGGCAGAGATGCTGGACATTGGGGGCAGAGATGCTGGACACACTGGGGCAGAAATGCTGGACACACTGGGGCAGAAATGCTGGACACACTGGGCAGAAATGCTGGACACGCTGGGGCAGAGATGCTGGACACACTGGGGCAGAAATGTTGGACACTGGGGCAGAAATGCTAGACACACTGGCGCAGAAATGCTGGACACACTGAGGCAGAGATGCTGGACACACTGGGGGCAGAGATGTTGGACATTGGGGGAAGAAATGCTGGACACACTGGGGCAGAGATGCTGGACATTGGGGGCAGAGATGCAGGACATTGGGGGCAGAGATGCTGGACACACTGGGGTAGAGATGCTGGACATTGGGGGCAGAGATGTTGGACATTGAGGGCAGAAATTCTGGACACACTGGGGCAGAGATGCTGGACACACTGGGGGCAGAGATGCTGGACATTGGGGGCAGAGATGCTGGACACACTGGGGCAGAGATGCTGGACACACTGAGAGCAGAGATGCTGGACACACTGGGGCAGAGATGCTGGACACACTGGGGCAGAGATGCTGGACACGCTGGGGCAGAAATGCTGGACACACTGGGGCAGAAATGCTGGACACACTGGGGCAGAGATGCTGGACACACTGGGGGCAGAGATGTTGGACATTGGGGGCAGAAATGCTGGACACACTGGGGCAGAGATGCTGGATACACTGGGGGCAGAGATGTTGGACATTGGGGCAGAAATGCTGGACACACTGGGGCAGAGATGCTGGACATTAGGGGCAGAGATGCTGGACACAATGGGGCACAGATGCTGGACATTGGGGGCAGAGATGCTGGACACACTGGGGGCAGAGATGTTGGACATTGGGGGCAGAAATGCTGAACACACTGGGGCAGAGATGCTGGACACACTGGGGGCAGAGATGCTGGACATTGGGGGCAGAGATGCTGGACACACTGGGGCAGAGATGCTGGACACACTGGGGCAGAGATGCTGGACATTGGTGGCAGAGATGTTGGACATTGAGGGCAGAAATGCTGGACACACTGGGGCAGAGATGCTGGACACACTGGGGGCAGAGATGCTGGACATTGGGGGCAGAGATGCTGGACACACTGGGGCAGAGATGCTGGACACACTGAGAGCAGAGATGCTGGACACACTGGGGCAGAGATGCTGGACACACTGGGGGCAGAGATGCTGGACACGCAGGGGCAGAAATGCTGGACACACTGGGGCAGAAATGCTGGACACACTGGGGCAGAGATGCTGGACACACTGGGGGCAGAGATGTTGGACATTGGGGGCAGAAATGCTGGACACAATGGGGCACAGATGCTGGACATTGGGGGCAGAGATGTTGGACATTGGGGCAGAAATGCTGGACACACTGGGGCAGAGATGCTGGACATTAGGGGCAGAGATGCTGGACACAATGGGGCACAGATGCTGGACATTGGGGGCAGAGATGCTGGACACACTGGGGGCAGAGATGTTGGACATTGGGGGCAGAAATGCTGAACACACTGGGGCAGAGATGCTGGACACACTGGGGGCAGAGATGCTGGACATTGGGGGCAGAGATGCTGGACACACTGGGGCAGAGATGCTGGACAAACTGGGGCAGAGATGCTGGACATTGGTGGCAGAGATGTTGGACATTGAGGGCAGAAATGCTGGACACACCTGGGGCAGAGATGCTGGACACACTGGGGGCAGAGATGCTGGACATTGGGGGCAGAGATGCTGGACACACTGGGGCAGAGATGCTGGACACACTGAGAGCAGAGATGCTGGACACACTGGGGCAGAGATGCTGGACACACTGGGGGCAGAGATGCTGGACATGCTGGGGCAGAAATGCTGGACACACTGGGGCAGAAATGCGACAGACACACTGGGGCAGAGATGCTGGACACACTGGGGGCAGAGATGTTGGACATTGGGGGCAGAAATGCTGGACACAATGGGGCACAGATGCTGGACATTGGGGGCAGAGATGCTGGACACACTGGGGGCTGAAATGTTGCACATTGGGGGCAGAAATGCTGAACACACTGGGGCAGAGATGCTGGACACACTGGGGGCAGAGATGCTGGACATTGGGGGCAGAGATGCTGGATACACTGGGGCAGAGATGCTGGACACACTGGGGCAGAGATGCTGGACACACTGGGGCAGAGATGCTGGACACACTGGGGCAGAGATGCTGGACACACTGGGGGCAGGGATGCTGGACACGCTGGGGCAGAGATGCTGGACACACTGGGGCAGAAATGCTGGACACACTGGGGGCAGAAATGCTGGAGACACTGGGGGCAGAAATGCTGGAGGCACTGGGGGCAGAATGGAGATATGGGCATGATTGGAGACTCAGGGCAGAATGAAAGACATGGGGCATGATTGGAGACACTGGGGGCAGGATTGGAGACAGATCGTGCAGGATCATGGGGTAGGATGGATACGATGGAGACAGATGGGGCAGGATGGGGAGATCATATGGGGCAGGATGGGAAGATCATATGGGGCAGGATGGGGAGATCATATGGGGCAGGATGGGGAGATCATATGGGGCAGAATGGATACTCATGAGGGCAGGATGCGAGAACATATGGCTGGAGCCAGGAATGAGGCACACGGGGGCCAGGATGGGGGAAATTATTACCATAGGGGCTAATTAAGGGATATTATTACTGCAGTGATGTATTTATTTTATTTTTTGACTATATTGTTTTAAATGGGGTGGCGGTCCTGTTACTGTGTAGAGTGATACTATGTCGCCTTTTTTTCTTCATGTGGTGTAATGTAGAATTTGGGAAAAATTAAGGAATGTGTTCTGCAAGCGGAGCTCGAGATAACTGTGTTATTTCTTGCAGAGACAAGTCCTGGCTGGAAGAAGTGAAGGCAGTCTGTGCTGGATGAAAGTTGAAAGATGAAGGACTTCATCTAGAGACGTCACTGGTGAGTTAGTATGTTACTTATACACTGACACTATACACTGTATACTATATACAGAGGTCCTGTGTATAATGACACCAGTGATCACTGTATTACCTGTACACAGACACTGCATACTAAGTACAGATCTCCTGTGTATAATGGCTCTTATGGTGATGGAATTGTGTTTTTTTATTACTGATCAGTATTGTAGTATTCGGTCACTTTGTGGTGGTAATATGTGGTCTGGTCATGGTGCGGTGGTATTTGTCCCTTGTATGTGCTATTTGGTCACTATGTGGTAATATTATGGTGTCTGGTCATGGTGTTGTGGTATTTGTTCCTTGTATGTGATGTTATTCGATCACTGTGGCGGTAATATGTGGTCTTGACATGGTGTAGCAGTATTTGTTCCTTGTATGTGATAATATTGGTCATTTTAAAAATTGAAAAATAAATAAAAATATACCTAAATTGTATTGCATATTTTAACAAATATTTAATAGGTTACAGCAGAGTAGGGCCCAGCCAAAAGTGTCTACCGTGTTATGGTGGTGGCTTAAAAAATCTTTTGGCCAAAACAAAAGCTGCCGGCTACATGTGTGATCTGGTGATGGGAACTGTTAATGTGTGATAGGTGAGAAGTGGTGTTTTTCCAAGAGAGAGCGGTGGGACTCTGGACAGTTTGAGGGGTGTAGCGTGGAGGCTGGGCTGGGCTGGAGCCTGGGCAGAGTCTCAAGGGGGCCCCGAAAAATTTGCCAGTATGGGGCCCCGAAATTTCTAGTGGCAGACCTGTAGATAGATACTGTAGATAGATAGATAGATAGATAGATAGATAGATAGATAGAAAGATAGATAGATAGATATCTGTAGCTTTGTCGCCATAAAATGAGGGAGGCCCAGACACATTTCTTGCACAGGGGCCTCAAGCTGTCAGTGTCCGCCCCTGAATATATCAATACAGAAACATTTTGGAGCTTTTCTGGAATTTGGTCATTCAATTATTTTACATATTGTATATATCATTTACTATGTTGCTATTTTTCTAGTTTTGGTTGATTTAAGGTATTTGATGCTGATACTAGCTATCAATATTCATGAGATGCAGTGTTTAGCACATATTAAGAATTACTCATGCTTATGAATTGCAGTCATTAAATATACATAAACAACAATAGCTCTTGCTGCTGGAAAAAGAATACTAATGTGATAAATCAACCATAAATCTTTCAAAACAAAGAATAGCAAATGATCAACAGTAATATGAAGGGATGGTGTCACAAGTATGCCAACTATCTGCACACGCCACACAATCTTGACTCCTTTAGACTATTCTGTATTTGTTTCCAATAATTTGTAAAGCACTCATATTTCTTGTTATGAAAATTAGCAGCTAGAATTATTCTGTCGGAGCAGTTATTGGCATTTGCGTTCAAACATAGATGTTAAATGGCATAACTCAAGTTAAAATAAAATAAATAAAACTGTCCCACATTGGTTTCTTATAGTAAAAGCAACTACAATTGCAATACTGTAGTAGAAAACATAACAAAGCAGTTTGAGAAACTAAGGAGGTTGTTTGATTTACTGTAGGAAATCCCATTTTTATACTCTCTATATTAGGGAATTATAAGTAAAAGAAGGGGGTCCAGGATTTTCAGAAGGGTGTTTATTATTATTATTATCACTTGGTCAGGGTGGACATGGGGTGCAAAGATTGTGTCTGGTTCTTGAGGACCTGTCCTGCCTGGTATTACACTGATGACTAAAGATGATGAAATTGATTTGATACGACTCTAATTTGTCTATAGTTTTTAAGAATTCGCCAAACCAGGCAAATTTAAACAATTTTCAATTTGCTTTGCGCAAATTGCTTAACCCTTTACCCCAGAGCTTTTTTCGGTTTTGCGTTTTCATTTTTCGCTCCCCTCCTTCCCAGAGCCATAACCTTTTTTTAATTTTTCTGTCAATATGGCCATGTGAGGGCTTAGTTTTTGCCGGACAAGTTGCACTTTTGAACGACACCATTGGTTTTACCATGTCGTGTACTAGAAGATGGGAAAAAAATCCAGGTGCAGTAAAATTGCATAAAAAGTGCAATCCCACACTTGTTTTTTGTTTGGCTTTTTTGCTAGGTTCACTAAATGCTAAAACTAACCTGCCATTATGATTCTCTAGTTTATTACAAGTTCGTAGACACCAAACATGTCTAGGCTATTTTTTAAACACAGAAAATTGTGTGCAAGTCTCCCAGACAAAATATCCAAGACTTGCCTCAATCCAGATATTGGAAAAAATGCAGGCAGCACTCCACAGCTTAAAGGTGAAAAAAAAATGGTTTTATTTCAAACCCACATGCTGTGGCAATGTTTCGGCTCAAATGAGCCTTTTTCAAGCCATTGAAAATGAGGCTTGAAAAAGGCTCATGTGAGCCGAAACTTTGCCACAGCATGTGAGTTTGAAATAAAACCACATTTTGTTCACTTTTAAGCTATGGAGTGCTGCCTGTATTTTTTCCTAGGTTATTTTTTTATCTTTTTATCTGTGGTGAAAAAAAATTCCAAACTTTGCTAAAAAAGAAAAAAAATTGCACAATTTTTGTTATCCGTAGCATCTCCATTTTTTGTGATCTGGGGTCAGGTGAGGGCTTATTTTTTGCGTGCTGAGCTGGCGTTTTTAAGTATACCATTTTGGTGCAGATATGTTCTTTTGATCGCCCGTTATTGCATTTTAATGCAATGTCACGGTGACCAAAAAAACATTAATTCTGGCGTTTTTATTTTTTTTATAGCTATGCCTTTTAGCGATCAGGTTAATTCTTTTTTTATTGATAGATTGGGGAACTCTGAATGCGGCGATACCAAATATGTGTAGGTTTGATTTTATTTTTATCGTTTTATTTTGAATGGGGCGAAAGGGGGGTGATTAGAACTTTTATATATTTTTTATTTTTTTCATATTTTTTTTTAATTTTTTTTTACTTTTGCCATGTTTGAATAGCCTCCATGGGAGGCTAGAAGCTGGCACAACCTGATCGGCTCTGCTACATAGACATGATGCTCAGATCGCCTCTATGTAGGAGAATTACATAGCATTGCTATGAGCGCCGACTACTGGGTGGCGCTCAAAGCAATCTGACATCAACAACCATAGAGGTCTGCAGGAGACCTCTGGTTGTTATGCCGATGCACCGATAACCACCATCGGGGGTCACCTGTGCGTGCATTTCCTGCTGCATGGCCGGAAGCGCTTGTTAAATGTTGCTGTCAGGGTTTGACAGCGGCATTTAGCTAGTTAATAGGTGCGAGCGGATAGCAATTCTGCCCACACCTATTGAGGGCACATGTCAGCTGCTCAAAACAGCTGACATGTCCCGTCTTTGATGCGGGCTCACCGACAGAGCCCACATCAAAGCGGGGGTGCTGCCATCGAATGTACTATTCGGTCCGATGGCAGAAAGAGAAAGAGAAACAGGACACAGACATGGTGTGTTCATATAGCAAAGCTGTGTGTGTGTCGATGTAGCTATCTGTGTGTATGTGTATGGGGTTGTCAATGCAACCCTCTTCTTCCACTCTTGACAAACTGAAAGCAACATCACAGAAGAAATGCTAGCACAGGCTTCCAGTATCCATTGTTTCAGATGCTGTACATCTCGTTTCTTCACAGCATAGACAATTGCCTTCAGATGACCCCAAAGATAAAAGTCTAAAGGGGTCACATCGGGAGACCTTCGTGGCCACTCAACTGGCCCATGATGACCAATCCACTTTCCAGGAAACTGTTTATGTAGTAACATTCGGACCTGACCATTGGCAATCTGCAATGGGGTCACAGGGTTTTCTAATGGGTGCCATCACGTGTTCACACCAGCTATGGCGTAGTTTAAATGCTGTTGTCAGAGACCGATAGTGGCATTTGAATAGACAGATGCTGACTGTTTCATATAGCCGGCATCAGCCACATGTGGACGGAAATCGGCTTCTGACCCCTGGCACCAACTCCTTTAAGTGGGCATCTCGAGTGTGGGAATTCAACTTCACATTGACAAATCTTTTATAGTGTGCAGACTCTGCAGGATGAAAATGAACTGTGCATGTCCCAGGACAAGTCAACAAGGAACTACTACTACTGTACTTCAGCACATGAAGAAACATCATCTGCTTACAAAAGAAATAAAACTGATCAGTACTTTAAAGTTAACATTGATGGCTTATCCTTAAGATCACTGTCTGTGGGGGTGCAACACTTGGCCAAATCTACACATCGGTTTGGCACTAGAGGACCCAATTCTGTTATTTTCCCTTGTAGAATTTGTTTGGCTTGCGCCAATAAGGTACGGTCCACATCATTCTTTTCATCAGACGGTTCAAAAGAGTACCAGATTCAACACCCTATATCATGTAACACAAGTAGTGTTGAGCAATACCTTCCAATATCAGGAAATATTGGATCGGATTGGATCAAACCGATACCCCAAAAATATCGGGTATCGCCGATACTGATACTGGAAACCAATGCAAGTCAATGGGACACAAATATTGGAATGAAAATAAGTCCTTTCTTTCCTTTGCACATCCAGTTCCGGAGGGGGGAAGAGTGTAGGCGGTGTGTGGGCAGAGACTGCGTGTCTGTGTGTGCGGGCGGGGTCTGTGCGGAACCGTGGGGGTCTGTGCAGGCCTGCTGGGGGTCTGTATGGGCCTCTCGGGGGTCTGTGCGGGCTGCCGGGGGTCTGTGCGGGCCTGCCGGGGGTCTGAACGGGCCTCTCGGGGGTCTGTGCGGGCTGCTGGGAGTCTGTGCGGGCCTGCCGGAAGTCTGTGTGGGCCTGCCGGGGATCTGTGCGGGCCTGCCAGGGGTCTGTACGGGCCTCTCGGGGGTCTGTGCGGGCAGCTGGGAGTCTGTGCGGGCCTGCCGGAAGTCTGTGTGGGCCTACCGGGGGTCTGTGCGGGCCTGCCGGGGGTCTGTACGGGACTCTCGGGGGTCTCTGTGTCTGTATGCAGCATCGTCCGATGGGACTACAAGTCCCATCGGGCTATGCCTGCTACAATGACAGTGATTGAAACATTAGCCAATGATGGAACAGTAGTAGTCCCATCATCCGGCTAATGTGTTGAATGTAAAAAAAACCCACAAACATACATACTACATACAACATACATACTACATACATACATACATACAACATACATACATACAACATACTATACACTACATACATAGTACGTACATACATACAGCATACATACTACATACATACTACATACATACAACATACATACTACATACATACATACAACATACATACAACATACAACATACATACTATATACATACAACATACTATATAAATACATACAACATACATACATACTACATACATACTACATACATACTATATACTGCATACATACTACATACATAGATACAACGTACTACATACATACTACATACAACATACTACATACATACAACATACCACCTACATACTACATACCTACATACATACAACATACATACAACATACTACATACATACATACAGTGCAGACCAAAAGTTTGGACACACCTTCTCATTTAAAGATTTTTCTGTATTTTCATGACTATAAAAATTGTACATTCACACTGAAGGCATCAAAACTATGAATTAACACATGTGGAATTATATACTTAACAAAAAAGTGTGAGGGGTGCTTTGCTGGTGACACTGTTGGGGATTATTCAGAATTGAAGGCATACTGAACCAGCATGGCTACCACAGCATCTTGCAGTGGCATTCTATTCCATCCGGTTTGCGTTTACTTGGACCATCATTTACTTTTCAACAGGACAATGACCCCAAACACACCTCCAGGCTGTGTAAGGGCTGTTTGGCCAAGAAGGAGAGTGATGGGGTGCTACGCCAGATGACCTGGCCTCCACAGTCATCAGAGTTGGACCCAATCGAGATGGTTTGGAGTGAGCTGGACCGCAGAGTGAAGGCAAAAGGGCCAACAAGTGCTAAGCATCTCTGGGAACTCTTTCAAGATTGTTGAAAGACCATTCCCGGTGACTACCTCTTGAAGCTCATCAAGAAAATGCCAAGAGTGTGCAATGCAGACATCAAAGCAAAAGGTGGCTACTTTGAAGAACCTAGAATATAAGACATAATTTCAGTTGTTTCACACTTTTTTGTTAAGCATATAATTCCACATGTGTTAATTCATAGTTTTGATGGCTTCAGTGTGCATGTACAATTTTCATAGTAATCAATATACAGAAAAATCTAAAAATGATAAGAACTTTTGGTCTGTACTGTACATACATACAACATACCACATACATACAACATACATACAACATACATGCTACATACATACTACTGTACATACATAATACATACATACATACATACTACATACAAGACATTCATACATTACATACATATAGACATACAGTACATATAACATAGAGTACATACTGACCATCACTTGTCACTTTGTTCCCCGAAGCCAGTGTCATCTGTAAAACATATTAAAATAAAAAACAAACAATATACTCCCTGATCCGCAGAAATCCACTAGTGTCCCACGACGATCTCCCATGGAGAACAGCAGCATCAGCTGATGGGACCACTCTCTAGGGGCTCCAGGAATACAATGATGGGAGGAAGGTATCCTTCCGCACTGTATTCCTCCGCCGCTGTAAAAAAAATCGTCCCTAGTCTCACTTTTTGCATTGCTGTGTGAGAAATTTCCCACGCATCAAATGCCATAAAGTGAGACTCTGAACTAAGGTAACCTCTCAATGATGCACTGCAGGAGCCATTGTCTCCTGTCAGTGTGTCACTGAAGGTCCTATAGAGCAGTGAAATCACCCAATGTCACTGTTCTATAGGGAGATCGTCGTGGGACACTCGTTATTAATTGGACTACGGTGGACAGATAGTATACGGTTTATTATTTTACGTTTTTTGCAGGCGCTGAAGTATGCTAAGTATGGTTAAATGAAGAATATTAAAATACTTTTTTCTGGCTGTGGCTTTGTTTTTTTTTAACTCTTTCACTACACTAGTATTAATAATGGATAGGCGTCTTATTGACGCCTCTCCATTATTAACCCGGCTTAATGTCACCTTACAATAGCAAAGTGACATTAACCCCTTATTACCCCATATCCCACTGCTACACGGGAGTGGGAAGAGAGGGGCTAAGTGCCGGAATTGGCACATCTTACAGATGCGTCATTTCTGGGGCAGCTGCGGACTGGTATTTGTAGCCGGGGGGGGGGGGGGGGGCAATATCCATGGCCCCTCTCTAGGCTATATCAGCCCGCTGCTGTCTGCATAGCCTTTCTGGCTATAAAATATAGGGGGACCCCACATCATTTTTTTTTGGTCCCCCTATTTTAATAGCCAGTAAAGGCTATGCAGACAGCTGCGGGCTGATATTCATAGCCTGGGAGGGGCCATGGGTATTACCCCCTTCCCAGGCTACAAATATTGGCCCCCGGCCATCGGCTTTCCCCCTCTGGTGCAGAAAATTGCGCGGGAGCCCATGTCGTTTTTTTTCCCGTTTTTTTCTTTATGTTCATTTATCAACATCGGCCTATATATGGATATATCTATCTATAGATATAGCTATAGATACATAGATGTTTCTATCCATATATCTATCTGGCTAATTTCACACATCAGGTGGTTTTTGCCGACAGGCACAATCCGGCGAGTTTTGAAAAAAAAGATCCGATTTTTTTTCTGCTGTATCCATTTTTACTCATAGAGTTGTATTAGCGCTGGATTGCGCCTGATGGCCACACGTTTCATCCGTTTTTTGCTGGATCCATCAAAAAAGCGGTTTCCGTCAGACGGAAAACACATACAGAGGAACGTTTTTTTCTGTCCGGCGAAAAACGCACAGCGACGGATGAGGCGAAAAACGTATGAAACTGAGATGTCAAATGATGAATCTGGCCTCCGAATCCATTTTTTTATGCATGTTTCCATTCAAATCATGCACATTTTCTGTTTATTTATTTATTTATTTCCAAAAACTGCATCGCAACCGCTCAAAACCGCACCAAAAACTGCATCATAACTGCACCAAAAACTGCACCAAAACTGCATCAAAAACCGCACCAAAAACTGTACCAAAGCCGCACCAAAGACCGCAACAAAAATTGCATCAAAACTGCAACAGTTTTTGATGCAGGTTTTGATGCAGTTTTTGGTGCCGTTTTGATGCGTTTTTTATGCAGTTTTGGTGCAGTTTTTGGTGCGGTTTTTGTGCGGTTTTGATGCAGTTTTTGGAAATAAATAAATAAACGGAAAATGTGCATGATTTGAAAGGAAACATGCATGAAAAAACGGATTCGGAGGCCGGATTCATCATTTCACATCTCAGTTTCATACGTTTTTCACCGGATCCGTCGCTGTGCGTTTTTTCGTCGGACAGAAAAACTAATCCTTTGTGTTTTCCGTCTGGTTTTTTTGATGGATCCGTCAAAAAACGGATGAAACGTGTGGCCATCAGGTGCAATCCTGCGCTAATACAACTCTATGAGAAAAAACGGATCCAGCAGAAAAAAAAATCGGATTTTTTTTTCAAAACTCGCCAGATTGTGCCTGAGGGCAAAAGCCTGATGTGTGAAATTAGCCAGATAGATATATGGATAGAAACACTATGTATCTATAGATATACTGTATCTATAGATAGATATATCCATAGATAGGCCGATGTTGATAACTGAACATAAGAAAAAAACGGGAAAAAAATGACGCGGGCTCCAGCGCAATTTTCTGCCGATGGTCGGGGGCCAATATTTTTAGCCTGGGAAGGGGGTAACACCCATGGCCCCTCCCAGGCTATGAATAACAGCCCGCAGCTGTCTGCGTAGCCTTTACTGGCTATTAAAATAGGGGGACCCCAAAAAAATGACATGGGGTCCCCCTATATTTTATAGCCAGAAAGGCTACGCAGACAGCTGCGGGCTGATATTCATAGCCTAGAGAGGGGCCATGGATATTGGCCCCCCCGGCTACAAATACCAGTCCGCAGCTGCCCCAGAAATTGCGCATCTGTAAGATGTGCCAATTCCGGCACTTAGCCCCTCTCTTCCCACTCCTGTGTAGTGGTGGGCTATGGGGTAATAAGGGGTTAATGTCACCTTGCTATTGTAAGGTGACATTAAGCCGGGTTAATAATGGAGAAGTGTCAATAAGACGCCTATCCATTATTAATCCTAGTGTAGTGAAAGAGTTTAAAAAAAAATAAAGACACAGCCAGAAAAAAGTATTTTAATATTCTTCATTTAACCATACTTAGCATGCTTCAGTGCCTGCAAAAAACATAAAATAATAAACCGTATACTACCTGTCCGCCGTAGTCCAATTAATAACGAGTGTCCCACGATGATCTCCCCTATAGAACAGTGACATCTGCTCCTGCAGTGCATCACTGAGAGGTTACCTTAGTTCAGAGTCTCACTTTATGGCATTTGCTGCGTGGGAAATTTCTCACACAGCAATGCCAAAACTGAGACTAGGGACTTTTTTTTTACAGCGGTGGAGGAATATAGTGCAGAAGGATACCTTCCTCCCGTCATTGTATTCCTGGAGCCCCTAGAGAGCCCCTTATATGTATGTATTGTATGTAATGTATGAAAGTATTGTATATAGTATGTATGTAGTATGTATGCAGTATGTATGTATGTTTTATGTATGTGGTATGTATGTAGTAGGTATGTTGTATGTATGTAGTATGTATGTAGTATGCATGTAGTATGTTGTATGTATGTATGTAGTATGTATGTTGTATATATGTAGCATGTATGTAGTAAGTTGTCTGTATGTATGTTGTATGTATGTTGTATGTCCGTTGTATGTATGTAGTATGTATGTTGTATGTATGTAGTATGTATGTTTTATGTATGTTGTATGTAGTATGTATGTAGTATGTATGTATGTTATATGTATGTAGTGTGTTGTATGTATGTAGTATTGTATGTATGTAGTATGTTGTATGTAGCATGTATGTAGTATGTATGTTGTATGTATGTATGTAGTATGTTGTATGTATGTATGTTGTATGTATGTAGTATGTTGTATGTATGTTTGTGGTTTTT